>NW_025335922.1:8805655-9398507 GCF_004798865.1 Varanus komodoensis | reverse complement strand
TGGGCGCCAGAGAGGTCCGCCTGGCGCCGTCGTTATTTGTTTTTCGGCGCCAGGTGAAGACCTTTTTATTTAAACGTCATTTTAATTGTTAACAATATTCACTTATTCATCTGGCCAGGGCGACTTCTTTCCTTTCCTTTTCTTCTTTCCTTTTCTTTTCTTTTATAACTTTTCTTTTATAACTTCTTTTATATCGTTTATATTTTTTGTTTATTTTATATTATTAATTTTAATTTTATATTGTTATTTTTGTATTGTATTTTATTGTATTGTAAGCCGCCCCGAGGCTTCGGCAAGGGGCGGCATAGAAATGTTATAATAATAATAATAATAATAATAATAATAATAATAATAATAATAATAATAAGTCCCCCAGATTAAAAACTCCTTGGAAACTTAATGTACAAGTCACTTGTGGACTGCACCTTCAAGAAGTTTAAATGTGCATCTCCCTGTAATGAAGACAGAGGTTTGTGGATGCTCTTGGGGTGGCATGCATTGCTCCTGAATGGGTCCAGGAATATATTCAGCTTATTTTTCCATGTAGACATTGGTGTGACTTGTGACCATGCACCCATGACTTAAGGCAGCATCCCCCACTACTAGCTCAGTGTTTGATCACTCAACCAGATATTCAGGAAGCCACATTGGGAAAAATAGGATGTATTTAAGTTGTTTTGCATCATGTTTCTCCATACAGCTTGTGTTCCATGCTTGGCTGCATTCAGAATAGAGATTAGAATGAACCCAAGCCCAGACAGACAGACAGACAGACAGACAGACAGACATCCATCACAGAGAATCACAGACCAAGAGTCAAAGCACACAGTTAAATGAAAACCAGTGTAATGGAGTGAACAGAATTATGCGCTTGAACCAGGGAACTGAATTCACATCCCAGCCTAGGCATGAAGTGCTACATCCTTGACTTGTTGTGAGAATCCCTTGGGGAAAACCAGACTATGTGTGTTGCCCTGAACTCACTGGATGAAGATTGGGCTACAAATTAGATAACTAGCTAGCTAGACAGACACTGTAACTTAATACACTGAACACAGAATCATGCACACTGTCTGTAGCAGCCATTTACACGATGAGAAGAACTTCACTACACCCATTTCCAGAGTTATCACCAAATATAACTGTTGTTGTGAATGGTCTCTGTTAGGGATACACATTAAATTCAGATGAAGCCCAATGCCTGAGCAGAGTTGGGCTTCTTTAGTCCTGGTCGGTTTGAGACAAAAAAGGATTCCATGGCAGGCAACAGAACAGAACCAAACCCAGCTCAGGAGGAGGTGAGCAACTCCTCTTGCAGACACATGGAAACTTTGTGTCTCCCACTTTTTTACACATTGTTAAGCTAGCAAACACCTCTAGGCATTGCATACTGTGAATACACTTTCAGTTTTCAAAGAATCTATTGCTTTTTGACTTTAGGATTAACATTATTCTCGCTCCGTCTCCAAACCCACCCCTGCCAACTAAGTATAACTCTTAAAATAGTGGGCTCTAGTCCACAAAACCTTATGGCATAATAGATGTCTGAGGTGTGAAAATGCCACAAGCTTCAGCACTCCTTTTACTTTCCCCACCTTTTCGCTCAGCAGGAGGGGGAAGATAAAATTCTCTAGCCACTGAGGAAGACACCATGTACGGATGGTTCTCGACGTGATTGCACAAACACTGAAGTTGTTTGCATCTTGGCAATCACGTATGTTAGGCCAATGCTGTATTCTAAAATGGCATGCTTCAACACAGCAATACTGTGTCAGAGAATAAATATTGCTCATGCCCAATAATGGTGTAATTTGAAATTCTCATATAACAGGGCAGGCAAATTTTGGTCCAGTTCCATCTCCATCATCATATATTACAGGCTATGCTGCTAGGCCTGATGGGAGTCATCAGTCAAAACATCCGGAGGGCCACAGGTTGCCCATCCCATCACATAATTTCCAGTTCTGCTGTGATAGAACAGATTTGAAAAACTTGGCCTAATGAGCCTCTTTCTTGGTCAAAAAAGTAGTTTCTGATACTCCCGGCTGCCTGAGTGCTAATAGCAGCTTACTGTTGATATGTTGCTTGCCAGTCACTGACACATGGCTTTTGCAAAGTGCTTCGGGATACCTTGAATATTAATAGGCACAATTAAATGCCAATTTCTGTTCTGGCTTCTGTGCTGGACATGGCTTCTGTCACACCATGACTTTTCTCTGACTGTGCTCCCGGCAGGAGGGCGAGAAGGTCTTCATGTGGAGAAAGGGAGCCTTTATAAAGGAAGTGCTCTCATTCTAAGGTTGGCTTTGTTTTCTGTATGGAGTAGGGAGTAGGAATGAAAGGGTCAAATGATTCAGTTCTGGGTTGGATGCAAGGACTGAATGTTATAGAAGCTCCTTTTTTTCCATTAATTTCCTCCTTGGCCTACAAAAAGATGCAGTATAGCTCTGATAACGCTTATGGTTCCTTGAGCTGCTGCAGCTGCGGAGCTATTGTATGCTTGGTTAATAGTAAATCCATTCTGTCTTGCTTCCTATTTATTGCAGTCTCCCAAAGAGGGTTCTAGCCAATATTGGGCATGCAGGGTTGTACCAATGCAACTGGCTCTGCCGCTGGGGTGGAAACATGTGACCACCCAGATGTTGTTGAACTACAGCTCACATCAGCATCAAGAACTATGCAAGTTACAGTTCAACAGCATCTGGAGGGTCAGCTGTTCCCCTTTCCTGCTCTATGACAACCAAGTTGTCTTTAGGTTACTAAGGAGTCATTTCTGATCCTAAATGTGTCATTTGTGGCAGAAGCTGGGATGGCCAGTAGGAATCTGCTTCAGATACAGTCAAAGCTTGAAACCTGAGCCTCCCTTTCAGACTGTTTCTGGCATTTCCCAAGGTGAAGCCAGCTTCCCTCCAAAGTGACCAAGAGCAAAGGAAATCATCCACACACACACACAAGAAACCCACTCCACCTTTCTGACACTTTGCAGGTTTCTTGCTTCAGGCTACTTCTCTGCTGTCTGTCATCTTCAAGGATATGGTATGCAAGGATAGGGTGGAGATAAGGTTGTTCTCTTTCTTTCTTTCTTTCTTTCTTTCTTTTTTTTTTTTGAATACCCCAAAAATATAATGGGTGCTTTTTCAGAAAGAAAAAAGGGAGGGGAGGGAGGGGAGGATTTCTAGAAATGTCATCTAATTCAGCCAAGAACTATGTTTAAGTTATCAACCATTCTCCTTTAACAGAAATCAAAATATAAAGACGCACAAGACAAGAACTATTGTACTTATTTCTTGGAAATTTGGTATGCATAAGAGGCTAAGAGGCTACTGTGCCTGTACACTTTATCCAGTTCTGACACTCAACCACAACAACAACAGGTTATCACTATTTTTAATAAAATACCCATGATAGTCAATGAGAGGCATAAAACCTCAGATTTCTGGACCTCAAATCAGTTTTTGTACCCAAACTGAAGTGGATGGTCTCAGAATCATTCCAAGCAGAATCAACCCATTTTACAAAGCTCACAATCAGGGTGCAAGTAGAAAGGTGCATGTAATGGAGGCACAGCTCTTCCACCCACTCACATGGAGAGAGTTTGGGGTACTTTTTAAGGGCCACATAGCAGAAAAGATCAGAAGCACCCAGGGAACACAACTAAGCTGGCCTCTGCCTCAGAGTCCATGGGTCATCTGTGTTGGGATATGTCAACTCAAGCTGAATTCCCCCTGAGTGTACTGAAGGGGGAGCAGGTCCAGTGTTGGGGTATAAAAACTTGTGGGTGCTTTTCTCCTGGGCAGGTGTGAGGGAGGTTATGGGCAGTCATCCTTCTCAACCAGCATGTAGATACAGCTGAGATCCTCATCACCCAATCAGCTCTAGAAGAACTGATCAGGATTGGTCAGCAAGTTCAGGCTGACATTTGCTGGGTCTTGCAGCAGTTATGGAAACCCTTCAAATCATGGACTTTGGGCAAACAAAACAAAATATGGGGTAGGAGTCATTTAAAAGAAAATCAATCTGACGACAGTGATGGTATCCTGGAATCAGAGCAGACAGACTGAAGACATTCTGCCAGAAGTCATAACAAATGACAGCTCTAACCCTTGAGGAAGCATTCAAGTCATGGCAACTGTATGTTCCTTTGTCCATTAATTACTGGGAAATTTTCCATATGTCGTCTGTGTCTCAATGCATTCTTCAACTTAGGGGATCATATTTTCTATCAAAAGGGAGTTTTAGGGTGCAATCACTACATTTTCTCTGATAAGCTTAGAAAGACTTAGGGAAAACATGCTTAGCATTGCACCATCAATGTATTTTGAAATGATTTTCACATCATACCAGCAGGTCCACAGGCCCTCAAAAGCAAAGACAAAAAGCCAAGCATTAAGGTAATTAACCAAAGATAAATCATGATTGGTATTTATGATTTTATTCTGATTTCTGGTGGCCTAAAAACATATTCTCAAGCACCCAAATGTGGCTAATTCCAAACAGTTCTGAGCTAAGCATGGTCTTAATGGCCCGCAAAGCGGGGACTGAGAGGTTATACCAGCAGGGCCACAAAAAGACTGAATGGTGCAATGAACACCATTTCTGAAATGAATTTGATGCATCCACAGGTTCTTATCAGATTTTTCCAAATTTGTGGAAGTTCCTCCTGGGGATGGGAGAGAATATCAATTCAGCTCAGTTTTTTTACGAAAAGTTGTGGAGCTCTCCATATGGGGCAAACAGAACTTGGGATTTTAAAAAAATGGAAAGTTGGGAGAAACCTAAACTGACAGATTCACCCATTGAGGCCCAAGGCTCCCGGTGCTTTCCTTGTGAAATCTGGGTTTGAATCACTCTATTTGACCATGCAGTTGTCACATCTTTTTTCCTCCAGGTCATTTTTTACAGCTGTATGGCAGGCATCTGCACCATGATCCTCTCCATGTCAGGAACAGCTGTGCAAGTAGGTGAACGTATCATTTCAGCTCATTTTTATAAGCATTCACTAACTTTGCAACATCCCCCTTATTTGGGAATAAAGAATGCAGGAGGCAGTGAAACAAGTCGATTTCGGCCAGTTCTAGTTCTGCCTTGCACCAAACGGCTGGAGAATCTGGAGATGCCAGAGGAATTTTGAATAGGACTAGCACATTTTCTGAGAGCATTTCAGCACACCCTAGACCCAATTGGTGGCCCACCCTCACACAGTAGCCCTTGTACTCTCGAATGCATGACAAATTGGCTCTGAGACAGCTCTGGTGAATATTCAGGTAAGACTGGAGGAGAAGTACGTCCACAGCTAAAAGGGACTGTCAGGCAATGCAACCTCTGAGGGAATGCGAGATGAGAACTCATTAATTAAACCGGTAGGGTTTTGCCCAGAAATCCTCTCCTCACACCACTGATGTCACCCAGAGCAGCTGTGAAGATTCAGCACAGAGATAAAACAGACACCACTTGACTGATGTGCAGTTGTGGAAACTGAAGGAAAAGGAATGTAGAGCGTGAGGTTGAAAAGGTTAATGTGAGAGAAATGCAAGTTTCAGGGCAAGGAAATGGGGGAGAGTAAGGTTTGATTGGATTGCAAATCTTCATGTTACTTCGCTTTTCCCCGTCTTGCACCTGTGCTGAAGTTGTTGCTCAAATAAATTCTACAGAAAAACATGGGAGATGTCCGTGCTACTTGCTGAGAGCAATAAGAGCGAATTTCCTTGGCCCATGGATTCCACAGACCTTTGAGTCTCTTCCCTTATCCTCACAGGCTAACATATGGGAACACAGGAGTTCCGTGGCAAGTCTCCGTAGCCCTTAGAAACTGGTGGCTTCTTCTCAAGATAATATTGATGCCATTGCCAATATGCCAATTGATGACATATTGATGCCATTCACCTCTCGCGCACAGGACACCCAGGCGTGCTGGGGTGCGGCCTTGATATTCCCTAGGGTTTTCTTCCCCACACCACAAGCATCACACTGCAGTCTCTAGGTCTTCATGGGGAACCACTTGGTAGTTCTGCCGACTTTCCAGGTATGAAGCTAGATCTGGATCCCCAGCCTGCTGGGCTCTGTCTCGAGGCGTCTTACCCTACAGTGATAACACAGACAGGCAGATGCACAGAAAGTAAAAACTCTAGGAATAACCAGAGGGACAGAGAGACACTCAGCAGAATCAAAGCAGCATGGGCATTCTTCTCCCAGTAATTTGCTGGGCTGCAGTGAACATGTTAGGTTCTAAAGTGAATACTGACACGAGAGTAAGGTTCACCATAGACCCCTGAAGATAGGCATGTCCAAGAAATCCACAGGGATTCCAATGAGTTAGATTTCTGTGAAACCAACCAGCAGATTCTCCAGCAAACCAGCTTTTTCTAAGTCAAAGAGATTCCACAGACTTACAGAGCATTTAAAAAAAAATCAGGGCTACATTAGCAGTAAAGCTCATTTGTGCTAATGTGCATTAGCACTAACGGGCACTTGCATAAATGGAATGAAACTGGTGTGCATCCCATCTGCATAACAAATATCCATATCCTTTAATGAGCAGATGATAGAATGAAACATACCTAACAATGCAAAACACAGAACAGATTTAACAAAAGCCCTATATCTCTCATTGGCAACCCCACTGATTTTGCATTCTCCAGCAGTGCAGAGACCCTGATGAACGCCCATACAGCACTGACCAGATATGTTTGGTTTGGTGGGTCATGCACATGCAAGCCTGGCTTAAATCAATACAAGTCCTTGAAAATTATATGATTTTCTCAAAGGGTGCAGTGTCATGCATGCATAAAAGGTAAAAAGGTAAAGGTTTCCCCTTCACATTACGTCCAGTCATGCCTGACTGTAGGGGGCGGTGCTCATCTCCGTTTCCTAGCCAAGGGAGCCAGCGTTTGTCCGCAGACAGTCTCCGTGGTCGTGTGGCCGGCATGACTAAACACCAAAGTGCACGGAACGCTGTTACCTGCCCACCGAAATGGTACTTTTTTATCTACTTGCATTTGCATGCTTTCGAACTGCAAGGAGCTGGGATGGAGCAATAGGAACTCACCCCGTTGTGCAGATTTGAACCGGCGACCTTTTGATCAACCAGCCCAGCAGCACAGCAGTTTAAACCATTGCGCCACCTGCAGTCCCTGCCATGCCTGCATACTTGGAAATAAATCTATTTATGTGATGAACCACCAGGACACTGTCTCTAGTGTTCCCAAATTCTGAAATGGTCTCCCCAGTCCTTGGGCAATGTCTTTATAGACACCATTAAGGTCTGTATCTTGCCTCCACTCATAATGGTTTGATCTGCAGCCCCTGGTACTTTCATGTGATTTTACCCTGCCAGTTGCTATTATATTTGCATTGTGCTCTATAGCTTTGCCGACTTGCTGTAATCCACCTTGCAATGAACAGCAAGAGAGAGATAAATAAAATTAATGGGGCTTATCTCTGAAGGAATATGATTAACATCAGGCTGAGCAATAAGCCAGAATGGTGACTTTTGAGATGCCCCAACAGTAGCCTAGACAGAGCTGGAGGCGTATCGGTTTCACATGCCCACCGCATTGCTCAAATGGGTTTGTTTGGCTTGGTTACCTTGGAATCCGCTTTCCTCAGTGACGCGCCCGCCTCTACCAGTAGTTGGCAGATAGTGCGGTGGCGCTGGCAGGCTGCCTTGTGCAGTGCTGTCTCACCCCTGTGTGTTCAGATGAGAAGACTATCAATATGAACCACCTTCAACAATTAATTTCAATTGCCACAACATCATTTTAGGACTGCAGACAGAGACACATTTTCTCATTTTGCTCTCTGACTCCTCTCTGCGTCAGCGCATGGTCTCAAGGGCGTCCAAAGATTTCTTTCTTTTATTACCATGCTTAAAGCAATGTACTGAATGCTAAGTCTTCATCTAGTCTGGAGCTCCATTTTAAACCAGTGATTTTTTCCCCCTGCTTCTTTGAATGATTTCCATTGCTGGGCAAGCAGTGGTGAGTTTCCCTTTCTTCCGCCTCCATGTTACTGCCCGTTGAATCTGAACAATGATACTTTGGCTTCTGCTGGCAGGATGTGCTCCTGCTTTAAAACTTCTTTAAACCTCAAATCAACATTTATATCATGCAATTCTCCGGATTTGAGGAGTTGGTTGACACAGGACTTCAGCTAGAACAATATTTCAAAGCCATCCTTAAAGTCATGAAATGCTGGTGATACAGTTTAAATAAATATCAAGAGGCAACTCTAGGCTGTGTCTCTACTTGGACTGACACCAAAGGATTTAGCAGTGGTTGAAAATGCAGACTGCAATCTTCACAGACTGTATAATGGACAGAGGATTATACTCCCATCCTGGTACATTTGCAAGTACAGAAGGGAAGACATTGTGCCAGTCCTGTTCAAAATCTAAGAAATGCTGGCATTTGTTGAGAAGAATCTCAAACATGCCTTGACTTCCAAGTCTATTGGCTGATTGCACTGTGTGGAAGGCCTGCAGCTCCAGAATCCCCTGGCATGCTTGTCTCCCCCTCCTCCTCCACTATAACCACTCAGCCTTTCTCAACCCGGTGCCAGAGGATTTGGACTACAGTTCCCAGCAGTTGGGTTGGCCAAGTCTGAGGGACACTGAAGACACTGGAAGGCATCAGGCTGGCAAAGGATGTTTGCAAACCTCTGCATGTTCTTTATGTAATCGGGATTTTTTTAACAAATGCATGGGGAAAAAAGTCTTTAGCCACTGGTATATGTGCTGGAAAGTTTTCTTTCTTTTCTTTTTTTCCTATGCTTAAAGTAACTGTCGAAAAGAAACCAGCAGGCACCCAATACATTCAAGCTAATCGTCTTTGCTTTAATAAGAGGGATGATAACACTTAAACATTATTTTCAGAACAAATTTTAACTTTCAAAACTTTGAAAAGCTTTAAAGAGGGTTGAATATAATTGCTTGTTGAAAATGTTTTTCTTTTTCTCGTACTTTTATAAGTTGGATTCTATGATGGGCAAATCATACATCAGACCATTGATAAGAGCAGATTTATAACATTAATCTGAGATGAGCAGCTCATACTGAGACGATGGAAATTAGAGATTTTGGTGAAATATGCAGTGGATTCAAATGAGTTGGAATACCCATGAATGTGATCCACTTATTCCATAGTGCACCAGTTTTTCTAAATTATATGGATCTTAAGGACTAACAGGCCAGAGTTGTTTTTGTCAACTTTCTGTATTGTACACAAGTTTAATTGTAGAAAAGTACCATTAAAAAACCTGACTTTCTGACAAACATACTTTCTCCAATAAAGTGGGGAAATTTGCACTTCGTATCTTGGGAAGAGGGATTGCACATTTTTGGAATGCAAATTTATGCAAAGGTATACAAATGAATTGGGGCAAAATGGAATTTTGCCAGTGAAGCCAGCTATGGAATAAAAAGCACCTGGCAATCTGAAAAAGCAGATGGGATGGATTAGAAAAGCCTTCACAACAGATTAACAAAAACCTGGCAATTAAGGCATAAACTCAACAACAGAGGTTAGTTACAAGAACTATTTTTACGTTTTCAAATATCTAATTTCAGAATTTAGCAAAGCACCTTCAGAGAGAATGATCAATTAGGAGTGCAAATAGTTTCAATGGTAATTTAATCAAACAGGCCAATTCATACATGTGCCTACCTTTTTACAAAGCCTTTTTTAAAACTTCAATTAAGAAAAGATTGGTGTGGTAGGGCAGGAACAAACAGAAGGTCTGTTATTTTCAGAACTTCACTTACAATTTGGGACAACATTGGAAAATATTAGGAGCAGGAAGAAATTAGCAAATGATGCACTGAAGTCACAGAAAATAAATTGCAGCAGTTAATCTGGTTTAGTTTCCATTCCCTGGCTTTGGGCTCCTTTTATAGCATTTATATTTCACCTTTCCTCCATGAAACTTAAGGCTGCAAAGATGAGGTCCTCAGGCAGTATTTCCTACCCATTCCCCTCATCCGGATCAGTGATGCATAATTTCACAAAGTTGTTGCACTATCAGCCTTCAGACCATGGCCTGGGACAAACACCAGTACAGGTTTGAATTGCCTTCTTGATCTGCAGCGTACACCGAAGGGGGGTGGGTGCAACTGGCTTTCCAATGGGCCCTGTTTGCTACACTCGAACCAGCTGAGTTGTGAGTATAAGACAGATGTTAAAAGAGGAATTAAATATCTCCTTTCAACAGCCCATTGTTTGCACATATACCTAAATTAGTGCTGCAGTTTAGAAAAGTAGGTGTTTTAAAACTAGAAAGAACACATCAAAGGCCTGCTCTGTTTTTTTGGTGTTTTAGGATATTGGCTTTTATTTTACTTAAACTGAAAACGACAATGCATATAGCTAACAGTGAGCAGGAATTAAATTAAAAGAGAACCAAGAGGACAAGACTTACGTTTCACTATCTGTCATATCCAGCAAAGCAGAAGGACCTGAAAAAGAATGCAATACAGGTCACATTTGTCCTCAACAAGTGGATTCAAATACAAAGGCTCAGGGAACCTTATCATTCTCCTCTTAATTTAAATATGCTTTTCCTCCTTATTTAAATACATTCCTCTTCCATTTTGCCTTTGCAGCACATTACCCTGCCATGTGCCAACATACCCATGTAGCACAAAGATTACATAATCAGCAAGCATAGAAAGGAAGCACAGGTGCTCAGAAAGCTGCCCCTGGTCCAGGTAGTTTATTACTGTCAACACGGACTGGCAGCAGCCCTCCAGGATTCAAGGCAGGAGCTTTTCCTGCCCTACATGGAGATGTCAGGGGTTGAACTTAGGACCTTCTGCATGCCAAGCGGGAGCTCTTCCACCAAGCTACAGCCCCTCCCTTACACTTGGAAAGCTAAGAGGCTAGGATAGGCACTTTGGATGCAAAGTTCAATCCCTAGGAGAAGGGACTACTTTCTCATTATAAACCCATCCAGTTATGAAGAGCTGTCAGAAGGGCCGTCTGAGGGCATCACGACCTGCAGTGGACCTTTTGTTGGGCATGAATGAAATGGCTTTCATAGCGTTATATGTCAGGGAAAGGATAGGATGCAATGAGATAGAACGTGGCGCAGATGGGAGTCTGGGAGAGGTGGCCTGGGTGAGACTAAAGAGTTTCAGCAGGGTGAGATAACATACCCCCACAGGGTGACAGTGGGGGTATGTTATCGCCCTTCTAGCGAACTTGAGACCCCGGATGATGCCGACAGACCAGAGTGTTATTGCCACTGTGTACGACTCTGGTGCAGCCACAGCTGGAATATTGTGCTCAGTTCTGGGCCCCCCATTACAAGATATAGCATGGTTGGAATCAGTGCAGTGAAGGGCCACAAGGATGGTGGCTTGTTTGCAGGGTAAGCCATATGAGGAGAGACTGAGGAAACAGGATCTTTTCAGCCTTGAGAAGAGGAGATATGGACCTTGTTTTAAATTTCTGAGTCTTACCTGAGTCTTCATACACACACACACACACCAAGTACAAAGTATTGTGAATCAAAATATTCACAATGATCAGTAATATAAATTCCAATATCAAGAATCATCATAAAATTTAAAAAACTTGTCAAACACACATTTTTATACTAGAGCTAACAACATAAAATATACCAAATGAACAAAATGTGTTCCCTAAACTTTTTTCCTGAACCTTTTTCATTCTATGAAAAATAAAAAGAGTCAACTGTTCTATAAATTGATCTTCTATTGATCTCCCTTCTCCAATTCTTAACATACGGGCCCACTTGACCACAGTAAACTTATCCCAGATCTTAAGGCATCAGCATTGATTGTGAAGAAGATTAAGTGTCTGCCAACTAAAACTGATCACCATTTGAGCTGCTGCTAAGAGCTGAATTTCTATTTCAACATCCTCAGGTTTCACCATACCTTTAAGATACCTCCAAAAAAGTAATTATTGAGTCATTATGTAGTTCGTGTCCCAACATTAAGTTTATCTTATTCAACCTTGTAATTATCATGTGAGTCCAAAAATAAGTCAAATATTTTCTTTCCCAGAACTGCCTCCTCAACAACAGTCTTCAGTTTGTGCACAGAGCTGTGTCTATCTGTGTCTTAACAAAATTGGATGGTATTGAAGACACATTTTTAATATTTAGCCTTTTTGATCATGCAATTGTTTTAATGCTCTAAAGGTTACTCTTTGTAAGGTTCTTACCTCTAGATTTTAGCTTTAAATTGTGCTATTTATTTGTGACTTTTGAACAAATAAGGCAATATATCAATTGTGAAAAATATACAGAGATCTGTCCCAATCTGGAAATGAGTTCTTCTACCAGTTTATGGGGTTAGTTTTAGAAGCATGAAAATCCCATCAGTCCAATGGAACCAGTGGGCATTCTTCTGAACTGTTATTAGCTCTTTTATGGGCACTTGTCCAAAAGGTGGCATAAATGCAACAGTAAAATAATAGCCTGACTCCACATGATCCAGCATTCATATATTCACCATAGGTGCTAGAAATGTAGGAAGAGACATTTTCATGAGATTTCTAGGGTTATAATTAACTGATCTTCAATGGCTTTGCAGGCTACTGACTTTGGAGGAGAGGGGTCAACCAATGAAGACCACTGCTACAGCTAAATTGTTGTAGCTTCTGCTGCTGTTGATACAGTGTATAAAGGACCTAAAATCCAGAGTTAGAGTTATGAGCCTTGCTCAAATGTATGCTTCCCCATCTCCATCTCAGGTCCCCTTCTAAGCTCAGCCAGCTTTCTGGATCCTACCTTTTATATGTATATGTATCAGTCTCCCAATACCGCTGCCAGGAGACCATTCCAAATCCCCCACTGGCACATGACAAAAGCCACACAGATGTGGGAAAAGCTGGCACTGGGGAAGTGAATGGCTCAGTCATCCTGCCACAGTGGGAAGCTGGCTGAATTACCCAGGGACAAGAAGCAAGAGAAAGAAAAGGTGGCCGGAGCTGCGAGAAAGAAAACGCCAACAAACCCAAGAGAAATCCGGAAGGGAAACGCATGAGTGAGATTTCTATCAAGGAAAACAGCAGGGCGGAAAAACAAAACAAAACAAAATGAGAGAGAGAGAGAGAGAGAGAGAGAAGGAGGGAGAAATATGTGCAGGGAGTCAGGGAAATAAAGGACTCCAGGAAATAAAGTATAATGGGGAGCTGGTGGAGGGGTGGCAGGGGTTAGCTGAAAGAGCTAAAAATTGGGAAGCGTGGGGAGGAAGTCCTTTGGGGACCTCTGTCTGTCCTTAATGTCACCTATCATCCATCTGCCTCAAATTGTTAACTCATTTCCCCTTCCCTGCCTTTAGCCACATGAAGCATGTGCTCTAACGGCTTCCCAATAAGCAAAGAGACTTTGCTTTAGGATGAAGTATGACTATATAGGATGGTGTATGCATATGGGCAAGGAGCAGGGTGATGCTAAGCATCACACATTTGTTCCATTGCTGAGTTTATACCAAGAAAAAAAGCATTTTAAAAGTCCCCATTTTTGCATGATTTCTAATATTGACCCCTCCAAAGAAATACCCACTTTCCCATAGACCCCACCCCTGGTTCTACAGGCAGCGTCCAGTCTCTACCAACCAGTGTTAATGCGGTTACTCTCTGCTCCTTCCCATGTACAGCAAGTTGTGTGGCTTTCGTTCCTCCGTGGTGACATCCCATGCATGGGTTGCAGATATGGAGATTAAATTCTGTTGGTGGAAAGTAGGGCAGGCCCATACAATAGACTGCCTGTGTGCTTGCAATAATGTTGCATGCACACACCCCGTAAGTATTTGGAAAACTGCCACGGAGAGGAGAAAAACAATGTTGGCTGATTAATCAGTATGGCCCAATTTTCATCAGAGAGGAAGTGGTTGAACTGATGGGGCTGTGAGTTGTTAATCACTCGAAAGCCCTAGTTTTCCTGAGAGGTTTACAAGCAAGCTCAGAAAATCTGAGATAATTATAAAGCAATTTGGGGGAGTGTGCCCATCACTAGTTATGATGTTCTTGTTATATGCCATCACATCATCTCTGACTTATGCTGACACTATGAGTGAATGTTCTCCAAAGTGCCTTTGACAGTCCTGCTCAGCTCTTGTAAACTCAAGGCTGTGGTTTCCTTTAAGGAAACAATCCATTTCATAGTTGGACTTCCTCTTCTTCTTCTGCCTTTGACTTTCCCTAGCAGGTTTGTCTTCCCCAATGAGTCTTGCCCTCTCATGACGTGCCTAAGTGCATCAGCTTGAGTTTTGTCCTTTTTGCCTCCAGGGAATGTTCTGGATTGATTGGACCTTGGACCTACTCGTTTGTCTTTCTGTTAGTTTGGGGTATTTGCAGTGCTATCCTCCAACATCATGTTTCAAACACATAGGTTTTTTTTCCATCACCTGTTTTCACTCTCCATACATAGTGACTGAGAATATAGTTGTGTGGGTTATCTTGGCCTTCTTGTCCACAGTAGCGTCTTGACCGTGGTGCAGGGTATGCATCAGGACAATCAGTGCTGAGACCTCCCCCCCACACCATTTCTTTCGGGACCATTCATACATTCTCTTGATCTACACAGGCAACGCCTTTGCTGCAGTCTATAAAACATATACTGATCTTTTTCTGAAATTCTTTGGTGTATTCCAGAAGCTGACATATATTTGCAATATGATCTTTGGTGTCTCCTCCTTTTCAGAATCCAGCTTGGACTTCTGACATTTCTTGCTCAATATAGAGCAGTATTATTTGCTCCATCACTTTAAGCAACACTTTGCTTGCATGGGAGAGTAATGCAATGGTCCTGTGACTGCTGCACTCTTTTGCATCTTCTTTCTTGGGCATGTGGGTCATTGTTTTCTTTTCCATATTTGTTGGCATATTCTTGTTAGGATTGGGAATGATTCAGCCTCTGCAACACGGAATACTTCTGTTGGTATCTTATCTACCCCACGTATTTTATTCCTTCCCTGTGCTTTCAGAGCAGGACTAGCTATGTTAGCCACAGTTTAATGGTGTGGATTTATGCTTTGTTATCTCCCTGTGTGAAATCCCCAGCTATACAGAGATTTGGATCTAGAAAAGGGCTACGTTGTCTGCCTTTTGGAATAAGTGGTGAATTACATAATAAAGAGATGGGATTCTTCCTTTGCTCAAATGAGGCTTTTCCCAAATTACCGGGAAGCATGATGATCAGATGATTCACTGTGCATATGACTGACTCCTGAAAGGAAGCCAAAACCTTGAATTTACAAGAGCTGAATTTGCAAAGGCTGACAGGAATGGAACATTTTGGAGGGCTTTCAGTCATAGGATCTCCATCAGTCCAAGATTACTTGACAACACATGCCAACAGCCAGTGATGAGTACATGAAGCTCACAGTCTGGTTAATTTCACTCCACTACTGATTCCTTTAAAAGGACTCCCTAGCATGTGTTTCTCAGTATATGGCCTCCTCTTTTGTTGCAGACTAATAATGATAAATGTAGGGCATGGTCCAGTCAAACTTGCCCACTTGTAAAGCTGCTGATTTTAATGGGAAGCCTATAGTCTCTGGGAGACAGTCCTGAGGCCGCTGGATTTGTCAGACCTCCATCTCTGGGGTGAAGGAAGAAGCCACCCTTCAGAGAGGAGAGACCTCATCTCACAAGACTCCTCTGCAAGGCTGCAGAAAGGTCCACAGTCTGTGCTCTGCTGATGGTTCCACTCTGACATTGCCGAGAACAAAAAGCAGGCGATACAGGAACAATCCTGGGTCACGGTGATAGATGCTGTGGGTCCCTCCCATGCCTCTGCCATGCACCCAGAGTCAGGGAAGAACTGCACCAGCCTTTGGAGCTGCTACTCTCATTTTTTTCAATGGGGACATTGGAAAGCAAGCAATTCAAGCCCAAAGTTTAAAAAAGAATGAGGAAAGGAAGGGTGGAGGAAAAGCATCTTCTTGCACCTGCCCTGCCAGCTTCTACATCAGAGCTCCCCAAACTGACTTTTGCTCTGTGTATGCCATATTCACCTAGTACAATACAGAGTGCTTTTTAAAAAATAATTAATGTTGCTAGTCATCTTGCTGGAGTGGGAAAAAATCAAAAATCATTTGAGAAGAGATCCAGGCCTAGCAAGAATCTTTTTTTAAAAAAAACCTGCATAGTTATCATGGGTATGATTCAACAACATTCATGAAAGTCGCATGGAAGTGTACATGTATGTTCTGAGCAAATGCCAGTTATGCTGCTCAGGTTTATGATGGACTGTTCCAAGCTGATAACAGCAGATGTGTCAATCTACAATTCTAAGAGCAGTGGGGGGATTATGGGTGTTGTAGATCAACACAGTACAGGCTGGGTTATTATTTTACAGCTTTCTCAGCTGCAGCTTAAAGCCCTGAAGGAGCCTGTAAAACCAGTCAGCCCATTGAACTGAGTCGTGTACATGCATTAACCACACAAAGAACTAGAAGTGCCAGTAAAACAAAGGGGGCTGTGCAGCCATGGCAGGCATGTCGTGAGTGGAGCCAGCTGAAGCCAGAGGTCAGACTAGATGGCCCAGGAGGCCCCTTCTGACTCACTCTGTTTCTCTGTTTCTATCCCTATCCACACCACCATCTAATGTCCGGGGTGTTTGATTTTCTTGTGGCTAAAGCATGAATGGGCCCATGCTTCAGACACAAGCCAATGCACTGGATATTCCCAGCAATAATGGTTCTACGATGCCTCCCTGAAGCCTGCGAAAAGCTCCCAGCTGTACCCAGTTCAAGCAGGGGAATGAGGCAAAGTGATTTCTGATGCCCTTCCTGGCAAGCATGCCACCCGAGTCTGAAGCGGCTGGCACTCACTCCTACTTACCATGGTCCAAGATGTACTTCACAATCTCTCCATGCCCAGTCTTGGCTGCGTGGTGAAGCAAGGAACAGTGGTCAGGTCCCTGGATTAACAGATTAGCTCCCTTTTTACAGCATTCTATGAACTGAAATATAAATGCACAGAGAGAAGACAAAAGAACGTAATTTCACAGTTTCACTTCGCAGAGGAGGCCATAAGCAAGGCTGTTCGGCAGAATGCTCCATCCAGTGTGGGAAAGTGATGCATTTATGGAGGTCTGGAATTGGGCAATGCACCTTGGCACCTTGTCGGCAGTTTCATGTGCACTGTTCACACAGGACAGGAACAATGGGTGTATTTAAAACTACACTGCATAGAAAATGGTGGTGGTTTATAATAATAATGATATTTCCATAACTCCCAACAACCAGAGTTCTCTGTGCAGTTTATAAATGATTAAAACTTTAAAATAGAATATAACAACTGTTTGCAAACAAAACAGTTTTAAACAATCCACAGTAAAATTTCCAGGATTAGTTAAACCCTGAGCATATGCTGCCAAATGCCTGAGAGCGGAAGAAAGTCTGGTGCCAAAAGGATAACTGTGTCAAACAGGTAGGCTTCACTGGGGAGAAAGTCCCATAACTGGGGGCCAACACAGATAAGGCCCTTCCCATTATTGCTACCTACTAGGCTTTCCTTGGGGAAGACACCTGGATGAGGACTTCAGTTGACAGGTAGATTCATACTGAGAAAAGTTAAGGCAGATCTACATAGCTGGTAGAAGGGGATGTGCTACTACAATCTGGAAAATACTAGCAGGAAACCCTGGATGCCTCTGAAGTTGGCATTGCTGATGTCCTTTAAAAGATATGTTTCCAGGATCATTCTGCAAGCATTGCATGGAAAATCTTTTCCACAGAGAAACTGGCTCTATTCATCCATTAAATGTTCGTAAGTGTCACAAATCAAAAACTACTCAAGCAAACTGCCTGCCTTGCATTCTGACGGGAAGCAAAGAGGCACATGAGTTTAGAGCAACCAACATAAAAGAACATCAGTTATGGGAGTGATCTCTTTGACCAAAGAAATAGCACTGTCAAGAATGGAACTAGATGTGTGCATTGCACAGTGATTAGCATGTTAAAAAATGTTTTCGATCCTGAGAGTTAAGAGAGAGATGGGACACACTGGGTGTTCCAGGAAACTACTTAATAGTTGAACTGCATTTGCAGCAAATACTGAAATGCAATGAAGTGCAAAAGGGAGCAGAAACTAATGTACTATTAGACTGGCCATACATCAAATTGAGATGATAGACTGCGGTGCCAGTTTCTTACTTTGCTAGCTCCTTGCATCTATATTGAACTCTGCTTAGGAGCATTTTGAAGGTGTGGCACAGCTAAAGCTACTGCTTCGGGACAGCCGCTTGTGACCGCCTAGCCACCAGCTTGAAAAGCCTCTTGGTATGCCTAGCACATGGCTACAGAGGAGATTTGGGCATGACAAATGTCATTTGGCCTAAGGCCTTGTAGCCAATACCCTGCTCCAGATGCACGCTGCTTTCCACGATGCTTCTCGCCAATCAGGCTGTTGGCACTCCCAACACTCCGTGAGATTACGCCAGTTGCTCTTTGGTGATCAGTGCGTCTCCCTGGACATTGAATTTGAGGAAGGATAACAAATGACCCTGGCCTCAGTTGCCAGGCTCCGGCAGCCTGCGGGATAGATTGCTGTAGTGCAGAGGACACGGGGCTGGGAAGGTGGAGAGCATGCTGCACGGGGCTGGCCACCTGCTCCTCCAGTTGCACTGGCTGGCAGGTTTCTGGGCCCAGTGGAGGTGCTGGTTTCTGCCTCTCCAGCCCCGTATAGCACAGGGCCCAAGTGCACAATGGACCGTCTGCTGCATGTGGACGGGCCGCCCGCCAGTGCTTCCCTCTGAAGGGCAGAAAGCCACTACGAGAGGGCCGTCACGGTGGGGGTGTCCCAGTTCCAAGCATCCCCCAGAGAGGTTGACCTGGGCCTAGTTTATTGTTATTTCAGTGCCAGGCAAAGACCTTCTGTATTCCTATATGTTTAGTCCTTTCAGTCCTGCTGAGTGCATTATGTTGCTTTTATGATTGTGTGGCTTTTATTTTATTTATTTAAAGATCAGATTCATATCTTCCGCATTTTTCTTATGAAGTGGCTTACATAATTTCCCTCCTCCTCACAGATATTCCAACAGCAACCACCTGTGAGGTAGGCTGGGCTAAGAGTCGTGCAGTTGGCTCCATGGCTGAGCTGGAACGAGAACCCAGGTCACCTGAGTCCCAGTCCTGTGCTCATAACCACTACACCATACTACACCACCTCTCATTTTGGCTCATTTGTAGTTACAGCTACCTTATTCTAAGCTACACTTTCTGCAAACCATCCTGGGGCTCTAATTGGTGGACAGTATAAACAGAAATATGGTAAATGGATCAACAAAAAGTGTGAGATGGATATCCATCAGAATATCTAACTGAGACCCAGTGAACAGCGGTAGACCTTCTTGTACTTACTTTTAGAAAATCGCCAGCTACTACTGACTGTAAAAGTGCTGCAAAGGAGAAAGGGGGAGAATGGTTATCACTGACACAGATTTACCCAAGTTGCTTGAGAACGTCCCACACTGGAGACACTCAAAAAGAAACTGGACAGCCCTCTGAGTGGGATGGTGTGACTTGGTGTCCTGCAACAGCAGGGGGTGGGACCCGATGGCCTTCATGGCCCCTTCCAACTCTACTGTTCTATGATTAACAAAACGAAGATCCTTGTCCCCACAGTGCTGCAGATTGCAGGAGTTGTAGTCCAAGTCAGCTGCAGGATACCAGATTCAAGAAGATCGTGACTGTACATTTTCCTGTAGAAGACTTAAGGGCATGCCCCCACCTGAGTCTTAGGTTGGGTTGTGCCTCAAGGAAGCATAAACATTTACCCTGACTAGAATATACATTTGGGTCCCTTCAATATTCTTTTCTGCACTGGATATTTTAATCTCTGGGACAAACAACGCAAGAAGGACTCCAAGGTGCTTTCTGGATTGCTTCTGAAAAGATCTTGGTCCCCTTCACTGGGTGACTTTGCAGGTCATGCCAACCCACCCCGGCAATGCGTCACAGTGGCGTGGTTGTTGTCCCCTCCCTCCCCGTCCTCCTGGCTTGGTCCTCCTGAAACATCTTAGGTGACACCTCAGGACGACCAAGTTGTGTCCTCTCTCCTCATCTGGATGCATCACAACCTTTTTCACTTTACCTTTCATTTTTCCCTAGAGAGTGTGAAAAATGGCTGTTAAGACAGATTTTCCAATCCCCATCTTGACTTCAGAGTGCCCCAACAGCAGCTTGGAGGGACTGCTTGCAATTACTGAACATATTTTTAAGCGTTTTGTCCCCCTCCAGTTTTGCACAGGTACATGAATGGGGAGCCTCAGGTGAGCAGTGTGCAGGGGAGTGCTTCCTGGCAAAGTACCCACCCTGGGCTTGTCCCACAAGTCTGCAGGTGAGTTCATTGTTGCCCTTTGGCTTCACCTGACAGTAGATGGTCAAATGTAACCAAAAATGGGAGTGATCTTAGCTCGTGGAAGTGGGGTGGTACCTCATTCACTCCATTCACAGCAATAACCTCATCTCCAACACTGACATTCGCAGGAAGTTAATGAGCATGTTGGAGCAGATGCTGCCAGAAGAGGAAGAAGAAGAGGAAGCTGAAGCAGTAGGCGTTAAATTAGTGTTACTCTGTTTGGTGCATCTGTTTGGCCGTTAGGTGCAGACGATGAGAATGTGTTGAGGGTTTTTTTAATGTTGCTATTATTATTATAATTGGCTTGCAAATTATGTGATGTGTTTGCACCAGAGGCAAATAGATATCTGGAAGTGTATTACTCCACCATTCAGTGCTTCTCAGTTTCACAAGCCACTACAGGGCTTTAGGCATGCTAGCCCTGTCCCAGGACATACAGAAGCTCTTCTTCTTTATCCTTCACTGAACCTACACACATTGGAGAAGTCTTCAGTGGAGCATAGTTTCCCACACTGTTGAACATATACGAATATGGTAAAGATGCAACCCTATGCATGGCCCGGTAGAAAAATGGCCAACAACCCCCAGTCTTCCCAGGCAGGGTGTGTGTGTGTGTGTGTGTGTGTGTGTGTGTGTGTGTGTGTGTGTGTGGGGTGGGGTGGATATTCCTACAACTGCAGCCTGTGCCAGCCAAAGAAAATGCCTATGACTCCCAGCATTCCCTAGCCACCAGTTATAGATTTTTCCCTGTCTATACATGCATTGGATCAAACCCTAAAATTCATCTTGGCAGGACGGAAACTGTTCTGATGAGCCAGCAAAAGCTTTAAAACTGCTTTTTCTTTAAGTATAAAAGCTTGGCTGCTGCTTCAAAAAACTATGGGAGCTGAACCCAGCAGCCTCACTGCCTTTCTCCAACCATGCAATGGCCCTACAGGAACAACACTAAGGCACGAGGCGGCATTGTTCCCAGGACTGCGGCCGTGGGGAAAGATGGCTGCTCCCACTGGCCATCTTTCATGGCATCCTTCCAACTGGGCCATTGTATGGAGCAGGAGAATGCTGTGGGCTCTTGAACGCATCTCTGCTGCTTTTTGAACCAGCAGCAAAGGGTGTGCGTGCGTGCGTGTGTGCCACCACATCTAATAGCTAGATCTATGCACGCACAATTTATCAATGTATGCAGCATGCTCCAGAATGTGGTCCAAAATGCCCTTCCCTTGCCCCGTGAATGTTGGAGGAGGGCAGTTAATAGGCTAAGCCCTTGTTCTCCCTTATTTCTGAGCAGAAAGAGTTCCTCAGCTGGAGCGTGAAGAATACTTAGAAGCAAATTGGCAGAGATTCTGTCTGTACAGTGTTGGGCTGGCACCTCCACAGAGTGAATTCCATAGGGGCCTCATTATTACTCCAGGAATAACACCAGCAGTGTGTTAGAATCACTACAGGAGAAATGAAAAGACAAAGGGAGAGAAGCAACCAAAGCCTCTTAACAACTGTGATTCATTCAGGGAACTGAACGAAAATGTGTGTGCTGTGGAAGATAGAGATTTCTCCTGATCCACTCTTTTGTATTAAAGGTTCAGGGATGTTTCCTCATTTTGACTCCCTGCCTGTGTAACACAGTGAATGTAACATCTAAATATAACCAGAGGAGTTCTGAAACAGACAAAACTACTGCATTGCTTAAGACAGGCATTGTGCCAGCATATGTATGGATTCCACAAAGCACCCCACAGCTACTTTAATGGAGACATACACATTGCTGGATGATTTTGTTGTTCTTGTTTAAAAACTACTCTACTTGTTAGTGTATACTGGATTAGAGTTGTCTTTCTAAAATTATGTCCTACTTTGTGTACAATAAAAAAACAAGATCAACCATCTATTAAATTGTCAAGCCAGTTATCCCAGCAGCTCAGGACAGATAGCACTTTTATAAAACAAAACACTACCATCACCATTTAAAAACTGATAGACATAGCTAAAACACAAGGAATGCTAAAACCCACAAATTTGACCAGCTAAATCCTAAACACAGTGGAGTTCTTCACACCTTTTTTCTAGGTTTCCACATAAGATTTACATTAAAAAGTGTACGTCTAAAAGTATAAAGTAGCGAATTGTAAATTAGACAAAATTCTGGAGGGCACCAAATGACAGAGTTATAAAAGCATTACATTTCCCATCACCAGCCCAAGTGGTTTCAGATTGCATGATAATCTATGCAGAGATTGCCAGGAGAAGCCAAGGCAATGCTTTCCGATCATCTGCCTCTAACACAAAAATACAGAAGTGGAAAATATTGGTAAAACCAGCTTTACCTTTTCAAGCCTTGTTTGTCCCCCAGTGTTTCAATGTATGCAATTCTCAAGAAGGGGCAGAGCTACTGATAAAAAAATTAACAATCCCAAATGGGAGGATGGATGGAGTATCTGTCAAAGAAAAGGATTCTGGAAATACTTTTTTTCTGTTGGCTTTAACAATACGGCTTGAATCTATAAAAGATCATGCTCTGCATTACCAAACTTGCCATGGCAGATGGCCCCATGTGATAGAGTGCAACCCATAGCAAAGGAGCCATTTACAGTGCAGGCTGGCCCTTTCATTAGGCAGAGTGAGGCAGTCACAGTTGCTGGGATAAAAAGCAACAGCCAACTCTTTACCTGCCTTCATGTGAGCTATCCCATGAATGCACTGAAAGCTGATTCAGCTGCCAATCCAGTAAACTTCTATATGGGGCAGAATAGGACAGGTCCTCAAATGGCGGCAGCACCCCAATGAAGGATATTTGGCCTTGGGAAACATGTGCCAGGTCTAATGAACAGGTGAGAAGGGGATGCTGGACCTTTCTCTGACTTTGTTCATACCCATCCCAACAAGCAAGCACACAAGCAAGCAAGCAAGCAAGCAAACCTTGCCCCCAGAAACTTTTTCCTTGGAAGGGATCACTTAAAGTCTAGGAACCCATAAGAGGTTTAAAACAGCTGGAATGGTTCCGACATAAAAGCAGAGCTGGTGCAAGAGTTTAGCACCCCTCCCATCCTTGAATACCATGCTTTAAATTGCCTCCCCACCCGCAACTCAGTTCTAACGTTTGGATCTTCACCTGCCACCACGCTAGTCTGACTCTCAAGTGATGCTGAGAATTAAACCCTAACAGTGTAGCAGGTTTACAACCAGCACTGGATACCGTTGAAAAGAAAGTCAGGTTTTAAAACTCACAAAAATGAGGGAAGCAATGTCAGTTTGGCTTGGCTTTAGGGGGAAAAGCCTGGCTGGCACCATCAATGTGGAATTACGGGTGAAAGAACCTTTTTAAAAATGTATTTATTCAGAGGATGACAAGTGTCACTGCTGCACAATGTGGAACATGAATTATGCGCACATTTTATCATGCCATAAAGCATCTTCAAGGCCTTGAAGACATCGCAAAGCATTATTGCATTCAGCAAACACGGAAACAAAGTTGTTGTGTTCATGGCTTTTCCTACCAGCAAGAAATAAAAATGCTTTATTACTTTTTGACTGGGGAAGTGGATTAGTTCCTGATGCAGGGGGTGGGGGGACACACGACACACACCACACTTCACAGAAGTGCAGACCCACATCTTCTACCCATATCACTAAATGGCAAAGGACCTATTTGGCAACAGGATGCATTTCCCTGGGCTGGCTGGAACATCAATAGACTTCCATTCTCCTGTTTGGTAGATGCCAGAAGATGAAAGAGCTAACTTGTTTTCTTTGCATCTTTAAACCATTGTGCTCTTTGCTGAGGTCAGCAGGAAAAACTGTCAATTAGGTAAACCTTGCACAATTGGCACTGTTAAGAAACAGATTCTCTCGGTCATAAATGTTAGGACACAAGCAGCAAATGTGGGACAGAAAAGGCAAGCACTGCTCCTCTTATATTACAACAAGCCAATGGCCTAGAAGTATGTATTATAAAAGAGCTACTCTGTGTGTATGCATTTGTGTTTTTTAACACAAATTTAACACTGTTGTGCATTGCATAGCTTTGAAGAACTTCTTTCACAGTTACTTATTTGCTGATGGACTGCTAACTCCTCCCTGACTTTGTGTACTCATTTGTCACCTTGTTATCTGATTGCTCAGATAAGTGCAAGTAATTTTGATCCTGGCAGTACTGCAGAAGTAACACTCTTGGTAGGCAGCGGGGAAACCCTCACTTAAAAATCGCTACAGAACATGCATGGTCACAAATATGGTTCAAAAGACCCTCTACATATTCTAGCTAGGGATAGAACATAATTATTGCTCACTTTGTCTTTCTCAAACTAATTCAGAGACTGAGGATCTCGCTTCTCTGAGTGTTGCAATGTAGTTCTTGTTACAAACTAAAGTGGAACCAGAGCTAAATGAACCTAAGAATCTGAGACAAACCAATAAAAGACAGATCTGACCATCCCCAATTTTAACTTCATTTTTGAGCACACATTAAATAGTTGCGGACTCCTCTTTTTCCACGTCCTGATAGTAAGCATTTGGGAGATACTTGCAACAAATTTAGTTGTAGCACAATGGCTAAAAACAGGGGTTGGAAATCAGAAATAATCAGACTAGAACTCCTACCATCCCTGGCTGTGTTATGATTTCAATAGGATTTCAAGTCCAATGGCATCTGGGGAGCCAGATATTCCCCACACTTGCTTTAAGGGACTATCATTTAAATCTGAGGTTAAAAACTCTAATTTCTGAGCAAGTCACATTTCTTTTTCAGTTTTATACTTTCAACAATTAACACTCTTGAAATGTTTAAATATATATAGATTACCAAAAGCAGCTATATCATTTTTAATGAAAATTCTTGTGATGTTGTGAGCAGGAGGACTAGAATTAGGAACAAATGTAAAATCATATTAAGAATTAAACTTTCAAGAATGTTCTTAATATAATTTTACAACATCGGATTAATGAAAGAAATGGAGAGTTTGTGGGACAGCATTTTGTAGCTCTGGATATAAGGTATTGTTTTAAAACAATGCCTCAGATAACATTTGTATTCTTAGACAGTAGCAGTGTTTTAAACCATCAACACTGCATTTCTAGACCTGATAAATGGAGCTTTTTCCTTTATTCCTACAGACTTTCTTCAGTGACTGCAGAAAGAAAATGGCTGGCTATCTCTTCTGTGAGAGGAGCAATAACAAGTAGGAGAGTGCTCAGAATGGGAAACTGGATGAAAACTAGAAGCAGAGAGTTCTAATCATGTATCTATGCAGAAGTAAGCCCCAACTCACAACTGAATGCATTTATGTTCAGGCTAAATCATGCATCATACTCCACTTCTTCCCATATGATGGGTGCATTATTTTTGTTCATTTATACCTGGCCCTTTTTATACATTACACAACGGAGGCTTATATATAACCAGTAAAATATAAAGCAAGAGAAAAATGGTATTTTCTTTACATTTTAATAAAAACAAAGACAAACGCCTATTTCTAACAAAAAGAAACAGCAACAGAAAACACCTTTTTGTGCTTTTCAATGAATGGGGAATGATATGCACCAATTTCCACACTACTATGCAAGCTAAGTCCATTCCCCAGTTGTCAAAACACACTGCTTCATCTGGGTTCTTAGGGAGCAGTGGGGAAGGATGGAAAGCCTAGTGGTCTAAAATGGGGAGAAGGATGAGCAAGATACTCTCAATGCTCCCTTCCCTCATTGAGTCTACCTCCTCATTGCCATGATCACCAGCTTCTCTAGTTTGTTCTTGTCCGTCACCATTTTCTCCATCAATGCTACCACTTCATTGCTTGGCCAACAGAGAACCAGTGGGCTGGTTGGGGTTAGACACTATTGCACTTTGTCCCAGAGAGAGGACCAGGGGAAAAATATAGGTCACAGTGGAGGAAAGGAGGACCTAGTCCAGAGTCCCTGTGGAGTCCCCAGTCTGGTGAATGGGCTTCTGCTGGGATGTGACCCTTCTGCCGGTGTCCAGACATGTCTAGCCTTGATGCTGGCCCAGGGAGGCAAGGAATCAGTTGCACTGCCTAAGAGAAGATGCAAGTAGCCAGAATGCCTGCTTGCTAGCCTCTCCAAATGCCACAAAAAGAATGTGTAAAGATGCCATTACAATAATAAACCAAGAACAAATCTATGCCACTTTTGGAAGACGGTGGGAGTGGGAGAAGGTCTGAGTGGAGAGTGAGATTTTAAATGGCCATTCTGTGCAGTTTGTGAAAACAGTACTATGTTAGCACGGGGAAGAGAGAAATTGAGCAAAGGCACATTTGCAAGCAAATGCAGAATGAAAAGTAGGCCAAACTCAGTGTACCAGTGCCTTCAACCAACTCTTGGTCATTCTGAATGCATCTGAGTGGATCCTGAGGTTCCTCTGGTCATTTATTTGAAGGGATCCTGTCTTCTTGGTTCCAGTGTGCACAGTCAGTACAGCTACTTTAAATAGGGCTGTTCACTGTCCCAGTTACAGAGATAGGGATGAAGTATCAAATCCATTTCTGGTCCATGTCAGTTTCCTAGTTTTGCATGAACTCTGCTAATCTGCATTTAAAATGACATTTTTGAATGTACATCTTTGAATATGAATCATTGAGCTGAGAATTGCACCATAAAGTTCAGGGAAGTGCATTCTGACCCACACATCAGTCCAGGAGGTTCAGTTAACCTTGAAAAGTGGACCAAACAGTACCCTCAAACAGGCCTAACGAAAGACACTCTGCATGGCTTTAAAAACATAGAAGTCCAGTTGATTCTTCTACTAGCTGACAAGGCAAGCAACACGCAGATCTCTTTATATGGAGACTCATAGAAGTTATCCAGTCTGACAATCCTGTCCAGTGCCAAGGAGTGACAACTCAACTCAAATTTCGTTGCTAAAGCTATGTGTATGCTGACAGTGTGCAATCAATGAGGATTTATTCCCATTTAATCTGCAGACCTGGTGCTCATGTAGTTCTATTGCGTCTATGAGTGTCTCAGCTGTTTGTGGTGGACACATAATCTCCTGTTGAAGCTGAGATGTGTTGCTCATTTAAGAGAGAGGACTCGTGTACTTGGGGGATGATCCCTGAGAGCATCTGTGGTTCAGCACAAAGCAGGCTGAATGTCCAAGGCTAGGAGCAGATTGCTTGCGGGTCTCCCTCCTTTTAGCTAGAACCTGACATGCTCCTGAGGTGAAACATGGACCAGGCAATGGACTATATGTGGGCGAGTAGCCAAAAGAAATCAAGTTGGCAGCATGCAAGGAACTTCCCCCTCTTCTCCCAAAACTCCATGCAGGACATTCTGTCAGAACGCGGAGATCAGATGCAGGCTGCTCCTTGTCCCAGACCCAGCATCACCTTGCACTGGCTCTACTGAACGTGGGAACTGGCAGGCAGGCAGACTTTCCACTGGCTTGCACACTGTAATCTTCATAGCAGCCCTCTCTGTGCACGCTCCACGCTGCACTCCCAGCCTAGCCCCACCTGCAGAGAGCCACTAGTGCCCACCTGTCCTTGCTGCCCAGAAAGCCCTCTTCAACCAAGGCCTAAGGAGGGTCAGAGATGAATCCTGATCAGCTTCAGAATCAGCTTGGACACTAAAAAGTTTGTAAATGTGCTCCATAACTGGTCACTCCTGTTCTCATCACTATATTATTAGTAGTATTCTTTTCCTTAATATTTTTAGGAGTGGGGGAGGGGAGAGTGTGAAGGAAGATGGCAAAGGGAGAAAGAAAAAACAAGGATACACACAAGTCAAATTAGAAAGCTGGTCTCCTGTGTGACAGGTTGGTTCCACAGACTGAAAAAGGCTGAATATCACTTCTCTACGAAGTTGTGCAGCTTTGTTTTTTAAGAGTCAGCTCATGGTGGCTTGGTCACCTCTGTTAGAAGGTCAGGCGTTCAACCATTCATGTCTATACTGATCTGGTCTCACCGTTTGAGGCATGAGGGATTCCTAGGAATGCAACTAATCTGAATCTAGACTCAAATGTCATCATGCCAGCTCCAAGCGGAATATCCTCTGAGCCATTCCAGCCCTCCACAGGGCTGAATAGTAGGAAACAAGATGAAAGCTCCAGCTTTCTCATCCCAGGCAATCTCACCCCGAAGGATGGATGCCCTGGATGTTCTTTCTGAAGAGAATATATGAGCTGCTTCTTCCCTGTGTGGTTAATTAATCAAAGCAAAGACCTGCAGTCAGGCACGTCTCCTGCTGTGCTCTCAGCTTCCTTCAGAGAACACACTCAGAGACAGACTAATCTGTTGCCATCCAAAGAGATCCCCATCATCACCCAAAGCCTACAGGCTTTTCATCTGAGCTGCACAAAGCCACCCATTCCTCCCTGAAGCCAGCAGTTGTATGAGAAAGCTGCTGAGATATTCAGGGATGAAAGGCTTTCTTTCACCTAAGTAGACACCACAAGCCATGCTGAACTGACTATATGGCTGAGAAAAGGCACCTATTCAACCTGGATAAATCAGGTTCTTCAACATATGAACCAGCCTTCTGTAGTCTATTTAGCCCAGTGTTGCCAGCTCTGACTGGCAGTAGCTCTCCAGAATCCAAGGAGGAAGAGTCCCTTCCCCTCTTTGCTACTTAACTTCCTTTCAAAAAGCATTATTCCACCATTGCTCCAAGGCACTCCAAGCACTGAACAGAGTGTCTCCTTCCTGTACCCTATTTTATCCACAGGATAATCTGCTGAAGTAGGTTAGCAGGAGAGAGTGTGGCTGTCTCAGACTCTTAAGGTGCATGTCAGGTCACCTCACTCTTCATCCATCCTCTACACCTGGGCAGGTATTAGGGTGAATGTGTGCAGCTTGAAGTGGGAACAGGAAATGCCAGCTCGGCACCCAGTGACTCTGAGCATGCTGGCTCCACTTCAGGCTTTTCCACTTCCAGTGAAGGGGGGATTCTAAGCATGTTCAACTGCATGCTCTTAGCAGAAACCTTCCTGCACTTGCAACTGCAGCGGTGCCGGCTGCAGGAGGGCTTTTTCTTGTGTCCAACTGAATGTGCCATGGCCAGAAGTGGAGTCAGCACTCTGCGTGTGGCTTGTGAACAATCTGCTCTGAGCTTCCAACCACACTCATTTGCCCAGACTCCCAAAGAGGCCTAGCCTGGCTCCCGCTTGTGTCCACAGTATCAGAAATTGGAAGAAAATCAAGCATCAATTACCTTCACAGAGGAATGGTAACAGATTGCCATTCATCTCTTAAACTGGTACTTCTAAACCTGATTTGTTCCTCCTCATATGACAGATTTCTCTAGGAAAAAGGCTTGGTCAAGAAGCCAGAACTGTCCAACTTCTCTTGCTGGCTCCCTCAGCATGTCTGACACTTCACTCGCCTGCTCAGAGTACCACACATCCCAAGGGTAGGCTTTGCTTAAATAGAGAGTTTGACACTTGTTTCTTTGTCAGCAAAGCCCAGGTGGGAACTGCTGTCTAGACAATAAGTTTATCTTCTGTCTTTTCATCAGTGGCTCTGACAAGAGAAAGCTGAAACCGGATGGCCGGTCTACTCTCTGCTGTGACTGCAGAAGTATGTTCAAGTCAGGACTGCCTGCATGATTTGTACAAATTGCAGGAAGGAGGAGCTGGCAGTGAAGCCTACTCTGGTCTGCACGGCTGTGAACTGAAAAAGCCATTTCCACCTGTCACGGGGACACAGCAAGGGAAGGCAGGAGATATTCATAAGAGATATTGAGACAAAGGTAATGGATCAGTGGTTGGGCTATTTATTTACTAATAATAGAAACAAGTCCTCTGACATCCCTACCATGTTGATGATATCATTGTTTTCTGCATGGAAGATGAGAGTTAAGAATGTAGATGTGTGACAACAGAATGAGGAGGAGGAGGAGAGAGAACCCGGTTTGGATGAGCTGGGTCCAAGACCTGTATAAGGCTCTGGGAGAACCCTTGGTTCATACAGAGAAAATTGCATCCAGTTGCTGCATCTCCAGGTAAAGGACACCAGTGAGAGAAATTAGCAGGTGTGTGGCACATGTCCCGGAGATGCTGGCTGAGATCCTCATTTGGCCACAAAGGTCACTAGATGTGTCGGGCAACATCCCTTCAATGTGCAGGGCTTTCACCAGGAAAATTCAAAGGACAGACATGTACATTGTCCAGGGCAATTTGTAAACATGGTGGAATAAAAAGCTAGTAAATAAAAGACATTTATTATAGGTTGGGATTTTACACTTTTTCTTTCTAATGGATTTGTTTTATTGTTGATGGATTGCTTGATTGATACTAATTATAGATGGCTAAATATTTGAGAATTACCAAGTGCTTTCCATAAAATATTAAAATTGTAATTAAAATCACATCTAAAATGCAATTTTCAAAAACAATACAACTCAATTGCAGTACTAATAATACAGAGCAGTAGTGGAGCTGTAATATAAAACAAAAAGATTAATTTAATTACAAGCCAGGGAATGCCTGAGTAAACAGGTACATTTTTAGGTAGCACCTCCAGAGGATCAGGACAGGCTAGGCACAAACTTTTAGTAAAACAATTAATTCATTATCTCATCATCTTCATCATTGCCACCATCTTCTTACTCATGGTCCATTGAATTCAGGATATCATCCCCTTCTCCCCACCACCCTTTAAATCCCTCTGAGGTTGCTTAGGCTAAAAACGATTGATTTCCCAATTAGCTTGACCATCAAGCAGAAATTTGAACATGGATTCTCTCTGTTTGTTTAATTAATTTAAATGATTTACTGAAGCAGGGTGGAAATTGCCCTGGTCATTGGTCTTCCCATGGCAAATATTTGTTTGAGAATGTACCTCCTCATGGAGGCAGCTGCTATCTAGTGGAAGGTTTGAAAAACCAGCTGGCTGAGCTCTCTCAGATTGGCAATAGTTCCATAGCAGCTGACATCAACTGAGTAATGTATTTGCAAAACCGTGACTTATGTAAGAAGATAAGGTTCACCAAATGGAGGCTGAACTTTTTACCATTAACAATACGAATCCACCCATGATACTTATCAGACGCAAACCAGTTGATTTCAACGGGGCATACTTTTAAGAAAATAGACATAGAATTGTAGCTTCATACTTTCATTCAGATGTTGGTATTTTCAAAGCAGAGGCTTAGTGCAGAGGTTCTCAAATTTATTTCTTGCTCATGGCCGCTTTCTAAGCCTCATTTACCTGTGTGACCTCCTCAGAGTTGCTGTTTAGCTGGAAAAAGGTACTGTATCATATGAAGTGTAGCCCTCTAGAAATATGTGTGGATCCCCTGGAGGGCCATCTGGTCCATGGTAAGAAGCACCATGGACCATACACCTTTGGTCCTTAAGGACCAAAGTTCTTTGAATGGTTCACAAATGAAGATCTGTTGACTTCTGCATGGTGGAGTCAGCATCTGTTTGGATTGGGTGGACTTGACAGGAGTGTCATTTTCACTACAGCTAGGCTTAATCAAGACTGCACCTCTAAAAAACTTAACGGGAGTAAATCTCACTGGGAGTCAATCTATGCTGAGATCACACCTGGAATATTGTATGCATTTCTGGTCACCACACCTCAGGGTAATGCACAGCTGGGAAAGCTGTAGAAAAGGGCAACTAAAATGAAGAAGACACTGGGACAACTCCCCTGTGAGGAACAGTTAAAACATTAGCTGAGAGAAACGGTGAGTAAGGGGAGACATGAAAGAAGTATACACAATTATGTATGGTATGGAGAAAATGGATAGGAAGACATTTGTCTTCCTTTCTCATAACAGTATCACCTGAGCCATCCCATGAAACTGACTGGTGGAAGATTCCGGAGAAAAGCAAGTACACTGTGCATAGTTAAACTGCCACAAGGTGTAATGATGGCCACCACTATAGATGACTTTCAAAGGGAATTTGAAAATCCATAGATAATAATGGCTACTGCTTATCACAGCTATACATTACCTCCAGCATCAGAGTCAGTGTGCCTCTCTGTTCCAGTTGCTGAAGAAGACCGTGGAAGTTAGGTTCTTCTTGTGGGCTTGCCACAGAAGGCTGGGAGACCCTTGTGGGCACAGACTACTGGACTAGATCAACCTTTCGGCCAATCCATCAGGGCTCTTCTTCTGGCTTTCAGTCCCACTGAATGCAGTACTTCCATCAAATAAACACATGGAATTCTGCCTTTTGATTGCACAATGACATACATTTCTGCATTTTCCAAAATCTTAGTATAGCTGTCTGTATGAAATACTAGAAAAATATAAGCTAGAAATACTAGAAAAATATAGTGGCACAACTGGAAGCCACTGCTTAGAAACAGAGAGAAATGTCATCTTTTATTATTTTATTATTTGTTCAATACTTGGAATTAAATGAGGCAGGAGAATATCCCCACTACCATGGCCACAAAAGTAGAAAAACAAAGAAGAATAGGTAAGCTCAAAATCTGGAGATTTCTGAAAAAGAAGACCAAGTTCTTTCTTTTCCTGCCCCTAAGGAGCATTTTAAAATCAAGCCATGTTGTGGTTCTTATGCTTTTCCTTCTCTCAAAAACAAGCTTTCTTTTACCTGCTTGAAAAGATTGCTTCTGGGTTTTTTCCTATAAAAGCAGCTTCCAAAACAAAACACAACATGAGTACCCAGAAGTTTCATCTCCACTGACTAAAATGTCAGGTTTGTTGTTAAAGTGCCTTGCATGACATGTCCTACAAATAGGGATGTAAAATAATTATATTGGTTCATCAGCTTTGATGAGCTTGCTCAATTTGTTCCTTTCTGGACCAAACTTAGACAAAATGCAATTTGCAATCAGAGGAGTCTGCGATATGACTCATGCATGTAGAAGACAAAGGTGTTGCCAGTTCTGACCTTTGGTCCAGAAATGTGGGGCTTTATCAATAATAACAAAACTGAAAGTGCTCAGAATTGCTTCTGACATTCAATTCTAGGTGCTTCCAGACAGCACTGGCTCCTTTAATTAGAAGCAAATTTGGAATAGAAGCAGTCTCAGACTTTATTCATCTTAGGTGTCCTGGTGTGAGATCAATGAGTGACCGAGGTTACCTTAGGAATGTCTGAATGAGCAGATGACCAAAACCTTAGGAAAATCCTTATTTTTCAAAATGGCTGTGAAGCCATGGTTTTACTTTGGAGGCTGTAAGTGCTTTCAGGATTAACCGAAGAAATATTTGCAAACAAATACAGGTAGACCTAGCTGCACTGTCAAACACAAGTCTATGAAATAGCTGCCAAGGTCTAAGACCCAATTTCAAGTGGAAAAGTCTCTCTCCTTCCCAATGAAGAGGGATCAGTGTTTGGCCTTCACTCAATTGCAATTCAGGCAGATGGATAGCAAGATGGAACAGAGTGACCCCAAGGTACACAAGGGCATGATAGACTTTGTATGTGTGGGGCACCAAAAGTGGAAGGTCTGCCCCCTTATTTTCTGAAATGCAGGCTGTATGCCATCTGCAGGGAATTCTGCCTGTCTCCATTTCTTGACCATATAAGAAATCAAGAAGCTGAGGGCACACCGAACTTTTTCTTCCAGGAATGATTCAGTCTGAGACCCAGGGGGTTGTACTCTTTGCAGTTAAGGCCGCTTTTAAGGAATAGAAGGTAGGGGAAAATGCCTGATTAAATGAATGTTTAACAGTTATGTGCAATAGTTTTTTTACTTTAAAAAAAATATAGTCTTAGTGGGAGTACAAGACCTATTTTATTAAAAGGTGTGTTTTTAGTCTTTTTATCTTTTAGAGAATCTTAATATTTTATTATTACTTCAATTTTAGATGGCATGTGTTAGTCTTTTACCTTAAAGTTTAGGTAGCCACTGTCTGTGTTTAATGTGTGTTTATTCTGTTATGGTCTGAAGAGTTATTCAATAAATTTTGACTGACTGACCCATGCACTCCCAAAACCGTATTCAAAAGAAATGTAGGTCTGAAAAAATGTGCAATGAAAAATATATATACTTGAAAAAAAACACACTTTATGGGAGCAAAATGCTTACTTGGCAAAAAAGGCATGTAAAACGTCTACTTTTACAAAAACATACACTGATTTCCATACAGGGGAGTGCGAAGTTTGCAACTTGATATGTACCTAAGTTAGCAGAGATAAGTTTCAGGAAAGTTCCTCTCTTGTTGCAAGATCACAGTTCTGAAAGCCTGATATTGCTGCTTCATAAAATGGCCCTTGGAAGGAAAGAAGTCTCAGTTCTTGCTCTAGCTTATAGCCACATTTATATACTATAATACGTTTTCTCAATCAGCTATTTCACTGTCATTAAACAGAAGCTTTTAATGTCCTTGGTATGATAGGTGAAGAGTGCTTGCGGCTTTGATTCTCCATTTCAAAGTATGCTCATAAATGTTTTTTACAGTTGTGGAGTGGTTGGGGATATTGATCAAACTGCAGAACAGGTCCCTGGTCACAGAGGCACAGCTGGTAAATGGAACATGAGATGGATTTGTGTGATGGAGGAAAACAGTGAAAGCAGAAAAGAAAGGCAGATGGTAAAGGCAGATACTGGAGATTCAAATTAAGATCTTTAAGGAAGTGCTTCATATGCTGCCTGACACTCAATTAATAGATAAAATGACAAAGTAACAAGATAACGTAAGGAAAACTTTTAACCCTGGCCAAAAAAATTGCTGCCCATTGACAAGTAGTTTGATACTGGTACCTAGTGCATTCTATTAAAATGTAATATTTCTTCTGAAGCATGAGAAACAACTGAGTCACATTTTAGCAAAGGATCAAAATGAAATAAGCTGTATTACCATCACTCAGCTGTGGTTATGGAGGAGGGAACAGCTTGTCTTCTCTTAATTTTGTGAAATGGTGTATCAACAGTTGAAAGGTGATTGTTGTTAGCCTAACACTTGGGGCACAGCTCAACCACTGCTTCTGCCATGAAAGACCCATTGAATGGAGCATTTTGAAACCATTTTACATTTGCTTTTTCACCAGCAGTCCTCAGCTCCACTCATGGAAAAGAGGGATGCCACAACTTAGAGTCTTTGGGCATGAAAGGTTCAGATTCAAACCTAGGCATCTCTGTTAAAGCATCAAAGATAGCCAGAGTGAGGCTGCAACCCACCTTCCTGTAAGCAAGCCCCATTCAACTTACTTATGAGTAGACACTCCTACAATTGCCCTACAGGAAAGATTTCTGATGGAGTTTTGGGAAACTGCTGCTAGGCACTCGGAGCAGAACAGTCTTCCTCAGTCTAGATGCTGGATACAACTCCTACCATACAGTAGACTAGAGCAGTGTGCTTCACAAACCTTGTTGTTCTGCTCCTCAGAAAACTAGTTTTAACTTCCTAGTATTCCTCACAATGGAGATTACTTGGCACTCATATTGATACCTGCAATTATTTTTAACAAATGTGTTTCCTTATTTTAAAGCTGTCTGAAACATGGTGCCCTACAGATTGTTTAGAATATACCCCCATAATGCCCAATCAGTCCTGACCAATTTTCAAGGATGATGGGAGTTATAGTTCAAAACATCTGGAGGCCACTAGGTTGGGAAGGCTACTGAACAAACGACTGAGAAGAAACAACACCACCCTCTTGCATACAGGACTGCCCTGATCATAACTGAATCCTTCTGAGGGACCACAAGATAAGTATAAATAAATATAAATTTCTCCATCCTTATTCATGCAACAGCAAACCATTTCACACAGGAGCTTCTGACACTGCTCAGCATGCTACATAACTGAAGGTCAATTCAGTGCTCACCCTTCTGTCCCATCCCCAGCCAAACCCATTCAGCTGACCTTGGTCCCTGTTCAATAAATACCACCCCTTTTTCAGGGATGGCATATTTGCTATCACCCAAAACTGCTGAAGCAACCCAGTTTGGTGAACCAAGTAGCAATCTTAATTTATTACACATGCTCATGTTAATAGAAACAATGATCATCGCAGCTCAACCATTGATTATAGCCATCTTGGGGTGTTTTATGGACAGCGTGTGAAAAATTGATGTCTTGCCTAAGGCTGAGATGAATCGTTTGTGCAAATAAATAATTGTTGAGTTGAATCTTGCCTTGGCCATAGACACATAAGTCAGCCTCTGTTTTCTCGGCTTCTGCCGACCTGCCTTATGGAACCACCTGCAATGTGGGGAAAATAATACTGCCTTGCCTGTTAGAAACATTAGAAGTAAGACCCTAAATGCATGCTTGCTTAGTATTATTATCCATCCAGTTTTTTTTCTCTTACAGGCCAATATCTCATGGTGATGAAGAACACAGATCATATCCCATTTGCATGCATAAAATTCATGTTTATTGAGCTGGGTTTATGATAGGGCTTTAGTACAACAACATGGAATGAAATCACGGAAGAAATGTACCATCTGCATCAGATGGTATTTTTCCCATGCTTCAAAGGAATTCTATAATGTAGATTTCTGACTGCTCCTCTCCTAATTCAATTTTTAATACACCACTTAACACACACTAATGAAAATGGCTTCTTACCTTGATCCTCTGAAGAAACTGGAGACCTGGAAGTAAACAACAAAAATGACTCAGTCTATTTTTTTTTTTTTTTTGGTAAGATGAGAAAGCAAGAAATAGAGTTCAACACACTCATTAGAACTTCTTCAGGACCATTTAGTGGAATCCAAATAATGTGAAACACTTCTGCAGTTTATTTATTGATTATTGGATTTATAGCTCACCATTTTTCATGAACTCAAGATGGCTTAAATCATTATGAATTTACATTATGAGAAGCTGTAACAATTGCCAGACCTCTGCCCCAGCTTCATTATCACCACCTTAACCTTTGCAATAAAATGAGCTTTATGGAGCAAGGTGCAAACCACCACGATTTTGGAGCAGGGAGAAAGTCACATCCCTGTTCATTTTCCATGAACTCTACAAGCTAGCCTTGTATGAAGTACAATCTCTCAGACTGATCCCTGTGCCACAGAACAGATGTCATAAGAATAGTCCACTGGATAAAAGAGTATCTGAAGCATTTGATGAAGGCATTTCACCAGGTTCCAAAATGCGGTAGGTAGCTGCCTCTCTAGGACCTGCTTAGTGGTCCTGATTACAGAACTCTCTCCCCTGAGAAGCTAACACAGACTCTGCTGTGGAGTAGTTTTGTTACTCAGAGAAGAACCTTTTCAGATGTTGATTCAATTTGATCTGTTTTACCTGTCTGTGCTTGATTTCATATTGCTTCTGTCATTATATCATTTGTAAAAGCATGTGATCTTTATTTCAGTTTTTTATTTTTACATTTTATATTTGTTTGTTTTCATTTATGCTAGTTGTTGCAGTTGTTAAAATATGCTTTTCAATTTGGTTTTTACATTTTGTGGTGAAATTTTCATTTTTTAACTGTTACCTGTATTTTATATTCATTTTAAAATTGCATTTATGTGTTGTAAATTGTCCAGAGAGCTTCATCTAATGGGCAGTACAGAATTAAATTAAATAACATTAAAAATTAAATTAAATTCTTGTTTTTGCATGTCTGGCATTCCGTGGAGGTCCTCGTCTGGGGCTGGGAGGAATTTTCTTATTTTTCAGAGGTTGGGGGTTACCATGATGAATGTGAGACAGCAGAAGAATTCCACTAGGAACAAGGGCTTTGCTGTCGCTCTAGTGGGAGCAACACTGCAGCACAATGAAAACTAACCTCTGGCGCTTCACCTCTTTTCTCGCAAACTTGGAAGGATGAGAATTTTTCCCAAATTGGGCCCACCCTTCCTATAAAAGAGTTTTCCAGGTTGAGGATATAGGTTATGACTTCACTAAAGAGGAGGGGTAAATTCTGCAGCTGAAATGCCAGGACCAGCAGACCCAAAGATAAGCTGGGCAGTTGCTGAGAATCAGAAAATTTCAAATACTGTGGGAAAGTACAGCGGGCATGCAAATGTGGAGGGCATTGGACCCAGCCCCTTCACTGGAGGATACGGAATCAAGTTAAGAGCATGGACCAGCTAAAAAGCATGAGGTCCATTGACGCTTCAGCAAAACAACTGCCTTGAAGGCACGGTTGGCTCCATTTGGAAGGGAGGGAGGGTATTCAATTTAGAATCAACTTCTTATCACGAAGCCACATTTCCCTGCTGGCCACTACTTGGACTTTGGCTGTTTTTCTTATTGATTTCTGCAATTCCCTTCACTGGTACTGCCTCACTGGTCTGCTTTAACATAATACAGCCTTTTAGCTAGAAAGCCTTTGTTGTGGTCTGCCTGGGAGGTGGGAAAGAAGAATTGCCAGGACAGCAAGCTTATTTCCCCCCACCCTTTTATCGTGATCAGACAACACAGGAACAGGAGCTGTAGAACGAGCATAACTGAAACAGTGCTTATATGCCTTAAAATATGACGGTATTTGTTAGAAATCATACAAATGCTTTTGTTCATAAAAACATTGAGCGATGCTGTTCTAATGGGTATAAATTCTCTGTGCATTAGCAAAAGGAAAATATATGGAGAGATTACAGTTGGTGAGTATGTGCTTGCCTGTTATTCCTACCTGTACTATTTTTCTCTCATGCACTGCCTGGCTGCTTTCCTCCCAGACCTGACCCACAACCCTTTCTTCCCCTACTTTAAAAGTCTGCACGATCAAACTGTTGGCACCCATTGTCCTTTCCTTCTCCTAAGCTCTCTCAACTCCAGCATGCAGCTGAAAAAGTCAGTCTATCTAGACAGGGGACGGAAATCACAAAATAACTGATATTGTGGATCAGGCCAGAGGTAAACTGATAAGCTGAAGGTCCATTAAGACTGGCATTTTAGCAACTAGCAGTGCAGAGGATGGGATCGGAACATGAGCACGTGGATGGACTGCAGCTCCCTGGCATGCATGTGTGTGCGGAAGGCCCTGGGTTCCATCCTTGGCATCTCCAGGAAAAAGGACCAGGAAGCAAATGACAGAAAAGGTGTTTCCCTGGCTGAAACCTTAGAAAGCTACAGTCTCTGCGGAGTCCCTGTGTGTCCACCTAGCCTAGTCAATACTGAGATGGAGAGCTTGAATTATTATAAGGCAGTTTCCCATATAAGATTCTGTGGTGAGATTTAACCCTTTCTCCCTTGCACTTGCTTTCCCAATGTAAATCCCTGGCCAAAGAGATTATCAGCTGCAGGGGAGAGGGAAGAGAGAGGTATCCAGTCAGCTAATGACTACCATCATTAATAAGGCACATCTGTCAACTTTCCATCTGTACCATTTGTTTGGCTGTGGTGACCAAGGATCCACCAAAGGGGGAGCACATTAAGACTTACTACACTTAAATGTTTCTGAGAACAAGCTATCTTTGAGCTTTCTACGGTTTTGCATCCCTTGACACCATCCCATGATAAAAATAATAGTTAACCATTGGCACTTGCAATTACTGAAATTCAGAAAGGAACTGCATACAATTATCCTCTTTGCAGTCACAGGCGAGCATTTTCTTTAGCATTTTTTAAATATGTCTCAATACTATTCCCATCGCAGCAAGACAGGTAGAAGTAATTAGCCCTCTATCTGAAAAGACCCAAATGATGGAAGGGAGTGAAGAAATCACCGAGTTAAGAGCTGCTAAGAAATTTATAACATTGACACTCAAGCTATTATGGTACATGCCTGTCACACAAGGTCAGAGCTGCAGAACAGGTGAGGGGGCGGTGGCACACCTAGCCAAGTCTAGATCTGGAGAATCTTCACTTGGGGTGGGAGTGGGGAGAAAGCCAGTTGAGCATAACAGAGTGATTGCCCTAACTGGTCCTCCACTGGGGCTGCCCCCCAAGCACTTGGCTGTTGTTGGGGGGATCGGGCTCTTAATTCTTGCCCTGTACAACCAAGTGGAATGATCTTGCCCTACTGCACTGCAGGGAGGGATTCAAGAAATGGGAACCGGACGCCCACTCCCATAGACTAAGCGGGTACTCGTCCATGGCCCCGTCCCTGCACTTTCTGCTTGAATCCCGAGGCTGGACTTCCTGGTTCAGCAGCTGGGGATCACGTACTGTAACCAGGCAGTCAATATACTAGATCTCTGAGTACTAAGCCCACCTTGTGCTTGGATGGCAAGAGTTTTGTCCAGCTGGGGAGGCGGTGCAATTTTTCTCCTGCCCATGCAAAGCATAGTGGTGCTTCTCTGGTTTGAGGAAGAATATGGAAACTCATCCAGTTTGTCTCTTCATTGAAGCAGGCTTTTAAGAATGCATAAAGTTTTCCTCTAGCCCAGGAGAGCAATGCAAGCATCCCTGGCACAGTTCATGGTAGCTTACTCTGTCAGGTCCCAAAGCCTAAAGCTTCCTGTTTGAGCACCCAAGAGCAGCAAGAGTGGTTCTCCAGGGTTGGAGTTCTAGAATGAAGTAAAATTTTGGCCAACCAGACCTTCCCAGTGTTTCAAGAATGGCCTTCAGCCTGCTAGAGAGGGAAGGCAGTGTGGCAAACCGTTTGCATGGAGGGAAAGAAGGGAAGGGATTTACAATGTGCAACTTGGTCTATGACGTGAGGATTCATGGAAATTCAGCTAGCCTCCTCCAGGCACATTCTAAGAGAAATGCTGGCAATGGAGTACATTATTCATAAAGACAAAAGCCCCCAGAGAAACGTCAAGTCGATGTAAAGCAGCTATTTTTACCAATAACCCTGCAACTGAAACCCTCTGCCACCCAGAGCATTTTAAAGCACAGCCTTTAAGAACTGCAAGCACTTTATAACACTTCCATGGAGTTTTATTGCCTTTCCCTTCTTTGCTGATCAAGAAAGGCATCCTTGCTAACTTCTTCTGAAAGGATCCCTGCCACTGTGCAGGCCAACAAAGAGATTGTGAGAGACTGTCTCCCCCCCGCCCCCCCCACCCCATCACACAACACACACACCCTTTTATTGCCTTTCTTTGTTTGCATGAACTGACATGTTACCCAACTGTAACGGAAAGCATTTTTAAATGAAAAGGGCCCCTTTTTCTGAAGCTGGATATAGACCATGTTTTTGTTTGTGTTTTAAATGAAAAGTGAAAATGACTTGAGGGGAGTTTTAAGACCACTTTCAGCTCTCCAAAACACACACACACACACACACACACACACACACACAGAGAGAGAGAGAGAGAGAGAGAGAGAGAGCGAGCATGCATGCACAAGTGAGCTAGCACCTATTCTTTATCTTCAAAGATGCAGCTATATAATTTTAGACCATGGATTTATGGTGGTCCCCTTTAGATAGCCACGTTTATTACTTCCATGTCAAGTACACCACTAGAATTTCTCTTCTCCTGTTCTAACCACCATTCTAAACTTAAAAACTGCTTCCACATTCTTGATAGGTAAGTACAACAAAACTGCTTGTCAAACTGATGCTTAAAAATATTTAAAGCAAGTGCAGTTTTTCATTTCACGTTCATTGAAAATCAACGCAGCATCTCAGCTACAGGAATAAACAGGTGCTTTATAGGGCATGCGCTGTCCTCTGGAGGATCACGATGGGGAATCTGGGCTGCTGTGCATTGGACTTTGGCTCTTGAGCCCAGTCCTGTCTCCACCTCTAACCAGGAGCCCTAGGCTCTGTAACAAATTAGACCCAACAAAGACTTCTCCAGATCCTCACACAACTACAGTTCCTTAGATGGACTGGGAGAATTTATGTGCATCTAAATTGCTTTACATTTGCAGCGTAGATATGCCCATACTTAGTATGAGTCAGAAATGTAAAAATTCGCATAACCAGGAGCCAGCGGTAGCTAGGAGAGCTTTGCCTTTGGGGCACTATAGAAATATAATTAACAACAACACCAGGGCCGGTGAGAGCAGGAAGGCTGGCCTGAGCTCTGGTATCTCTCAAGGTGCAAGGCTTGAAAGAAAGATAAGCTTGGCATCAGGGTCTCAAATGAAATTCCAGAGCTAATCCTAGAGAGAGAATGGGCATGGGCCATGGATGCATTTGACCTGTACTAGAAGACGGCTGCATCTGATCCTTCTAAGCCACGTGTGCAACAGGTTGTTGCTACTGTAACAAGGGCGTGAGAGGCAACCCATGTGGATTTCCCTCTATAAAATGATCCAAGGTAATATCTGACTGTGAGGAAAGGGCTCCGCTATGAAAACACAGGGGACCACCTGACTCCCAAGGGCACTTTTCTCATCCTTCTGGGAAAGCCAGGAATAAGTTACTTCTTCCAACTGACATCAACTGAGTTCACTTTCAGGTATGTCCATTATCTAATATGGTAGTCAGAGAAAATAATGCCTCTCTCCAAATCTGGAGAAGCTGAAGGAAATTTATTTAGCGTTCAGATCAGCCTTTCCCAACACCATGTCCTCAGATGCTAGAATACAGCTGCCAGAATCTCCAGCCCACTAGCTTTCCTCATAGCTGGCTGCAGCATTTTGAAGTTGCGGTTCTACACATCTGGAAGTTTCCAGCTCAGGAAGGCAGGTTTGAAAATTCAAGAACTGTATTCAAATTCAAGTTCATTCACAACCTCAACAGACTGCGATGGCTCTGGAAGATAAAGCGTGATGAAGGACAACTGGTGTCAATGATGGCAGATGCTGGGCCAAGATCAAAGGAAATAATTTATCAAACTCATATCTCAAAGGTACAGTATCTTTCAATACAAGTGAGAACACTTTGAAAACTGAATTATTTTTAACCAGTGTAGATTGGAGCCAATATGCATTTATTTATTTGTTTATTATATTTGTTTAAAGGCCGCCCATTAGCATCATGCTTTCTGGGTGGCCATTACAATAAAATTACCGGTAAGTAATATTACTAAAATAATACAATTAAAATGCACATTTTTAAAAAATATCAAAAATATACAACACAACAACAATAAAACTTAAGTTAGTAAATTAAAACTGGTGAAAATTGATATAAAAATATTTAAGTGGCACACAAGTGCGCCCAAGGGATGACACACCCTTGGGAGTTTATAGGTGTTTTAGGTACCCACGACAAATGCCACTGTGCCTCTCAAGGGCCCCATGACACTTCTATTTATGGGCTGCACGCAAGACCTCTTTAGCTCATGACTTCTAGGCAAAGCAAAGTCCTTCCACAGAGTAATTCCTTCTTTCAGCTTTTAGGGGGCTTTTGACAGTGGACCCTTTGAAGGACCTGCAACTACATCAGTGGGTTGTGTGAGTGAACCCACGCAGGCTTCAGAAGACACCCATGCTAGAGTTGAGTTGGGCATGACAGGACTTTAATATCCAAGTTTCCAGATGGAGACACCTGGTTTGGTTTGTTGCATTAGAAATCCATTTATAAATGGGGGATCAAGCCAGTGGTGGGCCCTGCTGGGGTCTCAGCGGTTGCCCATGGATGCTGCATTGTAGTGCTGAGCCTGGGTGACTTCATTTCTCTATCTAAATTTACAAAGACCAGAAGGCATTCATGAAATATCACCCTGCTCCTGTAAATAAAGTAATTGATTTGCCAGTTTCTAAATACTATCCTGACCTTTCCAGGATCATCTGGGCACAACTGTTCAAGCAGTTCAGTCTAAACTTTCTTTGCATTTGCTCTCCCCCTTTACTTCATTCTCCATTTTCACACATATCTCATATTGGCATAGGTTCTAGTGTAACATTTACAATCTAAACAATGTACCTTGGAGCTGAAAATCCAGCTTTAAAATGAAGGCAGGCATGTTCTGGTGTTATTTCTCCCTCTGCAGGTCATGTCTTTCCCTTGGTTCTGTATTTTTTTGCCACAGCCATCTTCTTATCTCCATCCCTTTTATCTTTCTATACAAACTTTGAGCCAAGTTATGGAAGTTATTATACAAACAGATATCCGTGATATTCTATTGCCACCTAGAGGGGTTCACATGAAACTGTGTCCAACAAAGAAGAAAGGGACTCGATGATGAAAAGCAGATTCGAGACCGAGATCTTGAACTAAGGTAGATGAGGTAGAATTAAGTATGGATAAGTAAATCACAGGTGGCTGTTATGTTCTGCTCTCAGAGACTGGCACGGAAAAGATTTACACTAGCCTAAGATCTTTTTTCCAAAAAAGATGTGGCCTTTTATATGAAAGTCTGGTTTATAAGTTGTCAAGGATCAAATTGTAAAGCTTGACACCAACTGCTATCCATTGAGCAGCAGAGTAAGGCTTCCCTGCATGCCAAGGCTCTGCAGAGATGGGCCCAGCTCCCTCAAGTCTCCCCAGATGGCTTCTTCAGATTCAGCAGATGAGGTGGCAGAGCAGAGGAGGGCAAATAACTCGGCAGTTTCAAGGCTACGGAGTGAAGATGCTCCAAAGATGAGAATCATCCCACTGGGGAAAAGGAGGGAGACATTCCAGAGCAGAGGGGAAGGGACTCAGAGAGTGAGCCTTGAGCCTGCAAGGAGAGGACAGGTGAGCGAGCAGACCAACCACCAAGTGTCTGGCAACCCCGCCATGTTCTGCTGGGGGCGGAGCCAGAATCCCTCTGACAGGGAGGGAAGGAGGGGATGTTCAGTGTGGAGCCAACTCTTCACATGGACAGATGCTACTCCCACATCTCAAAGGGACCATTACTTTGATTTATGCTGTTTGCAACCTGTAGTGCTCAGATAAAGGATGGAGCTTCTGAGGTCTCTTCTAATTCTGCAAGAGGGGGAAGAGCAAGTGAGAGACCTGCCATGGCAGAATGTTAACAGTAATAGCACTTGGGGGTAATGTCAGCTGTTTTAACATGTCCAGTCCAGGTGTATTAACATATCATGGTTATTTCAGTTGTTTAAATTTACTGTGTAAATTGGGTTTTACATCTGTCTAGTGAAATGTGATGACATTGTAACTGTTGTCCTTATTTTATACTGCATTTTATTGTATATTATAGGCTATTGTCCAACCACCCAAAGAGTTTTGGGTCTATTGGATGAATATGGAATAAATACATTAGAGAAAGAAATAGATAGAAATAAATATATTTCCTTCTCTGCCCCCATTCAAAGTGCCCCTTCATTCTGAACAATTACAACCCAAGAAAAACGTTACCATTTTGGTCTGCTGCACTGAATGAACTGCCCTTCCCAGTGGATCCCTCTGACATCTCCTGTGTTGAGAAGTGCAAACACACTGCTTACCAGTAAGACAGTTCCCAGCTACCAGATGCAATGCTGCTGGCCCCAGTTACCATCAAATGGAGAGCACCCTGCAAATTCTATAAGAATGGGGTAGTCATGTGTCCTGCTTTATGGAGGACAGTCCTCTGATGATTGTGTCCTCTATTTGAAAGGGTGGCTAATCCAAGTCCAGTTTAAGCATAAGAGCAATAAGAAGGGGGGACCAGGAGGTCTGGAGGTTGACCAGCCATGCTCAGCACCTGGACAGCAGACTGTGGAGGTAAACAGGTCACAGTAACGTCTACTGGCTTTCTATTTAAATTTTAGTAGAACTGCTATGAGATGGGTGGATTTCATAAAAGAAGCCACAGCCTTGAGTTTTGTGAGAGAGAAGCAGAGCTGTCAGGGACATTTTGAAGATTTTTCATTCATTGGGTGGCCATAAGTCGGAGAGGACTCAATGGCACCTAGCCACCACCACAACACTGATTCTTTCTAAATGTGCATGTGCAGATGGTGTGTCTTATTTTGGGAGGTAAAGCCCCTCTATGTAGGAAATAAGAGGCTATCTTAAGAGCTTATTTATCTTATAAAACTGAGAAGAAGCTCAGAATCATAATGCTAGTAGAGATGGAAGCATATTCAACTATCCGTTGGGGGTATTGGAGAAAGGTTTTTAACTCTGGATCAGCTTTTGTGTGTGGTTGTTTCTGCTTCAACAGGCAGACACAACTACCTTTCTGATCCCCCCCCCCACAAAAAAAAATAGACTCTGCATATTTTTGGTGTAGCTGGTCATCAAAAGGGGTGTTATTTTCAGCCTGAATATCCATCACTGTGAAGAATGGGGTTTGGACAATTGGCCAGCGGGAACACTTTCTAGCCTCAATCCTTCTGTTTTAAATATAGATTTTACCCTTTATCAAAGTTCTGGGAAGAAGCAGAACCCTGCAGACATCAAATTCCCTTGTGCAAGTTTCCTTTTCACTATCCAACTAGAAACTAATCATACAACATTCATCCCCCTACATTTGTTCATTCTTTTTCTTTGTGCAAAGTGAATTTATTCACTATCTAACCCCTTCTTCTCAAATGCAGTGGCCATAAAATCAAATGGAAAAGCATAAGGTGGAAGAGATAAAGGGAAAGAGAGAATGAGTGAGAGAGATGCAAGTAATATCAATGAAGAAAAACCTCATCTCTCTCTCTCTCTCTCTCTCTCTCTCTCTCTCTCTCTCTCTCTCCTTAAAGGCAACAGGTTAGATCAGAAAGGAAGAGAAGAAAGGTGCATCATTGCAGCAAGCAACAGAAGGACAAGAGAAGTACTCTACTACACCTCTACTACACACAGTTTTTTATCTCCTAAAAGTTTTTTTCTACTTAGCAATGGCTACTTGTCACACTGTCTATCCTCTAGCATCAGAAGCTGACTGCCTGTCCTAAACTGGGATTTCCCCTTTATGCATTCAAAAGCCACAGACCTTTTTCCTTGCAAAGTGTTCTTTAATGACTCAAAGCACAAAACTCCCAGAATAAATCTTTGAGTTTGCACAGTAGGATTTGTTGAACCCACTCTAACATTTGCCTTCAGAAACTCTCCTTATGAGTGGAGGGGGACTTCTGAAAGCGAGCACGCCCCCTCTCTGCATGCCAACCCTCCAACTGGGCCACCTTCTCTGCTGATGATGCATCCTGGGGTCAAGAGCTGTGCCTCCCTGTCCGAGAAACTCCCGTTCCCAGCCAGCTCCCACCAACTGCACATCCCGATTATTTCCTGAGACTCCCTGCTCGCCTGGGAAGTCTGGCCATGAGATAAGTTCTCTGCTTCTCTCATCTCAGTGTCTTGGCATGATTCACTTGCCCGCCCACCCCACACGCACACAGTTCTGCATCACATGCTGATTCCCATTCCTCCAAAGTCCAGCTAGCAGTCTTTGAGAACAAGCACCCAAAGCAGCCATCTTCTTCGCTCCCAACATGTCCTCTGAATACCAGTAGCCAGGGAACTTTGGGTCGGAGGATGTGACTGGCCCCATGTCTTGCTTGTGGGCTTTCCCTTAAAGGCATCTCATTGGCACCAGGGGAACAGAATGCCGGATTGGATCAGCCTTTGGGCTGGTCCCACAAGGCCCTTTTTATGTTCTTACCTATTGGTAATATACAAACAGAGTTTAACATTTGAATTGCAATAAAATGTACGTCTGTGCTGAGATAAGAAATGCTGTTCGTGGAACCAACATCCATCCACGAAATGGGTCTCAAAGAAAGCTTGGGACTTTAGACTGCTTATTTCAGAGACAGCAGAGAGGGAAGGAGCAAAGGATAAAGGAGGCTGGTGCTAGTCAAAAGCAAGCTTATTTAGATGCCAGTTTGTAAGCTCTTGGTGTGTGGGTGCATTTTGTATGTCACTGCCTGCCAGAACAATCTGTCAGCGGGGCAGATTTCCTCAGTGATGCATCAGGTGCAGAATGCTACAAAACATAATTAAGAGGCTCCCTTTCCAAGTTGGAGAGGAGGGCAGGGGAGAGCAATCATTAGGGAAACTGTGTTATAAAATCACTCATTCAAAATTGGAAGAGAGGGGTGGAGGGGGGCAATCTGACACTTCATAACCACATTATGCTATATTTTCACTGCACCTGGGAAGGGCTGTGAATGTTCCTCTCCTAATCAGAAGCAGCTGCTTTCATTGCACCTCTTAGCAATTCAGTCCCTAAACAGCGTGGCTGCAAGGAAAGGAAAGCCCTTAGTCAAGGAAAACTTTGTTTATGTAAGATTCATTTATGCAAGCATGCTTTGTATGGGATGTTTGGTTTTTTTGCTTTGTTTTCCCACAAGGATAGCAACAGAATGTACAGCGTGAAGCTGGTTGTCCTCCAGAATGGCCTTGCATGAACAGGAGATGATGCCCATCCCGCCTGCATGCTCAACCTACACAGCTCGATTCTGGAATATGGGGAGCTCACTTTTCCTGAGTCAGACCTGTGGCCCATCTAGTCCTGGTAGAACTACAACACTGTCAACATCAATTGGCAGCAATACTCCTGGATTTCAGGCAGAAGATTTTCCTGCCCCACTTAAAGGCTTGGATGAGTAGCAATGAAGGAATTAGAAGAGATCATCAAATGCAAGGATGTTTGACTGGAAACCAAGGCCAAAATCATCCATATAATTGTATTCCAGATGACTGTGCATGGCTGAGCAAGCTGGACAGTGAAGAAAGCTGGCACGAAGAAAATTGATGAATTAAAAACATAGTGTTGGAGGAGAGCTTTGTGGACAACCTGAACCAACAGAAAGATGAGCAAAAGGGTCCTTGTTCAAATCGAGCCAGAACTTTACCTGGAAGTAAAAAATGATGAAGCTGAGGCTATCATACCTCAGGCATGTCATGAGAAGGCAAGACTTGGTGGGAAAGGGAAATCATGCTAGGGAAAGTGGAAGGGAGAAGAAGTGGAATACTAAATCGGAGATGGATTGATTTCATAGAGGAAGTCCCAGTCTCGCACAGCTGAGCAGGGCTATCAAGGACAGGAAATTTTGGAGGGTGTTTATTCATAGAGTTGCTGTAAGTGGGAGATGTCTTAACAGCAAGGAATAGCAACAATAAGCCTAGAGAAGCCAGAGCTTAAGCATGGAAGCCTCTGCAAGCAAAGTATGCACTCTGCCACTGAACTGCAAGTCTTCCCCAGCTGCAGCCTATCTGCCACTCTAGGGTCATTCACATAATAAAAATGGCCCACTAAAAGGGTAGATAGCAAGGACAGGCATGTCCCCAGCCATACAGTTACTTGGCAAGTGTCTTCAACACCTCAAACATTTACCAGAGTTCTGCAATGTACAACAAACAGGAATCCTAACAATGACTTCAGGTGCTTTGATGCATGACATAAGGAGAAGGAAAAAGAGTGTTCCATAATTACCCCAACAATATTTTTCCTTCCTGTGCAATTCAGAAGTGGCAGGGCAGGAACACATGTTGGGGGGAAAGGCAAGCAAATTTAGGACTCTTAGCTGAAATGTTCTTTCTCAGATTGTACTCATGCTGAATGTACCATGTTGATTTCAGACATTTTAAGTCTGTTTGTCATTAGTTGTTTTGTCACTGATGTGCCTCCCTCTTTTTCTAGTCCATTAAAAACCCTGGGACGTAGGAGCCTACAATTATTCTGCTTTCTTTGTAATGCTGCTTAGGAGCCAACTCAAACGCTATAGCTCAGTGCCATGCAAAATCATTGCCTTTTAGAATATTTAAAAAATTACCACTAATTTGAAAGTATTATGACATAGATTTGCAAGTAAGACATAGATCAGTAAGTATATCAGTAAGTAAGACATGGCATCTTTGAACAGTAATCTGCTCTGTCACAAGATCTAGGAAAGGGCAGGATGTCCTGGTGAATATTTCAAAGAACAAACCAGCAAGAATGGAAAGAAATGGCACTGGCAACCCAGCTGATGCAGCAGATTATTTCTTGTACATATAAGCCCTTTGTTCATGAGGACTGAACAATCTCTGGCAAGCACTGGGAACATAGAAAGCTCCTTAAAGCAGGTCAGGCCATTTCTCCATCTAACCTGGGGCGAGCGTGCTGGCGGTGACCTATCACACTACTTACAATATGATTCTAGGTTTCTTCCCTTTTTTAACTGAATATCCTGAGGTCTGAACTTGGAACTTCAGCGCAAAGTGTGCTCTGCAGCTGAGCTGTGGTCCTGCCTTGGGCCCACTGCCCACAGTCACAATCTGTGGTTACACAGCAACGGGGGGACAACTCATTCATACTGGGTCTTATATTCATCTGTGTTAACATTCATTTGGATTTGGGGCCTTGGGACTTGCCTTGCTCATTACTCAGATCAATTCCTGTACTGAAGTGGTGGGGGACCTGAAACCTGGAGACCAACCTGGGCATCTCGGCACAACCCTCTGAGGTCCTCCAAAAGACCACAGCCCTTTCCCCATGGCCCATCCCCTTTCCCCTAAGCATTCACTGTCAGTTTCCCAGCTTTGATGCAGTCTCCCCCCTACAGGACCAGTTGAAGAGCCTAAGGCTTCATTTCTCACAGTAAGAACCTTAAACTATGGCTGTATTTTGAGCAGACCCTTTTCCCTCTGGCCCCTCTCATTTGCCTTCAGCCCACCCACTACTGGAATGCAGGCCCTGAGAGTTTTTCCAAAAGTGAGCCTGGCCTTCCAGCGGCTAAAGCTTTCCACACCTGCCATATTATATCTTTGTTTGGCTTCACCCTCGTTGTGTAAACCTACCTCCTTCCTGCTTTATATAAACAGTTACTTCCCGGTTGGACTTCTGTAACATGCTTTACGTGGGGCTGCCCTTGAAGACAGTTCGGATACTTCAGATGGTGCAAAACAGAGCTGCCAGGATGCTGTCGGGGACTGGGTGTTATTCTCATATAACCCCAGTCCTCTATCAGCTCCATTGGCTTCCCATCGAAGTCTGGGCTCAATTCAAGGCGCTGGTTATTACCTATAAAGCCCTAAACAGCTCGGGACCAGGATACCTAAAGGAATGCCTTCTTCCCTATTTACCCTCCCACCCCCTGAGATCGGCAGCAGAAGCCCTCCTCTGGGAACCCTCCGTGAAAGACGTTAGGAGACTGAGTACCCAGAAGAGGGCCTTCTCTGCAGTGGCCCCCATCTATGGAATGCGCTCCCCAGAGAGGTCCACCTGGCGCCATCATTATATGTTTTTCAGCACCAGTTAAGACCTTTTTATTTAATCAATATTGTAACAAGTTTTAATTTGGAATTTTATTAATATATTTTAATTGCAGTCAGAGTGGGTCGTTAATTTATTTATGTTATACTTTTATATATATGTATTTTATTAGTGTAAGTCGTCCTGAGGCTCTCACAAAGGACGGCATGCAAATATCTTAAATAAATAAAAAAAATGAACCTAACAAATGTCTAAACTATTTTATTCAGCGGATGAACTAGTCCTCATCTTATGAAAGTACAATGCACAATACATCTGTTTGTCCTCAAGGTGCCCTCAAATATGGTCTAAGACAAGTTGTGCCCAGGGAAGACAATCCAAATGGCATCCCACGGATGGAAAGCCAATGTGGTTTGTGTTGTACTGGAATTCGGAAAAGCCACATTCTAGTCCCTGGTCATCCATGGAGCTGGATGGATAATTTTGGGCAGTCACTGGCTCTCAGCCTAACCTACCTCACAGGGTTCATGTGGGGACAAAAAGAAGAGGAAGAAGATTATGAGTTCTTTACAAGAAGAAAAAGGCAGAGTCTAAACATAACTTATAATCAGGCCTATAAATCATCATCACTTATTGAAGAAATCAGTGGTATCCGATAATCCACTGCCCAAAAAAACATGTGCTTTCTGATAGGCAAGGAAGTGACAGCACCCTTTTTAAAAAAGTAAGAGGAAAAACAGCACCAAGAAACATGGAAAACAAGATGGAAGAGTATTCAGAGGAAGTTCTCGAATCAAGGAGGAGCCCAACAGAAGACATAAAAACAGAAATACCGGCAGTGGTGGAATCTAGCCACCTGGCATAACAGCAGGTAAAACAGAAGGATGACAATTACATACCTTAGAATGGGGAAAGATTGGAAGGATCATCTTTCTGAACGCAATGGATTTTTTATTTGTTTATTTATTGAATTCATATTCTGCAATGAACCCCAAAAGGCTTATATAATCTTCCTGCTTCTCCTCTCTATTGTATCCTCACAATGACTTTGTGAAGCAGGTTGGGCTGCGTCAGTGACTAGCCCAATGTCACACAGGGATCTTCATGACTGAGAGGGGACCAGAAGGTATGTCTCTCAAGCCTCAGTCCACCACTCAATCCAGCACAATACACTGGTTCTTTCCCAGGATGAGCCTTCTCAAATTAATTCTGGGAACAAACCAACCCACACATGATAACTTCTTCATGGCTGGATTCCACCATGACGCATCAGATGCACCATGACCCACCATGACTGGATTCCACCATGGCTGGGTGTGGACAAGATGGATTCTACTGGCCAGCAGGACAAGGACACAGTAGTGGTAGGGATACATGCTATGCTTGGGGTGGGAAGAATGTGTGTCCTTCAGATGCTGTTGGGCTCCCAGCTATGATCAGTCCCAGCTTGCATGGCCAGGTGAGGAAGTTGTCATTCAACATCTGGAGGGACACCAGTTTCCCCAATCCTCTGCTATCCCTTATCCTCCAACCTGCACATGAAACCTATTTCAGCAGCCATTTCCATCACATGAAGAACCAACCCAGGAGAAATTATCCTGGCAGCAATTGAACAAGACTGTTGATCCTTGGACTGACATTCAGGTTTTGTAATGGGCTTGTGTTTCCACTTCAGAAGGGTTCTAGATCCATGGTAGAATGTATGTCTTAGGCATTCTGGGATTCCCAGTTAGGGCTGAGAAAGGCCCTTGTATGACCTAGATGGACCAATGCTCCAACCCAATATAAAACTGCTTTCAATCTCCTCTTCTACCTCACCTAAACCCTATAACATTGCCTTGGCAATGCAATGTAGGAACACTGTTTTACTTTGTGATGGGGCTGCAAAAGGATATTTGAAAGTGGCCCCTGTCAGATGAAAAAGTCTGAGGCAGACGAACCAAACCAAGAGAGAGGCGAGCAGAGAATGCAGTACATCAACTTGGGTCCTTCCAGACAGAGGACTCCTGCTGCTAGAATGCAAATGCTGTTACACAGCATCTCCCGTTTTCCCCCTTCCCAGATTTTTCCCCCCAGTAAGAGAAAGTAGGAGGAAGTGGTGCGAATACTCAGGAGGGCTGCAAGGAGAGGGCACCATCCTGAGGAACCCTCTGGAACAGCCAGGGAATGAGCCATGCAGCTGCACAATAAAAGCCTCATCTGGAAGTCCCCTGTGTCAAAGTGCATTGTAAAAGAGCAGGTAAAATTGCCTTTGGTGGTGGTAGCAATGCAGCATCAAGCAGAGAAATGCAGAGGGCTCTTACTGCAGCAGGGGCATCTGGCTGGCCTCCTTTTGTTTTTCAGGTACCTCGTAGTGCGGGGACATCTTCCCCAGGCCGCTGTCACTCAGCATGCGCTTTCGAACGGCAGGATTCCACCGATCCGACATTCTGAGAAAAAGATTGCCAAAGGGAGAGCGTCATTAGTCCCAGGTCAGCACCACTCGTGGCTCGCTGGGCTGTGTCACTGATGGCTCCAGTGATTCTCACATGTGGCCTTCACCCTGGCGTTCATGAGCCAGCCTTCTGAAGTCGCATCTGGGGTGTTCTATTGGGTTCCTTTGGCTCATGGTGCATTTTGCCGGGCTCCTTCTGCGGTGGTGCCCACAATCAGTTAAGGCTCTGGTGATGACCCATACAGCCCTAAATGGCTTAGGGCCTGACTGCCTGAAGGAGCATCTCCTTCCATATGTGCCTGCCTGCCCCTTAAGAACAGGAGCAGACATCCTTCTCCAGGTGCCCTCCCTGAAGGAGATTAGGAGGGTGACTACCTGGAGCAGAGCCTTCCCTGCGGTGGCGTCCCAGTTGTGGAACTCGCTCCCCTGAGAGGTTCACCTGGTGCCATCACTTTATTCTTTTCGGCACCAGGCCAAAACCATTTTATTTTCCCAGAGTTTTAAGACAAGATGGTTTTAATTGGGGTTTTATTATTAGTTGAATTTTAGGATGCTGTGTTTTACATTTCTTACATTTTGTATTGTTAAACCATCCTGAGACTTTGGTAACGGGACAGTCTAGAAAGGTGATTAATAAATAAATAAAATCAATGTTAGGACCCACAACACAATGATCTTAGGGTGAAATGGAGCAGGGGGTTAGATGGCCATGCTCATTACTTGAGTTGTGAACTACAGCACAGACATTTCAAATCTCCCCCTGCCCCCTGCCAGGATTCCTTGTAAAGTTCTTCAGCTGCTCTGACCAGTCCTAGATTAAAGCAGGTGGAGGGGCTGGGATAGGAGACCTCGGGAGGCCCAAACTTGATAGCATTTATCATGAGAAAGGAAACCTCATTCTTTTCTTTATCAGCAACAGGAGAGTCTCCTTACCCAGAGGCCTGCTCCACCACCAGATCAGGCATTCCTGGAGGCGTTCCTGCTGGCTGCGTTGCCACCAGCTCTGGGTCCAGGATAAAAATCTCGTCCTGCGAAATTTCTGTCACGTAGTGCAAATGTTCCTGCAAAAGCCGATGCTTGGTCAGTAGGGTATGATCAGCCAATAATTCAGTGAGAACCGACAGATGCATAATAGCCTCAAGGAAAGCAACTGAAAACCCTGCCAATACACGCTCTTTGGCCATTGTCAGCCAGTCACACAAAGGAGTTAATTTTGGGGAAGACCCAAGAAATGTATTCCCACCAGCAGCAGCCTTCTTGATAAGACACAAACAGAAACTTGTGCATGGGGACTTGCTTGCCTTAGTCAAAGTGTCAACAGACAGCCCCTGCCCCCCATGTTGTTATGCTAGCAGCCAACCTCACAATTTTGAGCCTTGCACCTCACAGGTGGCTTCTAGCACCAGCGCAACAGAGATTTAGTGCTTCTGGGGGCAAGCTCTGAAATACATGGAAACACTTGTTTCTGGAACAGGGAAGACTGGAAGAGCTTACTTATGCAAGTTCCACTGTCTGTTCCCATTCCAAAATCAAGCATTTCCAATTGTTTTGTGGGTCTTTTTTGTCTAACCATGGATTACACCTGCAGCGGCCACGGCCTCTGTAGTATACCGACTAAGTCTACATGTCACCTTCTGGCAATAGAAGAGCTTCTTGGATTGAATCAATAGTCCCAAAGACATTCTGGGAGCTGTATGTCTTTTTCTGTCTAAACATGCATAAGATTGTGTTTTAACTGAGATAAATAAACACTAAAACAAGGCCAAGCAGAATTCTTGTAGAAGTTGCTGAAGTGTGTTTGCTACCAGTGTTGTCACTTGAGTTGAATGTGCTTTTAAAGCTTTCTGAATATTTTGAACAGGCCTGTAATAGTATCATAATATCCAGAGTTATCTCATGTACAAAGGATTAGGATTTTAGGAGGACTGTAAACACCTGGAGGAGATAAATGCTGAGATTTTCTTTTAAAATGCGGCTGTCCTAAGCACAACAAGATAAGCATGCATGCACGCACACATACACATGTGAGGAGTGAGAAGTTGTGCTACAAGACATTAAACTGGTTTAAACCAGGACAGAGCAAATTCTTCTTCTGATCTTGTGCCCATTTACACAGGCTAATGTATTTAACTGGCACTCTTGTCTATATATACGTAAATTAAATCAAGTTTGTGAGTGAACTTCTGATTTGTCATTAAACAGATTTCATATTTGAGGCTGCAGCATTTATGCAAAGGTCTCAGGTTCTCTGAGACTCAAAGTCAGAGTCATTTATAAATTGTGAACAGATTTCAGAGAATTGCATTCCAAAATGTTCATTCAGCATTTTATGAGATTCACAGAAATACAGAATCATAAAGATGGCTAAGATGTCCGATATTCAGTTCCTTCTATATGCAGCTACACCAAGCAACTCCTAAACTATTCACTAGTAGGAAGTTCTCGTTTGGGGGCACCCCATTATCTTTACCAAATCTAGTCCTGTGCAGCTGAGAATTTCTTTAAGAGCACAGTCTGAGCTGACTTGGTTTAGATGGCCATAAGATAATTTGAAATCCCAGTTCTGACTTTGGGAATCTGCTCTGAGGTTGGAGCTGGAACCCCAAACTCAAAATGCACTTCCCTCCCTCTTGAAGGTAGGGGAGGAGGCAGGCTCTGCCCAGTGGGATGAGGGGATGAAGGTGTTGGACTGTGGGGATCTGAGAAGTCCAGATTCTAGTCCCCACTTAGCATGAAGGTTTGAGCCAGTCAATTACCCTCTGTCTAACCCACCTCATGGGGTTTTGTTGTGAGAATAAAACAGAAAGGAGGGCTATGTAAGCTATGCTTGATTCCTCATAAGAGGAATAAAAGCACAATATAAATGCAATGTAATAATAATATTAATAACAATATCCTGGTGATTCCTCAGTCTACAGTCCTTACACTCCAAGAGGTCACACTTTAGCTGCCTAAATCTCTTGCCATGCATAGGATTCCTTAATCATCCAAGTTCAGAGGGTTACAGGAATCCTCACTGGATTGTACCCTGAAGGGGCTAAAAGGAAAACAGCACATTGGTGATACTCTGTACCTGAGATCTGTCGATGCGATAAAAGCGATCAGCAGAAGTTGCTGAAAGAAAGAAAGAAAGAAAGAAAGAAAGAAAGAAAGAAAGAAAGAAAGAAAGTTAAAGAGAAAGTCTCAACCAAAGCCAAAACTGTTTTGAAAACTTGCTACACTTTTCTTCTTAAAGTTCAGAAGCTACCTTAACAATAAAATTTTTAAAAAACACTAATAAAAATCAACTTTTCCAAACTAGGTACCTTGAAGCATGTATCTAGGGGAAATAGGTTGAAATTCTCACACAGTAGCCCTTTATGGCATGTTCTTTGCAGCTTTTGTTATTATATGAGCAGCTATCTATAAACAGTATGAAATTGATTCCCATATATAATAGGAGCATGTCGTATAAAATTTCATTAACACTTTGAATGTAATTGTTGGCTGACTTAGTAGCAGCCAAGCCTCAAAAGCTCCTGCTGTTAAATTATGCATTTTGTTTTGAAACTGTGTAAGCTGTCCTGGAAACACATTTGAAGGTTGGGATAAAAATGCCTTAGGGCACAATCATATGCATGCCTAGACAGAACAAAGTCCTACAACACCACAGTTGGCTAGGGAATGCCTGGAGTTGTAGGATCTTTTGTGCCTAGGCATGCATGGGATTGCTCCCTAAGTAAATACAGAAAGAGAGATGTGAAGAATGTCCCCGCTTCCCATTAACACCCCCTCCCCAGCATGCTGAGACTTCACTCTTCTGAAATTAATGCACTACCAAGACAGCAGGTGCTGCCTGAAAGCAGCTCAGAGGAACTGGGCAGCTCTCTCATATAGCTGATGTAACTGTCCTGCACACTTGCAAATCTGTCTAGGTTGCAATCCTGGGCACACACCCCTGGGAGTAATCCCCACTGAATGCAAGTGGCCTTGTGTCAGAGTACATAGGATTGCGCTGTCAGTCTTTTTGCTGCTAGGACAAGTAGCTACTTTTATACTTACCATCTAGGAAGCACCATCTAGGGGAAAGTCTCTGAACAGACGGTACTCTTGGGAAGGAACTTTCCTGGTCCTGGATGGGACAAGGAAAAAGGCAATATAAGAGCGGCTGTGGTCATCATCGTTGTACTGTCAGTGTACGTGGAAACGTTCAGAGATACCTAGTCAAAAAGGAAGGTCCCAAAGGATAGTGCAGCCTACATTAGATGCTGTTTCTTTCAAACCCAAAGGAATGACCATTTTCTTCATGCAAATCACACTTGTTCGTCTAGTCCGTTGTGTTCATTCTTGGCATAGTACAGCATTTGTGTACAGTGCAATCCACTGTCTCCTCAAAAGTAAGAAATGCAACTCCCTCCCAGGTAAGTCTTGCAACCTAAAAGTGTTCCCAAAAGGCAGCTGGATCCATAGCACAACATCCGGAGGTGATCCAGAGGTGAGTCTGGAGGAGTTGCATAGATCAGCCTAAGAGGGAGCAGCTGCAAGGAGAGGGATTCTCTGTCCCATGCCAGAAGAGACACCCACAAGAACCCTGAAACAAAGAACTGGTGCCTGAGTCTTGCCTCTCTCTATTTTTCCTCCTCTTTCTCAACCTTCTTTCCTTTTGTGACACATCTTTTAGATTGTAAGCCTGAAGGCAGTGGCTGTCTTATTATTAATCTCTGTCAGCTGCTCTGGGAGTATAACTTTTTTTTGGTTGAAGAGCAGAGTAAAAATGATATAAATAAATCAAAAAGATAGTTATGGGAATAGTCTTGAGATAGGAATTAACTAAGGGTTTGCTGGGCCTAGTGGAAGGTCAGAAACCATTCTTAACATTCAGAAATATAGTATATTGCAGGTTCCAATTACTGGGTTGGCATCCCACATTAAATACCAAGGCTGGCTCAAGATATTGTGCTCCTGGGGGAGAACATACATAAATGTTGCCTTCTCCACCACCACCCCACCTGCTGCCCTGTCAAGGTGTGTTGTGCTCAGTAATTCAGATTGTTTTGGTGTGTGTGGTGGGAAGTCACCAAACTGCCTCTTTCTCTTTCATGCCAGTAAAAATAGGTGGGCAGATAGATCCTGTAGCCCCTAGACAGCACCTAGAGGGCCACAGAATGGTTCTGATATCCAGATCCGAGCCAGGAAAAGAGATCCTACAGATATGGGGAAAGAAATTCTAATCCCCCTATTTCCCAACCCCTGCAGCCAGTGAGGAAAGACTGCTTGGAGCAACCTTGGAGAAGGGGTTGAGGGGGCTTTCAGGAGGCCAGTAAAAGGAGGAAATGAGCACTGTACCCTGAAGGCACCTCAGCCTCTTCTCTTCAATGCAACCCGCAGGGACAGCCATGGAGCCACAAAGCTTTTCTGCAAAGTGTGGGGAGCACAGAGGGAAAAGGGCATCACTCCTGCACTCCTCGGAATGCCTGAAATCCTTCCAGTCTAGAGGGTTCCAGGCAACCCTACTAGATCGTGCCTGAAATTGCTCGCACTTTGTGCTGCCTTTAGGACATACAAAAAAACCACCTGGGGCAGGAATACCAGCCCAGCTAATGGAAAGCAGACTTAGAATGTTTAAAGGTTTTAATTTTACTAAATATGCCACTGCTGAAACATCAATGCAGCTATGCCTTATAGAGCATAAAAATATTTTGTAGGGGATAAGGCAAAGTCCATTTTGGGGTGTGGCAGCTTTTTCCCTCATGTTAGATTTCAGAAAGGGAAATACTGATGTATTCTACATTAACCCAGCTACCCTAAATATATTTTATCAGATGCAAGTCCTATTGATGGAGTTACATCTCCAATAAGCTTTGAACTGCAGACTTCTCTTAATCTCCAGTTCGGTTATAATTTTGATATCAAACTGTCCATCCTTCAAGAAATCTGAGGGATCCCACAATGGCAAAGTGGGGTGCAAACTTTCTCTAGCCTTTGGGGGGACACTTCCCCCTGCAGCCACATCTGGAGTTGTCTATGATACGTTGCCCAGCAACTGGGACAATGCTGAACTTCTATGGTGCATTGAAATGCATCACCAGTATTGCAAAGAGGCCTCCTAGACCTAACTGTTCGTGACCTGATGGCTGCAAAAATCACAGGGAGGATTTGCCTGGGTGAAACAGCCAGCACAGATCAAACAAGAGAGGAGGGAGCTCAGAAGCAGAGCATGAGCTCAGAATAAAAATGTCCCCCTTCCCCGCTTCAGTTCTTAGCATCTCCAGACAGGCCTAGGAAAGGCACCTGTCTGAAAGCCTAAAGCAGGGGTGGGCAGCATCGAGGGCTCCAGCAGCCAATTCGGCCCCCCAAGCACCCACCAAGGGTCATTCCCCTGCTGCACCACCAAAGAGACAAGCCAAATTTAGCTTGGTAGGAGCAAAAAAGAACTTTTTAAAGCTTTGTTTTACGGTTATATAGATCCCTTTTTTCATTACGAGGCTAGCAAATTTTGGCACTCGGCTGCTGGGGATGGGAGCTGCCTCTGCCCTTTAGCAAGTGGGGCAGGGGAGGGAGTCACACAGAGGGACAGCAGGGCACGTGCTGCCTGGGGGTTGTGTTCCTCTGCAGATCTCTCCCTCCTCCTCCTCCTCCTCTCCAGCAGACTCAGACAAGGCTTTAGAAGCACAGTAGTCTTTTTCTTTAAAGCTATCAAGTCTTGGAACAGTATAAATCAAAGGAGCCTTCTCCTCAAGATGTGGGAGAAGGGTCTGCCCAGTTGAAGAGTTGCAGCAAAAATGAAGCATCCCCTCCTTCTCTCTCCAGCTTTGAAAAGCCTCCCTCCTTTCCCAAGGTGGGCTGGCTCTCACACTCTGCCTGAGCATCTTCAACAGGTAAGCCTGGAACTGCAAAGTCATCAGCCCAACTCAGCCAGTCTGCCCCCTCCTCAGAACCAGGTGAATCCACCTGAGAAGACTGTCCTTTGAGGGACCTGACCCCCTCTTGTCCATTTGTGCCCTGGAGATTTGCTGCCAGTCATGGAAGGCCCACAGAGCTAGTTAAACCAGGGAGGTGACTCAGCATAAGGTGGCTTCCTATATTCCCAGAGCCAGAGCTTTCAAATCGCACCTCCTCCAAAACACCACTTATCAATGGAGGCATCTCATGTGTTCAGGTATGAATGACTGAGCAAAGGACATGCATGGCTGAATGCTCTCCTAGGGCAGTTTCACATCACTGAAAAGATTGCCTCCGGGTCTGGTGGCACAAAAAAATCATGGAACAAGCTAAACAGTCAGGGATGTGTCAGATCGCTCCATTCCCTTTTAGCTTGCAGTGATGACCACATCACAGGCGTTTATCTCAGCTTGAAAATCTATCAGGAATTGTATGAACCAGCAGATGACTGCTTGCAACTTGGTCCATTGTGAAGAATGTCAAGGGAACTTTGCAGCACTGCCAGACACATTTTCAGTCACAAGGATCACTAAGTGAACTGTGAAGGTTTTCTTCCTTTTTCTTTTCTTTCTTTCTTGCAACCAATTGGACAGAGGTTATTGGGAACCTGCAGGAGAAAAACTGCCTGAAAGCCTAGCAGTCCCACTCCAGATTAATTACCAATGTCTCTAATTAAATCAGTTTTATCAGTGATTCCATCAGAGCTTCTCAAGGTTAAGCAGAATGGGTGTTCAGTTTCAATCTACACTTTCCAGATTACACTTTTGATTACACTTCTATACCCCACATTAGTTGAAGAAAGGTCAAACACTAGCCTAGCTGGCACAAGGCTCTAGAAAATACACCAACAAATAATATAGTCCAATAGAGAATCCAGCTCAAATGGAGATGCTGTTCTATAGTCCTATGGCTCCAAATAGCCAACACATACCATCTAGATATATTCTTGGCTCAGACAGGTAATTCTTGGTGTGTGGCAAGCCAGGCACTCTCTCCCTAGGCAATTTCTACAACCAAACTGTTACAACAGTTCAGGTGATCTATTGGAGGGCACCATCTCTAATTTCTCACAACCCAGCTGAGGCTCATTATCTTGGCATGTGGTTAATGGCTTTTCTTTGATCCCATGAGAATCGGTCAAAGTCGTCTTATTAGCTCCTGCTGCTGGACTTGATTTAGGTCATCCAACCATCAACCACTTCTATTATACATGATGAGAAAGAAAATGAAGTACCTGACACCCTTTCCACACAAATTCCCAGGAGAGCCAAACATAAGGTAGACCCAGAAGCAATTTTTTACTTATGCTGCTTCTGTAGGAACTAATTATGTAACACAAATCGGAACTCATTTCATAAGCCAGAATCCATGATTGCAGAATGACATTCCAAGACTGTTGTGCTCTGCTTCTCTAAGCATTGCATTTCTGAAGGTTTATTCTTTGGATAATAAAGTGCACTGGTGTCTTTTTACAAGTATGTGCAAGTGACTTCCACAAACATGCAAGTAGTGTGTTGTTACAGTTACTCAGTCTAATAGCGAACTTGACGAATGAGTGCCAACAGGACTGTGACCCAGAGGGAGCCACTGAGAAATGAGAGGAGGATGTCAGCATGCTGAGAAAAAAAAAATGATTGGGAGAGGAACAAACCGAGCTGTTACCCTCCCCACCAAAAGCCAGCCCAATTTGGTCTCTACCTGCAGAACACAGGTGGTCTCTGGGGCTCATGGACAAAAAGTCATGCAGTGGAATAGAATGGAGTGTCCTCTAGGACACCCTGGCTGGAACATAGAAACAGAGTGAGTCAGAAAGGGTCTCCCAGGCCATCTAGTCTGACCCCTGGCTCCAGCCCACTCTGCTTATGACATGTCTACCATGTGCATGTCAAAATGGAGCATTGCATATTGCCACATGTTGTCAGTCCCATTCTTTTTCAACTTTATTGATTTTTTATCTTTATTGATTCTCACCCACTCCTATAGATGTGAGCTGATTTCACACCAAAACAAAGAAAGGAGAAAGCCCAAGATATATGGTACAGCTGAACATATGGTGAAAGGAATGAGTCCTTTGATGCACCATACATTCCAAACTCCATGCAGAAATACTCCTTCTTACTCCTTAACTATCTTCCTGCCCCCAAAGTGACTGCACTTTAATCTGAGCAGCACACAGCCTGGGACTCTTGCAATGCTGCACAGGATTCTGGGCCAAGGCCTCTGACACTGAATACCTCCCCATGCCTTAAACAAGCACAGCAAAGCAACCTGACACCCAAAACAACACATGCACAGGGCTGGCTTTGCATGTAGTCTACCCACCCTAGCTCAAGGGGGGGGGGGCAGAGTGGAATACAACTGGTGCTCAGCCAAACTACCCATTACCCTGGATGTCTGGGGAAGAGACAAACTAAATGAGGAATGCACAAAGTATTCTGACTTCCGTAGCACACATTAAGGTAGCTGAATAACCTAAACCAAATGGAATGTATCTATAGCTGTCTCAATCTGGATCCGGATCTGGCTGACCAGCCAAGAAAGAGTTAAAAACCTAAGAACATAAGAAAAGCTACGCTGGATCAGACCAAAGGGCCATCTAGTCCAGCACTCCATACACACAGTGGCAAATTGGCTGCACACAGGATCCTTCAAGCAGGATGGGTGCCAGACCTCCTCCTGCCCAGCTCCTCAGCAACTGGTGTGTGCAGGCCGGCCACCTCTGGTGAGGGAGGTAGCCTGTAGCCTGCGAGGCCAGTAGCCACTGATAGCCTTATGAATCTACCCAATCCCTTTTCAAAGCCACCCAGATTGGCTGCCATCACCTCTTCGCATGGCAGCAAATCCCACAGTTTAACTAAACACCTTGAGTGAGCTTTGGCAGGCATTAGCCTGAAGCAGGAATGTGCTTGCTTTCCCACTGTAGTTTTGCAAAGGGCAACCCAGCACAGCAGCTGAAACAGAGGGAAGCGGGACTCTCCCACACATGAGGATGGTTGTGCATGCATTAAATGTCTCAGAGCAACAAACAGTATGAACAAGGGAAGGAACACAAATCAACAGCTGCCAACAAGTTTCTCATTTGCAGCTGAGTTCACAGGCATGGTTTTTGCTGATGTTTCCAGTTCCAAACTCTGGGGAAACCCAAGAGAGAAATGTGTTGTGGTTATAAGATCCAAAAGTGCCCCAGACACCTTATTAGCAAGACATGAAAATGACTTCATTCACTAAATGACTCAAGTGTTGCTGTTGCCATTGCCCAGCTTTCTCTCCCACACCATAAATTAAACTTGGTTGATAAGATAATGTTATTTGTGGAAAGACCTCAAATTAACCGTAGCAAGACCCTTTGTGGCAAGGACCCCTGGAGAAGATATAATTACTTGTGCAATCCAAGAGACACAATAAAACACAGGAGAGAAGTTTCACTCAAAATAAAACATCTTAAAGTGCTGATGACAGGCTTCAGAAGCAGCATGTACATATAGCCAACAACACAAAAGAGATGCTAATATAAGGAGAGGGTGGAAGAGAAAGAGAAGGACAAGGAACATTGCCAGGGCTCCTCATTTCTGGGCCTGAACATTCAGATCCTCAGTAGTTATTCTTTATATACATGTTACTTGCAATTGCAACAAAACAAAACAAAAGATGGGGGAAACAAAGGACACCAACCAGGAAGAACATAATAGAAATCATAGATCTTCACTCATGGAAGCTCTTGACACTTACTTAAGTTATAAGGAGAGGATTCCCCCATGCTGTAAAGAACAAAAACTCCCGCAAAAAAATTGGCAGGGGAGTATTTTATTTATTTTATTTCTAGCAGGGAAGAAGTTAGGGTACATGCACAATGAGCTTGAGTAGCTGTGTTGGCCCACAGTCAGCCTATAGACTGAAAAATTCCCAATCCCTAAGAAACCAGAACTTAGTGCCATGTGTGAATGCAGTCAAAACTAACTTCTTCCATCAGTTTCAGTGGAACACAGGCCTAAACTAGAGTGATGTTAATTGTGTGACAACAAATAATGTGCATTCTTTTATTGTTTACTATTTTATGACATTTCTAAGTCCTTTTCCTGTGAAAAGGCCTGAGCATCCTGAGGATCATGGGAGGCGAGGTGGGATGGTCTCTTTCTCTCCTTGGAACATGCCTAGCAAACATGGTCCTTTCGAGCCGCTAGCTGTAATTCAAAGGACACTCCCGCAACATATAAATGTTGCTTTGCATGTCAGTTGCACCTAAAAGAAATTAGCACATAAGCTACCCTTATGCAAACAATGCCTCTTCTAGTCTGACCCCAAGTCACAGCTAGCCTTAGTTTGATCCGGGTCCAAATGTTTTCCAGGCAAGTACTCAGTAGGAAGATGCCCATTCCTTGTTTGAATGACAGGCCTTGGAAGCAGGTGCCTACTCATGAATCAACAAAACAAAAAGTGAACTGCATCACCAAACAAAGATGTGCATTAAAAGCTGAACGTACTAACTGATATGTACAGATGATCATTCTGAAATTATTCTCATTTAATTAGAAACACATTACATCCCACCACAGAGAAGAAGACTGTGACCAGATGCCCTGTGGGCCCACCTGTTTGCTCAGTTATCCCTGACACTAGTTGGCAATGCTACTTATGGTTCTTCATCTTTACAGCAGAACTGGACACAAATAAGAAACCTTCCAACAGAGAACTCTGGCAGCCCTTCAGATGAGGGATTGTCCACTGTAAACAAGGACATATGCCTACCCTGGTGGGAAATTTGATAAAATGGGGCTTCTTTTTCCTTATAACACTATAAATATTGACCTATCTATTTCATGAATCCAAACTATTCAGGGGATGGGGATAGAGACCATTTCTATGAAATGCTGAACATCAGCAATACTGGTTTTCCAGGTGTAATAATCTGTTGAAAAATCAGAGACACTGGTTTGATATACTGTAATCCCTGCACACTTTCATGACAGCAGCCTTTATCCCCATGAAAAAATTCACACTGAAATTGAGGGAGACTTCGAAGGAGACTCCAGGCAGGAGAACCCTCATCAGTTTTACACTTCATCAAAATCTCCATTTCCCGCTTTAAGTAGGTCCTTTGCATGCATGCATGCATGCATGCATGTGGTAGAGAATGATGTGGAAAACACATGAAGGTGATAACACAGCAATACCCCCAAGGCAAAGCCAGGCTTTTCAAAAAATGCAACTCCCGTTTATAAGATGAAATGGCATTGAAAACTCATACTAGAGGATAAATCATCAAAGATAGCCATCTAGATAGTATGTGTAAACTGGAAGTGCTCCAGAGAAGCTTGTGCAGGGAAATTTAAATACTATAGAAAATGGGATCCAAGACACCCCAACCTCTCCCAAATTTCTTGCTCATTGCAGTGCTGTTTCCTTTATGCCTTAAAACTTAACCGTGAACCTCAGTCATCTATCCACACAGCCCCACAACAGGGTTGTGCTAGAGTGCAAGGAAGATATGGAAATTATGAACTGGCTTCCTTCTATATGTAGCTAGCAAAGTGTTCATCATTATTATGAGCAGAGTAGAAAGCTGACACATGTAATTTTGAAGGGAGGACACGAGCATTTCTATGCACTCCGAGAAACACTGAGCCTATCTCCAAAAGTTTTCTCTTACTTAACGTTGACTAGCTGGTTTGGAGGAATGGGCTGCTGCTCCCTTGTGTCCCCAGATGCCACGCCTTAACTTGGGATCAGATATAAACCATACCAGGAAAGAGCAACCTGTAGAACATCAGACGTCACTAGACTAGAACATGCATCAATCCTAACCCTTCACCATATTGGCTGTAGTTGATGGAGCAGCTGCCAGATATGCAATGCCCTGTGACCAGTGAGGTGGGGGGCTGGTGGCCACATCAATGCTACTAGGAGCCCAAGGGACACTGGGGTCAATGCCAGCAGCAATGGCCAATCATCATCATCATCATCACTATATCACCCGTAGGCAAAGTTCTCAGGGCGGTTCACAACATTCTTTCACCCACCCAGATTTCAACCAGGCCTGGCCTTGCTTAGTTTCCAAGATTAGGCAGGATCGCTCTGCGAAGGGTCCACACCGCCCTGATGTTGGCCCCAGACATCAGAGCACAGCCCTTGCATGCTAAGCATTTGAATGGCATGCCATAAACTTCTACAATATTAAATACTTCAGGGAATACAATATGTCTTGCCACAAACTTCATTTACTGTTATGCACAGTTACAAACACAGGACTCTTTAATAGATATTCCCAAGGTACTGGATTTTCAATTCAATTAATGACAAACAACACCTTCTTCCTTTCAGGGAAAAGGCATGTAATCCCACATAATAAGTAAAACAATTAAAAGTTCAATCTTATGCATATTTAGGCAGAAATAAATCTGTCTAGCATGCCCCGGCCCATCACTCTGTCTAATCGTGCCAAGGATCATACAGTGTTTGTTTCTTCTAAAAAGGAAAGAGAAATACTTACCTGGTAATGGACTCTTTGCGCAGTTGAAGTGACTGACTGCAAATCCTGCAGGGAGGAAGCCCAGTGGAAACAATTATTAACTTAAAGCCTGTTATATCCTCTTCCCTATGCAAAGATCTCAGACCTCTTTCTCAGACATCAATACTATTAGTGTCATCATCACCATCATCATCATAACACAATGGCACCCCCCCCCCCCCCGCACACACACACAAAGCTTCATTAAAGGCCATGTGAGCTGGGTAGCTGTGCCAAATCAGGGACTTTTCCACAGCTCCCACCACCTCCTTTCCACCAACCCTGACCTTTGCAGTGGGAGGAAAGTTCATGCTGGTTTCCTCCCATCATAGTGGCAGGTACAGGGGTCAGAGGGGTGGTTTGCAGCCCCCTGATCTCTTTTAGCCTTCTCTGTATTGGCTATTTGCTTAAAAACAGACAGACAGACAAGTACATCCTGGTTGAAGATGTGCACACTGTCCCTCACATCCCCTATTCAGGCAGTCCAAACCTGAACCTAAACATGTAAGGGGAGAGAGCACTTCCACCATGACTTTCCCATCACACAGAAGGCAGCAGTCTGAGATGGAAGCGTCCCTGTCCTCCCCATGTGATCTAGAACATTCTGGATGGCCCGGAACAACTCTGTAAATGCAGGTGGTTCTCTCCCACACAAAGCCGCCCCCTAGAGGCAGAGGATAGCCACACAGTGGGGATGGAAGCCCATCCTCCCTTTGCCCCATTCAGTTTAAGAACTTTTGAACAGGGCTATAGTGTGGGCCTTCCTGAGAGCACTCTGCTCTTGAGGAGCACGGAGCATTCCTTGCATCTGCTCCATGCTGTGGCATGCAAAGGTCTAGATGAAGTGCCAATGTGTGCCCGGTCCTGTCCTGCAGCCGTAGTGCAATGCTGACTGACTGTGTTCCGGCCCAGCCATTCAATGGAAATTAGAAAGCATCCAGGCATTTAAAGCCCTGTTGGGCTTATAAGCGATGTGCCATCTGGCTGCTGGTGCTCAATAACTTCTCATTACAAGCACTCACTGCTCCAACTGGCTTCTATATATAATTAGCAATGTGCCCTTTGAAAGTCTATAGCCAGCTGGAAATACTTCTCTGGTATAATTTACCAAATGTTGTTCATTGCCTTAGAATCAGGTTTCACCTAAAAGCTAAGGGTGTTTGGTCCTCACCAATTCCCCCTTCACATTCCATTGCTCAGCCCAGGATTCCCTACATTTCCTATGCCACCAACAAGAGGCCTGGCAACATAGACCTGCTGTGGCTTCAAATACATCAGCCAGTGGCACCAAGAGAGGCAGGACTATACCAACTGGGGTGCAAAGGAAATTGCAGAAATGACTACATCAGAGGACAGTATCACCATCTGTATATTTGTGTTCCCATTACTGTTGTTGTTGTTGTTCATTGCATTTCTGTTCCTCCCATAGCCAAAGCTATCTGGGCAGTTCACAGCTTTATGTCACCCATCCAGATTTCAACCAGGTCTGACCCAACTTAGCTTCCAAGATTAAGCAGGATCAGGCACTCAGGCCATACAGAAGCAAAAACTGTAACATCAACATCATTTGCAGAAACTCACCTCTTCTAGGCGATCCACATACATACGACAAGTCTCCAAGTCACAGTCTCCTCGGACAACTATAATTCCCAGAGGAATAGCTACAACAGTAATAATAATTTATTGTTATCATCTCTATTATTATTAAGAACAACAGTGCAGAGCAAGAGATTCACAGTGATTTCAGTTAGCATATGGGTGTCTTCTTGGAAGTAAATCCCATTGAGGCCATTGGGATTACTCCCACATAGTATCTAATCTGGACTGAGACCTTACCATGGGGATAGTGAGGTTTTGGGATATAGATGAAGGGCCTGCATCTTCTCTAAAGGAAGAAAAAAGTGCAGATGCTGGAAAAGTAATAAAAGTCTTATTTTCTTTGGCCCTGGGAAGGGCTGATCCCTCTGCAATAAGAAATACATCGTAAGTCTTGAATGCACAGCATCTTCTGATTCTGCTGGCATCATCAGTAGATGCAACTGGGAAGCATCTCTCCACAGTTTATGACGAATCCTTTCCAGATCATTGTACCAGGATGGATAAGTCCTTTGGGTGCATCCCTTTCATTTGTATTAACCACAGATAAACCTTGCTCAGAACTGTTATGGAAACTTTCAGTGAAAGCAAATGAAAACAATTTTTTCCATCACTTATGCCCTACTAAGTAAGGGTATATGAGAATTTCAGAGGGAGGGGGTATAAATTCACATTTTTCTGGTTCAGCCCTGGAGATGTTATTTCCCACCCACTGGAGTGAACTTGAGCTTTTGCTAGGCAAGCCAGATTGTGGATTCTGTACTTTTTAAATGGTGGCAATTTGTCTAATTGAGGAGGGGGGTGCAGTCTCCATTTGAACTGGTGACTGAGTTGAGGTATTTAAATCTTTCATGTTTTCAAATTTTAGGACAAATTGAAGGATTGCTATTGAATGATTAGGGTGTCCTAATTTACAGAAGACAGTCCTCTGTTTTGGAGAACTGAAAGTCTATTCTTTGAAGCAGTTCTCTCTTTGAAGTTGTCCAGTTGTGCACGTCTAGTATAAAGTCATAGTTCCGTAATAGGGAAAGAAGGATCCATGCAGTTTCCTCTCCACAATTCACACCTGGACAGTAGTATAAGCAGCGTCAGGTCACCTGTCCATCTCCTGGACCATAGTGAGATGCATTTCTATTTAAATTATAACTGCTTTCTAAAATTGCACTTACCCACATACATTTGCATGTGCAGATATAATACAAATTGGTGCCTTCTTTTGCATTTGTTTGTTTTCACTGAGGCAATTACTCTCTTTTGGGAATGCATAAATGGCCAAATGGTAGATGAACTGCAGAACCTAGTGCAGGGCAATGAGAACCATCGATTTCATTTTGCCCCCAGTATAGCAAGACACTGGGGCATTGCAGGAAATTGAAATGGCTCTAGGGGGGGAAATTAGAAGGGATGGTGAAGCAGGGACTGTACACTGGGCTATTCTATAACACTTGCTCCTTCTCTCCCTGGTCAGTGCTTCTGTTCAGTGCACTTCAGGCTTTAGCTTCTAGACCGAGCCATCAACTTCATGCCTGAGATGCTCAAAGATTTGGCCTGGTCCGCCTTTGCAAGTGTCTGACCGAATGAGCACTTCCAGCACTAATATGTATCTGTTTTATTATCAATTTCTCTGAATTTGATATACAGTTCATAGCTCAGAAATGCACAAATTTTTGTATTTGAGGATAAAATGCGTTCAAATACTTTCATCGAAGTATTTAAATGTAAATTGCCATGCATGCTTTTTTAATTTAAATGTGTGCATCTGATGCAAGAGCCGAACGGACAGGAGTTATGAATAAGCACATGAGAATTGTCATTGGCCAAAATTCAAGTGATCCACCCATCCGGCTTTCGGATCCTGAATTTCTGGACACGCCCTCTAGTTCTAGACTACAGCCTGACCCAGCCTAACCAGTCTATACACAGTAGAGAAATACCGTCAGGCAACATTTCTCAATCAAAGTTAATTGTGCAGATGCCACATATATGGACAAAGCTACTTATTTTGCATGTATCGTTATATTTCCAACACACATTTTTTAGAGAATTCTGAGATGGAGGAAAGATTATTTCAACTAGTAGATTTAGAGGCCTTGGAATTATAGCCAATGGGATGGGATGACCCCATCGCTTCATGATTAAATTCCTCCCCGGGGACTTTTCAGTTTCTGTGATTTTACCAGGTGCTAGTCACACATTTTCAGGCTCCTGTCCTCAGCTATCAAGAGCAGTAACCACTTTTAAATATTTCAAACTTGAGATTTCACAGAATACTGAAATCCATATAGCTCTGTTCAGGAGTAGCATATGAGCAGTGAACTACATCCCACACAGGGAGCATGGGGTACGGTCCTGCCCTCCTTTAAAGCATGCAGGAAGTTCCAAACTGGATTAGACCAAGGGCCTACCTAGCCCAGCTTTGTGTTCACACAGTATCCAACCAGCTGCATGTGAGGAGAGCCACAAGCCAGGTGTGATTGCAATGGGACTCTCCTTCCTAGCCTTCCCTCTCTACTCTCAAACTCCCTGAATCAAGTGGGAAGGTCTGAAGGGACCTCAAAGGGCTAATGAGATTCTCCATTCATAAAATAATTGCACATGTTTTGACCAATATAGCCCCACTATAATCTTGTGTATTTTGGACTTTCAGTGGTTGAATATTATAGAAACAAAGTTCTCTTTCAATGTGTATGCCTGACATTATTAAATAGTGTTACATTTATTCCATCACTTCAGGAATTTAGTGCACAATTGTTATCCTTCAGGCTGTTTCTGGCCAAACTTATATTCCACAAATATTTGTGGAATTCTTCCCATTAAAGGAGTAACCACAATATGCTAGCTTTCAGTTTTGATGTCCATGAAGTATTTCCTTGTAAAATCAAACCCCCATCTTATGGACAACTAAAGTTGATACAACATTTGCCATTTGAACATGGATGCCACTCCAAAATTGTTCCCTCAGTGGAAGCTCCGACATCAGGATGCAACCTTATATCTTTAATAAACTGAACTGGTTATTTACATGGATTTATCCTTTGGAAATAATTTGGTCACACAAAATCTCTGCCTCAATGGAGGAAGTTAGATTCAATTACCTCTAATCTGCTCCCCATATCTACATCCCAGGGCATACATCTCCCACTTAAAAGAATTATTTGCCATTCCATGATTAGAAGGCAGAATTTCTCTGATATAGAAAGGGGAAAGTAACTGAATAAAATGATAGAGAATATAATAAAAATTGAAATATTAAGTAAACATGTGTGTTCCCCTAAAAGGACAGCATGGCATCATTTAATTGCTCAGTAGGATTTCAGAAATGAGTTGTCTACCTCCAATGGAGTCAAGATTAATCTTCTCTGAACAGCATTTATGACGAGTTGTTAGATGCAGAAGGGTAAAAAAAATCAATTTCAGATGAGGCCAGTGATAGAATCAAATTGGTATTTCAAGCAAACAAGAGGAGCAAAATTTATTTACTCTGAGTTTGGATGATCCAGGTTATTACACTGGTGTCAGACTTTTTGATGCTCCATCATGAAGATATGTCTCAGGCAAAAATTTAATAGCTTTCCTGCCGTGCTCCCAAAAGGATAATAAAATGGCTTATTCTTAAACTAGTTTCCATGTTCTGATACCTGTCATCTCATGCTTATTTAGTGGGGAGAGATCAAAAGGGGAGCATTAGGAAAGAGTCATGACCTTACACTGGAGACTGATTCAGAGCAGTCGTGCAGAAGAGAGATATCCTCACAGAGCTACGTTGGACCACATGATATGCCATGATTAATCTTGAGGAAAACAAACCACCATATGCCTCACACTCGTGCACTCCCCATTCCCAGCAGAAAGCTTTTACTTCCACCAAAGCGGGCAGAAAGCTTTTACTTCCATTTTTTATTAATCTCAGTTTAGAGTTACGGCTGAACCCTAAAACAAGATTAATCTTAGCTATGAATTGTTCATATAAGCAAGCTTCATAACCCATGAACTGAAGCTGACTGGTTTCAAACAAACCAGTTAACATTAAGCTTGTTGGGTCTGAATGACATGCTAAGCTGTGGTTCATTAAAAACAGAAGCAAAAGTTCCCAATTGTTCGTTTTTGGCTTCACTGGGGGAGGGGAGGGGAGGGGAGGGCTGTGTGAGCCCAAAGCTGCCTACACCTTATCCCTATATCAATAGACCAGAGTTTATCATGACATCCCAACTAGTGCATTGGGTTGAGAATCTATTGAACGCATCAGGCTCCAAACTTACAACACTGAATAAATTTTCTTTCTGCTATGCAAATTAATTTGGTGAGTTTTTCTTCTCCTCCTTTTTCAGGCAAATTGGTTTTTTGTTTTTGTTTTATTTCCATAATAAAGGGTTCATTCAATGACATTATCTTTCTATCCTCCACCCCCCCTCCACCCCAGAAAAGAAATAAATAGAGCTGCAGACACTTGTTGGTATAATTTGGATAATTTAAAAAATGCTTCTGCCCCAGGAATCCCAGCAATTATCTTGGTAAATAATGTCCCATAAACCTATGATGAAGCCTTTAATTTTTCTGGGTAAAAATATATGACAAGAGCTGGCAAAACCTTGTTAGAAAAATCTGTATATTCACTGAGGCCATCATAATTCAACTACAGGCAAGAAGCATCCGTGAAAAAGGTGCACGTAAGTTTGGGAGCCGAAGGCTGTCTAAACAGAATAGCCATACTTCCACATGAAGATAAGTAAACCAATTAGAAGATTTGCCATCCAGTAATTACCAGGGAATCCCATATTAGAAAAAGGAAGCTGCAGCTTTGTTACATAACAACAGCTTTCCTTGTAATTGAATATGAATAATGAGCCAGATGCAAAAACAAGACTCTATTAAGCTGTTATCACAAACAGCCACATCCTGCATTGATTAATGGCTCAGTGTGTGTCACCAAGGAAAGGGACTTCATTTGAAGGTGCTGTCATCAGCTCATCTGACCTCTTTTTTTAACTTCTATACCATTTGTTGAATGAAACCATTCATTATTGTGGCACTTTCTCCAGAAATTATGCATTGTTTTCCCAGTGGGGTTCTGTGGGGTTTAGACTGATTGGGCCTCATCGGAGATTCAGTGAAATTAATGGAAATATTCTCAGTGACTACAGGGAAGTTTGTGTTGGGTCATTAATACTACAGAGACAGGGTCCTATGTGTATTTCAACAGAAGAAAGTCCTACAGCTCCCAGCATGCTCCAGTGAGGATGGCAAGGTGCATGGTGGTGGGAGGAGCTTCTGTCAAAGCAGGCGCCCCAGGGGGCTGGCAATGCCTCTTTCAAAATGGTGGTGCAAAGCAGGCACTCCAAGGGGTGCAGTGCCTCTTTCAAAATGGTGACAAGCAAGACCTTGTGCTGGGTTGGTATCCTAGCTTTGTGGGGAAAGATTGCTACGAAGGCACACAAATCATGTTTGATGTTTCCCCCATTAAAAAGCAAAACCTTTTCCTGGCAGCAGCTATGAGGGGCATGCATTTATCTGCCCTCTGCTAAGAATGGGAAAAGACTCCCAGGCCTCACCAGTAGTGAGTGGCCAAGTTCCTAGGAGTGCGCGAAACCGTCATGCTCAGTTTCACTCAGGTTCTAATTTCTTCCACCTCAGGCCTGCCATCAGACTGCGATTTCTTCTTCATCCACATGAAAATTTGTAGATATTTCTCTGTACATATTTCTCTGTACTTATTGTTCAAAGGTATGGATTTGTGTGTGCGCTTTCTCTGATGTACATATTTTAAGAGGTTCTCCCATTGAAGAAATCATTTTTTCAGAAGAAACCATTTTATGAAATATTTGCCACTTTTGTGCTCACCATTTTAAATGTGTACATTTTTTACATTCTTTTATGAACTGTGTCACAAACTTCAGAAATGGCAGCTTTCAATGGGAAATTGTGTTATGATTCATGATTTGGCTTGGAAAGTGCATACATGGTTAAGTTCTAATTGAAACGCAAACTATATAAATTTCTCACCCATTGCTATTAGTTATTAAGTCCAGCTAAAAGATGTGATCCTCTGACCAAGGAACAACATACATGCAGTAGGAAAACATTATTTCAGTTCTCAAAAAGTTACATCAAATAGCCTCTTTCCCTTTCCCCCTTCTTTCCTTTGTAACTTACAAGCTTCACGGAGTTTTTCCTTGTCATAATGCAGTCCCTCATAATCTTGTAAACTAATTCTGTTCACTCTGATCCGTAGGCGTTCCGGGATGGCGTGGGGGCTAGAAGCAAAGATGAGACATCTGTCAGAAAATAATGTAGGGTCTAATCTAGAATAAGTATCCAAGAGATAGATTTTAACTTTCCCAGAATAAGCAGGAATGGGAAAGAAGGAGCAGAAGCCTTAGCGAAACCAGAGCCATACAGGCATTCAGTCTCAGAAAATAAGCCTTCTGCAGCTTACAGCTCACCTTTGGATACAGTGCAATGGTCTGCCCTTGAAGATAACAGAGATCAAAAGGGCTTTTTAGAATAAATTCAGCAACAGAAGCTCTGTTTCCATGAGAAATTTGAAAGGCAGTTGCCTGTACATTAAGACTTTCAGCAGAAGGCCTTCTGGGGGCACCCCAGCCACTTAGGGTGAGGCAGGGTACTACCTGAGGCTGGGCATCCTGGCAGCAGCAGCAGCACAGGTATGGAATGCTTTCCCAGACAGGTTTGCCTCAGACTTACCTTGCTGTCTTTTAGATGCCAGCCAACCCCCTTAATATGTTCCTAAGCTTTTTGGACAGCTTGTTAACTATCCCTGTGTTGAGTTATGAACAAATGTTTTAAAAAATAAAATTCAGAGGACTGTATCACAAACGGTGAAATGTGAATACCTACAGATAACTGTGTTTTGATTTCTACACTGTTTAGGAAGTGCAAATGAGATAGGCTCACATTAAAATGCAATCCAAACTATGTTCTTTTCTATTGCTTTGCTAGGTGCACATTAAAATGCAAGCCAGACTCAGTTCTCCTCATCTTGGATATGACAGGAAGGAATGAACTCTGTTACTGCACTGGGAAAGGTATAATTAATATATATAACTCCTTGCAAGCATTCACTAAAGAAATGAAATACATTTCTGGACTTTAGAGGATATCACAGAATTTTAAATTCTAAATTTGATAGAAGGATAGTTAGAAGGGGCCAAAGAGCCAGAAGGTCCAGCCCCCTGCTCAATGCAGGACACTGAGTTAAACCATCTTTTTCTCTCTAGCTGAAATCATGGTTTTGCTATTTTCCAGCCAAACAATAATTCACCCATTTTAAATAGCAGGAGTTGCATTGCCCAGGTACCCTCGGTTGTCAAAATTCTTTCCTTGCAAGTTAAGCTAGCAAGATTTGTCTGAGAAACAGCTGCACCCATAACTTCCATGTGGCTTCAGGCAACAGCTGTCTACCTGAACTGGCATTTGGACATTTCATCTAACTTAATATTTCTACCTGCTGCTCTTTGTAGGTAGACTTTTTGTTGGGGATTCATAACAGAAACAATGGAGGAGAAGGCAGACTTTGTACAAACACAACAGGCTGCATGCAAATTGATTTAGTCCCTTTCCTGAAAATATTTAGTTAACACTCAAAAAGCAGCTAAACAAGAAATAAAGATCAACATGATGGATTGCACTCTAAAGTTTAGAATAAAATAACATTTTCTGAAATTAAATATTGACAAGGCTTTAAAAATTATATGGGTTACTTTCTATTTCTCTTACAGTTAACTGTGGTTATTGTTTTTGGTATCTATTATTTGATTTTATCTTGTCCTTAGATTGTTACTGTCCTCCTAAGGTATTCTTTGAAAGAATGATGGCCTAAAAAGGTGATAAAATAATTTTTTTAGCTAAGAACAGATAAAAAAATGGTTCGAGTCTAAGAACATTTAATTGCATGGTCCTTCCCGAGGAGACCAAAGATATTCCAGCAATGTAACAATGAATAACTAAAAAACTGACAGGTTTGAGAACTGACAGATACAGAGCAAAATAAAAAATGACAGCACCCTTCAGTGTTGCTCAAATGGAACCTCTCTTCATTTTCAAATAAGAACATTGTCAGTGCTATCTAGGTATGTTGGTATCTGAATAAAATGAAAGTGTTTTTAACATTTTGAGCTCTGCTCAGGCCATTTGCGTAACTAGTAATTATTCCTCCCCCCAAAAATAAGGCCAGCATAGATCATCTTAGACCCAACCTAACACATAATTTTGCAGCTGTAGTATTAGGAGAAAGGAATAACTGAAATAATCATAAAGAAATAATTTTGATAGCCTCTCATGCTCTGTGATCTCCCCAATCTTTGTTAATAAACCTGGTAATGAACAAGATAAACAAGATTTTCACCTAAACAGTGCCTAAGATTTTCATCTAAACAGTCCAACAATGCACCACACTTCCTCTTGTGATCGTTGTGAAGCATTATTCTTTATTATACTACTTAATATTTTAGTAAGTTCCCCTCTACAATATTCTGCTCCATGCTCCAGCGGTATCCCTGGTTGTCTCCCGAAAATCAACCAAGATCTCCTGGCCACTGAGAGTGCTTCATGCCTCATGCTTATTGTACTCCTATTTGGGGGGATTTTCTTTGGGATTCCCCTAATATTTTCTACTTCTGAAATCCTTAGAGTCTCCCCAAGTCCGCTGATCCCTCTTTATTTTATGTAGATGCTTATACAATTTGTCTATGTGAACCTCACCTTTGTCTGTCAAAATCAGAGGGAATGGTTATCACAACATAAGACTCAGAATTATCAAAAGGCTCCTATATCTTACTCCCTAGTTCTATAGGATACAATGGATGAAACACACTCTTAGAACAGAGAACACATTGCATTTACCTTCAACAAAATAAAATTCAAACTATGTTTTTGTATATGAGTTTTCACTCCATTGCTTGCTAAGGAACAGGCAGGGAGCAAAACACTTGTTTTCATTAGGAGCAGTATTCATGATACTGAGCACTGTGGGAGTTCTGTCTTGTATGCCAAGAACCCAGCTAAACACTGGAATTTTCAAAGTAGCGACATGATAGATTTCCAGCCTCTCATTTCTGTTTTCAGCATCTTTTGGCCCAGCACGACACCCAGATGCATGCATTTTGGCAGCATCAGAAGGAGCCTAGTGAACTCGTGCACAAAATGAGTTTGTACAAGAGCAAAGTCGGTAACCATAAACATTCTCCCCAAGCCTATTTTCCTTTGTATTGCAGACAGTTCGTGTATTTATCTGTTTAAACCACTGTTACCACATGAGAGCTGGAAAGGACTTGAGAGTTCAAGTCCAGTCCCCTCTAGATGCAAGAAATCTGCCGCAACAGCTTCCACAGGGAATCTCCATCCATCCTATACCTGAAAGAGTCCTAACCAAGGAGTCTGCACAACCTTCCATAGCAGTTTGCTTCTCATTTGTTTGAGCAGTTCATACAATCAGGCTGTTTCTCCTCATATCTACCTGCAAACTCCTCCCTTGAACCTGTTGATTCCTAGCCTACCCTCTCAAGCAACAAAGAAGAGACAAGTGGGCCGCTAGAGGGTCCTTTCTTGATTCCCCAATTGTTTTAGATTTTAATAAATGACTTGGACTGATGCAGATCATATAGGCAGATGACACTACACTGAAAGGGGTAGCTAGCACCTTACAACATGGTCTAGATCTCCAAATATTTTGGCCTTCAGCTTACAGAAGTTCTGGGCCCGGCTGGCATGGACTTAGGGGAGCTGGAGTCCAAAACAGCCTGGGATCTATGCTCTGCCCCAGATGAACAATATACATTTCAACCAAGAAGTATTTAAATGTTGTAGGAAAGTTAGATGCACAAAGATCAGAGAGGTGGAAGCTGTCTCAACAACTTTAAATGTAAAAATACTAATTTAAAAAAAATAGCAAAGAAGTTCACAAATTAAATCAATGTATCCATCTAAACCAAAAAATAATATAAACACCACAGTTTAACAAACACCCTATTGAAGGTAGAATCAAGTTTCAACATGTCTTTGAAAGGAAAAAAAAAATGGACAATACAAATATCCCCCAAAGGGGTCTGAATGTGATCTGGCAGTACATTCCATGTGGAGGATAACCTCACCTGCACATGCAATGCATCTTTAGCAAGATCCTCTTGGTAAATCTTTTTTGCTGTGGGGTCTGTTCATTTGGGAGGAGCCATTCCTCAAGCTAATCAGAATTCTGGTTATCTAACTCACCACTGTAGTTGTTTTTATATATCTGTGAGAAAAACAGCTCAAGCCCATTCACAATCAAGCAGCCACATTTTGCACCAAGAGAAATTTCCAAACGAGCTAGCCCCACATTACACTATTTCAGCCTGGAGGTCACTAAAGCTGAAAGGTCAGTGTCTATGTTACTGTGTTCCAGTGGCAGGAAAAGCCAATATCGTAGCTGCCAAATGGAGAAAATCCTCCAGGCTGCAGCTACAATCTGGGCCTCAGGAGTATTGCTACAACTAGGATTGCCCCAAACTACAGATCTGAAACAGGTTTCTCCAGCTAGCAATTTTCTCAGTTCCCCTAGCAGTTTCTGTTTTATCTACATCGTCTCCTGATATGTTCAGCTCTCCAGGCTGGCATGAAGCAAGTCTCCTGCTTCCTTGCTTAGACACATGTAGAAGTCCAGAAGAGATGAATTCAGCTCTGATGCTAAGAAGCACCTTAATGAAGAAACTTGGGGCTCCAACAACGCCAAGTAAATTACGCAGGTTCTCTTGAAATGCTGCCCTGGTTCTATTTTGACTTTGCATTTCTGACTCCAGTGATATATGAAAGAAATAGAGATAATTCAGGCTAGTGGATGAACCCAGAACATTCATCTGACATCCCGACATTTCTGCTGCAACATCAGGTTGATTCCACCTGGAAGCGGACCTTTAATTAAAACACATCCTTATCTGCCTTCCAATTATTTACAAGTCCTGTGAACCATATCTTATCCTTCATGTGTCTGTATGTAGAAAGACAGCAGAAGAATCCAGCCCCTGATTTCTGACAGATTAAAAAAAAGAAGCAGCAGCTACATCACACCGCTGAAATAACAACATGGCTAATATGATTCAGGAAGAAATCTGCCTCCTTTAAAAATATCCCTCCAAATTAAACTTCAGAAAATGCAAAACTCCCCTGGGGCATGTTTGCTGTGACAGATTAATGAATTACCATCTCCTGAAGAAGAAATAAACATGCAAAACTAATTAAATGCCCCTGCCTTTAGAACAATAGGAAGAAAGAAAACAGCAACCACAAAAGGAAAATAATTAACCTTGCTACTGAGATTTCATTGTCAGAGCCTAGCAGTGATACACTTGAAAAATGAGGCTGTATTTGACAATGCTTTCCTCATTCAAAAATAAAAAGATGCCATCACAGAAAGAAAGAGAGTTGTGGTTCGTTAAAGGCTAACATGTTAATTCTGTGGACCAAAGTACACCGTCAGATGTATGTTGTGTGATGACAGGATAGATAGACAGATAAGAGATAGAGAGAGAGATAAGCACAAATCCAAGATTAGCATAGTGATTATTCACAGCAGCCATAGCAGATTGTTATTGAATTTCTAGACTGGCTATACTAACTTAATGCTTTTACTTAGAAAGAAACTCGTGATCTCGACTGAGCCTAAACAGCATTATATTTATGGATAAATTCTGGATTCTAACACCTAGAGGGTTAGCCTGCTGCAGTGAAAAGGGGGGGGGGGTCATCTGGCTTAAGCCAACACAAGACCTTTGTTCTTTTTGATCACGTCTAGATTCTCAATTTCACACTTGACTACTCCTTCTGAAGTTCTTTGCTGAAGAACTGTGTGACATGCTTGTGGAAGGATATTGGCAGGATACCCACAATGCCTTTCTACTGTCTACACAGGACAAACAGGTCAGTCCCTGCTCAAAACAATAAACAGGCATGAATTTGTCATCAAAAATGGCGGCAGTTAGAAACCAGGAAGAGAGTGCTTTCAGAAAAAGAATGGAAGTCCAGCATGAAAGTACATGTTTTAGAAGATGATGATTTTTTATCATGCTTCCAAAGCAGAGATTTTCCAATGTTTTTCAGTGCCAGGCGAAGACCTTTTTATTCAAACGCTATTTTAATTGTTAATATTATTTATTTATTTTATTTTTGGGGCCAGGTATTATATTGCATATTATATTGTTTTATTCTGTCCTTATTTATTTATTATTGTGAGGTGCCCCGAGGCTTCGGCGAATGGAGTGGCATAGAAGCCTTCTAAATAAATAAATAAATAAATAAATAAATAAATAAATAAATAAATAAATGGAGAGCCTAGTGATTTATATTCATATTTGTATGCCGCTTTCACGAAAGGCATTTATTGCGCAACCGCACTAGCTCACAGACAACATTTTATGGGGACGTCCAGACATCTTCAGGTCTGTATCCCATACTTTTTCCTTCTGCTGGTTCCCATCATTGCTTCCATATTATCAGAAAAAGATATATTAAGGAAGAGAAAGTTGGATAGATACACAATGCCTTTTGATGGCTGGTGCTAGGAGCCCTCTGTCTGGAGGTACCCATAATCAACACAATATTTCATGTTATAGTAATTAAATGCTACAAATAAAAGTGCAACTAAAGAAAAAACAATAAACAATGATCAGTTAACATGTATTATATTACCATTGCAAGGGTAGTGTATTATCACCACCAAGTGCAGAAGTGCAAAAAAATCTTGGGAGGATTTTAATTCCCCTCTCAAAGGAAATCAGCCCAGTGGGGACTGAGCATGCTCATTGATAGCAGAGCAATCCTACAGGTGCTAGACTGTGTCTAAAGGCTTTAGGAATTTTTTTCAGATTCCAGATCAGGGAACCAAAAAAAAAAAAAAAAGCTCCATCCTTGGATATGGAGACCCAAATTCAGATCCACTCCTTCTGCCCCACAGCTGGCACAAAAGGAACTGCCCCACAGCTTGCACAAAAGGAACTGCACTGACTGCTTCTCTCAGGACATGAAAGCAGCTTCAGAAAAGAGTTGTCATAGTGGCAACTGCATTCCAGGGGCAAAGAGAGGAGGAGGAGGGTGCCACAAAATGCCATGTACCACAGGGGGCGGGGTGGTACATGGCACCTCAGCCTCCTTCAGTCCCCATCCAAAGCACCAGTGAGGTGGCCGCTGCGCTACTTTGCAGAGTGAAAGAAATGCAGAGTCCATCTTGGCTCCCATTCTTCTCCTGCTCTGCATAGGATGCCTGTGAATCTCAGAGCCCAGCAGGTCACAGGCAGCCCCATGAGGTGGCATTCTAAGAATGCTGGCTGACTCTAGGAAGGGGTAGGAGCAAAGCAAGAGAAGGAGCAGAAATGAATTAGACATCATGGGACAGGCACTGATGGCTGGCTGGCACACTGAAAAGGAGCGTTCAAATCAGCAGCACTGTGTTTAATATGATGGAACAATTAGGTTATGTGCATTTATGTTCTGGGTTCCGTAAAATTATTTCCTCTCTCCACAGGACGCTTCAATATAACATTTCTGACTCAGTGCCTGCTCCCAAACCCACAGTGATGCTGTCTTCATTTCTACATAGGATAAGCTTTGAAGGAATTGAGTATTTGAGAATTTGGCATTTCCACATTAAGCAGAAGTGGGTTTTAAATAGGCTAAGTTATGCAAGTATTAACCTGGTGAGGCACTAAAGGAATTATTATTATTATTATTATTATTATTATTATTATTATTATTATTATAACATTTCAATCCAAGCCCCTTTGTTCTTGTTCTGGCATTTGTATGAATATGTATTGGCTATTTCAGAAATTAGTGATAATTAGTCATTTCTGAGTTTTAAAAATCACCACATTAAAATCTCCAGTTCTCACAGCATTATATAGGACCAGAAATGCCTAATTACTGTTTCTACTCAGAATGTAAATACAAACCAAACCAAATAAATAAATAAATAAAAACCCCACCATGCATTTCATAATTGTTCTAGTAGGAAATAATTATCACTCTACACTAGTAAAGAGAATCCAATGAATGCAGCAAGACCCTTAGTATGTGGGCAGCACTGATAAACAAAATATGTTTAATGTTAGCCAAATATTTACGAAAATCAGCATACAAGCTTTCAGTCTGTTGGTAAATTACTTTATAAGATGTAGGCATTTTTAATGACAACTCAGAGTTTTAAATATAATTCCAGGGGAGGTCACACCAATAAATGATATACACTGGCCAAAAATCTGTAGCCATTGCTATCCAAAATACTAATTCTGTAAGATGTTTTTTGACATTTGAACATTATCTACTGCCATTCATATTTCTCAGAATCAAGTCTTCCTTATTGCTCCAACAGGATTTCCAAAACACACATTTCCATGCTAAAGAAGAACATTTGAATCTCAAAGCAACTAGCATCTCAAATCCAATTTCCATAATGCCCCTTGGGGTTGTGCTTTAATTTATCAGACAAACTAATTGCCAGTCATTGTGCAGCTGCCTGATTAATCTATTCTTCTCAGATCTGAATATCTTTGACTAAGAAATTAGCCTGAGTTCCCTTTGCAAAAATTGCCACTCTCTTCATGCCTTGACCCGACATCTAAAATTAACTGGGATACTGAAAATATTAGAGAAACAAACAGGGAGGTCAAGAGGTTCCGAAATCAGCTGCAGACTAGTCTTCCCAGGAACCAACTTGAAGCTGTCCCTTTGCTAACCAATTTTTGGTAGAAGCAAGCACCATATCTCTGCCATGGTGCCACCAGGGCAGGACTTTGGGGCAGAGGTCCAGTGTCCCACTCAGCAGAATCAGCAGGAGGGCCCTCCAGTGCAGGAGGGCTACAGTAACAGATTTTGAAAAAAGTGGCACACGTTACTACCCAAAGATGGGGGTGAGGAATGTAACACCATACACTGGATCTAAGATCCAATCTCAGTTAATGCAAGGAGACTCACTGAAAAGTGCCAATGCCCAACTTGGGGGGTGTGGGGAAGGGTCCCTCTTCCCTACCTGCACCACAATTTACCCTGTTCAGCAGTTTCTCTTGAAGCTCTGAGGGCTAGAGATGTTGTCATGGGGCAGATGGGTAGGGAAGCCCAGCTGCGCACACCTAAATCTGGATCTAACTCCCCGAGTCCAGTCGAAGATGAACTAATGCCATCCCATGACTTTGTTTTAAGCCACACAGCAGCAATTCCATGTTCATTTAAAAAAAATGTTTAATTGATTCATATAGATACATCAACAAGCATGTTGTTTTGGAGAGGGCAAAAGTAAAGGGCCCTGCTCTGGGCATCTAACACATGCAGGGAAGGGTGGGGAGAATATACAATTATTTCACTGTCATGTACTTGGGTTTAATTACAATGGAGCATCAGGAGCTAGGAAAACCAAATCACAACAACTTAATACTATACCACCCAAGCAGTATGGCTATGTTCTGGCAGGTCACAAGTATGGTGTTCTGAAAAGTCAGCAACACCTGAATTCTGCCAGACTCTGCCCACCAGGTTCTCCAAGCCTTGTCCATGACTTGCTGGGTGCTCAGCCATTTTGATAGCCCCAGGTCATCAGACAGATTCTTCCCTGGCTTTTCTCGGAGAGACACTCTTTCCCAGCAGTCCTGACCTCACATATCCTCTGCTTCTCTCCCTCTCTCAGTTTTCTAGGCATTCCTGGACATGCTAGCTTTGTGTGAAAGTGCTTCAGGTTAACTGTAGGATGAATGGAGCCTCAAATTCAGTTCTGCTGGACTCTCAAGTCTGTTCCCCCAACATTGCTCAGGGGACCAGACATCCTTCCCTGACCCCAGACCCTTTCCCCAACTACTGACTGTTTGGGGGTTTCCTCATTTCCGTGCAGCCCCTCCCCCCATTCTAAAATGTTGAATTGCCTCTCCAAAGGTTAACTACTGGCACGTAAAAATAGGCTGCCTTGCCCCACCTTGCCATTGGCCCTCTCTGCCACTTGAGGGGTCTCTGAAATGGAATTTGTCCTCTGGGGAGGCTGAACACCCTGACAGGGGGGCAGGGCGGGGCTCAGGGAGCGGGGAATTAAAGGGAGGAAGAGAAAAGGTGAGTACTCACACGGCGAAAGAATCAGGGGGAGCTGAGACTCTCCTCAGGTCAGCAGAGGGCACCTTATGGATGCTACATGCGGCAGGAAATGAGCAGCCGGGAGAGGGTCAGCACAACAGCATGGACAGACAAGAAAAAAGCCCAGAGAGAGAGAGAAAGAGAGAGAGAGAGGAGACATACAACAACATTTAAACAGAAACAAAAGGAAGGCATCACACAGAGGCTAAATGGAGATGTATGCTAAGCTCCAGGGCAGCACACCCATCAACAGAAAGCCGGTGACAAATATCAGCAAGCACAAAGGAGGAAAATGGCATTCTCTGATTCAGTGGTGTGGTGACATTCTACGGTACGATGAGGCCTGAGGCTGGGTCTCGTACCTTGGCTGGGCTGCGGGAGATCCCTGGATCTCATGGCAACCAATGAGACACTGCAAGGGTTTGAACCATCCTGTAGAGCAGACATGCAGAACCTAGGCCAGGGGCCCATGTCGGCCTCCCATGTTTTCTCAGGTACCCACACCCCCTTCCCGTAGCCCTGACTCCATCCCAACCCACTTTTCTCCAACCACTGATAGGTGGCTTCCCAACTTTCCCACCATTTTCTTCCTTCCTCTCTCCGTTACTGGCAGCAAAAAATGTGTGCCAACATTTGCTAGAATTTTTTACCCTGCCTCTTTTTCCTTCAGCTCACCTACTACAAGAATGCAGCCCCACAAGAGCTGCTGCAGATTGGAATTCAGCCTTTAGGTTCAGCAAAGGTTCTGCACTTACTACAGGTCTTCATCCTAGAACTAACAGATGCAAACATCTTCTTTTGACAAACACTCCACCAGCACACACTCACGTTGCCGTTCAGTTCTTCCACTCCTCATCTGCCCTTCTCCCACATCCCTACTACTTATTCAGTTGCGGGTGTCTGCAGCTAGAAATATCAGGTTTTGGGCCAAACAAGATTTATTTCCTGTTAATGAGTCAAACAAGGCACAAGCTTAAAAAATGGCCCAGATGGAATCTGACAGAAGATGAACCCAGTATAAAGAAAACAGGTGATAGGCTATACTAATATTAGCCTTAGAAGGCAGATGCCCAGCCTTCCCCCTTGCCCTTCTGATATGCAGAAGTCTTCAAGACATGGTAGCAATCTGAACTCTTCATGGAGCCTCCTCCATGTCCCCTTCTGCCAAAGTGGCATCAGTGGTGTGGCAGAGAGATCCAGAACTACACTCAGAAGGGCACAAGGCTTTGGGCCCCTTGATGGCACGACCAGCTCTGATATAGTTTGGGAGGACTCTGAAAGCCATTTGCAAGCAAATGTAAAGCCTGCCATGGCCAAGATGCTCATTCATACTATAAATGCCTTTTTTATCTTTTTCTTATCATTATTTGGATAACAAAAATGGCACCATTCTCTCATATCCAGAAGTGCTAATGCATGTCAAAGAAGGCCAGCTATGTTTCACATGTGACCTCCTCCTTCATGATGTGTGTGTGTGTTTTGAGAAGGTGGTTTTTAGGACTTGATGAGGTTAACCAGCATTGGCCCAGGTATGAGCATCTGAGTCCAAAAGTGGGCCCCAATTCAGTTCTGAAGGTCATCTCTGACCTAAACCAGACTGAGCTTGCCCAGTAGCTGGGGAGGGAGAGATCATTTATGAATCCCTAGTTCTCCAGCCAGACCTTCTTGAATGTACAGAACAAACTGAGTTTTTAACATTTCAAATCTGGAGCTTTTAAAATGGAAATTGAAAGTCAATACTCATTCTCAGATGTCCCCCTTGACTATGTTCCAGAGAAGTACACTTTAAAGTTTGAATCAGAACACACTTGCTGGAAAGCTGGAGGCTGGTACATACGATGTTTCTCTTCAAAGTGACATTCAGATTATACATCAGATCCAGTTTTCCAGTCCACCAAAACTGCTGTATTGTCACTATCAAGCGAAACTTCTTTGCTTTCTCTTATCACTTTTTTTCCAGTTAGAGATTCTGAATTTAGCAGGCAATTCTGTTAATGATGCATGAGATAATGTGAAATGCAGCTCATTCTTCTTCAGCAAAATTGACTCTCTGATTAACTTCAGTAAAACTTTGCCACCAAATGTAACAGGCATGAGTCAGAAGACAAATGGACAAAAGATAAAGGCCATAAACAAATGTAATATCTCTTTGCTCACACTTATATCTCCTGTTCCCACCCCGCAATCCGGAAGGTGAAAATATTAACATTGTATGTTTGCAGCACTTAAAACTTCATCTCGATTTGTTCCTTCCTTGCACCCTCTGAAAGAACTATTATTTTAATGTAATATTATTGTTGTTTTTTATTTATTTCTTTTAAGGAACCTCTCTGAATGGTTTGCAACATATATGCTGATAAACAGAGAGCTTTTTGCAGAAAAAATAAGCAGTCTCAGATCACAATGAATGTAGTTGGTCTGACCAGCCCCAGCTTTCCTGCTTCGTGTGTTCCCCACAACAATACCCACAGTTTAGCTATCCTGAATTTAGACAGAATGGAGAAATTTCTCCCTCACCCCCACTTTGAGAACTGCCAGTCTTTCCACATCCGATTGAAGAATTGTTCAAGCATGAGAAGAAATTATTCCCATGCAGGTATTGTGTCTCCCTCTCAGGCCCAAGGCAGTTTCAGCTTTAGATATGAACCCCTTGGCGGGGTGCAGATAAGTGGATCATGGGCACCACCAAATTTCATCTTTATGTTTGTTGCCATGCTACATTAGGAACGTTGCTATCAATGAATGTGTGAGTGACTGTGAGAGTTTATTTATTGAATTTATTAACTTTCTACCCCACCTATTAGCCAGGATGACTCTCGGCAGCTTACAGAAATGTACAGAGAGCTGTTATATATCGGTATACTGAAGCTAGGAACAGGCAAATGAGCAACATTTGAGCTTGCCTAGTTTTTTCAGAATATCATCTTGCTGCTTGTCTCTCCTCAGTGTGTAATCACACTTACAATCATAATTCATTCTGCATGATCAGTAACATTTTGCAAACAAACCACTTTGTGAAAATTGCAGAGATTTCCCAAATTGTGCAAATCCTTCTCATTGATTAAAGTGTGAGTTAAAATGCGCACATTTTGAGTGGGCTGCACATTTTCCAAGTGTACATTCTGTGAAAATGAAGGAAAGTTTGGGAATTTATAAACAATTTTTAATGAACAAGTGCTCCTGTTCACCTTCAGGAGTGAGAAGAGGGAATTTTCGAGTAACTTGTGAACCCAAATTAAATTTCCTTAGATCTATAACAGTGTCTTCTGAGAAACACAGAGAGCTGCTCCAAAGTAGTGGAGCTGCTCCTTTATCTTCCATGGAATGCAGTTCTTCATACAATTCCACCTTATTTTATTTATTTATTATAGTCTGCCTTTTTTCTTTCTAGGAACTCAAAAAATCTCCTCCTCTTCTCATTCTTATCCTCAAACAACAACCCTGTGAGGTAGGTCGGTCTGAGAGTTTGGGACTGCCCCAAAGTCACCCAGTTGGCTGCATGGCTGAATGGAGACTAGAAGCTGGATCTCCGGAGAGGCAGCACAGCACTCTTAACCACTGTACCAGACTGGCTGTCTTTACATGGAGAATCTTTCCTAATATGACAGAGAATGGGGCAATGGCTTACACTGGTGTGGAAGGAAATTTTTCTGTTAACTTGCAAGTGTCCACACAGAAAGCAATATAATAAAACCAATAAAAAGTTTACAGGTTCACTCAAGTTATATTAAATGTGGACATGGTTTGCCAATTTAAAAAAACCCGTGCAAATATTATTCCAAACTCCTAAAGTTTAAACTAAGTTGATTTAGCAATATTTGCATGCCTTTTCACATTAGCTTTCTGCAAAGTTTTGTGGATGAACTTCAAGGAATGTTTGCAGATGGAAAACATTTTAGGTAAATATTACAGACTATAGAAAATATTTTCAGATTTGCTTTGCTTAGGGTCACTCCTATCACCTACTTTCATCTTGTGAAAGGAGAAGATAGGAATCTCTTGTGCCAAGAAAGTAAATCTGAGTTAAACACATAAAAAACTTAGGAGGAATATTTGGATTGAGGCTACTCTAATTCACAGTTTGTGCGTTACAGCTCCACTTCCCTAACCAGTGCATGATAAGCACTCAATCTTATTTGGAAAATATTTCGTCTCAGCTCCCTCTTCCCCTTCTGCTAAGAATATTCCTTGATTCGAAGCAAATGTGATGTTCTCACTCACTTAAGCTGGTTTCTGTATGAGCAGACCTATTTAGCTAGCATTTTCACATTTGGACATGATATTGCATTTTTTTATGGCAGCCCAAGGCCCAAGGTAGATGTAACAGGGCTATCAGTGAAGGCTTTACCTATCTGCGTATGATATGGAGGGAGGATGCCTTGCCGTAACGATGGTTTTAAATATGGCTTGGGACCTACTGCATCCTCCATCTGGGACCTCAATGCATGCCTCGTGGCCATTGGAATACCAGCTGCCTGGGATGTATAAAGGGGCCCTTCTTTCTCTGGCACTCAAGTGATCTAATCCGCTCTGTGTGAGATCTGACTGGTCCTCTCACTATTGGCATTTAGATGCCTGCAAAGACATTGGCGTTCCATTGTGCCTTTGGTTAATTTTCCCCATTCATTAATGGTGTCTCTTGTTTTCTTTCTCTTCCTAATTAATATGATAACAAACATGAGGGTGGGGTGTCTATTTTACATTGTTTTAATTGATATTTCTCAACTAAAAGGTGAAAGCAAATATGATACTTTTGTATTACCTTAATAACCCATGTACAGAATGCAAAACCCACATAAATATAAATGAAATAAAGTACCTAGTGGTTAATTCATCGATCATGAAGTCCATAATATTTACATAGCTATTGCATGTGATTCATCACTAAAGATAAAAATCTGACAAACAAAGAAGTAAATAATAGAACTATGCAGGAGAGGAGTGCTGAACCTTCCCACCATATTCCATGTCTTCAGAGTTATTTGCTTAAGGCACTTTGCTTAAGGCATGTACCTTGAAGAGACAAACACCTGGAGCAACAGACTGAGGACAGGTAGGATGTGGAAGTGACAGCAGAGGGAGGTTTAGTGGACCACCCTCTTCCATGTGCGAGGGGAGGACAGGTCAAGGGAAGCAGGCTTCCTGTGTAGTTCAGTGCCAAGGGTGTGCGGGAAGAAGGACAGCTGAGGAAACCCTACAGCACTAGGACCAGACTTGGTGCAGCTGCCTGCCTTCCAGAAAGGCCACTGCTGTGGGAATGAAGGCCACTAAGGTGGCCATGTGTCCTTCTTTATGGAGCACAGTCTTCTCTTTGAAGGGCTCTCCAGACCAAGTCCACATGGGAGATAAAAACCATCAGCAGGGAGAGTAGAGAGACCTTCATATCTTGCCTATCTGCAACTTAGCACCTGAACAGCAGACACATCGTCCCCTGGTCCAGCCTCGCTACTACAGTGGGATACATTGTAAGCCCATTAAACCTGCCATGATTATTTCCATCTTTGCATACAGATGAGCACATGCAACTGTGAGTGCTTTTTTTTTCTGGTGGTGCATCTAAAGACTCAGAAGCACCCTAAGCCCATATAAAGAGAGCAGACACACCCGGATGCACCCTCTAAGGCAGAAGCTGATGGAGGGGAGCTCTTGGAGGATGCTACAAGCCTCTAGGGACCCTTGTCAGAAGATTTATTCTCTCTTTCATCCCCTCTCCCCATGTCTGGATGGTTTCCTAGAGAAGATTTGGAACAGGATACAGAAGGCAGAGTTTTTGCCACTTGCATAGTGCAGCGCATGAGCTGGAGGATCGCATCCTTGGTGCAGGACACAGGTAGGCACTCTCTGCAGGTGATCCTCTGCACTGCCTTTGAACCCAGATGGAATGACAGACCTTGATCAAAAGGAGCAGTGACACAGCCATAATCCGTTCTGTAACTATATTTGCAGATTCTGGGTGACCCCAGAGGACCATTGTACTGGTTTACTAGTAGCCAGTGTTAGCCTCTTTCTGCATGAACATGTCTAACCCCTTTTTGAAGCCATCCGGATGGGTGGCTGTCATGACTTCCTGTGGCAGCAAATTTCACAGTTCAGCTATACATTGCTCTAAACCTTCCCTGCCAGCTTCATAGGGTTCGGGTTAGGGATGACCACAGGTTCAAGTTTTAGGGGAGAGGGAGACCCCACGCTTTATTTCAAACACCTCTGTCTTGTCTTCCCTCACTCACCCTTTTTCTAAGCTGAACAGTCCCAGCTGCTGTGACCACTCTCCTCGGGAGGATGCTCCAGCCCCCTAATCATTGCCATGCCCTTCTCTGAATCTTTTCCAACTCAAAAATGTCCCTTCTCAGGTAAGGCAAGCAGAACTGAACACAGTATTCCAAGCGCGGTGGCACCAAGGATTTGTATAAGGGGAGTAAGATTTGGCCGTTCTGTTTTCTATTCCATTCCACGCCTAGCATGGAGTTGGCCTTCCTCACAGCAACCAAGCACTGGGCCAACACTTCCACTGTGCTGTTCACACTACCCCAGGATCCCTCTCTTGCTCCGTCACTGCCAGCTCCACTCCCGTCAGTTGGGAAGTTTGGGAAGTTTGCCCCGGCGTGTGTGCTATACACTTGCTTATATTGAACTGTGTTTGTCCATTCACTTTTCTCACAAGATCATTCTCGTCTTACAAGGTTTGGGAGGGGGGTCCTGTCACATTACCCAGGTATCCTGAACTTCTTTATAGCAATATAGGAAATGGATCTGAACTTGTCTAACCCTGCGTCCTTCATATCCCTTCCATCTGCAATTTAGACATAATATTGATTTATTTTACAAGGTTGTCCTACAACACTATCAGAGATAAAGTATGTGAAGTGCTCTGACCACTCTAATACACTATATAATGCAGAATATTACCCATCAAATGTTTCTAATCTTTGAGCTGATTAATAGTACTTTGTATGAAGCATAAACATCATTCCACAAAGAACGTCTGAAGGACAAAGCTCTAAAGGTGCTTGGGAAACAGACTAAATAAACTGCAGATTTAGTGCTGGGACAAAGTTACACAATATTCTAAAAGCCAGCAATGTTCACATATCAGGAAAAGTATTACTGAATGCCTTTCCCCTATTGTCACCCCCTGAACATTTTCAGAGAAGTTCACAGGGGAGAATATTAAGAAGTGGAGGGGGGACGCAAATCCATTTTTGTTGTGCTTGAATTGTCCTGGACTGTCTACTCTCCTTAGGGCTTGATTCCCTTTGGACTAACCATGTTACTGAGAGAGCTTCCTGCAAGCATGCAATTACCTGGTCATGCAGAGGTGTGGAGCCCCTTTTGGCCAGAAGCCAAACAGGTGAATAGTAAGTTATGCTTCATTAAAACTAGCTATCCATTAGAACTACAGTAGATGCATCTCCTCCAAATAACAGGGGATGGGACAGCCATGCCTCTGTTGTCCTGAAATTTTAATTACTGTATTGAGTTTGTCCATGATCCATCATTTGACTTTGCTGATTGCAGCTCTTTCTTAGCGCCATGGTTTCCCTGTCCCAAGAAGTACGTGCAATTAACTCACTCATTGAGTAAAGGCATGGATGTCCTCCTCTTGCTTTTCTGCACCATATTGGCCTGGTTCCTCAGGGAGATTCGGATGAGCGAGGGAGCCAGACGGCAAGGCTCCCCATCCACTTGCATGGGGATGGACTTGTATGTCAATAACGTCACTTCCCGGCACTGATGCAACCTCTCTCCGTGACCTCCCACCTGGAGTGCAGCCTTGGCAAGACACAAACATGGCAAAAATGTGGGGGACACATTATAGGCAGCAATTGGACTTGGCTTAATTTGCACTGAAATTGGCAATACCTTAAGAAACTAGGATCTTTGTCTTTCAACATCTACTAATACTTCAAACAGCAAGTGCATAAGAGATTGACATTTTTACTCCTCTACCCATGCTAAGTTTCAGAGCTACATAAGGAAATAATAGCCTGGAATAGTATTATGGATGGCCAGGGATGAAACCTCCATCCCTACCCACCAGATTCTGAGCAGGGGACCCACATTGGGTCCTTGAAAAGTTTGGCCCTTAAAATGACTGAGCTACCAATAATAACCTTGTGAAGTAAAAATGAGTGTGGAGTTGTGGTTTCACAATTCAGTACTGCATTCAATCTCCTCTATGTATTAAAAGGCAACCAAAAATAATGACAGGGAGTGCAGGAGAGACAGCTGCAGAGGCGGTACTTGCCCTTGGGAATAGAGACATGTAAGAAAGTGGCACCCATTTGCATCTCGCAGACCTACATGGACCCAAGTGCAAGTTGCTAAGAGAAATCTATACATTCCAGTGGTCCCACTGAAAAGTGGAGCAACATGCACTCGTTTTAAAAATGCGCAAAGACAAATAAGTACATTCTGAAAGTGAGTACACGCTTCAGTCAATGTATGCATGCATCCAAAAATATTGTATGTTTAATGTGTTTTACAAATTCATACATTAATTCATGTGTTATGAATATAAGTGGATTTGATTGCAGATTTAAAAATAAAACAAATATTATGAGCTCTAATGGAAACAGAGCAGAATGAGTTTGACTTTTTCGAAAAGTACAATAATTTGGGCAAGACTGAAATTGGCAGAACTGTGAAGAAACCACTGTCCCTTGGAGTATTCAGGTCCCTCCTGTTCCCCTTGCCAAAATTTCAAGTAGCAAAGAATGGAGCAAGGAGGAGGAAGTCATTGCAAGTCACAAGGAATAAAAGTGGAAGGAGTCTTGCCACCAAACTACTTTGTTCAGGAGAAGGAAGTGCTCCCTCCTTGCAAACAGACCAGGTAACACTGTCTAACTAAAAGGCTTTCTTATGTTAAAGCTGACCAGCCGGTCAACTTACTTATTTTGTAGTACAAAATAAGTAAGTTGCAGAAGACAGTAAAAAAAGGAGTAAGCCAAGCTAGAGTGCTGGCCATTAAGGACATTCCGGTTCCCCCTTTGCATCTGAATCCATCTGCACACACTTCAACGTCTCTCTTGTAGGAGAAGTAGGTGCAAACCCTAAAGACGGGGTAGCAGCCGACCCCCGCTACCCCTTCCTTCCAAATGAAAGCTTGGCAAATACAGTAACCAGGCAACATTCGTATTACATACTCAATTATCATTAGCAAGTACCATGCCATTTGTTTTATGGAAGTCAACTCTTATGCTGGTTTTCTGATGATTTGGTTACAGGAAGCAATCTTCAAAACACTCACCAAGGAGGCCATGGTGAATCCAATGACCTCAATGTAACCATCATCGTGCCGCTGAGGTTCAAATTCTCTGTGGTCTCCTGGGTTCCCCCAGGGCATTGTGCCAGCACAATACCTGTAGGAAGAGGTTGAGGGCATGAAGACATGACTAGACACTGATCAAAAGGCCCCTGGATCTTTAGCCTCCAAGTAAATCTCCATCCCTGTGCATTGCTTTGTTCTTTATAAACATGGTCCAAATGCCTCTGTAACTAATCCTAACATTTCCCTTTGTGCCAGAGATGATCATTTGAGGATAGGATAAGATGGTCGGTTTTCACCTGGGAGTGGAGAAAAGTTGCATGCTTTTACCCAGCCAGCCTTCAACTCTTAGAATAAGATCTGAGAGGTTAAAGAATTGGGGTGGGGGAGATTCTTTTTTTGTGGATAATGCACCAAGCAGCAAAGCTCCCCAGTGCCTCTTAAGCCCCAGTTCTACACACCATGGAGTACAACTATGATTCTCAAAACATGAGTCTTTCTTCCAAGAAAGGATAAGTGAGAGGTCAGTTGCAGGATCATCTTCCCTCTCTGCCTCCCTGTGAATTATTCCAACTTAACCTGAAGAGGGATGGAAAATGTGCCTCTAGTTCAAAGCAAACAAGAGGGCTGTGAGATCAGTCCTTTGAGGTAATTGCTAGGAAACTGTTTTGAAATGAATGGAACCATCAGCTCCTTCCCAAAATATTTTGTCTTGATGGGTTCCTCATGGCAAGCATCTTACAAACTTGCCCTGGTGAACCTGCTCTGGCAGGACTGACAGAAATATCTTCAGTCACATTTACATGCCGTACTTCTAAACTCTGGAAAACTGAGTGTAGCAGATTCTCCTTGCTTTCTTTTACCAGATAGAAAAGGTGGAAATGGTGGTTTCTTGGGGAAGGAAAGACAAGTAGAGCCCCTTTCAGATGTTCACAAAGCACTAAAATAAAAGTGCTTGGGATGGGAATGGTATTTGGAAGTTGGCGTTTTGAGATCACATACAGGCCACAGCTCTCTGCAGTTTGCAGCCACAATGCCACATATACAGCTGCCTTCATCCTTTTGTGTGTTTTAAAAGGCTCCTGACAAAGCTGGATAGTTTCTAGAAAAGGGTATTTACCTGGGTATGTTTAAAAACACTATACACTGGAATTTCAACTCCTGAATCTTGGAGGTCAGATCTGTGCCATCACACTGCCAAGAGAAAGAAAAGAGAAAGAGAGAGTGTTGAAGGAAACAGAACAATTCATAGTAAAATAAACATTTTAACAGATTTTAATGGTGCCTTTAATTTAATAAGAAAGGAAAAATAAGAAAGAAGGGAGAGAGAAAGGCCACATCACATGAAAGGCTCAGATAAAACAAATGAACCTGCTTCTGACATATTCCTGACAAACACTCAGATATAATATTATGGCTTGAGCTGCTGCTGGCATAAAACCTAGCAGAAAGGACTGCATCTTATCCAGAAGGAGACAGAGGGTGTAAATTGAGTGGATAAACAGAGGGCAAAGAAGCAAGAAAAAGGAGTACACCCTGAGCTTTACTTAGTAATAAAGAAATCACCTCTGCTGAAATTATCCCTTTTGTTGGTGCTGATGGTATTGCTTTAATTAAAACGTGGGGTGGCAGGGATGGCGTGGAAGGAGAAAAGTGCATGAGAGAGAAGGGTATTCCCCACATTTTTGGCCATGACCCGTGCTGTTAAGCCGCAGTTCTCACATGGGAATGCTGCTTTTGACTTTAAAAGGGATGCATTCCGATGAGCTAAGGGCACAAAAGCCTTGCTCAGTATCAAAACAGACCAATCCCAAAGCACACGCCTGGGTCCCAGGCTGGAATTCGCACAAAGGGGAAGAAAGTGTTCCCCGATCTTCAAATAGATAAGCAGCAGAAACATTTTTTTTAGCCTCCTTCTTGCCAGCTGCCTCTTTCATGCTGATGATTAAAAAGTGCGTTCCCTTCCCTTATACTCACCACAACCTTCACATGCTTGGATAAATCTCTGGAGCTTCTCTGAAGGAAATCTGAAAAGGCTGCCTAAATTATACAGAAAAAGAGGAAAGTGAGGGGAAGGTGATATTCATCATTTCATCTAAGCTTTCCTTGCATTGCATTTAGAACCTGGAGACTTCGTTAAGTGAATTTATCTCATAGTAATGAATGGCACTTCAGCATATTATCAAGTGATGAAGTTTAATACAAGGCGTTTTTTCTGTGTTCATATCTCATATTCTGCTATAATGCTACTTACAGAAGCAGTTGGGGACAGTCTTCGCTGCTTGCTGTTCTGAATCATCTAAAAGAGGAGTGCTTGGATTCACCTTCGCAAGTGCAAGTTCCCTCCAGCTCACAGCTGCCATGGGAAGTACCCCACTTGGTGAGGCCTTGGAGGACATACCAGTTGGCGGGGAAAGCAAAGGCCCGGGAGTGAAAATTCCTACAGCCTCTCCAGCCCTGGCCAAGCCCACATCTCTAGACCGGCTCCTCTACAGGGCAAACTCAGAAAGGTAGCCTGAGAGGCAAAAATCGCCTCCATCACTCCTCCCACATGGCCATCAACAGCCCAGCAGGACACCAGAAGCTTGGAAGGTGCTCAGATTGGTGGCTCTTATCCCGTGGAGTCCCTTGAACCAGGAGCAAAGATAGTGGCATGGAAGGTTACTCCAATATACTCCAGAAGGATGACCAATGAATCACTGCCACCAGTTCCCCCTTTCTTTTATCCTGCAGCACTGCGCTCCCCAATCTGTTGCTCCCCGGATGTGTTGGACTGCAGCTCTCATCGTTCTATCCAGCAACGGAATTGAGGTCCAACACACCCGCAGGGCAACAGGTTGGAGAAGGCTGATACCAGTTCCCAGGAAGGGGAATGGAGGTGGAGAGCAAACCATTGCCTTGGTTTGAGGAGTTTCAAAGTAGTGGGGGGTTTGGATGGACTTTTTGGTGGGATGGTACCAAAGAATAGAACTCTGGGCTCTGCATACATGCAGCCCAGGGTCTAGGATGAACTTGTTAGGGCAGAAAATCCTGGGAAATTTGGGAAGGCGGTAACACAGGTGCAGCTAGGGGGTCAAGGTCCAGATGACCAGCTGGAGTACAGCGGCTGCTAAGGGCATCAGGGCAGCAGTTACAGTTCTAAAAATATAATAGTCTCCGAATTATTTTTTGATTGCAAAAAAAAAAAAAAAAAAACAAGACAAATTAAAAGTCAGTAGAAGCAGGGAGCCTAGTGAGGAAATTTGGTGTTTGAAGGCACCATGTTGAAGACCTCAGAAGTAAAGTTTGCTTTGCCAAGCCTTCACTTTGTGGGGCATGATTCAGCCTCTTCCACTAGTGCTATGAACAGCTTTTCAGGGATGTATGTGGGTACATGTGGCCCTAACCAAAATCAGGCACTACCACTTATAAAATGAACGTGCCTTTATGAAATGAGCAATCTGCCTTTATTCTTCCTTACCAGATGGAGGGTTTATTGAAAAATGGCATAACTATTCAAGTGGTGATGGAAAAATAGTGCCATCCAGGTTCATCATCCCCAAGAGTTCAAAATTAAAATAAACAAGCAGTTTGTTCATAGAAGGGAAGGGGAAACACTTGCATTTCAACTCACCCCAGCATAAAACATTTTATTCCTAAAGCGGCTGTTGAATTTTTCAGGATTTGCTTCTGTGAGAAAGAAAAAAAGCAGAAGACACAAAGTATTTACTGAATCATCTAAAGCAGTGTGTTTCCCTTACTGATTCTGGTCTAGTTTTTGCCATCCAGCTGACAAATAGCATAATTTTTAGCTATTGCTAGTTGCTGACAAAAGAAGGTTGGGAAGGAAGAGTCGTTGTTTTCTGTTGTTCCTAGATAAGAGAATCCAAAAGAATAGATGAACCAAACTAAACACGCCAAGCCACCATCATTTATTATCAGATGTGCAGGGGGGATTCACACAGCTAACTTTTCCAAGAAGCCACTCGCTGCATAGTGATGCAAACTGATCTTGTATGTGTTCGCCTAGATTAAGTATTTAGCTAATTATTGAAGCACACAGGTTTTGTAGGCAAAGGCCTACTTCTTCACACACACACACACACACACACACACACACACACACACGTGTTTTATAGGCAAGGTGGGGGACGAGTATGCCTTTCACTCTCTTGAATGGGCCAATAACTGCATTGGCATTACCTGGCACCTGGTGGTTCAGGAAAGAGCTTTAGCAGTTCCACATGCCTGAAAAGCCATTCCCAGCCTTTGGAAGATCACACACTGCAGCTAACAGGGGGAGCAAAGAAACAGCCTGATGGGCTCACATTTCGGCAGACAGAGTGGCAGGCAGGAACGGATAGGTTAGGCAGAGTAGGTGGGCACAGTTAGCAGTGGAGGATTGCGGGGAGAATCCTGCTGCTCTTCTGGAATCTAATGTTGGCACTGCTCACTGCACGCAGTTGCTTTAGGAATCTAGTTGGCCATAAGGATATTTTCCATTGCTGTTTCTGTCAGTGCAGAGAGGCTCCTGGAACTTTGTAGCACTGAGGGACGTGTGGCGAGCCTTCTTTTGCTAAAAATAGGAACACGTCTGTTGATGCTTGTCCTGCACCAACCACACAGTCCCATGAACCCAAATGACAGAGCAAGCGAATCCTTGGGCTACTGGAGGGGGAAGAAACGGAAGAGAGGCCTTGCTGCACAACAAGAAAATTAGATGCGATTCAGAGCACCTCCCATTTCTGTGTTGGGGCCACAGTCGAGCACTGAGGTCCATGGCCCACCTGCTGCTCCCACATATCCCCTCAATGAGGTCGAAGTTCTGACCTAGAGGAACCCCCTATGGAACCCCCCATGGTAGCTCTGCGAAGTCAAGAGAAGGGTTCCAGGATCCGGGAAAATCCTCCAGGTTTAGAGCTATGGCTGATCCCTTGGCGCAGATTTTCCAGTTAATCGGATGGTCCCTGGGGCACAGTTCAGGGGTTACAAAATCAAGCCTTAAATGAACTGAATCTCAAAGCCACTGCATCGCTCTGTATTTTTACTTATAACACCATAATAAGGTCAGTACAGCAGAATCTGCCTCGTTTCCTGTTGAGATTGGCATATGCTGGTCCCTGTACATTCAGGATTTAAGGAAAAACAGGAAAAGCAAAACGTGGGGGGGCCTCATTCAGAGAAAGAAGCTGAGATCCACAGATTGCCTCACATCAGGGGTGGGCAGCTACCATTCGGGCTCAGAGAATATACCCCACCCAGACGGTTCCATTCTCAGAAGGTGGCACAGGACTGGTAGACACATACACACACACACACAAGCACTTGCATGCCATAAGCCATAAGGACACCAAAGCAAACTCTCAGAGTTTTACCCCACTATGTGCCACAGCGTGTTTTTATCCTTTTCATTTTACATTTGAAAGGGTAGAGAAACTCTCTGAGAGCCAGTGTGGCATGACGGGTACAGCATCGGACTGGGAACCTGGAAAATCTGAGCCCTACTGCCTGCTCTGTCATGAACTCAGTGAGTGACCTTGGACTCTGGTCACTCATTCTCAGCCTAACCTACCTCACAGGGTTGTTGTTGTGAGGATAAAATGAACTGGAAGAGGACTATGCAAATGACATTGGGTTCCTCACAAAAGGAAAAAAAGGGCATAAATGTAAGGTAATAATAGTAGAAAAGCAGGTATTGTTTAAAGTCTTTCTGGCTAAATTACTCACCGACTGACATACAACTTGCTTTTGCCACTGTACCTTCCCTCTCCCCTATTTTCTTTTCAAGCACACTGATATCTCAGGAGTAATGTCCATCCATTCTTTCCAGCATGCTACGACTTCATTATTAAGTAATGTTTCCACTAAATGAGAAGGCAGCCAAAGACGTCAACCCTACTGCATACTTCCAAGCACAGTTGGCACACATTTTAGCACATGTTCATAAAGAGATGGATGCCCTGCTTTCCTTTGCCCTTCTGCGGCCTTCCGTTATTATTCTTACGGCTTGCAACCATCTTAAACACAATAAAACATGCATTAGCTCTTTCCATCAGCCATCCCGATCTTTATTTAGCCTGGCATTAGGATGCCCTTTAAAAAATCTTTTTGTATGGCTTTGTGATGGTATGAAAATGAGGCCAAGTGAAGGTGCCATTCCAAATCCATGGCAGTAAATCATCCTGATGCCAAACCAAACAATCATTGTGGGTATCAGCAACGTGTTTTCCCAGCACACAGTGCAATTAGTGCTTGGCTGTGCAGTCCTGCCTGGAATTGCCTGAGCAGAAAGACAATATTTCACAACAAGCAGGAGGACTCTGCTCAGATGAACAAAATGAATAGCATTAGGAGCTTCTGTAGGGGTTATTCAGGGAGCCAACCTTGGCTCCACAGTCCTTTTGCCTGCCTTCTGAGTGCACACAAATACATGCCTTGCTCTTTCATCAGAAAGCACATAATATTCCATCAACTCAGGCAAGGCTATGCCAGACCTTGCTCTGCTTCCTAGACAGGAAGTAATACTTTCCGTAAGAGAGAAAACCAGTTTGTCTAGTTCTTCTTGGCACAGATGCCACATGACAAGTAGAAATGTAACAAAGAGCACTTCCCCCATAATTTCATGTCTGCATGGGGAAAAAGACCCCTCTACTGAATGTCTAGCATTTATGGAACTGTGAAGGGTGTTAAAGTGCTACCAGAAAAGAGTTGTCCATGCCATGAGTTGGAAGAGATGGAGCTGGGCCTACTCCAATATGGTTCACACAACAAACCGTTCAGAGGAACAGATGCGGGGACTACTGCAAAAAGAAACCTACACCTCTCCTTTCTCCTTGCTTTAGTTGGGTCCTTAAGGACCCATTTCTATCCCATTCTCATCACACACCACATTCCAGGTTAAACTCTACCTGCCATACAGGATTAAAGAAATATGGGGCATCTTTCGGCAGGTGTTCACATCTTTCTATTTACCCATTCACTGTCCTGGTCCTCTGCTCTGAGAAAAGAGATAAGTTGGGTTCTCTTACCTCGCGATTCATGGAATTCGAGTGTGACGTGAGCATCAAATCCAAGGCTGAAGTAATTATTGAAAACACTGAGGGGCAGCTGTAATGGCAAGACCAGAAGTAAAAGGGAAACACTGTGTGAGAAAAGACAGAGTAATTGTATATATTGGCAAATGTTAAGACCAATGAGCAAAGCCTGGTTAATAAGTACGTCAGAGTCATGCTGAGTCAGACCAGGAGTTTCTCTTATTCCACATTCTGTTGACACATACTGCCTCCGATACTGAAAGAAGCACACAGCCATCAGGTCTGGTAGCTGTCAAGAGCTTCCTCCTTCATGAATTTGTCCAATCCCCTTGTAAAACCATCCAAGTGGTGGCCACCTCTACATCTCATGGTTGGGAATTCCACAGTTTAACTATATGCTGTGTGAAGAAGTCCTTCCTCATATCTGTCCAAAATCTGTCACCATTTAGCTTCACTGAATGAACAAGTTGAGTTTTAGAATTATGAGAGTAGAAAAATGTCTGGCTATCCACATTCTCCACCCCACTTCTACCGTGTCTGTCCTGGGATCTCATGAGAGATTCCATGATGACTTGCAGTGGAGAGGCAGGCACTGCACGAATAGCAAGTCAGATTACAAATTACAGCAAATCTGCCATGGCTGTCATTGTGCTAATCGCTTATCTCTCAGGCTCAGGATTCCCCACTGTTCCATGAAATCCAATCTATTCCCCTCATTTCCCTATGACCACTCATTTCCCTACCACCCGAAAGGGGGTTGTGTTATCTTATTATAATGAATGCTGTGGTTATAAGCTGCCTTAAGAAGCCCCCTGCCCTTTGATTGCAGGACATATGTTTTACATAAAATAAATAAAAATAATTTCCTCCCACTGAAATCAGTAGGTGGGAAAACAAGCAAAAGAAAAAATAATGGGGGCAGCAATAAATGGGCAAAAAACTGGTCTGCCCTACTCCACAATGAGCCCAGCAAGGCTTTGGAAATGATTGCTCCTCTACCATTGATGGTATTTCTTTATTCTTTATTATAATATTTATATCCTATCTTTTTTCCTCTTCCAAGAAAGCAAAGTGCCATGTGTGATCCTTCTCCATTTTCCTTCCTCTGCCCCCACATTATGCTCTCTAAGTTAAATCTGACACCTTTTTGCCTTCTGATTTGCTTGACTCTCAGTCACTCTCATACTGAGTTGGACCATTGGTCCATCTGGCTCAATAATGTTTACTCTGACTGGCAGCAGCTGCCCAGATTTTCAGACAGGGGCTTTTCCTAGCCCTTTCTGGAAACCCCAGGAATTAAACTGGTGACCCTTTGCATGAAAATACATTTTAAGGTCTAGCACGGCCTTTCCCCAAGAGGTAATAAAAATCAATTTGTATATTTTAGCAGATTCAGAAAATTTCTGATTCAGCTTTCCACACCTACCACTTCAATATCCTGCTCTGAAATTCATGAGGAAATGTAGTTCTTCTCATTTTACATTTACAAATGGCTTATAGATACTAATAGATGGCTTTTATTTCATGCTAACTGGTGGAGCCTAGTTCTTGCATTTCTGAAAACAGTAAATAGCAAAGTGGTAAATAATTTAAGCAAACAATTAGATAACTATAGCACAAATCTGCATGACTCAGTAAAAACTGGAAGATAATAAAAAAATGGCACCAGCATTTCTTAACTAGAAACATTTCCCGATCAGCCTGCATGATTCTTTCTTCCAATTTGTTTCAATGGAAGGAAATGGCACACTAACTTTCCGTGCTCCATCTTCAAGTTCATCTTGGGGCAAATCAGGGTTTCTCTCCACCTGGAGGTTCCAGCGGTCCAGTTGGACAATGGTCCCATCTTCCACGTGGCAGAGAATTTTTGCTACAGGCTCGTCTGTGTATCCCTGAAGGTAAGACAGGTCAACATCCCATATCAATAACTGGTCTCCATTTCAGCAGAAAATGCATTGCAGATGGGACAAAGCATGCATTTTATTTATTCTAAGATGGTTTGTGGTCCCCACCACCCCAGCTTAGACACCATGCAAAATAACATTGGTGCTTTGTATTAAGGATGTACAAATAGGCAAAACTTGAGTTCCTCATATTTCCATGTCTGTCTCAGACCTTTTTTCCTTTCCATGCAACATTTTGTGGACATCATGTACACCACAGTTGTTTTCAGATGCACACATTTTTCAACATTTTTGTGTTCCACAATTTGCACTGCATGTTTGAAAAAATACAAATTTCAACAGCAATGTGTGTTCAGGCCCAGGTTCAATTCCATGATGGGCAAACTGGGTAAAATCTGCTTTAAAAAATGTACTGAAACAAATTGTGCACATACTCCTACTTCATATCCACCAAGGAAAGGTCAAGGAGGGACAGTGAAAGAGATGTCACCTCTATGAGAATGAGCTTCAGACATCTCTCTTCTCTCTGTTGCTTCAGCTGGACCCCATCTCTTCAACAGCAATTTTAAATCCCAGCCAATTATACCCAGTAGATCTCTTACCCCTCCCCAGTTGAGGGTACGAGCCAGGTCGTTTCCAGTGCCAAGAGGAAGCACAGCAACAGGAGGCTGGGGATTCAGCTGCAATTCATCCAGGATGGAGAGGATCCAGCCCACCTAAGAATCAAAAGTTTCAGGAAAGAAAATAGCCTATTCAAAGGGAAGATACTACTGAGTTCATCTAGGTGAGTATCCCATCAGTCTTCTAAGCTGTGCTATTTCAATCTGCCAGTCCATGGTTCATAGAGAGATGGGTGGGCAGAGCAGGCTTAGGACCCAAAGGCCATCTTGAAGAAGATCACTCACTCTCAGCCTCATAGGAAAAGCAGAAAATTTATTTATTTATTTATTTATTTATTAAAACATTTTTATGCCGCCCCATTCGCCGAAGCCTCGGGGCGGCTTACAACAATAAATTAATATAAACATTAAAAATCCAAAAAATACAATATAAAATAAGCCGCCCTGGCCAGATAAAATCAGTTAATACTAACAGTTAAAATACCGCTTAAATAAAAAGGTTTTCGCCTGGCGCCGAAAAGCAAATAACGACGGCGCCAGGCGGACCTCTCTGGGGAGCGTGTTCCATAAGTTGGATATCAAAGTAATCAATGAATAAAAGTAAATATATCCCTTTGTCCAGCCACCACACAATGCTCCTGACCCAAATCACACACTAGCAGCTTTGAAAAGGGAGGATCTAAGTTCAGGGCTCAGTAGGGGGACAAAAGGTTAGACACACACACCCATCATGTCACAACTAAACCAAGTCACTCTTTCTGGCCCTTATTGTTGGCCTTTAATAAATAAGATGTTGCTAGTTCCACTTATGCTTAAGCTTGAGTCTCAGTTTATCTTACTGAAGAGAAGATAGATGTTTGTGTTTTTACATATGCATGTTGTATATTACTATAGGCAGATTCCAATGGGTGCTTCTGCTCCCACGGATTTTCTGGTGCCCCACAGATTCTGTTGTGCAAGCAGTGGGTTCTGCTAACTCTACTGTGTAAGTTGGCCCCTACCCTTGAGCAACAGAGATTTAGCACTTCCCTACAGAAGCCCCCAAAGGCACAGAAATGCTCATTTCTTGGTCAGGACAGGTAGGAGGGATTGCCTTGATGTGAGTTCCACGAACCTGCCTTGTTGCAAAAACAAACCCTTTTTGTTATTTCTGCTTGCCCCCAGAAGCACTGAAGTATTGTTCCATAAGTGGCGGGCACCACTTCTGGATGGGTGCAAGAGAATCAGCAGGGACATGAACACCGCATTGGGTTCAATCCAGTAGATCCTAAATGCGCCGCATGATTTGGATAGGGCATGCTCTGATTTGTAGTGAATGAATGACTGATTGAAAAAGTAAGGATAGAGAGAAGCCAGAGTTGGCAATTCTCCATTTATCACAAGAAAAACAGTTAACATTGAGCAGGGACACTGGAAAAATCTCCCACTTTCTGTTTCCTTTCAATAATACAGAGTAATATCTAGTCTCATTGAATATTCACTAAATCCTTTTGAGCAAGATTTTCATTTCTAGATTTAATGGCTTTTGGAACGAGACATTAATTTGCTTCAAACATAACCTCAGCAACGATAAGTCATGTGTCGCTCATATTAATGAAAAATTGCTGCCCCCGTTAGTTCAAATTGTGAAATGTAAGGAAAAAGAAAATGGAAACACCATGGACAAACCCAGTAATTCATTTTAATAGCCAGAGAGAAGAACCTAATCCATCAGAAACATCTCTACGTAACATCCATGAAACAAGATGGGAAGAGCAAAAAAAAAGTAAACATACACAACATTCTAAGAGTGGGTTCATCGCCTGATTTCTTGACAGTTTATTCCTGTACTGAGCTCTGATTCACATGTGCAGAATTAGCATTCAACAACAGTATCATGACTGTTTGCACATGTGAATGAGCCTCCGCTGATATAATGAACAAGCAGAACTTTTATACAATAGCACCTCACCTAAATGCAATGCTATCCAGGTGAGTCCTACTTCCTGCTGCCATTCAACAACTGTGTAGTAATCAGGTCTAAAGAAGCCAAGTGAAGGTCAGGAATGTGTGAACTGACCTTTAATCCCTAGCAGCTCACTGCATGAACTAACTCCATTCAGGAGCACTCTGCTTGAAGTTATACGAAAGCTCTCTCTGTGCTGTCATACTTGTGAGATCCCATTCACACCTGCAACCATCTGATCCTAAAACATACACACAGGAAGAAGCCTATTGGGACTGGTTCCACTTTTCTCTTAATGCAGCATTCCAAGGTGGTTACCTCAGAATTTGAATCTGAACTGGAAGAAAAGGCAAGATCAGAATTCTAAGCTGAAATGCCAAGCCCAGAGATTAACTAAGTGGCCAGTGAAAACTAGATCACCTTCGGTTCTGTGGGAGATACAGGGTAGGGCCAGAGGGGGAAGGTTTTAACATAATCAGTTCTATTATCCAACATCAGTTCAAGAGAGCAGCTAGGGACTAAAGGCTGCTCTCGAGTAGCATGCTGCATTGCAACCCTCTAGCCCACAAGAACCTCCCTGAAGATGGAGCTCATTCCATTTGGTTGGGAAGGAAAGAGGGGGATTCAGTCTGGAATCAACTTCTTGGCATAAATTGTCTCCCTAACAGCTGGCTCCTAACTTGACCAATGGGTTTTGCTCATGAACTCCTTTTGCATCACAAAGCCAGCCTGGCCAGCCCACTTTAACATAACAAAGAGTGTAGTTAGAAGGCTCTTCTCTTGATCCTCTTGGAAGGAGGAAGGGAGAGGGGGAAAGACTGGTCTCAGGCAAAGCCTTACACTAGGCCAGAGTATTCACCTATTTGCATCAATCTCACATTTCCCTTAGTCTGAGTGTGCTTCTTGTCAGTTCCTCTCCTATCCACTTGCCTGCCTCCCCAAAGGGTCTGATATAACAGAAAGCACTTACTGTTCCATCCCCACCACAGGCCAGGATTCGCAGATTTGGCATTTTTCTATACAATTCAAGCCTGTTGAAAGAAAGAGAATATGAAAGGGGGAAATTAAGCAAAAAATAAAGCTGGCTTAACAGTAAGATCTGGCATATCGTGAATGGCACAACCACTGAATAGTAAACTATGATCAGCTTTACTGCTAGGAGACTCTAAGTGGTGAAACAGGACAGTTCTCATCAGAGGTGGCAAAAGAAGTAGACTTTCTCTTTCTTCCAGAGTGAAGGATGGACATAGCTAATGTGAGTCATGAGAGAGCCACCTTCTGTATTCTTGGAGACAAAACCAGAACCAAGGGTAGGTATGGGCAAGCATCTTCCAAGGGCCCATGACCAAACAGGGGCAAGAAACCTCTGTTGGCAACTGACCTCCAGAGGATCAAGTGAGGGTCAACTAAATGGCTTATCCACTGCCTTTCCCTGCAACCAACATAAGGAAACAGCACAGAAGTAACTCTGTCAGGATCCAGTGAGCTTGAGGGCCAAGTGTGATGGCAAGGCAGGAAACTGGCACAGTGCTCCACTGTCCTGCCTGGAGGGGAAAAAGAGCACCACTGGGCTTAGATCCAGGGCTGGCTTTATCATTAGGCAGAGGGAAGCAGCTTCCTCAGGCAGCGGATACTCAAGGGCAGGAAGTGGGAGTGAAGTGTTGGAGAACGGAGCTGAGAGTGCTACATTGCAGCCCCAAACGAGTTGCTTTCCTCGGATGCATTTCAGGATGTCCTCCGGCTGCCAGTGCTGAAGCACGCTTACAGTACGCTAAAGTGCTGCAGTCTGGCTGGGCTTTTTTCATGGCATGGGTTGAGGCACCATCTTGTCTTTCATGCCAAGCAGCAAAATGCTTTGGGCCAGCCCTCCACATCACAAAGCCAAACCTGTATTATTTTCTGAGGCAATTGCCAAGCCTGCCCCAATGGGGTAGTGAGAAGGAGGGCTAACAGCGCTACGTTGCCTTTTCCGGAAGGTGTTCATGTGCCTCCCCTCCCCGCATGATCCCCACGACAGCCACGTGTGGGAGATTAGGTTTTGGAGTCAGTGACTGGCCCAAAGACACCGAATGAGCTTCATGGGCAGGGGCTGCCGTTGCACTCATGTCATGCTTGTGGCGTCCCTGTGGGCAGTTCATTGGCCACTGTGTGAGCAGGACTTGGTCTGATCCTGCACAGCTCTCGCATATTTATGGCCAAGGGTCTCCCCAGTCCTAGTCCAACACTCCAGCCACTACACCTTACAGGCTCTGTGTTAAGGGGGGAAATCACTATAAAACAGCCGAGGCATGAATCACGGCAGTCTATGTTGAAAGTGGCTTAATTTATTGCTTTGGAGTGAACACATGGGAAGACGATGGATTTATTCGTTATCTTTTCTCCATCGTAGCTCAAGGTGGAATAGACAGCAATGCCATTGCATCATGTATCTTCAAACAGCGTCCTGAGATCACTATTGCTTATAATTGCATAGGTAAATTGGATGGAGACATCTTTTTTTTCCCCTTTTTTTACTGAAACCTGAACATTCCAGGATGTGGAATGGCATGGAAAGTCCCCACAGTTCTCAATGGCTAGAGTTCTGGCAACAATAGTTCAACAAAATAATAGCCAATTGTTCATTTTCTGTCAACAACTTTTGCACTATTGACTGGCAGAAGCAAATGTTAAAAGAGAGAGAGAGGTCTATACCTCAAACATACTGTTCAGCTAAAAGCAGTTATAAGATTTGGAAGGTGAAATGTTATTTCAGAAAGAACAAATTGTAGATTGAAGTGTGCTGGCAAAAAAAAAAAAATCCCTCCTGTGTGGTTTTGTTGCATTGTGAAACAAGGCACGACATCTGCCAGCAATCTTCTTAGCTATGTCAATCTTATTTGTCACTTTCTCTCATACATGACAATTATTTAAAAAGCAGTAGCTCACAATCAAAAATGCTAGGAATGCAAGCCAAAAGATGAGGCTAGTAACTATCCTAGAGCGCCCTCTTGTGGCATTAAAATACACCTTGGGTTCTTTGAGATGCACTTAGTTCTCAACTGGAAGTTTTACACTGGCTACTTTTCTCTTAAGTAGCAGCCACAGGAAAGCTTGAGCTGTCTTGGGACCCTGGATTGTGCACGGGGACTTCCTACCACAGTCCTAACAAAAATCACCTGCAGTGTCACCAAGGAAGACTTCCTTTGAAATGCGAAGAATAATTTCAAAGATAGTCAAGATTGTGACAGGTAGAGACACAGCTAAGCTTCCACACATAGCTTGAGCTTCACAAAAACCATGTATCAAATTGCATTCATACAAATGACAGTGCATCTATGATGACTTTGGGGATCTCTACTAGCATAAAGACTCTGAAATCCTATTCCCACATCCAATCCAATTCCCCAACTATCAAGGGATAGTTGCTCTTGAGTGTCAAAACACGGATGTACATTAGTTGGACTACAAAGCCTCCATATTAAGGCAAAGCATTTGATATTGCACCTTGAAATCTTTACGGATGGCTCTACAGACAAACAAGAATCAGGACCACCTTATGAAAGAAGAGACAGTTCTAGCATGCATCTCCTTGCCTCACATTCCCATCATGTTGTTCCCATAAGAAAAGGAGAAATGAATCAGAAGCTTCGTTAAACACCTCACAACTTACGCATCTCTAGGTCCTTCCTGAGAGAGGTCAAAGACCTGACGTGGATTCAAATACCACATGAACATCTGGAGAACCTTAGTACCCTTTAAAAGAAGAGAAAGAAAACTGTCAGCTTCTACGAAGCATAATTCTTACATCTCGGTGCTACAAGAAATATCAATGGATATACACTGCACTAATGGCATTCTTAATTCAGGTTCTTCATATGCACTAGCAAAAGGCAGTCTTCTACCTACAAACTCTATAGAATACTGATGGCAAACCTTTTACTGACTAAGTGCCCAAACGGCAAACCAAAACCCATTTATTTGTCGAAAAAGCGCCAACACTACAATAAAACCTGAAAACTGCAGTTTTAGATTGGAAAAAAAAAACTCACACCCAGTCCAACCAAATATATATGTATATAAATCCTTCTCAGTGGACTGACTGGCCATTCGAAAGCTCAGACAAGTTGTGGCTAATGCGTCATGGTTTGAGATGTCATCATCTGGCACCGCTACTTCTTTCTGAGCATGCGCATGGCCCCCATGTGCGCTGTTATCCAATGCTCGGCTGCTGGGCTGATGCTGGTGCAACTTGGCACAAGTGCTGACAGAGAGGGCTCTGCATGCCAACTGTGGAACACGTCCCATGGGATAGCCACCACTGGCCTCAACCTACCCTGCTGCACACCCCTAACCCTAATACAGAGTTAAAGCTTCAGTGAATATAGGGCAATTTTGAAAAATCCCTCCTTGAGTAGCTTTTTCTGCACAGCTCATAATGCCTGCCCATTCCAAACACATTCCAACCATCAAAATCATTTTTCTAGCCCTAACCCTACCCAGGTGCATACCCCTAACCCTAATATAGGGCTAAAGTTCCATTGAAAAGAGAGAAGTTTTGAAAAAGTCTTCCTTGAGTAGCTTTTTCTGCACAGCTCATCATATCTGCCCATTCTAGACACATTCCAACCATCCAAGTTATGCCAAGACACCTCATTTTCCTAACCATAACCCTACCCTGGTGCACACCCCTAACCCTAATATATGGATAAATACCATTGAAAGGGGTGATTTTGAAAAAGCCTTCCCTGAGTAGCTTTTTCTGCACAGCTCATCATTCCTGCCCATTCTAAACACATTCCAACCATCCAGGTCATGCCAGGATACCTCATTTTTCTAACCCTAACCCTACCCTGGTACACACCCCTAACCCTAATATATGGGTAAAATACCACTGAAAGGGGCGATTTTGAAAAAGCCTTCCTTGATTAGCTTTTTCTGCACAACTCATCATGTCTGCCCATTCAAAACACATTCCAACCATCAAAATCAAGCCAGGAAACCTTGTTTTTCTAATCCTAACAAGCAGGTCCTGAGTGCAAGAGAACCAGCAGAAGTGGAGCAACCCCATTGCATGCCAGCCAAAGTTACAAGCATTTGTCCTCTTTTTCCAAAATAACACCAGATCCATTCATTTAATGCAATTACACAGAAAGTTTGTGCTCAATGTCCCACGTTTACCTGATTCCCTCCACTTTTTGGATTCACAAATACTAACAAAGGTTTCATGAGAGGAGAAGAGATAGGCTTTATCACAAACGGCCTCCCTTTGTTCTCCTAGATGAAAAAAAGGAAAAAGCATAAACAGAGGTTTAAGGTGTGCATTCCAATTAGATATTAGCTAGAAAACACCCAAAGCCATCCTTATTTTCAAATAAGCTAAATGATTGTGAGGGTGGGCAGGCCGTCTGCTGGATGGTGCTGAATTCTCTTTGCCAAATATCAATAAACCTTTTGTTGAGTGAATGTATCCGTGACAGACCATTCACATCATCTGCAAACTCTCATTAACTACATAACATTTAACTTAAGGATGCCGTGGAAGGATGTTAACGATGTTAATTGCCTGCACTGATGACCCCAAGATTTTAGGGAAAGCAGCACAAATGCAATTCCAACCGAGCTGATCTCAGAGGGAATATCTAATATATAGATACATATCAATATATAAATAATTCTTTAAATCAGGGATGTGGAACCTCCACCAACACATCCAAGGGGAATCGCTGAGACAGCCAGGGAATAGAAGTGTAAAACATTAGACCATCACTTAACATACCATGCTAGGTGAACAGAACTTCCAAATGCAAACACAATCGTAACTAAATCCTTGTAACTAATATATAAATGCATTATTTATTTACTGATGGATTTAACCAATCTATAGTCCACTGACCAGATTTGAAAAATTTTCTCAAAGTAGTTTACAGTAAAATTTAATGTATGACTTATCTTCATCAGCTAAAATGTTTTAAACTGGAAAACTAGCAATTAACATACTGGGAAGGGTGAGCAGCTTTAGTGAGAGGGTGGTGAGCGGGTGTTTCAGGGGCTTTGGCAGGTGGCTGCTGTGGTCAGCTTGGCTGACTCTGGGACTCCAGCAGGTGAGGGGCTTCTGCAGACAGGTGCATGTACAGACAGGCGTGGGACTGGGCACATTGGCAAGTGGGCATGCAGGGCAGGGGATATGCAACTGGAGCCCATCAGGAGGACCTGCCTAAGTTTGGCATCAGCCCTGCAACTGGACCAGGGCAAATGCACAAGCATTTTGTCTTCTGGTGCAAGCAGAGGTGCTACATAGGTTTTCTTCCACCCACACATCTTGCTAGGTATTCCTGGTTGCTTGTGAATGCAGTGGCTTTGCAAATACAGATGATTATTTTTCATGGCCCTTCTTCTCTCCTAGCTTCCCTTTTTCTGGAAAACCTGAAGTGTATTAAATGATACTACTCATTCCCTTTTCCTTTGACCTGTCAATGGAAGAAAGCATTGAACATCTCAGTTCCATTGACTCTCATTGTATTTACACCATAAAGCCCAACTGGTTTAACCACCCTTTGGTCTCCAGAGGGACGCTGAGCACCATCAAGGGCATAGGCACATCTTCTAGAGAATGCTCCGCATGCTCACCAGTTGCACCAGCCAGGAATCTTTGCAGGATCCAGCAACAATTAAAAATTGATATGAAACCAGTGCTTCCTCGGCATAGATACATAAATCCAGCAGTGCCTTTCCTTAAATTCAAGAGGCAATTGAGAGCAAGTTTACAACTCAAATTGAGCAGCAGCAAGTAAGTGGAAAAGTGTGGAACATTCAACTATCAGTGATGGATTGAACACTGTGCAATAAGTTCTATACGAGAAGGTATGCGCATTCTGCTCCGTTTAGAGAAGTTAGAGAAAGGATGTCTAGTATAATGGGTTATACTTGAAATTGATATTTGTTTGGGAATGATGACAACCAACATAACATAGTTATTAATAGTTTACCTTTCTGAGGCAATCAGTGAAAAATTATCTTATTTACAGTTGCATTGCTATGATTGTCGTGGTTTTTCTCTTTTTATTTATAATCATAATGGTAAAAATAAAGATAATGATGAGCAATGGTTTGGAAAAGGTTTACAAAAGTTTACCTCATTGCCTCTTTTGCTGGCTTTCCTTTTAAAAGACGTCCTCTTCTTCCGCCTGGTTGAATTTTTCAGTGAATTCTGTATTCACAGAATACAAAGTGGGGAGAGGAAGAACATTTTAAAAAGAACAACGCAAAAGAGGAAAGCATCCTTATGAGAGACACCTCTGTGACAGTACCTTTGGGGAATGATACACCACCTGGCACACATGCGTGAGTTGAAAAGACATGCGTCTCATGCTTTACGCTTTCACAGCACCGGTTATGGAGAAAGCCACACATTGAGACCAGACTGGTACTTTCAGAACTGGAGACTTTCCAATGCTGCGAGGGAGAAGAAAACTAGATGCTCCCATAGACTCACATAACAGCACATGTTGTACCTGCCAACCCTCCCAATTCAGATAGGAGACGCCCGTTTTCCTTCCGGGGCTCCAGTCTCCCGCCCAATCAGGTTCGTCTCCTGATGTGGAGACCACCTGTATAAAAAGGTTAAGGAGAACAAGATAAAACGAGCTATGCTTCACGGGACTTCTTATTTTATTTCCTTTGAAGTGAATGGCATGACCCAAAACTGTGCTTACTTTCATCAACCTCATGTTGGTTGGCATGCAAAGTCACAGGTGGCTTTGTAAGCATGACATTATTATACTGATCGTGTATAAGAGCTTATTCATACATTACCACTGTTAAGTGTGAAGGTAAGAATGAGCAGGTGAATGTGACAACCTTGTTTGTAAAAGCATCACTTCTGGAAGGGTGAGGGGTACCTGCAGCTCCTCTCTGTCCAGTGCATTCTATCAAAACCCCATAGCTACTGTAGGGCAGCTGCCCCCAACTTTTGGATGATTTAGATTGCAACTCTGACCATTCTTGATCATAGATGGTGATGACTCGTGTTGATGGGGTTGAAGCCCAAAACATCTGGAGGGTCCAGGTTGAGTCAAGCTGGTTTACACAGGAAATTGCCTTCTACCAACCTAGTTGAACTATCCTATTATGATCCACTTTTAGATGATAGCAGTTCTTTATGGTCTCAGATCGACAGAGATCATGACATCACCTATTACTTGATCCATTTCTTCTAATGCCAGGGATTGAATTTAAAACCTTCTGAATGAACACCTGGTGCTTCACCAGTGAGTTATCATCCAACCACTGAATGCTTCACATAAGATATTCATCTATTAATTATTTCATTCCATGTTTATCTCACCTGCCTTCCACAAAACTTGGATGGGCATTGTTCATTTCCCAATTCCCTCTGATTTTACCCTCAGAATAACTTTATAATATGTGTTAGTCTGAGAAAGAGGGACTGTTGAAAGGTCACCAAGTGAATTTCATATGTAAGCCTAGATATCTCTTGCCCTGGTCTGGTGCTGTAACTCCACATCCAGCAAATTATTGACCAAATTAAATGCTATAATATTACTCAGAGATGCACAAGCAGTTGAAACCCAGATGCTCAAATATACCCAAGCTACTTTAAAGAGAATCAAGATGGGCCCAAATAACTTGGAGTAAAACCATCACAATTATGCTTGAACTCCTGGCCAGATCCTTTTTCTCCTTCCTCAAAGTTTTGGGGTGAACCTACAATGCTGGCTCCTGTCAGCACCCATCATCTCAGGCTGCAAAGGAGACTGACAGAAATATGGCAAAAACAGGACATAAAGACCGTGTTCAGTGGAAGTTTGTCTGCTTTTCAGGCCTATGGAGTCTTTTAACTCTGCCTATTCAGGTGAAAGGCAGTCATGCCTGCATTGATCTGATTAGGAGGTGCTAAAGATGCTGCAACTCTTAAAATGCCTGGAGGAAGACAAAATCAAGCAGCCACCAAAGATCTTCTTAGCCCAAGACAAATGTTGTTTTCTGCCTCCCAGAATGCTGCTGTGCTGCAAATTTCTTATATATTGTTTTACCCTTCTTGTTCAATTTGGTAGCAAAGAAATTGCTGTTGAAAAGAAAGTCAAAGAAAAAATGTTTGGAGAAACTCTCACTTTGGGGGTTCCTGTGCTTTCATCACCCAGTGTGGCTGAGAAGCGTGTGTGAGGGTCCACTCTTTTATTGTACAAACATCCCTTCAGCAGCCTGCAGCCTCCTCTGTTTCCCACACAGCAATGAAAATGCAGGACACGTTATCATGAAATAATTCCTCCTGCAGAGTTTTTTCAGCACAGGAAGTACAGGCAGCCTGGGTGGCTGCAGAGCTACAGAGAGGAGTGCTAGGAAAACACCCAAACAGAGACCACCATTGGCCACCTCATGCTGAACAGGTGGGCACAAAAGTGCCATGCAAAGAAATGCAAAATAATTTCAAAAATGCCCAGCAAATGAGGCAGAAAAGTGGCGGCCTTATTCATGGAAAAGAAATTGGAGGAAAGATTTTGGCACAGGCCTAGCTCGAATTGTTCCCTGGACTGAGACACAACACAGTCCCTCACACCTGTATTGTGGAGGATGCAAAATGGAGCCAAGCTGACAACACAGCTGGCACTATTACTACAGCACTGCCAAAACCCAAAAACGTTTGGGGGAGGAGGAGTCTGTGGCACAGCCTCTGCCAATGGTGAGAAATTCTGGAAGAATCTCTCTTCACCCTGGATAAAGCCAGTGATCTTGTTCTCTCAGTTTTTCCGTTCACAAATGAGAGGAGGGAATACAAGGGCGCCATTTGGTCACAAACAGAAGGAGCTGTCCTTGCTGGAAGAAAAGCCATGCCTAGATGGACAACTCAGGTGCAGGGTTAGGGTTAGGGTTACGCTTTTTCTGTGTCCAACCTCAGGCAACACACAGAATGCTCATTTCCAGACGACTCACCCTGCATCTGTGCTATTCCTTGCACCTTTTCTCATTGCAAAGGCATATTCACTTCACACCCGACTCTGAATGATGCTGGTGCGAAATGCATATATTAACCACTGCATACTCAGATATTCAGGATGTCTCAACGCTGCCAAGTTCTCAATTTGTTCAAGGATAGACTAGACATGCACATGGTAGGCATGTCATGAGCTGAGCCGGCTGGAGCCAGGGGTCAGAATATATGGTCCTGGAGGCCCCTTCTGACTCACTCGATGTTTCTATGTTTCAATTCCTGTACACCCCAAAACACCCAGGCTAGACCAAGGATAGGATGCTGCTGCACAAAATATAGTGAGCCCCCAAAGTTGCAAGCTGCAACACTCCCTGAGTAATGAAGTGCTTCTAAATTCTGTAGAGGCTCCATTCACCCAAGGTAGACATTTGCTTCCCCTTTATTTATGATCAAATGTGTCTTATATTGGTTCTCCATATAAACAAGTGGCTTATAAGTTTCTTCTTCTTTTCCTCCCCATTTGTCTTCACAACAACCCTGTGAAGGCCAAAAGTCAGTGACTGGCCTGTAGTCATCCAGTGATCTGTGTTGCTAGAACCTAGGTCTTCCAAGTTCCACTCTGTCATCACACCAGGTCTTCCTGGTCTCAAGACCCAGAGGGTCTAAGAAACCTTTCTGGATCAACTGGAGAACAAGTCTCCAATGGTTCCCAGCCCTCATGTTGTGACTGTCCATAGCTCAGGACTGGCATTTCCATGGCCGTGACAAAAGCCACAGGCCAATTAAAACTAGCCCTTGATGAGATCACAGTGACTTGGTTCAGAAGACCTGATAACCCACCCTTAAGGGCTTCATTTGGGTTGTTGTCAAACTGTTGTTAAAACATGTGAGTTGTTATTGCAGCATGGGTCACAGTGTTGCCTGAACCCAAGCAAGATAGCAAACCATGGTGAATAACCCACAGTTCACAACCCAACAAAGTACTGTGGTTCTCTTCATGGGTTGATTGTGGTTAACAAGCCACAATTCATTTGTACAGTTAACAGGCAACATAACAACTCACAACAACCCATGTTTCACCAACAGGTATTGGTTATCGCCTTATCTGAACCCAGCTGTTGAGGCACCACAATAGAATAATATTGCATTAGATTTGGCTTTCAGAGTGAAAATTCTCAGCACTATCTCACTGTAATTTGAGACATTTGTGCAAAAAAGTGTGCAGAATAATTTATTCTTATTTTAATATTTTCAATTCACAAATGGATACTTCTGCATTTGTAACATTTCATTTCATGAGTTGGGTTTCTAAATAAGCTTGAATCCATTTTTGTACCAAATCGGAACAATGACACGCAGGGCTTGAACCATTTTTTTTTTTTTTTTTTTACTTATTTGGTGGTGGGGAGGGCCGCTGGGGTCCCTTGTTGTTCTTTCCTTTACCTGTTTTCTCCCCCCCCCCCCTTTTTAAGGTTTAAATATCAGGTCTCAAAAATAAGTACAGTGGTACCTTGGCTCATGAACTCAATCCATTCCAGGACTCTGGTCGTGACCCAAACTGGTTGTGAGCCAAGTTAAATTTCCCCATAAGGTTCAATGTAAATAAGGTAAATCCGTTCTGTAACCATTTTTTAAATCAGAAAAATGTGAAGCAAAGTGACAACAACAAAGATTGCGGCCATCTTCCACCCCCCAGATCACGCCTGTCATCCTTGCAGGCACCCATCATCCCGGCGCGCTGGGGGGTGGGGGGGAGAGACAGGCGTGATCGCGGGCGCACTGGGGGAGGGAGAGATGGGCATAAGTGGTACGCTAGAGGTGGGGAAATGGCCGCGATCACAGTTCCGTTCGTGCAGGGAAGGCGTGCCTGATCAGAGGCACACTCCTGCAGGAAAGACAGGCGGAATCTCAGTCATCTTCCCCGCAGCTCTGCTTTGCTGCTCCCGTCTTTCCTGCAGCAGCGCGCCTCTGATCACGCATGCCTTCCCTGCACAAAAGCAACTGCAATCCGTGATCAGAGGCATGCGGCTACACAAATGACAAACGAAATCTCGGCAATCTCCCCCCCACCCCCCGGCTCTGCTTTGCTGCACCCGTCTTTAGTGCAGCGGCATGAACTGGTCACGGACGCCTTCCCTGCACAAATGGAACTGTGATTGTGGCCATCTCCCCACCAGGGGGCGGGGGGGAGATGGCTGCGATCCTGGTCGCCACCCAAAGCAGTGTTCGCGGCCCAAGTAAAAAATTTTCAGTAATTTTTGTTTGTGACCCAATTTGTTTGTGAGCCAAGGTGTTCGTGAGCTGAGGTGCCACTGTGCAAAAATTAGAGTGCCTCCTGCCCACACGTTCTGATCTCTTCATCTCATGCAGGTGAAACAGATGTTTGGGAATATTTCAGAAAAGAATGGCTAATAAGACACCCTAGATAAGGCATTTCAGACACAAGCCAACACTTTGTTTTTCTTGGTCACACAAGCCTTGCCAGTCGTGATGTTCCTCTTGAAAAGTCAGATTAACTGGATACCAGTTAAAATGTAATTTATTTTCACCATATTTCCTTATTGCTTTAAGTTGTATACACAGAACCCAAAAGCATGTGGACCCCCTTACTAATTCCTCCTTTTAACTGGGCTCCATTGACTATACAGTGCAGCAAATCATTTTTCCCTCATTCCTTCATTGTTGTTGCATTGTGATAGTATTTTCTGCTGCTGGGATAGTTCATGCTTCATTGTATTACAGCTGTATTGTATTGTGTTTAGGGTTATTGTCAGCTGCTTGCAATGGACTTCATTACTGGGCTGCATATGCATACTGTTAAAACAAATAAGAACTCATCCAATGTTCTTGTAACATATGAATTAGTATGCACAAAGAGTATAATAAGGAAAGTAAATTAGAGCTCAAAATATGCATCTCAGTGCTGATCTAAAGGGAAGCATCTATTCTGTTCTTCCATTTCTTCTCCAGTAACCACTGAAGACACTCTCCAGAACATGGATACACTGGTAGACAAGCCCCAAAGAATCTTTCAGACATTCCATCTAGAGAGGGCATCACATCACACCCACTGGCTCCATTTCTGAAATTTGTGTATTTCTCTGAAGATGTGGAAATTGCTTCTAGTGTATGCTAGTAATGGGACGGTTTATAAAACCTATAAATAAATAAATCCAATAAATATGCATGCAGAAATCCCTTTCAGACTTTCTGCTGAATGGATCGAGGTTGGGTGGTAGTACCAGCAGGAACAATCCAACTGTCCTCTCCATTATTTAGTCTACACTTGGAACAAAGTCCAAAGCACATTGATATCGCTACATGTCAAAGGGATGGGAATTAGAATAGGGGGTCTCATGGATGGTCGATGGTGTGGAATTGGAGTCCCAATAAATCCCCTGCTGATAAATCAGAAATATCAGGCCACTGTTGTGGCCAAACCATGTTGCAATGGTCTTTTGCTACAGCGGTCAAAAGAAATGGGGAAATGGGCTTTCCACCTCCTAATATAACAGTTTTCTCTTCCTGTAAAGAAGGAAGGGATGTGCTAACTTGGCTTCTTCTGTCATAGCATGCCCACGGCAAGCAAAGCACCATTTGCTGAAATCACTGCTCAATACAAAGATTAAAAGGACTGGAACCTTCTTTAAATTGGCTGCTTTTTAATAGAAAAATCAATACCTTATTCATCATATAGCGAACAGTGATAGATTTTTGAATGTTTAAACAAAAAAAGAAAAAAGAAATATAAAGGGGTTCAAATCTCTGCTGCCCAGTGCAGGCCACTTTCGACAGTTCTTTTGCCTTCATGCATTGGATTTTATCCATGAGATGATACAGCAAAACCGGCCTTCATCCTTAGCAACCAGACTGGTAAAAGAGAGCTTCTCCTAGGGTTGCTGCAGAATTACCTGGAGCCCATAGCAGCATAGAATACTAGAGTTGGAAGGGGATAAAGACCATCAAGTCCAACCCCTGCTCAGGGCAGGACGTCAATGCAGATCCTACCAGCATCTTTCAGAGTGAGAAAAGATGGGGCTGCTGCACTGGCCACCATGTTCCTTCACCTGCCCCTTTCTTCATCAGCCTCCCTGTCTTGCTTATTCCAGAAGGTCGCCAAGGAGACTGAATGAAGAGACTGGTGGAGGGACTAACTCAGGTGCTCAACAGCAGCACCCTTTATCAGCAGCCTCAGAACGATGACTGAAGCGGGGGGGGGGGCACCACTTGCCAGGCTTCAGTCAGGCACCACTTGCCAGGGGTGATCCCCTTCCTTATGCCCAAGAGCTGGATCCCATTTGTGGCTGCCTTCTAGTGGGGAGCAAGGCCAAAGACAAAACAGGCACCCCCCCCCCCGCAAAAAGCCCCAAACATCAGACTATTTGAGCTTACCACTCTCATGGCTGCAGTAGCTAAACCTTATGAGCAGCCATCCAACTCTCTAAACTTAAGAACAAACTGCACAAAAGGTTGGAAACCACCAAATGATCATCGTTCTGGGAGAAAGAGGGTTTGTCCTCTGGCAACCTCAGAAGCTATTCCAGACTGGGAGAGCCGGAGGGGGAGCCCAGTGTGAGTGAGGCTCTGCATCTCTGCTGCCATATGCAGACTCAGGCCAAATCTCAGGCGGCTCTCGGCCCGCTTTGGTGCTTGCCACATTAATGGCTGAATGCAGACCTTGACAGATTTCGAGCAAGGTAATAAGAACCTCTGCAAATAAAATGTCTCCGACCCTGTTTGAAAGGAACTCTCCTTTGCAGTCTGATGACTGGAAGTCCAGCTTCCTCAACTACACTCAAGCTTTCTGGAGGGAGAGGGAGAGGGAGAGATCAACAGAATCCCACAGTGGCTTTTCACAGCATCTCCTGAAGCCTGGCATTCTGGTTATTCACAATCCAAAGCAATCAGGCAAAAGAACCCTTCAAAAAGAGGCAGGGTAATGGTGTATAAGAAATAGGAGTGCACCTGGGGGAGGGTTTTTGGCAAAGCAAAGTGAGGCATGCGCTTCTGGAGGAGTACCAGGAGTTCAAGCCAAGCGGGCTACCCACAGTGTCTAAACAGACATTGGCATGCAGTTACCTGAGGTTTCTTCACCTTAATGATCCAGGTAGGGGGAACAATGACAGCTGCATGAACCCCTAGTGAACATGGCTCCTCAATGTGCTGCAGCATGAAGCAGGTGACTTTATTGTGAAACTTGGAGAAGGAAAACAAGAGGCATCCATGAGGTGGAGCAAGAGCACCAAAAGTACAGCAAAAGGAAGAGGAAATGCAAAGACACAAACAAGAGATGGGCAACTCCCAATGCTTTGACCAACAACTCCCTTTAGCCCAACCTAGCAGAGCCACTGGTGAAGACTTATGGGAGCTGTAGGCTGAAGGACCACAAGATGCTCACCCTTGACTTTATTTCTTTATTATCTCATTCATATCTGGCCTTCTTTCTCTTGCATGGAACCCAAGGCAGTTCCCATGGCTCTCCCTTTCTCCATGATCTAGTCCATCTTTTCAGCACCAGGCTGAGATGTCCCTGTTCTCCCTGGCTTTGATAATCTTTTTCAGTTTCTTAAAATATTTTGGTATTGCTGTTTTCCATCATTTTTGTCCCTAAATAATTTTAAAATAAACATAATGTTAAAACTTTTCTATTATTTAACTCCCTAAAACTTCCGGCTTTTATACCTGTTACTGTATCGTATACTATCTTGTCACATTTGATATTTATTATGACTTTATTTTTAGTGTTACATTTCTTGCTGAAAAAGGCCTAGAGACATGCCCAGGGAATGCTCCCCTTCCCACCTGCTGCCACGACCGGCCCAAAACGGTGCACCACCCCCTGGCAAGGACGGGCTGTGCTGGACTTGGGACTGGGTGTGTGGCCATGTGCAAGGCTCACGACATGACATGTCACAGGACGAGCATCCCCAGAATGGGTCACACTCCAGTCTTATTTTGGGACCACAGTAACTGAAACAGCAGATATGGAGGGTTTATCATAATATCCTTTCTAAATTCGCACATATACATAAATTGCAGTTCTACACCCTCTTTTTTGCTGCGACTGGTGTTGCTGTTGATGGCAATTATATTCATTTTGTATTTGATTTTTATACCGCCCAGCAGCCGAAGCTCTGGCAATGTGTCACTGGCCATCCTATTCAGCTTTTAAGAGCAGAAAACAAGAAAATGAGCAAAGTAGCCCATGCACACAGACTCTTGCCTCATTAGAGGTGCCATCTGTGGAAGACCAGGAAAAGCCTCAAAGCCATCTTATGTGTGCAGATGGCTACTTACCGCCAGCTTGCACCAGGAACAGCTGATGGCCACGATCTCTTTACTGTGGAAGGAGAATTTTTGTTGAAACCCCTGTAAGGACAAGAGGAGTTAGTCACACCCGCCAGTTAAGAGCTCTTTCTCATGAGGTGGTTCAGTTCTGTTGCAGAATTAAGATCCGAGAAAACCTGATATGGAGGGTTTCCTTCCCTGCTTTTGCACTACATAACCTCTAGGTTACACTGTGGTATAGTGAAATAGCAAATTGCACCGGTGAGAAAGTTGTTTCTTTTGCATTTACAATCAAATGCCACATTTTCCCTGCTTTAAAAGAACCTCCAAAGCAAAACTGGAGGGTCACAATATTGTCTTAAGCACCCATAAGTAATCCTGAATAGGGATTGACAAGCACACGATAAATGACTCTTATTGAAAATCATCCCTCTCAAAAACATTAGTTTGACCCCTTTGGTGTCTAATGCAAATTTTATGCAAATTAGTGTCCTCTCTTGTCCCCTTTTGGTGATATGTTTCCTCCTTCTTATCACTGCATATGCAGCCACCTTAATCCCACCTAGCACAGAGTCTTGCAGTAAGTCAGGGTGTTAACATGATCTTCTTCATCATCTGATTTAGCCACACCCTTGTTATTAAGCCTCTTTAGGCAGGCCAAGCCATTCTGTTTTAAAATGGTTATTTGTGACCTGCAGGATCAAAGATCTCAGGTTCTTCACATGCATAGCACCATAGAGCATGATAGGGCTGTATGCTAGCACATTCCCTATAGACAGCTGTCTGGCCATGGTCTGAAGACCTCCCTGTGGGGAGAGCCCATTGCCCTTGGTTCCCTTGATGAGCATCTCTTACCATCGAGATGCTTCCCCCCTCCTGTAATTTACACCCATTCAATCTAGGTGTGCCCTCTGGGGCAACAGATAATAAGACTTGGCCCTCTCTATGGGATAGCTCTATCAACAGCTGCAGGATGGGTGTTTTGCAAGAGAAGTAGGGCAAATAGGAAAATGTCACAGTCTAGCAACTGGGACAGACAATTCTTGTACTCTTAGGGTATACTCTATTTGCTAGGCAGTTGTTGTCAGGGGAGGCAGCCTTTTTTAGAGTCAGGCTCCATGACAGAGTGAATGCCATTTAGCAATCAGGTGATTCCAGTTATGGAACTCACACATAACCAGAGCAGTCCACAGAAACAGGATACCTTTTCCCTTCTTTTCCATATATGTGATTCTGCAAGTGCTTTTCCTTTGCTTTCTTTTAACCACACCATACTTAAAATTTGATAGGGCAAGATAGAACAGCTCAAAGAAGCTTGGAAGAGAGAAAGCAAAACTAGTTTGTCCCTGAATTAGTACAGAATTGTTCTCATTATGGCTGGAAGTGTCATGAATGTGACGAGAACATACAAAGAGCTGGGTGTTCTGTTCTCCTAATGGTCCACCAGATCAGTTGGAAGCCCACAAGAGGCACCCCACAGTAGGACACGAATGCAACAGCTCCCTCTCACCCATGTTCCCCAGCAACTGGTACTGAGAGCCGCACCGCCTCTGAGGCTGGAGGCAATGCATGCCCAACCAGACAGTAGCCACCGAAAACCTTATCCACATGAATCTGACTTTAAAAGCTTTCCAAGTAGCGCCCATCACTACATCTTGTGGCACAAATTCCATAATTTGAGAGTGTGTCATATGATGATGGACCCCCTTTTCTCTGTTCTGAATTTCCCACCATTGCACTTAATGGAGATGGCCCCAGCTTCTAATATTAGGCAAAACATACACTGGAGCAAACGCCCAAGTGCTTCCATGCAAGGCTTTATCGTGTCATTAGCCTGCCTCACTCATGGAGCTGCATGGAGCATTCAGAATGTGACCCTTTCATATTTTCCCACTGTTCCTTCCATGTCTTTTTCCTTTCACAAAAAAGTGGGGTGGGGTGGGGTGGGGTGGGGTGGGGTGGGGTGGGTAGGAAGGGAAGGGAAGGGAAGGGAAGGGAAGGGAAGGGAAGGGAAAGCAGCTGTACAATGCCTTTCAGGAGTTCCTGCCAGGAGCTCTCCATCTGGATGTACCTTTGGTGCACTATTCTTATCCAGCAAAACCCTGTTTCTTCTTTTCTCCCAAGAATTAGTCAGTGACACTTGAGAAGGAAGTCAAATGCACGATTAATCCAGATAGACAAAGCTAGTGGTAATTCATTCTTAGCCTGAAACAGAAGATTAACCTCCTCGCAGTTTTGGCCTGAAGCTCTGTAGATATTAATCATGTGCATGTTATTCACATCCATTCAAATATTTAGCCATTTCATTTACAACCACAGATGTGAGTGATGACCTCCTACAAAAGCAAGGTTGGCGGGTCTACAGACAGTACATTAAAATGCTTTTCTCTTGCTTTCACTTGGCTGATCCTTGATCTCGGCAGCTCTTGCTTGGATCCTATGGAGGAAAGAGGGTGAAGGGCTGAGAAACAATGCAAATAACTGAAGGGTGGACTCTGGAGATTTATGTGTTGATCTGTGGTATTTGTCTACATGAAAATGTAACAAAATTTCTAAGTGGTTAGATCACCATGCTGAATGAACATGTGCTACTGGTTTCCATGTCTTTCCTCTGTCACCATTTCTAAAGATGGTGTTCTTGTTGATTGAATACGTGTACATCCTATTGATTATCTATGCAACTAGCCAGAGCCTCGTTTGGGCAGCCTTATTCCTACCACTTATGTGCATATCTGTTCAGAAGCTGCATTCCACCTGCAGGGAGCTGCACATCCCTAGAGCCATGTGTCCTACCGAAGCAGGGCGGCTTGGTTTCTGCAGTCTCAGGAGGGGCTCTCTGATGCACTTTGCACAGATGGCAACTGAATCCCAAGCCCTGCTCTGCTCAGCTGTCTCCATCACAGGAGCTGTGGCCAGTGCAAGCCATACGGGGAGTGGGACATGCCAAGGGCAAGGCTACAGGAAGGGGCTTCAGAAGGCATGGTATCCATGTACCCAGCAGGTATCCAGGTATATCTGCTGACATCTCAGGCAAGTAAAGCACCTGCTTTCCAAGGAGCTAGAGCAATGGAACACCAATGCACACAAGAAAGCCTATGAAGGAGGCGTATCGTCTCTCTCCGAACATATATACGTCTGCATGTACACACCACCCTCGATCCTACTAGATTTCAAGGAAGTTCACAAAGGACAATAGTGTAGTAACCACAGCAGATTCATTCCTACAGCATACTGAAAAAATGTTAAATGCCTGGGAAAATAGAAATATCTGGAGTTTGAGACATTGTGACAGCATAAGAGAGTCCTTTTCCGGTCCATGTAGCCATAATGTTAATGGATCTTCAACCAGCTCTCCAAAGCTTCTGGCTCTGTTCCTCTGTTCTTATGCATACTTGGACAGAAAAAAGGTCCTATTACCCCCAGCATTCCCCACCCACCATGGCTCCAGAGAAACCCTGGAGTGATGGAAACCTTTTTCTGCTCGAACTTGCACAAGCTCAAACTTAAAGATGCTTTAGCTCAGCACTAGTCCCAGGATCATGCAGGCCTGAAAAATTGGTCTCCAAATGCAGGGGCTACCTGAGAGAGGCAATGCAAACTGAGAACTCTCATTGGCTGCACCTGATTTTCTTAGATACTTTGAGGAATGCAGAAAGGTAGCACTTTTAGGTTGTTGGTTATCCTGTAAGCCTGACAAATTCTGAAATCCACCACTTTTTAGATTTGGTCCTGCTTTAACTGGGAGGAATTCCTTTTGAAACCTGGGCCTCTTAAGACCCAGCTGCATCCACTGGCAAACTCCCTTCCTCACCAGGTTGCTGAACCACAGCTTTCTGCCTCCCACCATTAGCAACCTCCTGAATGAGATACAACACTGCAACCTGGTGCTTAGAGATTTAGTGATGGGCCAAGCTTTAAAAGGAAAAGAGAAAGAGAGAGAAAGCATGAACAATATAATTGGTACATGCTGACAGATAAAAGAGAAAGAGAAAGAGAGGATAAAATTATCTACCTTTGGAAAAACATAATAATGCAATGCTGAGAGGATTAGATGACATGAGAAGCAAAGATGCCATTCGGAGATAATAGGGCTCTTATTCTTTTTCAGGGCTTTTGTTCAAATTGATTTTTCAAACTTACTAACCAGAGAACTGAGGCTGTAGTACATTTAACTGTGCATTTAAGCAGTTTGGAAAAATCCCAAATTAATAACATTTTTGAATATCATATTGCTGTCTTGCTTTCAGGGATGAAAGCTTTATTAAAGTTCCTGAATCTTAAAACAGGTAAGGCTCTGGTAATCCTGAGTTGTCGAATATAGACTGATTGGGCCAAGTCATTGGGCCAAGCATTTGGGTACAGCTGAAACCTACCTACCTTCCACAAATTCATGGGAAAGGGGGCTTGCTATGAACAAGGGGTTCTTAGTTCCAGGACGAGGAAGTCTCTCAGTTGAGTTTTCTCTGGCATTGATGCTTCCTAGTGCCTTGGTCTGCCTTATTGCTTGCTTACCAGCTACTTCCTGGATGCTGCAGAAGCGATTTCACAAGCTTTTCCAGCAAAACAGACATGCTTTGCAGCACGCAGAAGCCCAGACTTCTTGACCATAGGGCATCACTGAGTTCTCCCTTGTTTTGTGTGGCTCTCCATTCCAGTTTGTTCTCAGGAATTTTGCCAAACTTGCTTTCCTAGTTGCTTGCCTCTCCTGGAAAATAAGAACTATGACCAGCCAGCTGCTCGTCTGAAGTTCTTGGGACATCATTCCATAAAGCAACCTGAACTGTGCTTAGGTCCCCAGATGTTAATGCATGATTTGCCTTCGATCTGGCCCATTGCTCCAGGGTTGAATGCTGATAGTGTGTCTTCAATGATCCAGTGGTGGAAGCACGATTGCATTCCCTGAGTTCCTCTGGACATGAGTTCCTTTCCAGTCTGCTGCCTTCCAGGTGTGTGGGATTACCAGCCATGACCACTGGCATGGAAGCCAGGAATAATGAAATGGTCCTGCACATCCGAAGAGCACTGGGTTGGGAACGCTGCTCTAGAGTCCTTCTAGAACAACTAGAAATGTTCTACTTTGGCCAAAATTGTTATTCCTTTATGATCAAGTTGTTAATGTGTTAACGACCATAACATGTTCACAGCTTAGACAGCAGAAGACAAAGCAGTTAATTAGAATGGAAATGGAACCTTACATTGTATGCATTTATGTCTTTCCTGTGAATGAAAGAAAACCAGGAATCTCGAAAATGTTTATGAACCCACTTTATATATTTATTTCCTTTCTTTTTTTTTCTGGGTCAGTATAAAAATGAAATAAATAAATAAAATGGGTTCATAAACATCCATAAAAGCTAGAGAATAAAATACAGTAACATATTATAAAAACAAAGAAGCCATTTAAAATGTTAAACAGCTAAAACACGCAGCCAAGAAAGACCCTGTGAACAAACACCTGTATTTTGGAATTCTGGAATGCCTGGCCTTCTTTCTGAAGATAATAGTCACCAGCTTGGACAGCTTTAGAAGAGGCTTGGGAGATAAGCCCAGCAATGGCTAGCATCCTGACACCCATATGCTAGTCCCAATATCAGAGGCAGTGGGACTCTTTGGACCAGTTGCTGGGAAGCACAAGTGGGGTGTTGTGTCCCTGCCTGGCTTGGGGGTTTCACACAGGCAGCTGGTTGGCCACCATGGGAAGAAGATGCTGGTCAGACCTAGCATGGCTCTTCTTATGTGTGTATTAGCAACACTACCAGAAAAGTCTGATGCAATAATAACCAGTGCTCAGATAAAGTTTGCTTTTTCAATATTTTATCAATGCACTTCTGTATTTCAGTAGCACATGGGTGGAAGAAGGAAAGACAGACATGAATTGAAGACCCTGAAAACTTCAGCAGATGTTTCCTGCTTCAGCTAAACATTTATATGGCAGGGTGAAAGTCCAGAGAAATAAAACATGGAGGAGAGAGAACCCACAGAATGGCAAAGGTATACATGGAAGTACCTCTGGTATTTAAAGATAACAATTTGTTATGATTCTAATCCAACAAAAGAGCCAACGGTTATGATTCTGCTCCAACAAACAATCCAACTTGAGGGCTAAATGTATAAATGCATTACAAACCTGGACATCTTGCGGGTCTTGTGCCTACCTTTCCACACTGCTTGCACTTCCCCTCCTGCCGCCGCCTATGCACCCAGTGATGTCGGACAAAATTCTGCAGTGGGAAACAGAACAAGGAAGGGGTAAACTTCGTAAAAGCAGGACACAGCCCTACATTAAAGAGAGGGCTCTGTCATATTCTTGCATTTACAAGTGCTGAGCAGGGCTGACCTGGATAGGACATCTTGGAGGGTTTCCATTCATAGGGCTGCCCTAAGTCAGAGACAACCTGACAGCACGTAACAACAGCAAAGTTCAGGTGGTGGAGAGGGAGAGGAAGAAAGGCAGAGAAGTGCATGTAGGTATAGGTATATGTCCTGTTATTCCATTCCCAAGGCAACTGAACCTGTTTCTGCAAGGAACAAGTAAGGTAGTTCTATAAATCACATACATACCTGTCCTTTTCAAACTAGTTGAATGGCCTCTGAAGACCACCCTGAGGAAAGATGTTATGTGATGGGTCTCCAGGCTGACACCTTCCGGGGGTGTTTGATTACAACTTCCATCATGCCTACCCTGGCTGGAAGTTGCACTCCGACACAACTGGAGAGCACCAGGTTGAGGAAGGGCTTAAACTGTTTCAAGTGTACCTATACATTTCCCTCTCTCTTTCTTCTCTCCTCAATTTCACCCATGTCCACCTGCTTGCCCTCAAAAGAGATGAGGGCAAGTTGCCCAGAGGAGTAGAAAGCCAACAGGCAGAGAAAGCCACTGCTGCTTGGAGGTAACCACATGGGAGCTTCACTCCAGTTGGCGGCCTGGTACCTGGCCATGGGGTGGGAGTGAAAATATCAGAAAACCAGCACAGAGTGGCGACTAGAGCATAGGACCGGGCCTTGGGAGCACTGGGTTCTAGTCCTCCCTCGGCCAAGCAGTGCTCTTGGATGATTTTGGGCCAGTCACTGACTAGCAGCCTAGCCTACCTCACAAGGTTGTTGAGGGGATTAAACAGAGGAGAAAGAAGAGGACTATTGGGTTCCCTGGAGGAAAAGATACAGGCTATACATAAAATAAATAATAACAGAATTCTCAAACTCCAAGAGAACTTTCCCACAAAGAACTGTGCAGCTGCAAAAGGAGAAAACCTCCGAAGAGACTCACACTGGTCACTCACCTCTCTTGGGGACCTAGAACTGCCTTCTCGGAAAGTTGGCTTGCACCGGAAATTAATCTGCCACATGGAAAGCAAACAAAGAGGCATCAGACTAGAGACCAAGCAATAATGATCGAAGAACAGTCCCCATAATGAAACGGGCAATTGTTGCTTAGCAGCTGAAAGCCAGAGGAGACAATGGTCATTCACACCAACTCACTTGCATGTCATGACAGATCAATCTTGCCACGAAAACCCATAAGGTGCAACCCAATCCAACTGAAGGCTTGCAGGCCTTTATTCCCTCCCAGCTCACACTGGATTGCACCTAAAATCATTCACTGTTCAATATTATGCATAATGACACAAATAAGTGCAACCAAGAATCAAAAAAGGTACTGAATGCATGCGGAAAAGTGGAAGGCCACCATTTCTTTACCAGATAAGCTTTTGCGACAAAAGTTTCTCAATATTTGCACATCATTTCCATTAACAAGGATATGTTCTCCAGGCAGTGGCAGATGTGCATTTATTTTGGTTATTTGTCAGAAGGGTTATTTGAACACGTTATTTTTTACTGCCGGTTTTATCTAGAATGCCTCGTGTTTTGTGCATTTTGTGAAAATTGACACCTGAAAAGTGGATGATTGTTGCATGATCTGTTGTAATTGAGTGACAACCATAGGCTTTTCAGGTGCTGATTTGGGCAAATCAGCTGATTTGACTCAAACATTCTTACTGTTTTTCTCCTGAACAATAACCCCCAAATGACACGCCATTTAAAAGATGGGAGTCTGTGAGCAGGCTTGAGTCCCACCATACTGAGCTGGCACTCATGCAGGACTGGCTGACCAAAATCCAGGAGGCTGAATTGTGAAAACCCATCAGATTTTCATCCCCCTGTTGGATTCCTCACACATCCCTGCACTGGCCATGGTGTGTGTGTGTGTGTGTGTGTGTGTGTGTGTGTGAGAGAGAGAGAGAGAGAGAGAGAGAGAGAGAGAGAGAGAGAGAGAGTGTGTGAGAGAGAGAGAGAGAGAGTGAGAGAGAGAGAGAGATAATGTACATGCACATGGATGTACACACACAAATAAATAAGAATATGTGTGATCTTAAGTCACCCCACTGATTGTTGCCATCCGTCCAAGATATAACCAATGAAGTTGAGTGGCACATGAAAATTCACAGAAATGGCATTATTCATGACACGCATGCAAATTATTATGGTTACCTGGTGAGTATGTAAAATGATAATGAAGCAGAGCCATATAATTCTCCCAGAAGGTCTAATTCCAGCTAGGAGGACTATGAACCCTATTTTACAGAGGACAGTATTTATTACAAGACATCCTTTCCCTGAAGGGCTGTCCAGTCCATGTCCAGTTTAAAGGTCTAGGAACCCTAAGGAGGGAGCAGGGGTTTAGAGTTACCCACCTGCACTGGCCACCTGAACAGCAGACTGAGGAGCCCACAGAGATCATAATGTGCTGCATGTCTGTTTAAATGCTAGCCAAGATTTCAGGCCTGCATATATACCTACAAATTCTAGGCTGCAAATATCCTGCATTTTTGCCCTTCTTGAAGGATGTATAAGTGGCCAACTTAGCCAAGCATCCATTTACTCCTAATATAAAAACACATGTAAGCAAATCTTTACGAGATCAAAAATTACCTGACTTGGAAAATGAAAAGACAATTCAACAACTTTTGATGTCTCTTCCGATTTGGAGATTCATATTTGAAGCATAATTATTTGCATCTTTTATGTCTGCAACTACAAAACCTATTAATCCTAATCTTAAACCTGCCACAGGCACAATCCTATGCGTGCTCTAACACAAAAACATCCTACAACTTCTGGCAAACTTCAGCCACCATCACCCAAAATTAATTTAACATCCTACTTACTGGCTAGGGAATACTGGGTACTGTCTACTGTCTGACCATGCATAGCATTGAGCTTAAGGTCACTTTGGGGGTTGCGTGTGTTGAATGACAAAGACAACGTCTGTCCTTGTGCAACTTCCTCTGTTAAGCTTCCTCTCATTTTGATCATCCTCTAGATCTTGCCAAGATAGGAAAGCTATCTAACCTGAGATCATATTGTTTAAAACTCACCCTAGCTGGCCACTAAGCCAGCCCATGGAATAGTTGTGGTCACAAGATAAAGTTTAAGAGAGCTTTAAATGCAGAATCAATCTTGGGGTTTCTTTTGCTTATTGATTAGCTAACTTGGCCAGCCTGGAGACTTTTATGCTTGCATGCATGTGGAACTCCCTCAGATGACACATATAATGGATTTGTAGGAATGAATTATAATTCCTGGTAAAGGTCAGCAAGAAAATCCGACCCATGTGTCTTGTTTCCCTGCTCTGCTAGATCATTATGAAGTTTTTCCATAGCATAATATGGTTGCATTTTTGAAGAACACATCTATATTTTGATAACACACACCTTAGAATACCACTCCATGCATCTGATAAAGTTGATTATAGACCACAAAAGCTTATGACACAATAAATATCAGTCTTCATTCTTGCACCAAAATCATAATAATACTATTAAGGCATGTTTGGACTGAAAGAAGTCCTTCAACTGGGAGCGGAGGAACTTTTTCTGCCTAACCACAGATAGGGTTGTGTCTTAAGTCTCTTTGTTCTTACAAAAGAAAACCCTTCCTACAAATACTCCTCTGGAATTTCTTGAAGGACAGCTATTTAACATAAATATCTTAGCAATTTTCCCGCTCTTGGACTTAAAAGAATTCTGTATGTGTATGAGAAGGGGGAAGGAGGGAGGAAGATTATCTGTTCTTGTTCTCCTATGTGTAAAATAAAAACTAGCATACTTCAGACGTATGCCCAGCAAGCTCAATGGGGCTTACTCCCAAGTAATCATGTATAGGATGCAGGTTTAGAGCATGCTTTTAGAAAGCAACTCTACGCATGTTTAGACAGAGAAAGACAATTCCCGCCATGCCTTTGATGTCCAAAAGACTTAGGGGAACATCAAGATTTGCAGAAGTCAGAAATATATTTGGGAAATAAAATCCCAGAGAGAGAAAGTCCCAAATAGCCATAGCTGCCATAGAATGTTACCTGATTGTTGGGGAATGGTTAATGTAGGGTGGCCAGCCGTCCTCTTTTAGAGAGGACCATTCTCTCTTTGACCTTTCTAATTCCAGTTTAAAGATAAAGAACCAAAATAACTCTTGCCCATCAACCAGTATCAAGACTACAGCAAGACTACAGCTTTTGCCACAGACTGGGGTGAAATTGACTTTATTTCCATTTAAATTGGAACAATTGCTTGCATATAAATTAGCATGTGTGTACTGGATGCAAGTTACTGGGGGTGGTTATCCTTATTTTAGGTGATTTGTCTCCCTGTTTCTGGCAATCCATCAGTGACCACCCTAGAAAATGCAACAACCAGCTGCAGGGAGAGAAGGGAAACTCGATGAAGTGGCCATTGTTCTGAACCGTAACATCCCATCTTGCAACTGTTCTTTCGGGTCCCCCTTGTAATCAAATAGAGATTTTGTTCCACTACAAATACTCCAGTAGGTGGCGCCAGCTTACCTTCTCTAACTGCTCCATGCATGCATTGTGGACTACGATTTTACATGCCGCACACTTTCTTCGAAGGGCTGACTTCTGAAATAATTCAAAAATTAATAAATACATTAGGGATCCATTAGCTTGTGAGGAGGAAATATTTTTCTTAGGATGCAAATATTGGAATGACGAGGCAGAGGGGCTGCTCTTATCCTTTGTTCCACCTTTTCTTCCCCCGCAAGACAAACTGCAATTGAACAAGATTGTTTAGTTGGTAGTTTCATGGAAAACGTTCCATCTATAAAGGCATCAAGGTGGCATATCACCGTTTATAATAAATGCATTATAGGAAAATAGGATGAAAATACAGAATAACAATTGGCAAAATCAGGAGTTAGTCAAGGAACATATAAATTGCAAATAATATCACTGGAGGTTAAAGTACATTAAGTGCTGCCAAGAGTTTGGGGAAATGGAAAAGCTTTTAACTAGTACTTAAAAGGAATGTGCTCAAGGCAAGATACCTGGGGCTGGTTCCAGCTTTAAGCGTCCTTTGGTGAGGTTGCTCCAGGCATATGTAGCTCAGAGCTATATTCAGCAATGGACTGTGGGCAGCTGACTAAAGCTAGGGCAAACTTCTGCAAAACATTTGATATCTGGCTACAGTTCACTTTCAGTTTATGGAATGCAACCCTTTTCCAAATGTCACTTCTGAAACTGAGTTTTACAAAGCGAACAAAAAAGACGACTTCGGCTGGTACATTTTAAGAAAGTAGCAAAATGCAGCATTTTTGCAACACCCATAACCAGGAATGTTAAGAGTGGCAATGAGATGTATTCATAGATCTATAACATTTGCTCTTATGCAAGGACTATGAGGTAGGATGCTTTGCTTGAGAGACATTTCTCCCAACTGTAATCTATCACTATTAAAAACTGAAACTGAATCATCTTACCCCTGACGTAGCACCCGAGCCCCATGAGTTATGAGTAGGAATTGTCATCTTGCAGAACACAATCTCCCCACCCTAATATACTTCTTCCTGAGGGCCTCTCCATCTTACAAAAACCCTATATGAAAGCCCTCCAGAATGTCCTTTCTTTGAATATAACAGTGTTTTAATTCTTGCAAACTGAAGGCAATGGCTTCCTTTATGGAATCATCAGATTGGCATTTGAAAAACTGCAATTTCTGGTCATGGCAAGCAAATTAACCACCATGAGACAGGACAGAAGAGCTGAGTGCTGATTCTAAGGATGAGGGATCATTCCTATTCATGTGCGTACAATTAACACATCTGCAGGAAGCAGCGAAAGGCCACTAGGATGGTGGCTGGTTTGCAGGGTAAGCCATATGAGGAGAGACTGAGGGAACTGGGTCTTTTCAGCCTTGAGAAGAGGCAACTCAGAGGGGACCTGCTAGTGACATACAGGTAAGTGAGGGGGTGCCATGCAGAGATGGGTCATGACCTTTTTCCCCCTGCAGTGAAGGGCAGGATGTTTTCAAATGGAGCAAAGCTCAGGGAACCAAGATTTAGGGTGGATGTCAGGAAGTACTTCCTGATGGTTAGAACCACAGGTATGCAATGGGCTTCCATGGGAGGTGTCTGAAGCCCCATTGGTGAGGGTGTTTAAGGATAGGCTGGACATGCACATGGTAGGCATGGCCTGAGTGAAGCTGGCTTGAGCCAGGGGTCAGACTAGATGGCACAAGAGGTCCCTTCTGACTCACTCTGTTTCTATGATTCTAAGCAAATCTGCTTCCCAAAACTGCACAGCTCTGTAGTCCTTGAGCACATACAATGGACTGAAGGTGCTGAAGATCCCCTGCTACTGTATGTCTGACACTGTATATGTTTGGGCATGTTTTCATATATCTTATTAAGTATGTCGCTATTTCAGTGTGCTATCAATGACAGGGTGACCATGAGTCCTACTTTACAGAGGACAGTCCTCTATTTGAAAGTGTCCTATTGTTGAACAGCTGTTGATTCCAAGTCTGGTTTGAAGATACAGAACTATAAGATGGTAGAGCGGGTGCTTTGAAGCTGCCCATCAACAGCACCTGGAAAGCACAGGCAGAACAGCCCCACTGGGACCCGGTCACAGCCCCCCTCCCCACTATGGTGAGATGAACCATATTTCTATGCACACTGCTGTTAGTCTTTATTTGTATGAATTACCACATGAAAATGGTATGCAGACCTGTGCCCTCTCACCTCCTCTTTTTGGCCGAGCGGAAGTGACCACTCTCCTTTGTCCATGGGTAGAGATGGTATGGAGCCTTTTTCTCCCACTCCCTTGTGCCATCACTGAGCACAAGCTTGGGTTGGGGATCCGAATGGCAGGACTGCCCCTCTTTTCCCAGCCATCTGTATGCATTTATTGACTACTTGAACAAGACACCTATGCAAACAGGCACACTCTCGCCCTCTCCACTGAGGGTGTCTCCTCCAACCGAGTGTGTACATACATAGGATCACAGGAACACAGCAATTACGAAGATCCAACACTCACGGAGAATTTGACTTGGCAGCTCTCCTCCCCGAGGTAGCACAGGTCCCCCGAAACATTTGTCTCCAACCAGAGGTGCTCACCATTCACTGCATTTTCCTGGGAGAATAAATGTATGTTATTTCTTAAATTGCCTGCTGTGGACTTTGTTCAGCAGGATATCTCTTAGCATTATGGCCCAGGTTCTCTTTATCAAATTACTACTACTTAGCATGCCCAAGAGTGTAAGCCACATGGAAAGGAATAGTTCCTTTTCCTCACTGAATGTGTAAAGATTGCACCATCAAGTGGAAACCCTCTGTTATTTACTTAGAAGCAAGCATTGGTAAACTCAGTGGGACTCACTTCTGGGTAAATATCATAAGATTGTGCTTTTATTTATTTGTTTGTTTGTTATATTTATATCCCACCTGTTCCTTTAAGGGAACTCCGGGTGGCTTACATAATCCTCCTTCAGCATTCAATCATCCACACAACAACCCTGTGAGGTACGTTTGGCTGAGAGCCTGTGACTGGCCCAAAGACACCCATTGAGCTCCATGGCTGAGTGGGGATCAGAACCCAGCTCACCGGAGTCCCAGTCCTGCATGCTCAACCGCTACACAAAACTGACTCTCATTTGTGCTACCAGAAAAAAGTCATACAAAATGAAGGAAAGATGTTCTGTAAAGATCAGCTGCAAGTCCAGATCTAGAAATTGCTGGTATTTGGTTTGTTGTTCATCCTGGTTTTTTTTTTTTTTTTCTTTTTTCAGAGTGCATGGATTCCTAAGAAGCCAGAAATTAACAGCCGTAAACCACCTTTTACAAATGATGAAGTATTCAAGGTGCATTTAAAAATAAGTTCTACATTGGAAGCTCCTGTCTGAACTTTACCAATATGAAAATAAAGAATCATTTAGCATTCTTAACTACTCATTTCCTTATGACCTAAATATGAAAGCAAATTTTTGGGAACAGCTTTGATGGAATTGCACATATTGTCAGCATTCCAATTATCATACCTTGTCTTCATAAGCTGCAGAATGAATGAGCCTGTTCCCAGCCCCTCTTCTGTAAAAGCCCCAACTAAATCAGGAAGTTGTCCTGGCCATTCTTCTCTCCCTCCTTCCAAGCAGACCAGGACAAAGGGTTCCTAACATAAAGACTTTATCATGTTAAAGCTGACCGGCTAGGCTGCTTTGTAGCACAAAAGAGAATGGCAAAAGTCAGTAGCAAAAGAAACAAGGGAAGCTAGAATACTGAATATTAGGGAAATGTGGCTTAAGGATAAGAAATGAAATCCAAAGTGAATATGCCTCTTCTTTTCCAAGCTGAAAAAAAGCAGGAAGGTGGATCCTTCTGCCACAGGGCCAACCACTTGGAACTTCTGATGCTTCTTAACTAGTCAGACCCTCTTAACCTGATGCCTCATTCTCTGATTAAACTTGCTGGGTCCTCTCTTCTCCATATTGGTTAGCTCACTAAACTTTCCCATCAAATGTAAAACAGTTTGATTCTCAGCAGCTGCCCGGCTTAACTCTGGGTCCCCTGGCTTTAGCGTTCCAGCTGCAGCTTCAGACCACCATTCCTTCTTCTGAATCAGAATCCAATTCCACAAGCTTTGAAGTTTCTTTCATATGTGCATTTCCAATCCTTAGATAATTCTTTAATTAAAAATAGATTCCCATTTCATCCAAACTGGAAAAATATAGATGCTAGTTTCATAACATGATAGTATATTGCACCAACTTCATGCTTTGTTATCCTGGCTTATAGTGAAGTTGGTAACCAGCTGGTAACTGCAGTTTCCCACATTGAACTAAGTGGTAAACTGTGATTAGTTGGAGATGCCCTGGTTTGTTTTGCTCGCATTGTCAAGGGAGTAGTGAAGGGGTTGAGTTCAAGGGGCAGCGGACACATTCATATCTCAGCCCAGTAGACTGAAATATAGTTATCTGAACCTGATCCTTCTCTCCATCTAATGCCCTTCAGACAAATCCATAATGCAACATTGTGGGTGGGTTGAGTCATGACACTGTCATAATGCTTGTACCTCAATCAGCCCCATATTCTCTGATCTAAGTATATACCCTGTTTGCCCTGCTCAGCATCCCATAAGGTTGGAAGACCATCCACCACTCGCAGTTCTGCGACTGGCCCAAACTAATGTATGAAACAGATCTGCTAGATTGTAGCTGATTCTATCAATTCCTTGCTTTTAAGAACATGCAGCTCACTACTTTGAGGAGAAAGGGACTTTGGGGTCTGCAAGATTCCTCACCTGTACAGGCCAAAAGGCAAATCAGAAAGCAGGAAATATTGTTGCCATGTATAAAATATGAATGCATGGCCAAATTAATGCATATTTGCCGAAGTCATTTCCTGATGCTCTTCTCAGATGTGCTTTGGGGATTGTGAATGGTTAAGCACAGGTAAGGGTTTGGGTTTTACAAAGGACAGGTGGCAAGTCTGGCTCTCTGTGCCTTCAGAAAAAGGGTGTTCAGAGGGAAGATGGATTACATAAAGCAGTACTGGATCAGACCAATTCCAAGACCATCTGGACTTTCTTTGGAATTTTGGGGCTGGGTACCTTTATTGACCAAACTTGGAAGACAGCTGCAACCCAAAATCATATAGCTTTAAAGGGTTTCCATTTTGGTTTCCATCCTACCTTAACATAGCCTTAAGCATGGAGAACATTTATGATGCTCTGCTTTAAGCAATGGGAATAAAGAGGAATGCCGAACTGCAGCATGACGGAAAATGCATTGAGCATGCCTGACATATTGGCTTCTGCACTGCAAAAATTACAAATGAATTCACTGCTTTTGAGCCAGATGGTGTCCAACAACAGATTGCTTACAGATCACCTGCACAGTCAACATTTTTTTTTAATTTTATCATTGTCAATAGCCTTGATGGTTCAAATGTGCTGAAACCAGGGAATGCTTTTCTTCTTACCATTAAAAAGAAATGACCCAGACCAAGGTGAAAAGGGACATTATTGTCTGTCTTTCATGCTGAACATTACAAAAAGTAATTTACTTTTGGAAAAAGGAATACATGTAAAGCAAACCAGCCACACAGGCCAATACATCCCACTTTTCATAAGCCAAGAAAAGATGGGAAATAACAAAATAGAGAGCAGCAAATCTTGGCTTACTTGCCTACTCAACGGTGAAATCTTACACAGAATTCAGTGGGACATATTCCCAAGCAACTGACCCTCCCTCAGTTGGTTTCCCTCCAGACATGTTGGGTTACAACTTGCCATGGAAGTTGCACTCCAACACCACTGAGGGCACCAGACTGAGGTTGGTGGAAGAAAAGGTTTTCAGGCTTAGTTAGGCAAAGGCAAAGGCAAAGGAAGTAGCAAACTTGTTTCTTTCTGTGAGTGCTAAACCTCTGTTCTGGCTGTATAAGGAAAAGTCTGGGAACCAGAAGGCTTTGTGCCACACCCGTAGCCAGGCCAAGTCATTCTGTGTCCTGAAGTATTGAAGTGCCAACAAAATTGTCCTGAAACAGGCTCAGAAGAGAACTTGAGAGAGGTTAAACTATAAAACCTGACTCAGAGTATTCCAGGACAATCTTTGGGATCAAAAAAGATATTTCTCAAATGGTAACGTTTGACAGATGAAAGGTCTATATAGATTAAATGAAATTACATGGTTTACAGAAATGTTTTCTTCTCATTTATTTATAATAAATAAATAAATAAATAAAAATAAATAAAACCTGCATTCTACTGATAATCAAATACTCCAGCATGCCTTATGAAGCACCCTGAAATCAGTAGCTTGCAGGGGAAAAGCAATTAGGTGCAATGCTATGCATATGTAGGCAGAAAAATATCAGAAATGCCAAAACGCCCAGCAGTGTGCATTGGATTGGGCACGTAAACCATTCATTTATTTGTTTATTCTATTTCTACACTGCCCATCCGCCCAAATGCTTCCTTGGGTGGTTCACAAAATCAAAAAATGCTATTGTTAATATAAAGCAGTCATTATAAAATCACAATAATACAACTGGTATAAATACAATAAAATGATGATCCACCCAACACAGCTGCAGCTAAATCAGTCTAGAAGTGCATGAATGACAATAAAAATCTAACTAATAAAATATCGGGTAATTACAAAGGTTTTCACCTAGCACTAAAAGGAAAAAAGAATGGGTGTCAGGTATACCTCTTTGATGGGGTGCCACAACTGAGAAGGCCCTTCCTCTAGGAGCCAGTAGCTACTAGCTCCCCAAGGAGGCAGTCCTACTAGCTCTTCTAGTAGCAAGGTAGGAAAATACCCACTGCAACCAGGCTGGCATTTTTATTTTCTGTAGGACAAGATTTCAAACCAGCTTGATATTTAAGCATCCTTGTACTTGCATAGCCTCCTGTTCTCTATGCCAATTCACACTGTTTCTTTAGGATGATGCCAGCTAGCTTTCTAAAGATAAAAATGCTCTATTTCTACAACCCAGTTGGGAAGACATCTAGTGTCTCCTTTGCACATGTCCTTGGAAGGGTGATGGAGCTAGATTCTTAATGGCCCTAATAAATTACACCAGCATTCCCATGAGGACTAACTAAAAAGGGGTCTATTGTCAGGAACACATTGCACTGCCCCTCCTGAGAGTTTTTTATAGCTTCCTCCGCCACTGTAGACATGATATGAGGTTCTGCTTGTAGCTCTAAATATGTATCTTAGGACACAATCCTATGCATATTTAGACAGAAAAACGTCCTGCGACTCCAGCATTCCTGAGTCCAAAGTTCTATGATTCCCAATGTTTCCCAGCCAGAGGGGAAAAAAAAGACTTTCAACCCCTAGAAGTCCCAGGCAGAAAAATGTCCTACAGCATCCATCATTCCCCAATGATGGATGCACTGCTGAAGAAGTTGTACTCCAATAATATTTGGAGCCCACAAGTCTCTTACCTCTGTATTATTGTCTTATACGAAAAACATTTAAGTTGTCCGTCCTTAGACCATCTTGCTCAGGAGTGGGGAAGCTCAGTCAAAGCTGGCCAACCCTGGACCTCGAGGGATGCAGAAATTGGCCACCTGGGATCCCCCAAAGCTATGACACCTTCCCCTCGTCATGCCATCCCCTTTCTCACCATCACTGATGCTGGTGCCCCAGATTTTGTGCTTTCCCCCCCCCCCTTCTAAAAGGCTAAATTGACTTCCTTGGGGCTTGATTACTAACAGTAGGAGCTGTGGTCTCTTTGCTGCTGTCCATCCCAGGACTGTCATCCCCAAAAGCTATGCACTTTGCATTTTCATTCTAAAAATTCCATGTATGCATTTTGAGATCTTAGCATTGCTGTTGGCTTTCTATGTGGGTCACCACTTAGGTTTTGTTATGCTTTAAACATCCAGTTTTATATTAAGTTTCACTACGTTGTATTTTATGCTTTTAAGTTGTTCGACAAACTGCTCAAGCTGCTAACAGACCATACAGAAATGTAATGCATAACCATATAAATAGATAAATAAAAGATCCAAAATGGAATCTGGACCAATTGCTGAATAAATTCTGCACACGGATCTAGAGTCCTATGTGGAAGTTGGAAGCCCCAACGCAAAGCTAATCCCCAACTTCAGGCATTCAGCTATATTCATGAGAATATTTTTAGAGTGTCCCTTTGTTCAATGACTGGCAAGGTGATGTACAAAGAAAGGCAATAGAAATAGTAAACCCCATCAGCAATGAGAAGATAAACAATTTTTATATACTAAAGCCATGCCTATCCTTGACACTGGAACTAATCCTTATTATTGCACAGATACATTTGAATGTATGACAGCAAAGGACAGTGAATTCTCAGAAAGGTAAGTAATAAGTAAGCTTTTAAATGTTACCACTTGGGAGGAAGAATTTCTGAATAAGAATGTGGTGTAATAATAATCCATATCCATCATAAATTAATTGCGCCTAACTGAAATTTGCAAACAAAACTTCTAGCTTTGGCAGGATTTCCTTTTCTGAACAAGATGAGAATTCTGGAGTTTTTCAACCATGTGACGTTGCAACCTGGCATGTTTTTCTATGCTTGCTTGCTTTCATCCACAATAGAGAACCATGTTCTTATTTACATCAGTGCTATAACATTAGCAAATATCCTGGACTTTAAAAAAGGTATACATACACTCCATTCCAGTGCCATTCTCGGCTCCTTCACTGGTCCATTGGTAATTGCAATGTTGAGGTTTTGTGCAGGCACCAAATGCTGGAGGCCAGACCTGGATATTGCTTTCCTGCAAGAGAAGTATATAAAAATTATATATATAGATAGTTAAGGGGGGTGGTGTGACATAATTAAGATTTAAAGGTTTAGGGATTTAGATTACAGTTGCTTTTTCTTTTTTTCTCTCTCTTTTCTTTTTATTCAGTTTTATGGTTGTGATTGCTTATTCATATTTTCATATTTATTCATATTTTCTTTATTATTATGAAGGACAGGATAGAAATGTGTTATTAAATTTAAAAAATAAATTAAATAATTGCATCATATTTTCCTCTAGCAGTCTGTACATAGAAGGCTTTTAAGGAGAGGCACAATATTATCCATCCTCATTTTAGAGAGTGCATCTTTCATGGAGTTCTTTAAGACTGCAATTCTGTCCATGTTCACATGGGTATAACCATCACTGCCCCATATTTAGTGGGATTTAGTTCTGCGTAAACCTACAGGGCTGCACAACATTCTCAGCATTCAGTCCAGGCCAGAACTTGGCAACTTCCAGGGTGCAGCAGTTGCCACCCCTGCCCCCATGGGCAAAATTTGGCAGTGCAGTGGAGGAACCAAAGAACAATGACCGTGCTTAAAAACAAAGGATGTGAGAAGCATCATTAGGATCAATTAGAACTCAGTTCTACGACCATTGCCCAACATAATAACACAAAGTGGGTTACAAGAAACCAAATAATGAAACAGCAAGCTAAATAGAATATCAGCATTTTGAGCAAATGAAATAATAGGTCTTGTCACTCACTGTAATAATACATTCAACAAAAGCAAGTCACCAAAATAGAAACAATAAAGAGATAAGTCATGACTGTGGCTGTCTCATAAGCGCTATCCATCAAGGCCTGGCTGTGTGCAGACCTCAGATAACCACGTGGCTGCATCCCAAATGTGGTATAAAGAGGGCTTCATAGTGGCTATGGAGCACCAAAATGGGCGAATTTAGTCTACAGCACCCCTTTTATTTATTTTTTTTTCAGCATCTGGCACCCACATGGTGTGGGAGGTGAGTCCCATGGGAGGAGGTCCCTGGGGTGAGAATGCCCACCTTGCGCTATAGGATCAGACTGCTTCTATAGGCTCAGGCCAGACTGCCATGCTAGCTCATCCCAAACATGAGCCCACTGCTGCAGAAACGCTTCTCCGATCTCAAGGGGGATGCATGCGACTTCCTGAAAATGCCACAAATGCTGTGGGGTAAAGCGTCACCAAGCACAGTGAGGATCAGTGCCAAGCTTTCCCCAGGCTCAGAACTTTGGCCTCTGCCTCTAATCCTCTCAAGGAAGCTCAGTGTTCGTATCGCAAGTGTTCATATCGCTGTGTTCAAAGCCCGTACTGCCCCGATGGACACACATCCTCCATCTTCTCAGTCTGGCTGTCCACCAGGGAATGTAATTTGCGGGCTTCTCAGCAGTTTTCCAAGCCAAATTAATGCACACCTGATGTGCGTGGTATGTTCTCCTCTCCACTGATTCAATGTTTCTGTGAGTCTCACTACAGCAGGCAGATATGTCACTAAGAGCCATGTCGCCTCACTTGCTGCGGCATTCGGTGCCGCTGTGCATTGCAGGAAAAATAAACATAATTTTTCATATTAACAATAAGAAACGTTCAGATTGCACAAGAGAGGACAATCGGATCTGATTTCTAGACCATGAATTGGCTTTGAAATGCTCAGCTAACTGTCAACAGGAGAGAAGCTAGAGAGAAGGGGCAACAGCTCCCATGAGTGAGAATTTCCTGGCTCCGATGCACCCCATTCATGGAAGACGCTGTTGCTTTCTGCACAGAACACTGCATGCAGAAGCAGCTGCTGCCTAAACATGCATTTTGCCCGTCTTAGAACTTCTTCATAATGTGTTTGCATGCCCATTCTAAGAGAGAGGACAGACGAGGGTGTTGTGCTTCCCCAGACATTTTGCTGTGTGAAGTAGGGCCTGAAAGACCTCCAAAACCACTCCACTGGGCCTGCCTTTTTCCAACTCTAAGCTCAGGAGCCTGTAGTCCCCCATCAGCCTGAGCCAGCATGGCCAATAGCCAGGCATGGTAGGAGTTGTAGTCCCATCTGAAGAGCCAGTGTAGTATAGGGGGTGTGGAAGAGACTCGGGAGAACTGGGTTCTAGAATCCACCCAGCATGAAGCTCACTGGATGACTTCTGAGCAGTCACAGATACTCCTAGCCTACCTCACAGGACTGTTGTGAGGATAACATGAGGAGGGGGAGGGGAAGAAGGATCATATAAACCTGGGTTCCTTGAACAAAAAAGGCAAGATATAAATATTTTCACAAAATAAATAAAGATAAAATTTCCGATCTCATTTATGGAGGATGAAAGGTGATGGATGCATGGATATGCCAGTAAATTAAAAAGTTGCTACGTCCCGGCACACCTCAAGGTGCTGTCCAAAGGAAGTCACTTCATCTTTCACAACAGGGCTGGCCCTGTGCTTCCTCCTCTCCCCATTCTTGTTTTGGACATCCCAAAAGGAGCACGCGCGATCTCCTGTTATGGGTACAGATGCCTCCTCTGGCTCCCAGCTGTTTAGAATGTCCAGTGTTTGTGTTACAAGACGCACAGTTAATGAGCATCACTTTTCTCCCTGCACAAGAGGCTAACACAGCGGATGCAGATGACAAGGGGTGCTCTCTTCCAGCTGTAAGTCATTAGAACTACACATTCCTATAGAAACCCAAACTGTGGCAAAGTATTCTGTGCCCAGAGTATTTACTGGTAAAAAATTCCAACTGTTCAGTAGCTACTTACAAATCACATAAATAGCTCAGCTACACTCAAAGTTCACAGGCCCAGTGCTAACAATAATATTTTAGCCCATCAGCATAACAAATCCCTTCACTCAGATGGCTTGGAAGCGCTGGGAGCTGCATGGCTTATTTTCTATGTAAACATGCATAAGGTTGCACTCTAAAATTAATTTGATTAGACAGTTTGGAGTGCTTCCAGACATGACTTTTATTATGCAATTGCCATGGCCCTTGTTTCATTTCTGGAATTTTACAGGGGGAGTCTAGTGCTCATCTTCCACTTGCATTCTCCCAACATTTACACCATCTTTTTTCATGCCTCCAAATTGTAAAAAAGAGTTAAGGAGAAAAAGATGGCAGAGCTGCTTGGTAGCACTGTAAGCTGTCCATCTGCAGCAATCTTTAATTAGGTGAAACTCCTACTATAGAGAAATAGGAATAAGCACTTAAGCAATGTCATTACTCAAATTTGTAGCTTTCCAAGTTTCCCAGGCTAATGATGTGCACAAGCTACCTGCTATTTCCCAAATATGGATTCTGGCTGCAGCTATGGTGGGCAGAAAAACAGGAGAAAAATAATGGATAATGAATACAGGGGATCAGGGCCAGCTCTGCAACCAAGATGCTTCAAGGAATGAATGTTCAGTGAAATACTGTGGCTGTATTATTTGCCACAGCTCATTCACAATCAAATGCTGAAGCTGATCTCACTGGGATCAGATTCTCTGCTCAGACTTCTAACAATAAACCATCAATGAACCATCACCAACTTATAAGGCAAAGAGGCCTGATGAAGGGGTACAGATGGCCCAGCGTCAGGCCCTGGATACAGTTTCAGGTCTGGATTACTTGTGGGTAAACATCTTGTAACAAAATCTCAGACTTGGCCCGGGCCCCTGAAAGGTGATCTAATGATGCTGAGCTTTCCAAAGGATGCTTAGCTGTTTATCCAAAGAACAGCTTTCTGCATCTGCCAGGTAAGGATTTATGGTTTTGAAACAGGAAGCAAGCATAATGCTCAGTGACTGTGAAGGCTTATTTCAAATGCAAGGAAGAAAACCCCTCCCAGCTGAACATGTTGTGTGAAGGGTTTTCCATGTTGACTCGAAATCCAAATGCCAGGAAATTTCAGCTGTTAAAGACCACACTCTCAATAGATGTTTTACAGTGTTTAGGCAATGAGTGATGAAATGGCATTCTGTAACATGACTAATCCCAGTATCGCGTGCACCTTGGAGGTGGATGGCGCTCAGTAGCCCAGTGGGGGACCTGTGTCCTAGATTTGTTGGTTTGCTGGAATGGACACACGAGGTCCGTCCGACTGACGCTACCGTCCCACTTTAAAAGCACCCAGCTTTTGGTTATAATTTTGGAACAAGACACCACTGATTCATGACCACCACAGCATACTGTTATGATCTATGAAATGTCCAGCTCAGCCTTCCCCAACGGTGTTCCTTCTAGACACATTTGGACTGCAACACCCTGTAATTGGACTGTAAATGGCCCTGCTGGATGGGAATTCTGGGGCTAAGTCTGCTCTAGTTAAAATACAGGTTGTGTGTTAAACCATAAGGACCAGAAAGATCCTTCAAAGCAAAAGGTACTTGCATCCTACATGTCAGAATTATTTCCCAAATCCATATTATTGTAATGCCTTAATTAGCCAATCAAAAGTTGTGTAAGCTCTTGAAATCTTCTAATCCCTTCATCAGTAAAGTTACAAAGAACAGGATAGAAAGAATGGTATAGGACAGAGGGAGATATCAGCTTGGTAATGAAGTCACGTGTGTGAAGTGGGGGAGAGGAGGGTCTCTAGGCTTTTAGATGAGGCTCTGCAAGTCATATAACAGCTTTGGCTGGACCCATTCCTGGAGTAAAAGTCCATTTCCCTTTTTTTTTAATATAACAATCCAACTGCTGCTTTGACTTCTTTACCAGTAGACCACAGGCAGTCCATATGTTAACAAGGCCAGAAATGATTTCACATCCTGTACTATCAAAAATCAAAATCAAAAAATGGTCAGCTAAGCCAAAGTGAGTCGCTTTATCTAACAGCTGGAAGAGATAACCCCTCAAAATCCAGGCCCCACTTCAAGTGGCATAAAGTCATCCTTCTCCAATCTCAGTTCCTGCTGCAGCACAGCGAAATTTAGTATTCTTCAAGTCACACCAGAAGCAAAGCTAACAGTGTTGGCCAAGAGGAAAGCAAGAGCCTTTGCTCTTTCTGTGACAAACAGAGCTATTGGTACATATCAGCAGCTCTTTCTGGGGAATCTTCAAACAGGTCTTTAGTTGCAGAAAACAATTTAGGAGGTTGTCATAAGAGCTGCTAATTAGGAAACATGTCGACAAAATTGTACTCATGAGACAGAAGTGGTTTCCTCACTGGCAACTCTCATGTCAAAATCCCAGCAGGGGTGGTGGCGAGCGGAGTGGGTGTCTATCATCTGTACAAGGGAAGCACCGAGACTGGCACTTGACCTGTTCTGGGCAGGTGCCTCTTCAAAACCAGAACTAACCTGCCTTTACCTGTGACTTCAGATTACTCAGAACCACGTTCTTCACAAGCCCTGTGCTGGACGTGTGTTCCCAAAAGAAGAGCAAATCATAGAAGGCCTCAGCTGGCCAGTGCTTGAGTTTTGCACAGTGCTACTGAGTCTCCTTACAGCATGAGGTGCTGCTACATCATCATCATCACATTTCTATACCGCCCATAGCCAAACCTCTCTGGGTGGTTTACAATAAAGTAGAAAAACAATAAAATACAATAGATAAAGACATTAGAATTAAAATTGCAAGAGCATAACAGAATATTAAAAGACCTGGTCAAGAGTAAAAGAAAGACACTTAGCTAATTGTATAAGGGCCCTAAATGACCAGGGAAGTCTTCAAAGGCCTCTGCAAAGAAGGCTGGCTTAACCTGGCACCAAAAAGGTGGCAGATTTGGCATCAGGTGGGCTGCAGCAGGGAGGTTGTTCCAAAGATGAGGGCCACCACTGAAAAGACCCTCCCCCTAACGGCCACCTCTGAGCCACTCATGGGGTTGGCACCTAAAGGAAGGCCCAGAGGAGGAGAGTAGTCCCAGCAGAGGTGCTCCAACAGGTTGGGCGAGATGCTTCTACAGGTATTGTGGCTCCAAGCCATGTGGTTTGATAAACCATGGTTTAACAGACAGTATCAGAGTATACAGGGCAATGAAAAAGTGCAGCAGGAGGGTTTTTTCCTCCCTCTCATCATTGGAACTCATGGTGATCTGATGAAATTGACTGGTAGTAGTAAATGCAGGCAAAGGGAAGGGGAGGAATTTGTGGAATTTGCTAGCTGCTTAGTTAGAGAGAAACTCATAAGCACTGGTCAATTGAAAGAAAGCAGGCAAGAAGATCCTTGCTGGATCAGATCAAAGATCTACCCAGTCCAGCATTCAGATGGTGGCCAACCAGCTCCCCACAGGATCTCACAAGCTGGATATGAATACAACCACACCTTTCTTCCTATGTTCCCTTGCGCTGCTGAGAGCCAGTGTTGTTAAGAGCATGGGACTGAGACTCAGGTGTTCTGGGTTCTAGTCCCACTCAAAAGCATTCCCTTGAGGACTTTTATCACATTCTGTACTAAGCCAACTTGGAGCCAACTGGATGACTTTGGGCTAGTCACCAACTCTCAGCCTAACCTACCTCACAGTGTTGGTGTTGTTGTGGGGATAAGACTGGAAGCAGCAGGAGGAGAATGATGTGAGCTGGTTTGTGTTCTTTATAAAAGAAAAAGCAAGCTATAAATCTAATAAATAAATAGGCATGCTGTCTCTGATACTGGAGGTATCCATTAGCCATCAGGACTACCAGCCACTGATAACCTTTCCTCCCCATTGATTTGTCCAATCTCCTTTTAAGGCCATCTAAATTGGTGGCCATCTCACAATGGAATTCACTCCTACAGGCTGTGGAGTCCTGCATTTATCTGTCCTGCATTTCCCATCCTAGCTTCATGGGATGACCCCACTGCAGTCTAATGAGATGACAGAAGGAGAAAACTGTCTCCCTATCCATTTTCTCCACTTCATGAAGTTTGTACAGTTCCATCATGTCTCTTCTAACAGAAGCTCCAGTGGCCTCTGAAAACCCAAATGGTTGAAAACAGTGGAGGCATTCACTGGGATGAGCTGCTGACCAACTTCGGTGTTCTTGGAGAACACCTAGTTCAGCCTGCCTTAAGCTGGACTGCAATTCCCTTAGACCATGCTGGTGGGAATTCTGGGAGCTGCAGTCCATCACATGGGGGGGCGCGGGGGGGGGGACAGGACAGTTCAGGGAAGGCTGACTAACAAAATGTGGCAACTTGACTCTACGGCAACTTTCCCCAGCCTGGTGCCACCCAGATGTTATGGACTACAGCTCCCAGCATTCCCCATCATTAGGTTGGGGTGGATAGATTTTGCAGGACCCAAGCATAGGGTACGCTGCATATGGTTTTGTGATTTATGATCTTATTAGAATGGTAAAGGTAGATTTTACTTTTTTTCATATCCCTCTATAAATCTGCACTGCAAGGGACAGATAATAACAATGCATGCCATCAAGTCATCTCCAACGTATGGTGACTCGATGAAGGAATGGCCTCCAAAATGTCCTGTCCTTGGCAGCCTTGCACAGTTCCTGTAAACTCAAGACTGTGGCTTCCTTTCTGGAATCAATATTTGGAATCATATTTGGTCTTCCTCCTGGTCTTCTCCTGCCTTCAACTTTCCTTAACACTATTGTCTTCTCCAATGACTCTTTCCTTCTCATGATGTGCTCAAAAACTGACAGTCTCACTTTTGTCACTTTTTGCTTCCAGGGATTGATTTGATCTAGAACTCTTTTGTTTATCTTTCTGCTGGTCCAGGGTATTCACAAAGCTCTCCTCCAGCGCCATATTGCATATGCATCATTTTTATTCGTGCCAGATTTCTTCTCTATCCAGCTTTCACACCCAACACAGTGATCAGGAATACAACTGTGCAGATGCTTTGGCCTCCAGTGAAAAGTCCTTAGACTTGATTATCTTTTCTAGTTGCTTCAGTGCCCTGCCAAATCTCAGTTTTCTGCTGGTTTCTTGGATGCAGTCTCCATCTGAATTGAAAATCCTCTCCTGGTCAAAATTCAGAGCTTTCCCAGCACTGTTGCCAAAGGAGCCACTACAAATGACATTCCAAAAGCAGAGCCTGAAGAGAGCCATTTAAAGACATGGCTCTGAGCAGCCAAAGAAGGAGTTTCACAGGACGGCAAAGCCTCCTACTTTACAGGGACAGTCCTCTCTTTCAGGCAGCTGGCAGAGGCCCGTCTTCTATTTGATGTGCTGTCCAGTCCAGCACCAGTTTAAAGTCAGAGAGCCTTAAGAAGTTGCCATCAGTAGTTCACATCTGGACAGCAAACTAAGCAGGGACTCAAGTCAGCTTTCTCCACTAAAGCAAGATGTCTTGTAATTCTATTTAAATGTTATTGTGCCCCAGCATCTATGCATTTGCATATGCAAATGTTAAGCACCTTCTTTTCTGGTGAAGAAACAAGGCAGGTAATCTAAGTATGAGACTTCCTTTAGAGAACCAGGAAGGATAAAACATTGGTTGCATAACCAGCAGGATAAACATGTGCAGTTTTATTGGTTTCATTGATTAGAACAGCTATTTTCTTTTCAGGCTGAAGGTGTATTTCTCCTGCCAATGGCTTCTTAATTGCCACTAGAGCAAGACAGCCAACCGATCAAGGTAATCCCTTGACTAGTGAAAGCGAGGAGAAAATAGCTATGTGAAGGCTGCTGTTGGCATTGTTTCCCATCACTGATATTACAGAATAATGAGGAAGGCAGAGGGAAGATCCGCCATTACATCAACAATTCATATCATTGAGAAACCTGTAAAATTAAAATGACTAGGCTCTCTGAGATAAAAATTTAACACCAGGGCATATGACTGGCAATTCCCACTTTACTCATCCTGAGCAATTGCTATGTTTAAATAGCACCGTTTGTTTCCTTTGAGTTTTTGTAAAATTCATTGTAGGAATCCATGGAAGAACAAACTTGATTTGAGAAGTGGCAGGGAGGGAGTGTGATTCTAAACCTAAGCGTTGTTTTGGTCAACTCCTTCTGAACACTCTGGGCAAATAAAAGCCCTCAAAGGAATGCTTTAGAGTGCTGAGCAGTGCCTCATCTCCAAGAACCATAAAAGAGCAATTAGCCAACAGCATTAATCTCATTAAAATATCCCACAGGGAATTAATACTCCCTATATGGGAAAAAGAAAGAGTGCTTACTGTCTAAGTCTCACACATCTTTAGTGCACTACAATCCCTTTCGCTCATCCTTGGTGGTTCAGTTTATCATCTAAGCTGGGCACATTTGCATGTTCTTACGGCCCATGTTCCTTTACCCAGACAAGAGATGTGTTTGTTAGCAGCTGATAAAAGGCAAAGGAAAGCAGAAAGCAACCGAAAGCAGGCACTAGGTGTCTGTAATACAAGTGAAGATTCTGGTCAAAGCAGATCATGTATTTGCATTAGGTAGCCGTGTTTTGTCCTGGCTCCAAATGCAGTCTGGAGTCACATCTTTTTCCTCTCAGCTGGCTGGTAGGCAGGTAGGCCTGATCACTACTCTTCACAGCCAGCACCTGTTGAGAACAGGAGGCACCGACTGCTCCTGAGCCCAGGGGCCTGAGGAAGGTTGCACACCCAGCCCAAAGGTGGTTCTGCGACAGACTGCCTGCTCGAGAAAGATTTGCCCATCCTCAGCTAAAGTTTGAAGCATAAGACTGCTCTTGGTGGTGGGCCCCTTCTGGCATCTTCCCTTTCATGGAAAATGGGTTGTCTAACTCATTCACCTTGAGCAAAAGCTGAGATTTTTCAGTGCTATGTTCAAAGAACTCTTAACCACACCACACTCGCTCCCAATGCCATCCCGATTCAGTGTAGCCAACTTCCCAATTTATAAAAGTTACCTGAACCTTTAGGTAAGACTAGGGAGCAAAGCCAGGCAGGAGAAGCTAGAGTAGCAGAAGATAAAAAGTGAAGATACAGATGACTGGAACAGATGACTGGTGACACTCAAGAGCATCTGCCCAAACCTTGAGTGTGCAAGGGCTTTCAAGGTGACAGCCACATATATACAGCTGCAAGTGCATCCTGTGTACATCCAGACTGATATATTTGATCTGAGGTCCTGGACTGGACTTTTCAGCTCTAAGAAATGCACTCATTTCTGCAAGTTTTCCTCTCTTTGTATCAGCCTGACTGGTTTAGTTATGACAAACAAAAAAGTAGTTTCTTTTTCTTGGACACAGCAATTGAATATTCCCTGATACATTTCAAATTACTAGTTTTCAAAGGGAGGGGGATGGTGGCACTTACTTTTCCCCCAACTCTCTTTTTTTTGAAAAAGGAAATGTTGGCATCATTAGCCTAACTACCTTCTTCCTTCCCACCTTCCTTCCTTCCCTCTTCCCTTTTCTTTGTGTTTTTCTTCCTACGGGATGAAAGGAATGAGGAGACATGCAGTCATCCACCAATGGGTGAAGTAAAAAGCACTTAGAGGGGGAAATGCAAATGCTTTAATTACAGATGCTTCCTTACCTACATCTTAAACATCAACACTCACATACTGCTTCACCTTCCTCTTTTCAAATTACAATCACCAGCATCAAACAAAGTCCATGAGGTCCCATCCATGAGGGATATATCATTAAGGTAAGTGAATTGAAAGTACAAACTGTTGTCACTTTCAAAACTTAATATAAATAAATCCTATCCTAAGGATCACTTCTCCCTGAAATTTTCACTGCTTTAAATATCTTGTTAAAAAAAACCCTGAATTCGTTCCTTTCCTCTCATGGTTTATATAGTTTTTATTGTGTGTTTGTTTCCTTTCTATACCACCCATAGCCAAATTTATCTGGGTGGTTCACACTGGAAATTTATCTGGGTGGTTCATAAAAATAAAAACAGGAAATAAAATAATGCAATACTATACTATACTAATATAAAATTTCCAGTATGAAAATGTAAAACAGTTCATATAGCTAAAACAACTTCAATAAATATTAGAGTTCTTAAATTAGCTGACATGTCCTAGCATGTGATATTAATGAAGAGGTTTTCTTCCATTTTTTCCCCCTCTGCCACAGTGAGTAGCTGTGTTTAGTGATCTCAGTATGGAATATGTTGAAACGTTGATTAACACAAACAAGCCCTGCAAATGACCTTTCAGTCTACACCTATTTTTCTCCGTTAAATTCTTAGCAGAACTCACAAAGATACCTATGAGAAAGACTCTGCTTCCAATAAATGTCCAGGTACTCCTTCAGTTGAAGGATGTGTCTCTGTGAGAATGATCTGGTAGATCATTTCCCCCAGATGAAGCTCAGGGTGAGCGAGGGTCTACCTACATGATAGATTGCTTTAATTACTAACTGTGCATAGTTGGATAACTTGTATCCTACTTCCTTGTCATAACCTGTGGTTTGGTAAATGCCATTGGATTTATTTTGCAATCCAGCTATGATTAAACTGTTTTAGGGCTCAGATAGTTTATGCATGTTTAGACGGAAACAGTTCCTAGAACTCCAGACATTCTCCAGCCAACATAGAATTGCCTCCTTGCTCATTTTCCATATTAAATTATGGATTGTTCTCTTTTAAAAAGGAAACCAAAGATCATTTGAACATAGGAGGAAAATAATACATATAAAGAAAACATAAGTACTGTTCAGGCAGATCAGCTTCTTGTCTTTGAAGCCAAATGTGTTACAGTGTTAATTTTGTAAGGGGGAATCCAGCACTTTCCAGCCTTAGAAAGCTGAAAGCTTCTGGGTGAGGAGGGGGCAGGTGGAGAAGAGAGGAGCAATGCTTATGAGGTGTCCCGGTAATACCTCAGCCACCCCGCTTGCACGCTGGAGCAGGAGATTTTGATGGCCAAAATCAGTTGTCAAAACCTTTTGCAGAGCAGGAGAAACACAGGGCGACTTTGCCTCCACACTGCGCCTGCCCTGGAATGGACACCCATAATCCTCTGAGTTGCATTAGCTTGTGCTGTCAGAGTCTGAAAGTATATTAATTGATTTGATGGTTTTATATTCTGTTTTCCAGCAAAAATACGGAACAAAATGCCAAGTCAGATATAAAGGAAAATGCCGGTCTCAGCTGGAGATGGTTGGCAGCTTGCTTAGAGGTGCTTGGCTGCCACCTTTTATTCTGATGGATTCAGGGATGGCAGGTGCTAGCGGGGAAGGACACTGGCAAGCAGCTCCGGCAGCATAGCCTATTTATCCATTTTTGGGACATGCACCAGTCAATGTTGACAATCACATTTGGCTAACTGGTAACATTCACTGGTGTGTTTCTGAGGTTTTGGGCACTCGTACCGTGTGGTTGCACTGAAATGCTCTAAAAATGAATTTGTTTAGAATTGTTCAAGATGCCCTTGTGCCATCTGCCAAGCATTTCTTTTGTTTGGGATGCAATTGTTTGGGATGCAATATTCTGCACGTCTGCCATGTATTTCTTATTGCCAGAGTGTGGGACACAGAATAATCCATGCAAGTTGCGACAACCCAGATTCAGGCTGGACATCAGGAAAAGCTTCCTCACTGTCAGAGCAAGACAGCAGTGGCACCAGCTGCCCAGGGAGGTGGCGGCCTCTCCCACACTGGAGACATTCAAAATGAGACTGGACAGCCCTCTGAGTGGGATGGTGCAACTTGGTGTCCTGCAACAGCAGGGGGTTGGATGCGATGGCCTTCATGGCCACTTCCAACTCTACTCTTCTATGATTCCCCAACTAGCTCAAATTTCTGGGGTGCAAACATTAACCACACCTACAGTTCCATTTCAAATCACTAGAAGGCATCTTTTAGCTTACAGATGCCCTCAAAACATTTCATTCTATTGTACTCTCACTCTTTCTCTCTGTCTTACAAAATTATCAGGTTGTTCTTTTCGGACACACTGCTAACTGTGGGAGAAGCATGCCCTGTGTGTTTCCCTGTTCTTGCTCCCCTTTTCAGAACCTCCTAGAGTGGCCCTGCATCAAGACACAATCTTCTGACAATTCACTCCCATTGAGATATATCCCCTGAAAATCCCAGTCAATTAACACTCTGGCCACACAAGGTCAGCCCCAGCCTGGGCTCCTCCACAACTCCTGGCCACTGGGTATGCTGGGAGGGTCTAAAGCATCTGGAGAGTATGAGATGTACCCTCTGGGGGGCTGTCTTAAAACCCCATACACTGATTGTACTTTTCACAGGCATCTGATAGTGAACACATAGAAACAAAGCAAGTCAGAAGGGGCTTCCCAGGCCATCTAGTCTGACCCTCAGCTCCAGCTGGTTCCACTCATGTAATCCCCAACATGTGGTTGTCCAATCTTGAACACCCTCACTGACAGGGCCTGAAGCACCTCCCTTGGAAGTGCATTCCATATCCTGGGGTCCTAACAGTCAGGAAGTTCTTCCTGATATCCAACCTGAAGCCTGGTTCCTTGAGCTTTGCCCCATTGGAATGCATCCTGCCCTCCACTGCAGGGAAGATCAAAATCACGGCCCTCCTCCACATGACATCCCCCCACATACTAAAAGATACGGATAAGTCTTACTCATTTCATGGAATCTGTGAGTAAATACATGTAGGAATCCAGAGCCAATATGTCTTTGATAATATATACATGCAACTGGTCCACCCAACCAATAGCTTTACTGCTGACAAGATGCTTCCAGATTTGAATCTATCTGTCATCATGCTAACATAGTGGCTTCCACATTCAACCATAAGGTCTCGCCCGTATAACTGCATTCAGTCTTGGGGCACCTCTGAATTCCAGCCTCCCTGTCTGATGACTCTAAGGCTACACAACTTGTGCCACAGCTGTGGTTGTCTGGACCACATCAATGCACACTGATCACTCTTACAGTCCTATCTTCTCTCCCCATGTGCGAAGGGGAGGGCACCTCCATATCACCAGCAAAGAAGACACGGCTATACATAAACATTGCATTTGCTGATTTATATAAGTAGATGCAAAATTAGAAATGTTGATGATAATTTAAATAGAAATGCAATGCACCTCAGACCATGACCAGGGAGCCAGTTGGCCCGCTGTATCTCCTGTCCAGGTCCTCACTTCTGATAAGCAAGTAGAAGAACTCTGGACTTTGCCTTTTAATAATATGTTATCTTCAAACCAGAGGACTCTCTTTGGACAAGCCTTTAAAGAGCAGATCGTCCTCTGTTAGCCCAACATGCAGCAACTGTGCAGTTAAGTTCGTTCAGTTTTGCTCTCTCCAAGGCAACCTGCTATTCAGAAGCAAAAATCCAAAACAAAACACAAGCACATGTGCATGCTGAAGGAAGCCAATGTTGCAAGCCACACGTAATGTTCTAAGCCACTCCAGTGACATGACACTGGAAGGTCCTAACCAAATTAAACCCTGAAGAGAAAGAAAGTTTTCAAGCAAATATCCTTGCCAACATTTCACACTTCTGAAAACAGGTGCAAGCTTGTAACAGCCCAATGTTCATCTTTACTATCAAGCCTGGCACTTCCACAAGGGTGGAGAAAAAGAACGCCTGTCTCTTTTGGCAGATGCCTTCTTTGACTCTTTCCAGCAAGCAAGCTGCTGACCTCCGGAGAACATGAAGGAGGTGTTTTATTCCAAAATACACAAAGCATTCCCTGGGGCCACTGCTGTCCCCCAGCACTCTGGAGGATCCTCCCCTTCCGGGCTTGATGTCCAAGTTGCTGTCTTTGCTCTCCTTCACTGCACACTGAAATGCCTCCCCTCACCATGTGGCCCCATATATGGGGTGCAGGGGAGGGATGTTGGTTCTTTCTGAGTCACTACAATGATCACAGGCCATGATGCAGCATGGATTTATGTGCCCCAAACTGCAAACGAGAGGCAGTCGCTGAATCAAAGGTCGGCAACTTTCTCCTCTTTCACCTCAGCCCAACCCCAAGGGATTAGCTTGGTCCAACACTAGACTAGTTAAAGACATACTGTCCAGTTTATATGGCACTTTAAGACATGGATAGCTTATCAGCAGCCAATGGCAGTGGTCCTGAGGCCCCTGCCCCACTCTTCCCCTCTCAGGCCTCCCCAGGGTATTCCACAAGAGTACCAAGGAGAGTTGGGCAGCAAGTAGGGATCCTGAATAGACCTTGGCCTGTTCCACCAGTAAAACCCACAAGCCATGGGGAATGTTCCCAGCACAGGTGCCTGAAATGGCAGGTGGAAACTGTGGGAAAGAGGAGATTGCTCCAGTTCGACATGGACATTGGGGTTCTGATGGCATGATGCTACATGGTCCCAGTCACTGAAGAGAAAGAGGCAACATTTCAGCTCCTGATAGTCAAAGGTTTAAGCCAAAAGAGGTGGGGGACATTTGCCCCACCCTTCCAGCTTTGGCCTCACCCACCACTTGAACAGCCCCCTCTCCCCAAGCTGAAATGGGCTCTCCACCCCTAGCTGATGCGCTTGTTACATGCAAATAGGATTTCGGTCCCTAAATGGGTACTTTTCCACACAACAAGTAGTTTACCATTTGTAGAGAAGCTATTTTGGAAACATAATCAAAACTATAATGAGTACTATGGATATGCTTGAGATTAAAAATATTTTTATAAATCTATATCTGGGACCATTAAAATCTTCCAGTTTTTGTAAGCCAAATGTTTCCACCATAAGATCCATCCATAGATGAGAGTTCTCTGTCAGGTCCAGTTGCCATGACAACTGGAGTAAAATTGCCTCATTAGTCCTGAAGAGACATTAAAGTTCTACCAATTTATGTGAAGGGACTTACTTGGAGTTGGCTCAATGGGCCATCCAACCTGTTCAGTTCTGATAGTGGCTCTCCAAGGTTTCTTACAGTATTTTTTCCCAGCCCACCTAGAGGGCCAGCTCAATACATTTTGCTGCCTGAGGCATGGGACAAGATGGCTCCCCTTCCATTCTACATTCAAAATCCAACTGGACTGGCATCCAAAACTTTCTTTAATCCTGCCCATTGGACAGCATCTTCCCCCATGCCTGGAGGCTGCAGGATAGCTTAGGTAGTGCAAGGCAGGTTTGGGTCATTCATCTGGCTCTCCCATCCAACACTTTTAGGCCATACGCCAACAGCTGCTGCCTGAGGTGACTGCTTCACTTTGCCTTATGGGAGTGGCAGCCCTGCCTGCTATCAGACTGCCAGACAGACCCTCGGTAGAATCTAGTATAAAAATTTCCATGGCCCACCACTTCATGATGCATTCTGGAATGCTTCCCACTACAGCAACAAAATCTGTCCTCTCATAAAGAAAAATAACAGGTCGGGGAGATTGCTAAGCTAGGCTTTTCCTCTCCACCTGCTTTTCACAGGCAGCGTTTCTTTTGAGGGAGGGTATCCAAAGATGCAGACCCACCACCTGGAGTGCTGCAGTTTACAGCAGTGTTCACACAACATCCCTTACACATTCACAGGATTTGTGAAGGGTTAGCAGGTCTGTGCCCATGCCCTGCCCCAAGTCTGACTCATGCACCAAACATATACTTTTGGCAACTGCCCCTGCTGAATCAAAGGAAAGGGCTCTACCCCATTGCAGCAGTACATCAGTAGGACTTCCCCTTGTGATTGGATGATTGGAAAGCCCCAGTCAACCCCACTTTCTGGTTGCTGGGAATCTCAGTGCACTTAGGACCCTCTTTCATTGGCAACTTGAAGTTGGGGGCAGGTCAGCAAAGTTCAACAGGGGGGTCAAGGTTTGGAACAATGGCCAGAATCTAGGGCAGGTGTGCCCAAGGTGTGCCAGGTGCACATCGCATGATTCCTGCTGTGCAGCTTGTGAAACCACACCACAACATGCCACGTGGTTCCGGGATGGCTTGGAAGGCACCTCCACTGCCCACCTTGCTGGGTTCAGACAGAATGGCAAACTGCATTCTGGGTAATTTGGTAAATTGCATGGCACACACCAATATGTGCAAAGGTAGGGGGAAAGCCACCTTGGGCTCTTTCCCAAATGATTGTGCGAACCTGCTTTTCTCTCCCCCCACCATGTTGCTTTCCATGCATTCATGGCAGGGGAACAGGGAAAGCAACCTTGCTTCTGGGGAGGTCTTTTCACTGCAGGTGCCAGAGATCCCTCTGGGAAGCAATGCCAGTGTGGTAGAAGGAAGAAGCATAAGGGAGAGCAAAGATTTGAGGAAATGTATGTTTGTATCTTTTATAAATACCAACAGGCAATATTCGCTGGCAGAGTAGTCTTTGATGGAATAAATTGTAAAGATAATCACGGTGAGTGTTCTGCATACCAAAAATGTGATTAGAGATTGTAAATAACACCCACAAAGCAGCATGCAAGACCCAGAATATTGGGTAGAATTTGGGTAGAATTACAAAATACTGAGAAAGAAGTGTGTGTTTGTTTCTCTCACGCTAGTCAAACAACATAATTTTCAACACAGAAAAACAAAATATTTGGTTATTGTTAGGCTTATTTTGATTAACAAATGGATATGCTGGTGGGGAGACTTTAAAACAAGCACTTCAGTATAAGTAATATATATATTAATTTCAATAAAAGATTCTTGCCAAACTCATGTTGTGCTAATTAGAAGTTAGTGCCTTTATTTTAAGCATGGTCATTCTAATTTGGCATGGGAGTTGGTAAGGGATTCTTTTTTCCTACTGGTGGGGGGGAAGAATTTGTAGGACTCTGAACATCAGCCTGCCTCATATTTGCAGAGGAGGCGGCGAATAAAGTAGTGAGTCAAATCCTGGCATGAAATCCCACATGTAGGCAAAACGGCACTGACAGAATGTGCTCAGCAACAGCTCCCTCCAAGCAGCTCAGATATTTGCATCTGCTACCTGAGTCTGGTTTTGGATCAGGCCAGCATACTGTTTTCTATCTATAAAACCCAAACAGAATTATTTATCCTCGCTTCACGGTGACTCAGTGGCTTTGCAGCTCCCTGTGTCTCCATTTTGTGTGCCTTTAGCTGCAGTTCTATGCACCCTGGAAGAAACCTCTTTGAGCAGAGTGGGACTTACTCTTGGGCAAGAATGCGTGAGATTGCACTGCTAATACAACGCACTAGACACCAGAGGTGCTTCCAGGTGGAAGGGGGTCATTATGCAGCTAATCCAGTCCCTTGGCGCTTAATGGGTTTTGCATGGTAAGAAGAAGTTTTAGGAAACATGGGGAGATGATGAATAATAGATGTCACCATCTGGACCACCCCTAAACTTCCATGAAAGGGACAGCACACCAGCACCATAAAGCCTTCGATGGAAGCACCCTCATAATGCTGCGGAGTGTTTTGGAACCTGTGGTCTCTTGACATTGCTGGATACAGCCCCCATACTCCCTGAACTGTGCCCATGCTAGCTTAAGCAGATGGGCCTTGAAGTTAAAGGAAATCTGGAAGCCTGCAGTTTCCTTGCCTGGGTGAAGATGGTATCTTAAGATGCGCCCATGGTCCCGACAGTCAAGAGCACAACTCTTCAGAGCCTCTCCCTTTGGGATGGAAAAGTGCCACTGCCGCTCTCTACAGAACAGAGTTGCATGGTTTACTTTGAGTAAGTGCCATGCTGGGGCATCTCCTCCCAGGCTCTAGCAAGCTGCCTCAAGTAAAGGTCTCCAAACTTTACTTGCAAGCAGAGATGTGCCGCTCAGCAATGCTCAACGTAGTTTCTGAATTCCACCTTGAAGATCATTCCGACTCAAGTCCATATGGAATTGTAAGATTTGGGATAGGGAGGCTGCATTTCTGTGTGTACCTTGCAACATATACACATCTGTTGTATGCATCATTGAAGGAAACACATCCTTCTCTCGTTGACTAAAACTTATTTGAAAGCATTTTTCAGAAGTACAGATTTTTTCCAACATGCTTTTCAAATGTTCTCATGATGTTCCAATATCAGCTGAAGACTTTCTTTTCTTAGGACTTTCCCCTGGAATTTTAATTTCAGACTGTTTTAAATCCTGCACTGTATTTTAAATCTTAGTACAGCTGTTAGGTCTTACTCTAACATTCACTTCTATTTTATAGTGCCATTTTAGCCATTTATTTTTATACTGCATCTTATGCTGCTGGGCAAATGCAATAAATAAACACATTTTGGAGGCATCCACAAGCCACGTTACTATCTCAGAAATGGACAGATTTTGACTGCAGATTCCATCCAAGTCCATTTTTATACAGGAAGGTACACACTGGGTAAATCCTGATTTTTAAAAAATGAATTGAAATGAATTTCTCATACATCCTTACTCACAAGTGAATCCATGGACCCACTGGTGACAGGCGGTTACCAGAAAAATGGATAGCACAGCATCCTCCCACTGCCCAAAGAGACCCACTGGGGGTATGGCGCAAGGGTAGGGTGCATCATGATGTCTGTAGCTGTGTCCTGGAAGCGCACCCCTGGGTAAATGACTGCAGAGAAGCACCCTTAGCTAGATTTCTCCATCTTGGTCTATACTGCTAAAAGCTGGGCTAAGAACCTTCCAAGGATACCTTTATTATAGGACGTTATTATGAGGTAGGTTGGAAATGTGGACCCCATGGGGTTTTTTTTGCCCCGATGAGATCTTAAATGGATTGGCTTGGGTTCAGAGAGGCAACCCACAGAATATCCTCTTTAAAACATCCTGTTTTCCATAACTGGGCAGTCCGGTAGTTTAATAATTTTAATTTAATTTAATAAAACATTTTATCCCATCTTTTCACAAATGTCTCAAGACGGCTTACAGAGTACAAAATCAAAACAATAAAAATACAATCCATAATATAATAAATAGCAATAAATAGATCGTGATAAATACAATCATTACTAACAGGATAACATTAAACCAATAATGTACAAAAGAGAATAAATCACAATCATGAATAAATAAATAAATAACAATAGATAAAATAATAAAGTAAATAAAATAAAATGTGACTGTTAAGTTTAAAAATCTTGACTCGGATACAAGCCAAACTGAAATTATATAAGCCAGAGAAGCCTCCAACAAACAGTGTGCCAGGAGCCCTGGGGATTTTGGATGCAGAACTCCCACATAGGCACCTGCCCTCTATAAATCAGGCAAGACCCACAACGGACCCTGAAGACTAAGCTCTGTTGCTAGGCCTTCACTTGGTGGTAGCATTTGTTCGTGCCTTCTCACTCAGCCCTGACACAATTATATCTATCACAAATTAATGGCAACTTTTCCCATTCCAAAAGGAATATTTTTGATTACATGAGCAACGATCCAAACAGCTTTGTTGACTCACATACTGTATAACCAGAGCTCTCTCTCTCTCTCTCTCATTCTCTTTCACACACACACACAGACAGACACTGAAGTTTTCACTGCTTAATAAGTGAGGCTCACCATATAATCAACCCCATGTAGAAAACCCCTCATTTTTGCAAAGGCAGGAGCTATGAGTCAAGCCCACCTGGAAACCACAAACTCTGGGATAGTTACGCACTACATGCACACACATTCACATATAATCCAAGATACAAAGATGGTGGAATGTGTTTGTTGAGTGGAACACAAAATAATGCCTGGGGCTAGTCTTAATTACTTCATCACTCTTGGGGCTGCGAGCTGGTATCTGAGAATGATGGAATGGGTTTCCTCAGTAGGAAGCCACATATATTCAGCATGTTCAAGGGCATGCTTAATTGCTCCACATAGCCAAGGGCTAAATACTGGTGATAGAAACACACTACTGGGTGATGAGCCCTAGCTCAATTTAAGCAGTTAGCACATTTAAAGTTGGGCATACAGTCTTTGAACACGTACTCCCACATAATTAGAAACTCCATATAAGTAGAATTGTACAGCAGGGAGAAAGGCCTTAGCTCAGTCCTTCCTCTCCTGTGTGGGAGTTTTACTTGGAAGGCAGCAGCACTAGAGTTTGGTTGGCTGGATGGTTTCAAATATTTTATTGCCTTTGGTCTCTCTGAAAACTGTATTTACCTGTATTATGTATGCAATAGCCCACTCTCACTGACCTAGGTGACTGGCCCATACATTTTTCACAGTCCTCCCACAAGCTGTTAGCAAATCAGATCTAATCTAGAAAGTAAAAGGCTTGCCAGTCTTTAGTGGGCAATGAAATCTCCCAGATCAGCAGACAAAAGTATAAAATAGCAGTACAAATGAAACCACAACTACTACCGAACACTGTGAAACATGAGTCTTTTTATATGTCTAGAAACTCAGGATAAACAAGGAAATTTTTTTGGTTCCATAGGCTGTAAGGCAGCATCCCCCATCCAAGGTTCTCTGATGCATCCAAGACTATTATTTAGCTATGCACTCTGTGTTACACTTACTAGTAAACCTAATCATTGCTTTAAAAATTCCATGGGCAGATCAACTCAGAGCTTGCTCCCTTTTGGAGTGTGATACATCACCATTCCAGCACCAATTTCCTGCTGGTTTGTAGCTTTGAGTTCCCTTCTCTGGCACTCAGCAAAATTACCATGACCAACTTCAAAATCCCAGCTGCTTTTTTATGTTCAAACTAACAGGAAGAGATTTGTTTCTAGACAGTCCTCAGCAGGGAGCACGTAATCTTGTCAAGAAATATGTTTCTGAGGTTGTCAGCCAGAACTTTGCAATCAGTTTCAGTATTTCCTTACAAATTTATGGCATTTTTCCATACCAAAAGGAATAGCTTTTGATTCTTGAATGTATGGGCAATGATCCAAATGGTCTTGTTTATTCATACAGTATGTAGCTAGGGCTTCCCTCCACTCCCTGAAGTTTCCACTATTGCAATTCCAACTAGCCAAGACATTAACACAGTTTTAAAACTCAGCATTACTGCATCAGGTCTACTATAGGGGATAGCTGGCAAGCATGGCAGGGAAAGCTCTGAGCATCAGCAAGTTTTCTCTGGAATGTTCAGTAAAACCCAAAATGGGCAAGAATCCTGAAGGCCATGTTTGGGGGAGAAAAAGGGTGGGGAAACCTGAGATCCTGCATGGTGTTGGGAGAAATATGCTGAATCAGACCAAAAGTCTGTCTATCTGGTCTAACCTGTGGTCAACCAGGTGCTCATAGAAAGCTCATGAGTAGGACATGAAGGCAATAGCTCTCTCTTACTGTTTTGCCAACAACTGGTGCTTGGAGGCAGGGTGTCTTAGCACCTGGAGCTACCAGGTGAAGTAGCCACTGACGGCCTCATCCTCCAAGAAATAGGCCTAGTCCCATCATTTGGTGGCCATCACAACAAACTGAATGAAAGAGTACTTCTTTTGCCCATCTTGCATCTCCTGCCATTCATCCTCATTAGACAACCCAACAAGAGCCAGCGTGGTATAGCACTGAGAGTGCTGGGCTGGAACTCAGAAGATCTTGGACCTAGTCCCCTCTCAGTCATGAAACTCTCTGCCTGACTTTGGGCCAGTCACTGACTCAGCCCAACTAACGGGGTTCTTGTGAGTATACAAGGGAGAGGGGAGTTATATAAGCTACCCTGGGTCACTTGGAGGGAAAGACACAATGTGAAAACAGATTAAACCAATAAATAAATATCCAGGTTCCAGTACGAGAAAAAGATTTCAGTCCACTTCTTGTAAACTTCTATTATGTTGCATCCCCTTACTTGCCTATAAAGCCTCAAATCTTTCCTGATCACCTTTTCAGCATTTTTTCTAGGGAAGCCATATCTTTTATGACATGCAGCAGCCAGTACTGTACACATTTATTCCATGCTAGAGAAACAGACTAGGAGGGATCCTAGTGGGTGGAGCAGGTTCAAATTTCCACTCAGCAGAAAGCTCATTAGGATGGCCTTAGGCCAATTACTCTCTCGCTCTCTCTCAGCTTAGCTTGGCTCACAGGATGGCTGTGAAGGTAAAACAGGTGAGGAGTTTCAGTGGAGAACAGTTCGAGTCCTGAACACCATGGAGGAAAGGTGTGATAAAAAATGCAGTAGATAAGTAACTGTGAAGTCTATTCATCTCCCAGGCGAGCTTGCATTTGGCATGCTGATAGATATGTCCACAATATTAGAGTTTTTGTGTTGTTGTTTTTAAAAAATGAACCTTAACAGCACTGTCTGTCTCTCTGCTGGAGGCTTAGTACCAGAAAGCTGAAGGATTGATAGCCCTGCAGTGCCTGCTAATGCAGTTTTATCGCTCTGAAAACTTGGATTCTGAATGTGGCCAACATTTGTAAGCCAGCCCCAGCGTAGGAAGGGCTGACAGCCATTGTGTTTCTATTGCTTTGTATACTCCAAATTGCATTGCTGGAGATAAAATAAGGGTGTTATTAGCTGATTTGTCTTTAAAAAAAACTTTCTTAGAAATGAGTGTTTCTAAAGAAAGTACCTTCAGAAAAGGGAGAAAAAGAATAAGTGACTTGCTGAACCAGATCATCACTGCACAGGCGTTCCAGTGAATCACCGGAGATTAGCCCTCTGCACAAAAGCCTCGCTTTTGCACACCTAGGATTATCCTGGTTTTCTTACATCTTCATCCTCAGAGCGCTTGTACTCATTTCCTTCTCCCTGATCAAACCCATTCAAAGTTGCTCAAGCAAACTGAATCAAAGCTTTCAGGGAAACTAACTTGAAGGAATCATAGCTGAAGTCAGAACACAGTCCAGGTCAGATTCTTCATCCTCCAGGCTGATTATTTCTATTCTGAATGTTGGCAGCTCTCAGGTAGAATTATTCCATGTAGGACGATCTGGCATAACTAACAGTAGTTATCTTACAGAAAGTGCGGTAACACAGAATTTAGTTTTAGAGGCAGTGACATTCCAGATCAACTTCCTTTCCTTGTCCTTTCCTGCACATGGACCTGGTTCACATGACACAAGCCGCTCTTGACTGTTATCCTTGGGTTATCTGCTGTGTTATCCAAGCCCAATCATGATGATTTACCATGGCTGAGAACCACGGTAAGAAATAAGTCTGTCCTAGGGTGTCTCCATGCCACAATTGCTCACTGTGTCGTTCAGACTCAGACAACACAACCTATACTGGGAAAGGCCCCAGACTAAGTGGGCTGCTTGGCAGGAGCAAACGTTGCCCCTTTTGCTCCAGTTTGGGGCAGCAACCCTCCTGCTCCCTGCCCATGACCTCCCCTCTAGGGCAGGGGCTGGGAGCCAATGGTCACTACTCAACTGCAGTTACCCATTCTCTGTTGCCCTCTAATGCCTGGAGGCAGATGGAATTGTTCTTATTATTCAAAATTTCCTAACTTTGCTGCCAAATTTCCTTTTAATCGGACAGGCTGAACTTAGGACCTTCGCAGAACCATAGAACAGCAGAGTTTGAAGGGGCCAGAAGGCCATTGGGTCCAACCCCCTGCTATTGCAGGACACTAAGTTACACCATCCCACTGAAATAAGTTGTATGGAATAAGTTGTAATAATGGAATAAGTGTAATAAATAAATGACATTGGAATAAATAACAACTTGCACATGAATCAACAGTTTTATTCCTCCCTGGAATCTGTTGAGCCTTTCCATGCACCCACATTTCTCTACACAAAGAAAATCCTCTCCAGCCCAAAATTCCCTACAAAAGATATCCATCTGCCTCACTTGAGCATGCATGAGACAAGATGAAGAAGCTGTAAGGCTGCCAACTGTCCTTCCCAAGTTGTTAATTTCCAGAGTTCATTGCAGCAGGCAAAGCATGTGCTCCACCACAACACTTTCTCCATTCACTTCAATGGGACTTAAGCACAGCTCCCTTTCTCTAGAGGAGGGAGGGGTTTTTTAAGGAGTCTCCTGCAGAAGAGAGCCACGTCCAGCCTTAGGTTGATGTCTCTACACACTGAAACATCTTTGCACAAAAAGCAGGTGGATGGATTGCTGCATTGTTGCTGGTTATGAGCATGATGAGTCCATGCTTGCAAGATGCAGCCAATGGAGAACTGCAGTTGCTCAGCCTCCATGCATGCTGGAAATAACATGTGTGTGATTTCCATCCAGAACGAATCATATGGTTATTCTTAGTAGGCTGACTACTTCTACATCATGAAAAAATGAAGAAAAACCAGAAAAAGATAAGGACAAAAGGGGGTGCAGATTAGCAGAATATTGGCATATGCTAATTTATATGTATATATGTACATTTGGATGGGATTATTATCTTGCAAATAGAAATACACTACATCTCACCATAGGAACACTATGACTGGATCACCCATATAGTGGCTGCATGGATGAATTGTGTGTCTGTGACCTGCTAATGTAATGTATTGGCGCGTGACTTCAAGGCTCCCTTTTTCCTTTTCCTGCCTCTTTGTCCTTAAAGTGGACTTAGACGCAGCAGCCCTTCCTCAGACAACCTTTCAAATAAAGGGCTGTCCTCCATGAGACACAATAATGCCCACCTTAACTCCTGGCTGAGGAATTTGTAACAGTCTTTGGGAAATTCAGAGCATCCAACTGGTGTTCTGAAGGCTTTCCATGCCTTCTCTCCAGGTGTTATAAGCTACACAACAGGAAGAGAACTGTCCAAGGTTTTCAGCCAATTGTTTAAAAAAACGATAAACAAGTTCTACTGTAAAAAAAAAAACACACACACACAAAAACAAAAAAAAACCCTTTTATTTTTCTTCTGCATCAACACTGGGTTTGCAACTAATCCCACTGTTGTTTTTTTAAGTATCAATTAGGCTAAAAGTGATTTTTAAAAAGCTTAGGTTAAAACTGTTACTTTTTATTTTCTTTTAGATGATGTAGGTACCATCCCAGAACAGAAGGCAGAAGAGGTAAGACAGGAAGTAAAATCAAATTTCCACCTGCAGCTGCTGCAAGTTCCTATTCTAAAAATAATTAACATGTTTGGAGAGGTTGTTTTTTTTTAAATCTGTTGCTGATTAGTTGATTTAAGTTAAGTAATAGTTTAACAAACTTGAAAACATCTATCTCACCCTATTGTTTGTTTCCTTTTAAAAATAAGTGAGTTTAACAAGGTACCAAATGCTACTAGACAAATAAAAGACATCTAAACTTCTAAAGCTGTTTTAATGGTGTTTCCATGGAAATAAGGACTTAGCTGCTAAACAAGAAATGACTTTAATGATTAGGTGCTTCAAGTTGCACAAAAGAGAGAGAGAAAGGACACAAATTACAAGCTATCTCATGATGTATCATTTAGGACATGGCCCTCTGCACTTAGAGAAGGGATAAAATACACATGACGTGGTTTTGAACTTTAGCAGACAGATCCTGCTGCGTCACAACAGAAGAGAATTGCAGATTTATTTTTATCCTGAGCAAAACTGAGTTTGCTAACTGTATCGCATTAAAAAACAACAATAGACAAATACTGCCATTCCTAATAGAAGGAAAGGAGGCAAGAAAAATAAAGGAAAAGATGTATTTACTTAAAGGCTGCTTTGTCTCTGTTGTTCTCTGCTCCCCACTTCCATGAGTGCTGAGAAGTTCCAGAGTCAATGCAACAGGGTTTAGTTTGCTTTTGGAGGATGTCTTTCCAACATTTGTGCTATTTCCAAATATACAAGCAGAGCACAGAGAAGGCAGATGCACTCCTGCAGCAAGAAGCAGCTATTTGCCATCAGATTTCCAAAAACCAAAACGTGCAGATTCCCTAAATCTTCACCCACAGTTTCTGATAACTCCTGGACCTCTTCTTTGCAACTCCTGGACCTCTTCTTTGCAATCCTGTCTCCAAACTGTTGAAAAATATGATGCTGAATCAGATCAGAGGTCCAGAGTCCCACTGGTGCTGCTAGCCAATTTTAGACCCAGGACTTAATGGTCTTAGGGGAGCACTTTAGACAAGTACTAGGATTTCTTCAGTGATAAAACACGCTAATAAAATTTATGTATGTATGTATGTATGTACTCGTATGTATGTATGTATTTATTTCTCCCTCCTCTCCCTGCCAGTGGATGCTTCACAACTATTTCTGTATTTCTGATACGTTAGAGCAGAAGAAAGAAGAAAAAGAGCAACCCTACTTTAAAAAGAAAGGAAGAGAAGTTCTACACACAAAAGCAACTTCAGTTTTGCATTCTAAGCTTCCTTCAATCAGAGTGTCACCATGATGGTAAGAATAAAAGGATGTTTGCTTCTGTCCCCCTGATGTGCGCATTTACTTGGGAAATAGCATCATTTTGTTGTAGAAATAGATAATGTATATTTAAAAGCTAGCACAATAAAATAAACACCTGCACATGCCAGTTGTCTTTCCCTGAGCCCTAAAATTGTGGTGGGGAGGGGGGCATTGTTTTGTTTTGTTGAAAGAGGAGGAAGAAGAGGAAGAAGGCAACAAGAGAGGCAAGCAGTATGGCCATGAGGGCTGAGACATGGCTGGAATGAATTCAGCCAAATGCCAGGGAAGGACACCCTGGGGACTTCCATATGACATATGGATCGTGGCATATAGCAGAAGCTGAACAACTCATGGCCATCCTAATAGTTTGGCTACCAGCTCCCACCATCCTTCAGTATTGGTCAGACCAGCTAGGCCTGATGGGAGTTGTAAGCCAGAAGTCTGGAGGACTGAAAGTTGGCCAACTCCAGTTATCTGTCATTATGCAACACCCGTCAAGGGAGTGAAGTATTGGGAATCCATCTTTTAGCAAGAGTATGTCAGCCTCCCTAATACCCACAAAAGTTCCAGATCAGCCTTGCTTGATGGTCTGAGCAATTTGGGTCAATCCCTACTGCAGGCTCCACCCTTTGCCTCTAATCTTCTCTTCCTTTCCTCCCTTACTCTGCCTTCAAATTGAATTAATCTGGATCTGCAGCAGATTCACAAGCAAATTCCTATGAACCGCTTAATGCTTGGACAAAGGACTCTGCAGGATCAATGGAAACTAAACGTCTCTAGTGGCCATTCAGCTGGGAGAGAAATCTGGAATGGCATAGCAAGCTTCCAATTGGATCTTTATCTTTCTGCTAGAACATGGGTCCTCAAACTATGGCCCGGGGGGCCGGATCCAGCCCACCATGCCCATTTATCTGGCCACCATGCTCATTTGGACCTGCCGCGCGCATGCCCGTGCTGCCACCCACCTCGCCCCATGCACGGGGAAGCAGCGGTTCACTCCAAGTGAGCAAGCCGCTGCCTCATGCGCCCACCTCACGGTGCATGGCTGCCCCCCCCCCACCTCGCCAGCCCTCACCGGCCCGCGCACACCACCAGGTGCCACCTTTCCGGCCCATGCCCAGCAATGGCAGCTTTCAACTGGCCCCCAGTGAAAAAGTTCGAGGACCCCTGTGCTAGAAGAAGAAAAAGGAGTGGGGAGGAGGCATCTCTCGTTCCCCTTCCTTCTCTCTCCCACTTTTCACAGCTCTGAGCCTCTGCGGAAGCTTTAAGAGGAATTCTTAGATGCAAGGCCTACCACACCTTCAGCTCAGAAGCATGGGAAGTTCATGGAAAACAGAATCTTCCATTGCTTCCAACAGAAAGCCACTGGAGGAGGTCAAGCATGGAAATAAGCCTCTCTGAAATTGGAAGTGGCCTATTTTTGCCTCTTTCCAGAATAGGGTTCCCAGAGCTTAGGGTTTTGGCCTATGACCCTGGTTTCTAAAGGGATGCAGAACCTCCAGTCCAACCGTGGCCCAGGGGTTCTACATGAAGCCTGCAGAGCCCTCTTGTATTCCTCCAGGTGGCAGGGTTTGGCCTCCAAAGAATAATAGAAGAAGCACTGTGCTGGAGGAGACTCCAGGCCCATCTAGCCCAGCTCAGCGGCCAACCAGCTGCCTCTGGGAAATGCACAAATGGAATCTGTGTGCAGCAGCACCCTTCCACCTATGTTCCTCAGCAATGAGTCTACATAGGTATGATGTCCCAGATACCGGAAGCCCCCATTAGCCATCAGAACTACTAGTCACCGATAGCTTTTTCCTCCATGAGTTTGTCCAAGCTCATTTTAAAGACACCCATCATTACTTCTTGTGGAAGTGAGCTCTAAAGTTTAATGAATCCCTCCTGGAGGAATCCCATCCATTACCTCAGACTTCACATCAGAGCAAACCATGGGAATTCAGGTTGTTGGTGATTCAGCTGGCGATAGGAGGAAGAGACACCTTTCCAGTGGAGTGGCTCGGGATGGTGCGCACCATTGGTCAGCATTGGAAGGGTACCCACTCTTCCTGGCAAATCCCAAATTTCTTCAGCCTGGAAATTCTACCCACTGATATCTGGCCTGGGGAGGGTCAGCTTGGAGGGCAGTTCAGCCCCTCGGCTGATTGTGGTTCTGCACCCCTCTGGGTTCCAGGTCTAGGGTACTCTTGAAATCAAAGTTGGTTCTGGTGCAGAGGAAGGCCCTCTCCACTGAGATGTTCCGTCTATGAAAGAGTCTCCTCACTGAGATCAGGTGGGTCCCTGGTACAGAGCATCTCCACCAGCGGTTAGAGGCAGATTTGCTTGTCTGGGTATTTTCCCAACTGTTCGGACTGCCAAATAACCTTGATGATTTTAATGACATATTTTATTCCTTTCTCTCCATTTCATTATTTATGTTATTGATTGGTTTTATTGCTTGTATTGATTTTATTTTTGTGAACTGCTTTGGAGTTGTTCTTTCAAATGAAAAGCAATATTTAAAAAGAGCTGAAATAATAAATAAGAAAGATATCCCTTCAATGCCAACAAATGCCAACTGTGTGGAGAACAGCAAGAGAAGACTTCCTTGAGATGCTCCATCAGCCCTTCCTTCCTGAGATTTTCTTCTCTGTCATAGCTGCCATCCTAACCATAAGTGGCCAGAGAACTCTCCTTCAAAGCTTTCCAGGTTCTCTCATTGCTATTGTCTGAGAACAGGAAACAAGTTTGTAATTTTCCAGTCGTCAGAAGCAGCTGCTGTTTGTCAGGATATATCACGTTGCCTAATCAGTACTTCAGCTATTTCACACTTTATTCTCTGAGGAAGCGTCACATGAAGATCATCCAGTCCTATTGATTTACTGCCTTAGAGCATCTCGGGTTACTGTGTAAGATATTTCCCAATCTTATAAAACCCTTTATAGAAAAACGGAAGGAAGAAAAACAACGGAGGGCAGCAGCAGGTGGCTCCTTTAGCTATGGAGCTGCAGGCGCACGCACAAGCTGTCCCTGGGCAGGTTGCCCCAGGCCGGGAGAGAGGCCAGCATCAAGGGCTGGCATGGCTGGGTGGCTGCAAAGTGCTCCCATCCCAGCATGACAGAGCCCCTTGGAGCTGCTCAGGAAAATGACTGCCACCCCCTGTATGCCGGGACCTCGAATGCAAGTGCCCAGAACAGGGCAAGCACCTAGGCTTGCACAGCCAGGCCTCTGCTGAGAGGCTCCACGCCAGTAGGAACCCCTGGAGCTGCTGCTCCTCTTCACCATCACGGCCTGCTTATTCACCTGCCTCTTGCTCTGGCCCAGGCAAGGCAACGGCGGGTCCGAATGCCTCCTGTTTCCTGGCTCACTGCCTGTTATGTAAGCAAGAGGTAGCACTGGTCCAGTTGCTATCTCTCCAGTAATCTACCACATAGGACTAATGAGAAAGAGGATGAGAAGCAGGAGCAGCTGGTGGCAATGGCAGTGAGGGGGTGGACTCAGGAAGAGGAGGCCCCTGGAGGGTGTCCTGCCTAAGGGCTTCATAAAACTGGAGCCACCACCTGGCTGGAGAACGCTTCCTGCTAACCATGAAATCAACAAGAGAAGCATGAACGAAGAGTACTCCTGGCTGACACGCATTTCTGCACAGAATGAGAGAAGGGGACCTTGATTGTCTAGGTTGCAAGTGGGGAAAGAGGGCTGAAAGCTGCACAGTTTCAAGGTTGGGGCCAGACACAGTCCATAAGTCATCAGCAAGCAGAACTTTGCTCTTACCAGACCTACTGCATGTGTGAATGTATGAATCTTCCCCAAGGACTCATGCTGCAAATTGACCTTGTTGGTCAAGAGGCAAACTCAGAGTTGCCTTAATGTTCTCACACTGCTCAGGAGCTCCGGGAGCCAGTATGGTGTATTGGTTGGACCTGGGTTCAGATCCCTGTGCGATTACAAAGGATACCAAGTGAACTTGTTGCTATCTCTCACCCTAATCTACCTCACAGGACTCAGAAGGGAAAACCACGTATACCTCTCTGAGCTCTAATGAGGAAAGAGTTTAAAAAACTGCAAAGAAATAAACTCAGAATCTTATACATATCCACCAAACAAAAAATAGTGGTACCCAAAGATCCTACCTTTAACAAAGCTGCCATTACAAATAAATAAGTTATCATTTTTATACTTCCAGAGCAGTTTTGCAATAATCCCAGGAATGTGTCAGAACAACTATTTTGATCAGTACAGAAATGAAAATTGGTGATTTTTGTTTTAAAAATGGCATTTGACAATTAGGTCATTTGTTTGCACTTGAAATCCACATTCCAAAGAGATCTGTGGTATCCAACATAAAAGACAGGAGGGATTAAGTATCATGTGAATTAAAGTTTAATGTTCATAAATCTCATTTCCTCAAATCAATATTCACTCTCACAAATGCACACTAGAAACAAATTTATGCTTTAAAGTATGCAGCCAATCACTATACATCACCTTGGGTGTCTTTGGGTGGAGAGCACAATCCAAAAATACTATGCATCAATGAGCAAACACAAAATGGAGAGAAATAGGACTTGTGGGTTCTTGCAATTTCTGCAAATCTCGCCATACATTTAACTGCCACACACAGTGTAGTAATTTCCCTGAACACAGACTTGCTCACACCACTGTACAAGTGACAAATTGAATTCACTACCTGAAGATGTGGCAGGTATTGCAATTCGTGTAGATATATCAGGTGTGGACTGGAAAGCTGGAAATAATTAAAAAGGGGGTAGAAGCAGGTAGGGGTGGGTAAGTCAGCCAGACTGAAAAGCCGGGCTAGAAATGGCAACTTTCTAGAACCCACAGAGTTCCTATTAGCCTCTTGGGTCACCAAAGCGATGCTGCGAAAGGATAAGAGTGGCATCAAATGAAGAAGAAGTTCTCCTCATATTCACACAGAGCGGGATTCATCCTCTGTGCTTAATTTGAGGGTACTAAAGCCTTACAAAGTGGCCACTTAGTAAGGATGAGATCCATTCATGTTGTTGTTGTTGTTGTTACATTATATTTACACCCCACGTTTCTTCCTCTTGCAAGGAAGTCAAGGTAGTTTACAAAGTTCTCTCCCTCTCCATTTTATCCTCACAGCAACTAACCTGTGAAGTAGGTTGGGCTGAGAGTTTGTGTCTGGCCCAAAGTCACCCAGTCAGATTCAAGGTCATGTAGGGACCAAACCAACCATTGCTGGCAGTTGTTTCTTGCAACTCTTCCTAAAAGAAAAGACTAGAGCACTATCATATCCTTTGCTTTCTCATTAGCTATAAAATGTGCTTCTGTTCAAAGTGGAAGAATAATTGCTATTTAACATGCTGTTCCTTAGATAAGCCCTTAGGAAGAGGTCTATCAGAATGATACAGAGGTATGTCATGCAAGATGGATCTGACATTTTCAAGGCCAACATTACAACTGCTCTCAAACCAGATGAATGGAAAATTCTCCTGATAATTAGTTTTCTCTCCAAGTAATGATGGTGTTATTTGTTACTTCCTCTAGATCATTGCCAAAATCCTAGCAAACTCTAAAGGAGGATATCTGACACATCTCCAGAGAGAGAGAAACAGAGAGGCACCAAAGAGAGAGAAAAGACTTAATTTTGTAAAGGCTTTTCCCATTCTTTTCCCCACAAAAGATTTGAATGTAAACTTTCCTTTTATTTTGCTATGATCTCTGAATAATTATAAACTTCAGTTGCAGTAGAGAGCTGACTCTAAAAACGGTGGATATACACAGGTGAAATACAAAGCCAGACTTAATCAAATGGAGTGATCACCCAATGATTCTGATGATGGCAGATGCAAGTAAGCCGGTCTTACTTATTAGATGAGGCAGCCAAATATCTAGGTGGGGTATTTGGGGTGGGGAGGCCCATAGCACCCCATGACCCCCCCCCAAGGAGAGAGGATGTAAGCACCAGGTGAGGGGACAGAAAAGGCTGTAACAATTGCCCTCATTTCTCCCCCAGGCAGAGTGTGTGTTAAGTTGCATAAAGAGCTGTGTCAAGATCAAGTTAACAGAAAATTTAGTATAAACACTAGAAATTAAATAAGATGCATATATTTTTGTTTCTTTGATTGTTCCATAATAATAAAAGGCTGTTAAGGATACAGTGAAAACAGGATACAAAAACCTGTAAAACAAACAAAACAACTTGGGCTAAAGCTCAGAAGTTAAAACTAGTATGGAATAGCTTTGTTTGTTTGTTTGTTTGTTTGTTTGTTAGATTTATAGCCTGTTTTTTTCCCAATGAACTCAAAGTGGCTTACAGCATTCTCCTCCTGCTGCTCTTCCTCTTATCCCCACAACTACAACCTTGTGAGGTAGGTTGGACTGAGAGTCTGAGACTGGCCCAAAGTCACCCAGTTGGCTCCATGGCCAAGCAGGGACTAGAACCCAGATTGCGCAAGTCCCCACTCCCACTATCCCACACTGGCTCTCTCTTCTCAAATATTCAGTTTTGATCTTGAATCACATATAGTGATGTGACGTTCCACCCAAAGCCTGTCTCTCTTGGGCTCACCAGACTTCTTCTCCATGCTTGGCCCTGCTCTAGCAAGTGAGCTGAGCCAAAATCAACTCTGCAAGCACTCGGAAATGCTTTCAGGTCTCTTCTTTGCATGGATTATTCTCATGCTAAGTATGCTCAGTCTGCAAGTCAAGTGGGGGGAAGAAGCTGCACAATGAGTGTGCTGGCAGAAGGTGGCGCGTGCACAAGCTGGCCACACTAGTTACACCTGCGCATCTGTAATAGATGGACTCACTTCCTGTCAGATGTGCGCACAAATGCTTGGTGCAAGTCAGGCTTAAAGCAGACAGAAACAGGCTGGAGACTGAGGAAATAAGCTGAGAAACTCCAATGGAATCCCACCGCCAAACCAGATTCTTCACATATCACTAATCACAACAACAGCAGTATCTTAAAAGTTTAGTAATAAGAGCGTATCACAGTACAATGGTGTGCTCTGGGAGCCATGGGGCAGCAAAAAGTGGGGTGTGCATATCAGAAATAAGTAAAAATACACCACGGCCAAGCATTTAGGGCAATGCTGACAGCATGGTGCTCACCTCTTCTGGCCAGAACCCCTGAAAAGGCCTCAGACTGATATGCCTGCATTGGAAAAACCAGAAAATAAGCCTGAGATGTGGCCTAGCTGTACCATAATGTGTACAGCCGTGTTTCTAGTCCTCTGGGGTTGGTTTTCTCTTCTGCCATCAAGTAAAAGAGGAATAAATAGCCACCATGACTAGGAACAGAGCAAATCCTTCCAAAGCATAAAGACTAACTTCAGGTAGATCTATTTTTCAGATCACTTTTAAGTTATTATTTAGCAATAAACACCCGACTGTGCTGTACTTATTGTACTGCATGTAGTGCAGGTAAATTAGTTTATATTACTAATAAAGATTAATAATGATGATAATGATAAAATAATTGAAAAGATTTTGAAATTTAAAAGCCCAGCAAAGGAAAGTGCAAGGGGTGGCATTAAACAAAGATTAAATATTTAATTCTTCAAAGGTCATGTTTCTGTTGTTTTGCTTTGCTTTGTCTTTTCTCAATCACTTAAGTAATTATAAGGTGAAAGAGATCAGAACAATCCACCTTATTCATGGAAAGTCTTCAGCAAACAGACTTTTTGGGAGGTCTTCCATATGCCACTTAACACTCACCCTGGCCAATTTTTTCAGAGGGTCCTATTCTTAAATGGTTCCAGTTCTTGAAGCCAACTGTCATTCTTTCAATGGGGCCATCATTATCTGACATATCACAAATTTAAAAGGTTATTTTACCCAAAAATATTGGGGCTGGAGGCTGGGGACAAGGCACAGCTCTGAGAAAGGTTGTATCCATCGGTCCCACCCTGGCTCCATGGCTATCTGATAACCCCTGTAGGGAACAAAGCCAGAGTAGACAACTTAGATTAGGGACAGTGGCATATTGTGCATTGCTCAGTACTGGAAAGCTCTCTAGTTTTAGGTTGAGTTAGTAAAATTTGAGATAGAGCTCTTTTACTAAAAAGAAAAATCATTTTGTAAAAAGCTGCTGTAGCCTGCAAAATGATGGATTCATCCAGACATGGTTATTATGAGCAAAATTTTAGCACACAGCTAAATGATTACAATTACTGCATGTTAAGGAGGGAAGGAAGGAAGTAAGAAGAATTTGACAAAATAACTGTAACATCTAAAAAAAGAAGTAAATTTACACATTTACTAAATTTCTAGAACAAGAGGTTTCAAGACATAGCCCAATTTTTTCTCTTTTCTTTAGCAACCCCCAGAATGGCAGTGCATTAATCTCTCTTGCTATGGGCAGTTTTTCATGGAGCTTTTCTGCAGTAGAAGATTTAGACAGAAAGCCAGGAGGAGGCTGTGATCACATAATATATAAGTCATACGAAAGATCAGGGTGAATACAGAATTCTCAACTCTTCTCCCTTATTGAGCCTGAGCTAGCAATTGGCTGTGGGTACAGCAGTATCAAAACACACGGAGCTCTCTTCCTGCCAACTTCCTCTGGCCTGCAGAGGCTACTCCATTCATTTCTTTGGGAAAAGAGTTTTACACACATCTTCCTTTGTGCAATTTAGAGTTTACCTTTCGTTGGATGGTGGGCATGGGACAGGAAATATAAGAGTTCTCTGTGTGTATCAGAGGTGACTGGAGGTTCTGAGTCCCGCCTTCTGGAAGGGATTTAACTGTTAAAAGGCCATGTGTGGTGTTTAAATGAACATGATTATGATCCTTAACCATTGCACCAGATCTCCAAAATAAGGGCCATATAAACTATGTAGATGCAACCAAGCGATGGAAAGAGTTATCCTTGTCTTAGGTTGTCCAGGTGCCTTTTCTTGTAGATCTCTGACCCTCATCCAAAGCATATCAGCCTGACAGTATGTGACCGATAACCCCACATGGCCACATTTCCCTGTCCTTCAAACATAATAAATATCCCCTTTCTGGGACATCCAATGTGTCCTTTATTTTTGAATTGCTTAAGCGAGCACATAAACTGTTAAACTGAGTGACAAGCATAAAAATCTGGAAGAACACAGATACTTACCAATCTTCCCAAGAGCTTGATGTCGTAAATACGCTGTCATTCTGCTTCCTCCCATTTTTGAGGAAAAAATTCAAGCACCCCACATTCATAGCTTGCAAGCCAGGATCCAAAAAAATGTGCCTGCAAAAGTGAGCTCCGCAACAGGAGCCAAGCTGTTAGCTTGGGGTCCTGCAGGATGCCTCTTCCGCTTGCCTACTTTGCCCCAAGCGTCACTGTTCAAACTGCACCAGTAAGCATGATGTAAACAAGAGCAAATAATATTCTCCCAAGTTATCCAAAAGAGATTCTGAGCCTTAGGATGAAGCTGCGTGCAAGGTGATTGGGGGCAGGGGGGAGAAAGGGGCCGTTTTTATGATGCTTGTCCAGCCAGCCAGTGTTGAACGTATGTTAGTCACGATCCTTCACTTGGGGAGTGGATTAAAGAGCAGATGGTGGTGATGGAACTTGAGCTGCTGTCAAATGAAAGCCAGGCCCCTAGCTAGTTTTCCTTCTCTCCTCTACATCTCATCCTATCCCATTTAAGATCCTTTGTCCTTCAAAGAATCCTTTTAAAATGTGCATTCTACTTTACTATATTCAGTGCAAAAGCACTCTTTTGAAGCAATTTGCAACATAAAGCAAACGGAATCCACAAATACAGAGTTGTGTACATAGTGTGGCAATCAGTGCTCAAAGACTCATAAAACAAGGTTCATAAAAACAGTTACACACTGAGAAATTGAGCCGTTTCATCAGAACTCAGCTATGTGTCTTATCCCTTGGACAGTTCTCCTGAGATGACATTTGAATTTGTCTGGAGATTTTTCTTTAGGCGGATTTCAGTGGCAATGCTGTTTTGAAATATAAATTGCCTACTAAATATGTATGCTCTTATTTTATATAGTGCTCAACTGATAAATGCTCTCAGACAGGTTACAATAATAAGACCCCAAACAACTCTAAGATAAACAACCAAACCATGAAAATATCAAGATATTAAGTTATAGCAAGAATTCTATTGACTTCTGCTAAACTGCTGCTATTGAGAAGCTGAGCTCTGATGGGCTTTGAACACACTGTTGTATTCTAATAGCAAAGAGGGCAAAGATAAAGGGAGAAAGGGAGAGGAAATGAGTGGAAGGAAAAGCACGGTAACTATGTTTAGAAAGAAAATGAAGTTCTCTTTGCATTCAGACTTTGCTCCTGGGTCCCCTTTGCTGAGAAGAAAATAAAAACATGTATAGGTTGTAGTTTGCATTTTTGTTAGCCTCACAATAGTGCCTCATCTAATGGATCTTTTGTTTCCCCAAAAGATTGCATGTACAAGCATCCAAGCAACTAGATGCAATGTGATCCTGATGGCATTAATTAAGCTTAAGTGACCCAAGGGCCCTCTGCCTTAATTGTACAGAAAGGTGAGAACAAATTCCGTCCGCATTTTATGCATACTCACTTCTTGTGATCTAGAATGCAGTAATGCATCAAAATTTGCATTTTTCTGAATTTTGTAATCCTATTTTCAACCCAATGTGTGTATTTTTGTGCACGTGTTGGGAAAAAGTGTGTATAAAATTCTTTGGGCCCAGGGAAAGTACACACAAAAATTAGCACAGGAGGGAACTTTATGAACAGAACTGCATGACAATAGGGAGAATTATTGCAAAGCACACATAATTTTGAAAAAAGTATGCACACAAACACATACAGTGGAGAACAGTACAGACAAAAGTGCATAATATCTGGATCAGAACACATGAAAATGCAAACAAATGTTCACACTGAGTTCAGCAAAATTAATTCAGTGATACAGGGTTGGAACTCAAGAATGGAAAAGTCAAGAAAATTCACAAAACCGAAGATTTGCTCATTCCTATTAGCAGGGTTGGAAGCTGCCCACCTGTAGTATGGGAGTATGTTCAGATGCATATAAAGGTCTTCCTGGCCACCAAGCAATGCATGACAGAAACATTAAATCAGTCGTTCTAAAGACCTGGTGGAAAACACTGTGGAATCCTGAAGTGTCCTCACCTCAAGACAGATCAGAGGTTAGGGCATCTCTCATGATGCCCTTTGCTCTGAATGCCCTGCCTATTTTCTCTGTCCGCCTCTGTGAAGCAACCATTACAGCTTCCCAATTATCCATTTTTATTTTTAGCCAATAAAAGTACTTTTATTCCACTCCTCAACCTAAACAAGATGGTCACCATGGAGTGGTTTACTATCAGTCAACAAGTGCAGTTTGCATTTATAAACTGCTGTTTCCATAATCTAGAAAGCCATGACACCCAGGGAAGAAACGGATGGGGAGGGCAGAGGAAAACATTGAGCAGTCTTTCAAAAATGCTGCTGGAATGACCCTCTTATCCTGCAGTGGAGGGAAGCCCCTGATATTCCATTGGCCTGGTTCGCGCTCCCTCTCTCTCTCTCTCTCTCTCCCGCACAGGGCAGCTGGTGGCAGGCCACTTCCCTTTTTTTCATGCATTCCAGTCACACTGTGAGTGCGAAACCTCTTCCCAGGATACTCAAGAGCCCTGGATCTACTGACCTTCTATGGACCTTTCAGAAGCGCAGGGAGTGGTGCCTCACAACAGGGGAGAAATCAGCACCACTGTGATGAGTTATCAATACGATGCAGGCTGGTGGATTTATCTGGTGGTGAAGAGGCTGCCTTCAGTTCCAAATCCCACCCCGTTCTGCAACAATATGTGTACATTGTCCTGTGAGGCCAGATGGCTTTAGCCCAACATGAAATATATACCTGAGTCAGTGAGTGTCTGTCCTCAGCTAACCCTCTGAAAGAGGCTTCAGCAGGGAGTCCGGCTCTGGGAAACAAAGACTAGAGTCTAAGGACACGTGTTGTGCTCAAAATGGGGCCAGCGGTCAGGTTTTCCAGCAAGCATTTGCAGGGCAAGGCAACTTCTCCTGACTGGCCCCTGTTCAGCTGATCTCTTCTGTGTGGGTCAGCTGACAAAAATCTGGCCAGGACTGAAACTCAGGCATTGCTCTTATACGGTACCACTTAGCCTGGTGGGTAGAATAGAGTAAGAATTTTGCTCAGTTCAGGATTGTGCTTTGTTTTCTAATATGAACTTAACAACATCAGCACATGTTCAGGAACTGGATGGAAGGAGTTGATTTTTTTCAAAACTGAGATGTGGAAAAAAGTGACAGGTTTGTCCTTCCTATCTGTAGTTCAGGAAGCATCAGATTGAACTCCCAGCTGCTGGTGTCCCATTTTGAAATACTTTCCCAGTGTGTTTGTTTATTTATTTAAAACTTTTATATGCTGTCCACCACTTTGACATCTCAGAATGGGTTACAATAAATAATAATAAAATAGCAAAACAGCACAGCATCCAGCAATTAAGATAAAAGCCCCAACTAAAACAACTAAGCATTAAAATACTGGGAAAATAGAAAGGTTTTCACCTGACACTGAAAAGAAAAAAGCATTGGTGCCAGGCAAACCTCTCTGGGGAGCATATTCCAAGGATGGGGCACCACCGCAGAGAAGGCCCTTCTCCAAGTATTCACTCTCCTAATCTCCTTCAAGGAGGGCTCTCAGAGAAGGGGCAGGAGGGCACATAGGAAAGAAGGCGCTCCTTCATGTACCCAGGACCTAAGCCGTTTGTTACAGTGAGGTGTAGCAGAAAGGTTTGGACTTGGAGTAGGCAACCTGGTTTGAAGTCCTCATTCATGAAGCTCACCAGTTGACCTTTGTCCATTCAAGGGATGGAGAATGGATAACCCTCCACAAATTGCATTGCGGCTTTCCTCAGCCCTTACCACTGGCTATGCCAACAGGGACTAGTGGGAACTGCAGTCCAACAACATCTGGAGGACCATATGTTCCCAACCCTTGGTCCAGTCATTATCTCTTAGCCTAATCTAATATGGCCACTGTGGAGGTAAAACATTGGAAGAGGTACCCTGGAACTATATGCCAATCTTAGGCTGTTGGGATCCAGGGTGGAATAGATACAAACACAATAAATATAGTTCTGTGTGGAACACAAAGGGTTGTGCTCAGTTTGCAAGAGTCTCTTGGATACATGGTCTGACTCATTAATATCTTCCAACCTGGTGGCCCAAGAAACTCTCTGAAGTTGGGCGGTTCTTTTAAGTAAGACCTCTAAATATACTTGAGTCTGCAGTCACACCTGCAAGCCTGAAATTAAAACTGGGAAGGGAGCCACTGAAGCAGAGTCTGGCATCAGAGCAGTGGGTTTATCGCTGCTGCTTAAGGCTTTCTGAATTTAAAGCTGGTTCTTGAAAGGGAAGAGAAAGAGAAACTAGAGGGAGATCTCCCCCAGTTGCTTTTCGTAATCAAGACAAATGGTGAAGATCTCCAGCCAAGGGCAGGAAAGTGAAACTGGAGAAAGTCACGGCGACATTGCACTGGAATTGTTTAAATTAATAATTGTGATTGGCCATCAATAATAGCGCCAGTCGAAAGACAGAAATCTTTCTTGCCTGTATTCTAGACCGCATTTCCCTCCCTCTGTCCCCCGAAACTCTCCTTTCCCTCTCCTCTGCACACCTGCTTTTCTTAGCTTTGTTCATATTGTCATTAGCTTCATGGATAATTGATAGCCAAGCCCGTCCAGCCGATGCTAAGAAAAGAATGACAAGAAGGGTAGACACGCGCCTACTATAAATAGACACAAAACACGACTAGCTTGTTCCAGCTTTCCCCTGGGTCCTAATGCAAGCTGCTTTCTGACAGCCACTGTGGAGCAAGGTAGAGGGAGGGCTATATTCCACTGTCCGGGGTTAAAAGTTTACATTCTTTATAGATGAACCTAAAAATATCCCCTTCTATTAAAGTTTCAGGTTAGTTTTGCAGGTGCATTAAAAGGTTTTGCATTTTTAAAGAGAGAATGTGGAATTCAGCGCCCTCAAAAGCATCCTTGCCTAAATGCATCCAAAAATTTGGTTTGCCAGCAATATGTCAAGGACCAAGCGTGACAGGAGCCGGTTAGCCTTAATCTCCATGCATTCGTCTAATCCTTTTTTAAAACCATCCATCTTGGTGACCATCACATCCTTAGCAGCAAATTCCGTATTATGACCATGCATTGCGTGAAGAAGTGCTTCCATTTGGCTGTCCTCTCTCTCTCCCACCAATCAGCTGTCATTGATGACCCCAGGTTCTAGGATGACAAATGGTACCCTACCCACCTAATCCATACCATGCACAATCATGTGTCCCTCTGTCCTGTCTCCTCAACGTGTCTTTTTTCTAATTGCATTTTCTGCAGATATTGTCACCTTTCCTCACATGAGAGTTCTCCAGGACCCTTTTGGCTGCCCTTTTCCAGCACTACAATATACTTTTTATGATCTGGTGACCAGAAATGCACAGAATATTCCAAATGTGACTGTACTATACCTTTGCGTATATTCCACCCTACCGTGTATTAATGCATTTTTCAGCAGCGCTTCAGAGCAGACGGCTTCTTGACAGCACAACTGAGGTTCGAGCAGCTTCACAATACTGCAATTTCATGCTGCACATACAGCTTTTAGGCAGCACCCTGTTGCTGCTTCATTTCAAGAACACAAGAATAGAATACTAATTGTATTTGCTTGAGCCACGAGTCATTGCAACACCTACGTAAAATGCAGCGAAGCCATTGAAATGATCAAATGAAAACTTATTCCAAAAAATATGCACCAGGCATGATGTGTATCAAGGATAAAACACTCCTAAGCAAATAAAAGTGGCAGAATAAAAAATAGAAAAATGATGACACAGAGTAGACCTTATTTTAATGGTAGCCACCAAAAACTTTGCAGACTTTATCTTCCTCTGCAAGTAAGAATGATATATAGAGAGCAGATGGGAGGAGATACTGAAAATGGTGTAATTTAGCCTTTCCTTATGCCTTTATAGAATGAGCAAGACAACCATAAATGAATCCATGTTTTAATGCAATCACCACATGGACATATATGATTTCCACCAACAGTCTCTTATTTGGCCCTCAAATAACACTGAGGACAGTACATTCAGTCATATGTGTTGAAAGGACTCAAGAGAAACTAGGCCCAAAAGACAAGCTGAACTGTTGTATTTCACCAGTCTGAATTTTGCCCTGAATTTTCCAGTTCAGCACAGAGGTTTTCATTGTTTCCGCTATGTAATACCTGTAACCTGCGAACTGTTCCTCTGACCATGTACAAAGTGTCTTCCTTATACACCTGGACCCCAGCTGCTTGCTGTCTTTTTAGACTCAGAGCAAATGGGAAAATGGTGCTGTTTCCCTCTGATTATAAGCAATAGTGTATTGAACAATTACCATAGCGATGCTAGGAAAAAGTGATTTTCCATGTGACATACATAATGAAGAAAGCACTACATGATGCAGGAGAGACAGGGAACTCTGAACAAACCCACATCACATGGTCCCATGTTACCTGGGGTCCTGCTGATTTATTCCATCCTGCCCTAGTTATATATTGGTAGGCAGTGCAGTTCTCTGAGCAAGGTGTTGTGTTTTTGGTGGGCCACCTTGGCCAGCATTCTAACACCCAGCCTCTGCACTAGCTGCCATTTCTTGGTCATTCTCAAAGGTAGCACCACACAGAGCGGCCTGTAACAACCCGGCCTCAAGGGTGCCAGTGCATGAATCACGGTGGCCAGTTTTAAAACGTTATTCGCAAACCAGAACTCATCTAGAGGACAGTGACAAGAGACAGTGTGTAGACTGGAAGCCAGGTCCTTTAGGAAGGAGCTGGTTATCTTTAGCATATAGAAGTGTTTCAGTGGTTATATGATTGCCCAGATATGGCATCAAAGGAGGCATGGATGGGTAATTGCCAAGGGCACCCAACAAGCAGGGGCCCACTGACAAGAGCCCCCGAACTCCTTCCTCCTGTTCTCCATGGCTACCTGTTTGTTTACTTGCCTCTTCTGGCCCAGACAACAGTGGTGGTGCAACAGAGAAGCACAGATTGGATAACCACATACCGATGCGCTGAAGTCATGGATTTCCTGCGCAGGACCAGATAACCTTTAAGGTCTCCTCTAACTCCATGACTCCATAATTTTAGGAATCTCAGCTTCAATTAAACTTTCACTGTTGTCTCTTGGGGATCTTCTGCTGAGCCTATGATGCTTTGGGATTAAATTTGGAGGAAGCTTAATTCCATTTCAATCTCCTTTATTATCTTGCAAAACTCATAAGTCAAAGGCAGCAAGATAGACCAAATCCAGAGTGAAAGACAAGAATTTACATCTCTAAATACCATAAATGCAAGATGCATGCAGGGAAGAGAAAGAGGGAATGATATTAAAGTGTGTTTTGTGTTCTTCTAGTAAAACAAATACATTCCAGAGTGAAAGCTTTTAATATTTAATGCTTTAACAACCAAGCCAAGAACTTTCCTTAAACAAAAATAACAGTTCTGTATATCCTAGCAGTACTGGGTTATTCTTGAGCAAAACAAGTGGGTTTATTTACTGACAGCTATACTAATAAGCAATAAGTAAAACCCATTACAGAGACAGTGCCAGTTCACTTTACAAGGAGGTGGAAAGGAGAGATAAAGCAGAAAATGCTTGACCTTCTTTGTCCTTGCTAATCCTCTTATGGAAGGTGATTTGAGGCAAAATTTAAAGCAGCAGGAATAGGTAACTAGCACTTGGCAACAGTTCATGGCATAAGATTGGTTCGGGATTTTCATGAGAAAATCAGTGAGATGCACATTTGTGTTCAGTTTTATCAGATTTCACAGGTGTCACAGCTCAGAAATACCAGGCATGATTCATAGGCTGGTTGGCTCTGCAGAAACCCTATCCTGGCTGCTGTTGATTTGACAAAAGTCAGCTTCTCTACATGGAGACAGCATCATCGCCTGCCTACATTGCGCAGGAAAAGTTGCCTGTAAAAATGAAAAATTTTCATGCATTCCTAGGCATGAACCACCACTCCGTATTTTCCCTGTGAGAGAGATTCTTGGAAATGAACGGGATGGGCAGAAAAGTGGCCAGAGAAGTGAGCTTCTCATCTGGCAAGCCCGTGGTGGAACGGGAGGAAATTTAGCAGTGAGATTTCCCCATTGTTGCATCTCCACGCTTAGAAAAACTGTGAAGTTTCTGGCTAATACACAGCTGTAACACCCAGGAGACTTGGCAGAAAAGTGTCGGCAATGCTAAGGAGAGCAGGAAGGTGGTCTGGAGCAGCCTTTCTCCACCTGCCAGGAGGAGAGGAGAACCTCTCAGGAGGAGCACTTTTACAGAACACACAACCTTCCACGCTAAGCTCTGACCAAGCATGGTGGAGATAGAGAAAGGAGAGAACAGGGCCTTCTGTGAGGCTGACAGCAGCATTCACAAGCTGTGCCCAGTTCCTCCATCCTGTTGCAGCCCTTTACACTGCCTCCAAGATCTTTCCTGAAGGCCACCAAACCCTCAAGGGGGGCTTTTCATGGGTATTAAGAAGAAGTGGGCATACCCTTCTGTGAAGCCTGTGCATGCTACACTCCAGTGCTACAAAGCAACAAATACTGGAAGCCATGCTCAAATTTAAAAGAAAAAGATGCCCTTTTCCCATTAGATTTCTCATAAGATTTTAGTCACCACTGCTTTTTGAAATGCAGAAGGGGATTTAGGAACCCCAGAAACCTCAGTGAATCAGGGGACTGCTCATGAACCACATCCTCTAGGTTCATGTGAACCGTAATTATATGTTTGAGATAACAGTTGTATTGTGACCCACTCTCTCCAGCTCTGTGTCAACCATTACAAGGATTGGGGATACTAGATTAGCAACTTTTCTTAGCATACTCTATTCCTCAGGACCCAGTTGAATGAAAGGCATGCTGGGAAATGTGTCCCATGTGCTTATCCCTTAAAACACCACACTAATGGCTGTGTAGTCCCAAAGGAAGAAAACTGTTCTCATGCCATCCAAGGGATTCCTTTTTATAGACATAAAAATGCAAGAGGTTATATTGATTTATTTATGTCAAGTGATGCAAGAAAGCAAGAACAACAAACAAAATCTAATTAAAGACATTGCTCACTCAGCCACCTCAAAACCGAAGCTGGATAAGGTGCCACTCACTGGGTCTCTCAACAGTCATTGGGGAGGTTGGACTAAAAACCCGGTTATTTTCCATGCTGCGCTGAGCTCAGCAAAAAACTTAGATCTCCTCCCGCCCACTTTTGCCTTCAGAACAACAACAAAAAATATGACTAATAGTAGGCTTTTATAGCTTTATTTCTAAATACAAGTTTAGAAAATGAAGTGGCTCATACTGGTGAAAAGTGCGGGCTAAGTTCTTGAACAATGCTGTTCAGAAATGGAGTGACTGTGGAGAAAAGGTGCAGGGGTGCCAGCAGCTGAAGGGATGTGGGTGTGTTTGAGGGAGATGCTGACAGGAATACGGATGGGTATCATTACTATTATGACAGCATCATATACAAATCTCGAGTATCAGGGCCCACCTTGTTGCTAAAAAAAACACACCCAGGGAACAAAAGACTGGGAGAAATCATCTGACCTACTAGCACGGACAGTTTTATCCCCAGTAAGGTGACTATGTTGAGCCTGGAGCTCAAGTACTTTGGCCACCCAATGAGAAGGAAGGCTCATGAGAAAGACACTGATGCTGGGAACGATTGAAGGCAAAAGAAGAAAGGGAGGGCAGAGGTTGAGGCGACTGGATGGGGTCGTGGGGAGGTGGGTGTGGGGCTGGGTGGACTCTGGGGGATGGTGGAGGATAGGAGAACCTGAAGGAATGTTCTCCATGGGGTTGGGAAGAGTCGGACAGGGTGGCTATGTGCAATCCTTTACACAGACACCTGCTATTGTGTTCAATTTCAACACCTGTTCAGGTCAGGTCCAGCTGACAGAGAAAGGGTTCTAAGAAAGGCAAGCAGGGTCCTTGAAGGTGCTCCTCAGCAAGTAATAGTTGGACATCAAACTGAGCTGATTCTTGGTCACAATAAAAGGTGACGGAGAGACAGAAATGAGATTATGCACCCATGATTTGCATCTTATACAGCTATGCCAGTGACCTACACACTGTAGGCTGTGACAAGACCCTCACAGCGCCCTCTTGCCCGGATTCTCCCCAAATTGCAGCAGCTTGCTTGTCTTTGCATGTCCCACAGGGATTGGGTGGGAAACAACAGCCCCACTGGGTCTTTTCAGAGGTAGCATCTTGTTTAGTAACATCCTCCTCAAAGGCAGTTAACCTGTTTGCCTTTAGGTGCCCAGTAAGCAAAAATTGTCCCATACCTGTCCCACTTAATTGTTTAAGCTTTTCAGTTATCGATTATAGGCAACTGCCTTGCTCCAGAACATGCAGTTTGTCCATCTAGCCCAGTATTTGTTTACTCTGGCTGGCAGAAGCTTTTCAGACTGTCACACATTCACATCAGCTGCTGGCTCATTTTAACTAGAGAGGCAAGCAATTGAATTGGGATACTCCAGCACCCAAAGTATGTACTCTTCCCTCCAAGCCACATGGGTTTCTACCCATCATATGATGTTGTAATTGTTTTTCTGTGGACATTATATTCTTAAGTAAGTTCTTTGGAAAAGGGGAGGAAAATTTATTTGATTCAATCATTACTTTTATTTACAGGCGATGCACATTTACAGATATGCACTTATGTACAGGTGTGGACCAGTGCCAAAAAACCAACCATCCCACCTCTCAATCAAAACAAAAAAAAACCCATACAGAGGAGAATTGCTCTCTATCTTGAAGACAGATTTTGCAACACCTCCTTCCATGGATGGTGAAGAAGAGTAAAGGCTGAAGCCAGGAAAAGGTCGATTCTGCTTTCTTTAATGTTGGGGTTTGAGTTAAATTAGCTCACTTCTCATTTGCCTCGCCCCAAATCCCCACTGTGGCTGAGTCAGTTGCCATAGGAACCCTAATCTTTATCTGCTGTGCTTGCTAAATGATCTGGTATCAATGCCATCCTTTCTGAATCTTCCTGCATTCCTCATTCCAACTCTCTTCCTCCTGCTAGAACTGAACAGAGTGGTATCCCTTCATTTCTCTCTTTCCTTGCTCACCCCTTTCTGACAATCTAGGATCTCTTAAGACTTAGATCTCCCAGCAGCCAGCACAGGGCAATGAACTGTGTTCCATTTGCGTGCTGGGAGAGATTTACTGACGTGGAAAGGAGCAATGGGTCAGACGGGAACAGAAATGTTGGCTGTTTGGCAACCAGAAAGCATAGCAGCAGAAGATGTGCATGGTTTTTCTGAGTGTGCAGTGCCAGTTTTCCAGGTAGAGGCAGTCAGTCACTTGATATCACAGTTCCCTCTTAGCGCTGTTTCCAGCTTTTGCAGTGTCCCAAGCTGTTAGATGTAAAATGAGCTATTGTGTTATAAAAAGAGGAGAGGCATGCAATGAAGCGTGCTTCAGAATAAGAAATCCAAAAGGGTAAGCCAAGGTAAATAAATATCAAGAAATGGCTCACCAGAAATGTCAGAGGAATATTCAAAAGAAAGATATTTTTGCACTATTAGGGACAGAGGCTTGCAAGTTCTAAGCTGCATTTTACTTTTCTCAGGACCCCAGTATTGTGCTTGGTGGCTTGGTGGGCTTAAGCCAGGGGTCAGACATGAGCCTGACAAATAACAAGCATAATAAATATCTCCTCCTTTTCTCTGTCTAAAGTACAACTAGCTCATAATTTCACATAACAACTCCTGAATCATCTTGGTTATCTCCACCAGTAAACAAGATGCAAACAAAGCATGATCTACCCCAATAATTCTGCAGTATGCAAACATCTGCTTACAAAGTCTACCACAAGCCTAAATATTGCACACCAAAATGTTCCTGTTGCTGGAGAGTTCTCAGCAAATGGACTCTATGAGGTAGCTTGCATGCAGCAGTGGCTGAATAATGCAATCTGAACCCAGGAAGCAAGCAGCCAGTAGTGTAAAACAGGCCTGTAATAGAATGAAACCTCCACTACTACTATGAAACATATGAACATGCTAGTCTTCTTTAGGCACAAGAAAACCTTATTGACCTAGTTTTTATGTGATCCCTGCCATGAACTCCTGATCCAAAGTGTGCTTGGATTAATCAGGGCCTAACAATGAAGCAAGAGAGTCTTCAAGCTAAGGAAGTGTGACAAACAAGTCAAGACTAACCTACACCTATGCAAAATATAACAGCCTGAATGATAATGGGGACAAGAGGCTGTAAACATATAGCATTAGTTTTGGCTTTCTTCATTCATTCATTCTTTTGCCTACCACTCCACAGATGAAGATCACTGGACAGTTTACACAGTCCATAAAACAGATGATACAAGTACAATAAAAAGATCATAAAATCTAGAAAAATTAAACAGCTAAAACCAGCTAAAAACAGGTAATAAAAGCAGGCGTTAGGGATACCATATGAGTACTCTCCCTGCATACATATACCCAGAAAAAAGCCAAAATTCAAAGACCAAAGGACTAGAATCAGTTAATTTCCACAGCTTCATAAGCAAATAGTTACACTAAAAAATATAAATAGCAACATCTCCTACACTTTCAAGGCATAGGCAATATCTATTGACAATTAAACATTTATAAGTCACATCAACACAGCTCTTGAGTACATAATTATACAAGGTATTTTTCTTCCCAACATATTTTGCTGTGCAAACAACTGAATACAAATAAGGACTATTTCTAGATTTTACCTGTGTTGCTTAACTACCAGAGAAAGTGCTTTACAATTCTCATGTTGAAGTGTGTGCAGACAATCGGGTTTTGTTGTGCTGCCTGTTATCAATAACTGAAATTAAGTGTTCCCTGCTACATGCCATTTCACTGCCAGGATCTTGCACCATGAACCTTATAGCTCGAGCATAGCGAGATTCCCAGTACTGTGTGCAGTCAGACCTCAGTACCTTCTTTAGGCTTGTAGAGGGTGCTTAACATCAGCCTCTGCAACTGGCAGGTGGTATGAAGCCTCCAGGTAAGCTGGGACTAAGATATAAAATGAGTCTGCTTAAAAAGCCAGTACCTTTTGCTGGTTGTACGTCACATGTTAGAAACTGGCCACAGGGACTCCTTGGAGTACACGCAGCTGAAGTCAGGATTTGGGTCCATCCACCCACAAATCCAGTGTGGTTCTTATCACATGATCTGGCACTCATTTCTGTTTCACTGTGCTGTTCTTTCATGTAGGAAACTTCTACTCCATTAAAGATGTAGGCACTGATCCAGACAGAAACCTTACTCTGACCCTCCATTGTCCACCCCACTCTCTTCATTATCTGAGCCTTTATGTTTTCATCAGAGCATTTGAAATATCTGCCTACAATTGTTCGAGCCAAGAAATCATCCAGTCTCCTGGTGCTCTGCAATGAAGCAATTCAATTTTTATGAAGTACGGACTTTATCCCCCAAACACCCTTGATATCCTTTGATATAATGCATATCCCATTCTAAAGCAATGCAAATAAATAAATACATAAATAAATAAAGCATGCATTTATTTGTAGGGTGACTGTTTACTTCTGTTGCTGTTTTCCCTTGAGCTCCCACCCCTACAAATTCAGCTGTGTAGTTTCCAGCCAAATGCATTCAAAAGAATATCCACTTCTTTCACCTCAGCAACATATCAAAATGAGGTGGGGGGACAGACTTATGGGACTGCAAATGGTTAAATTTCCCCCTTACACTGAAGCACTTCTGCTGGTTGCTAAGCAACCATTTCTGCCATTAGGCCAAAGCCTTTAATGCCTACATAAAGTGGCTAAAAGTGCTTCATTTCTGTACTTGTTGCCTACCACTATATTCCAAGCAACTGTAACAGCCAGCTGCCCATGAATTCCCATTGTATCATCTTGGGCAGAAAGGGGGAATATAAATTTAATAAAGAAATAATCAACAAGCAGAACAAAGGAAGAGCCATGCATCACCCCCAACCAGAGTCTTCACCATGCATTACCACCTTATATCACACCTAACAGTAATATTGTCCTTTGCACATTTCCCCCCACCTGAGGTCTCATTTGACCAGGCCAGGTTTTGGTTCAATGGGTGGTCCCAAATTTAGCCTGCCTACACATCACCTACAGCATTAGCCCCTCAGCTAAAGTTCAGACAAGAAATTCTGACATTTAGACATTGAAAATAAAACAAAAAGTCCTGTCCAAACCTGCAACCCATTTTTCATACCATGAACCCTACATTTCCTGAAATGAGAGTGGATTGAGGGACAACTTAACAGAACAGGAAAACTACCCCAAGAGCTAGGACTGATATAACAAAGTTAAAAAGTTTGGAAGCTAACAGGCATTCCTAGCATATTTATTTATTTTATTTTATTTATTAAAAGTTTTTCTATCTCATCCCCTACAGAACGTCTTTGGACAGCTTACAATAAATTACACCCTGAGTACAGAAAACAGTCCAATGGCTTCCACCATTCCCACTTTCTTCCTGCCTGGGGAATGCTAGGAGTTGTAGAGCTTTGAACTAAGGGATGCTGGAAGTTACAGGACTATTTCTGTCTAAACACACAGGATTTCACCACAGACAAAATAAGAGAAGGGAATAGAGTCCAATAACTGAATCAGCTGCAGCTGGACAATTCAAGGCCACACAGTTCTGGGATACAACTCCAGACCTCCATCTCAGTCACTCCCTCAGCCACAAAACTGCTGATAGATGACCACAGTATGAAACATTTCCTGTGTTAGGTATTTAAGTCTCCCTCCTTGAGTCTCCTCAAAAAACTTGCCAGAATCTCCTCAGACAACCCTTACATCTCTACACACCTCCTAAGGGCCAAAAGGAGCTGTGTCCCAGGCACTGTGTGGAGGGCCACAATGCTACACACGATTACATAGCGCTAAAACATATTCCTTGCAGACTGGGTTCTTCTTGTCCCGTAATGTGTCCTACAGCTCAATCCTTCCTATGTTTGCTGAGAAATACACTCCAGTGATTTTGGTGGGATTTGTTTTCTAGTAGATCTCCATCAGATTTCAGCATGTGACACATAATTTTTAAAAATGATTTACTTGTTTGGGCTCTGAAGGTTGAGCTCCTTCTCCTAACTCAAAACTGATGTGGGCTGAGCCATGCTGGCTGCCTCCCCAAGGAGGGAATGGGGCTTTGGGCGGGACTAAAGGAGGTTTTTGGGGGCCACTACAAGGGGAGGCTGAGGCTGTCACCTTCCAATAGTTCACACCAGTGCCCCACTAAATCCGGTTGGTTGAAAATGGCTGTCCAGATTAACACAAGGACGAAGCATGATGGCAGCAGGAACACTGCTTTACTGCATGCCTGTATGCACAGAAGCCCTCAGGGCTGGAGGTTTCCATGCATCTGCCCTAGAGCACCTTGAATTGCAAACTTCCTGTCCTTTTAAATTATCCGGTTACCAAAATTATTTGACCAGTGGACAATACAATAAAAACAGAAAACACAACCATAAAAAACCAAGCAAACAAACAAACAACACAGAATAAGGCCACAAAAAAGCAGGAACAACAAATAAAACCATCTCGGCACAGAAAATAACATGAATACCAAGAGCAGAATATACGCAAAGCACATTTGATGTGCCCCCCCCACCCCGCTTTTTTTTCAAAGCTGCCTTTCTTTTGTATGTTATGAAAACTGGATATTTTCTGTTGTAAAGGGAAGAACTGGTCACAATAATCTCAAGTATGTAGTTTCTACTATTCATGGGAGGTTTGTTAAGTCGTATAGTAATAACCCTTTCTGTTTTTAGCATGTGGTTATTAACCACCAACGGGAAGTTACCACTGATTTTGTAATATGCAAACGAGCCCCAAGAGAGCAGCTCTTCTGTTCCGCCCCCTCGTTATGCCATCAGCCTGTGAATGACTCACACTTCTCTTGCATCTTCACTTTTCTGGTTCATTACCTCCAACACAATTATATGACACGCATATCTTATGCGTTCGTAGCAGGGTGCGTTCCTTCTCCCTCTTGTCTTCTCCTTCCCTTGCATTCTGACCTGATGCTTCCCACTCGTGCCTTCAGGATACTCCAGGCCCAGAAAGGACTGCCAAACTCAATCCATCCACTGCTGAGCCCCATCACGTGCACAAACATGCAGTGTAGGAGAGACTTCTCCGTGGTGTAATCCCACACCGCTGCTGCGTGTGTGTGAATAATGCAAGCATGTGGGTGAGGTGAATCGTGAAAGTCTTTCCTACGCAGTCAGCACTCTGCCAGCCATGGTGGATAGAGAAATAAGTTCTCATATGCTCTTTCCCTTCCTGGAACATTGGGCCACCACACACACCCCACACGCACAGGGCCATATTTCCCCTCTCTCCTTCCTCCAAAGGTATCTTTCCAGAATGTGATAATCCCTAGAGCAAGGGCATACAAGCTTTTCGGTACAAAGAGCTCCATCCAGTTTTGGATGCAGAGTTCGTACACACTTCCATATGCACACACACACCCCTTAGTGTGCAGGTTAAAGCCTTCCCTCCCTACTTAATGCAATCTAGGCATCACCATCAGGGTGGAGTGGAAAGCATGGAGGGGAAAATGTCTCCCATCCACACTGAGGCTGTTGCTTCTTCCTTGCTACTAACAGCAGAAAACAGCAGGTTTGTTGTGTGACCTGGACCCAGCCTCAAGGAGAACCATGATATTTAAAAGCCTTTTAAAATGAAGTATAAAGCAAACCTTTACAAGAAGAAGAATAACCAGAGGCCAGAAGAAGAAGCCAGATTATTCCATAATCAACATTTGGTCAACACATTCTCCAACTTCTGAAGGAAATGAAATCAGAAGCTAAGGAGAAACCACCAAGAAAGCATCTCTGTATGTTACTGGAACTTGGTCTTCAGATGGTATTATCAAAAGATCTCTTCTGGTAAAGATTACAATGGAACATAGAGAGGGCACCGGTCTCCAAGATATGCTGGCCTGATTAATGTTTTGTATTTATTTTGTGAGAGAAGCTATTTTCTGTAATTGTTCTCTTTCTTTAAGTGCTGTCTTGTTAGGAATTGATAGTCATTAAGTCTGGCTGTCAGCTTACACTTTTATCTAAAAGGGATTTCTGGAAATATTCTTGTTGGATAGTCCCTGGGAAACCTGTTTAGCAGTTCTGCAGAAGATTCATGTCTTGAAGGATAATTCTAGTTTTCTTTCATGAAAATGTCGCTTTCTTTCCTTCTGGGAGGGACCGTGTGTTTTTCATTCTGGGTAAATTAATCTGAAACAAATAACCATTCACTGCTTTTATACTTTCAACCTTTAATAGCATTTCAGTTTCTTAAAAGTATGAAGTCTGACATTGGATAGGAAGCAAGTGCTAGGTAAAAGGGATCCAGAGTGGTGTAGTGGCTAAGACAGCTGGACTGGGTCTTAGCAGATCAGAGTTTTAGTACCCACTTGGCAAGAAACTCACCCAGTCCCCGACTCTCAGCTGAACTGACCTCACAGGGTTGTTGTGAGTATAAAAAAGAGAGGGAGAGGAGGACGAAAGCCACTCTGGAGTCCTTGTATAAAAGAGGTCTGATGTGATGCAAGGCAATACAATAATTAAAAGTCCTAGTGCCCCTATTTTGTTGGGAAAGAGTTGCTTTCTAACTTCACCTATATAGTAGAGAGCCAGTATAATAGAAACCCTGCTGGATTTGGATCTGGAAGATCGGAGCTAAACTCTCCACAGCCAGGAAGCCAACTTGGTGCTGTCCCAGTCATGTTTTCCCCTCCTACCTCACAGCATCTCTTTGAAGATAAACTAGGCTTGGATATTCTCCATCCCTGGAATAACCTGAGATACTAGAAAAAAAGATGTTTCCTATGACAATATTAGAACAAGCCACCCAGTGAAAGTGTTCATGGATTGAGGCCAGACCCAAGATGATCCTTCATGCTACCTGTGTCATCTCCAGGTTTTTGAGAGCCTTTCAGCAAGACATCCTGAGTGGGCCTCCTCCTTCAGAGAGCCTCCCTTCTCACTACCATGGCCACCCACTGCTCTTGTTCCTCCTCCCTTTTCTCATCCTTGCTACTCCTTGCCTCACTCCTGCATGCCATGATGGTTATCTGGGCCAAAAGGAGAGGCAGGTGAACAAGCAGGTTGCAGTGGTCAAGAGGAGGAGAAAAGCCTGGGGCATTTGTCAGGGGCCTCGTACTGTGGTGTGGTCCTCAGCGTATAATTTTGATCCTAGACTCACTTTTTACTGTGCTTCTGCTCTGTGTTTCTGGCCCATTATTGGTTGTCTGAAGTGATATATTTGTACTGGTGCCCCTGTCTTGTGAGCTAGGACTAGACAACCTTATGGTCTCTGCTAACTCCAGCAGCCACATTACTGTTTAGTCCCAGCTTATTCCAGCTGAGAGGCTATCTTTAGCAGTAGTTGGGTCTTCCTGAATTTAGGTGTGCAAGGAAATGATGAAACCAAAGAACTCATTTCAGTGTCTGGAATTCAACATGCCCTCTGTGCTCTCTAAGTGAAAGATCCGTTCATTAATGATGCTACAGCTACACAGCTCTTTTAACATCTCCTCGGCTGAATGGCTCACTCTAAATCATTCTGTTTTGGAGGAAGGGAAGACGGATGTTGAGCTTACAGTGACCTTTGCCATGGTGGAACCTATACAGCTGTAGAGAAGCGAAATGTGCACTGTTGAACTTTGCGATAACACATGCAACTCCTCAGAGGTATATCAGGATGGATACAGAATGGAAAGGGAAAGAATGGAAAGGGAAAGAAATGGAAAGAATTTATGCACTTGCCCAGGCATGGCTGTATTGCATCCAGTTTTGTGCTTGAAACTGATTACTGGCCATGAAACAGAACCATGATACTAAGCTAATACTATTTGGTCCCCCATTCAGTCCCAGGAGCTACAGATGGGGGGTAATCACACTTTAAAATGTGAACCAAATTAGTTTCTTGCCCATCTCTAGCCAACACTGCAACGTGATTTGACAGCTACGCTTTTATGAGGAGCTTCTCCACAGCCCCAACCTTAGCTCAGAATAAAGCCTTGCTTGAGAGCACTTGAGTGATTCTGTCCTCTTTGATCCAGACCTCCCATCAGCCCCTGCCAAAGCAAGCAGGAATAGGCAGCTGGCAAGCTGGTTCAAAGCTCCTGCTTCATGCCCTTTGCCTGTGCTCTGAACCTGCTTGCTTCTTCTACTGGATCACTTGCCTTCCTCTGTGCCAGCTCTCCCTATATCTGTGGGAACAACCATCATCCTAGTGCTAATGTACAATTATGTGCATGCAATCCCTTGGAAATCAGAAGCACTCTGCCAAAAATTAATTTTTTCAGAGATCAGCTCCAAAAAATATTTAGTAAAGATGTAGCATTTCTCATCAGCCACCCCAAAACTTGCATCTGTGGCTTTCCTGGTGGCACCCTGAGCTGCTGCTTCGGCCCTCTGCTCCTTTTGCCCCCCCTCCCCACAGGATCCCCCTGCTTCCCCACTCCACAAAACTAGACAGAGGCAGTGGGTGCTGGTGGCTGCAATGCCGGCAGGGCGGTTTCACAGCTCTAGGTTTGAGCCTGAACTTGAACAGAGCTCTCCGTGGTGCTGAAAACTCTCCCCCAAACCAGGTGCGGGCTCAGCACCACGGAGAGCTCCTTTCAAGTTCCGCCTCATGCCCATGGACGCTGGAGCCACCAGCCTGCAGGAGACATTGGTGAGCCTCTCTGTTTGCAAAAGGAACAAAGTACAAGCCCACTCCATTTTGAGCCGCATTCACACAATCCTTTCAATGAAGAACAACTGCATTGCTGAAATGTGGTTTTGCCTCTCACTACAAAGTGTCTGATAAAAGGGCTGGGCACCTGCTTCAGATTAAGCCTGACTACCAAACTGAAGCAACCTGCTTCAGAGGTATCTGGTCCTCCTCTGGAAATAAATAACTATGGTCCAGAATGAAGTGGCAAGTGCTGAAGCTGCAAAGTCACTTCTGAGGGTCCCTGTCCCCTGCCCACCAAGCCTAGTTAGATCCATTTTTTTAACCTCACACAAGCTCTGAGTGTTCTTCATAAAAGGAACATACCAGGTGGAGGGAGAGGGAGAGAAGTTGTTTTGTGACTGGCAGCTCCCATCTCTGATAAAGGAAGGGCTTTATCAGAGCTCTCCGGTCACAATGTTTTGGGGAGGGATGCTGAAGCAACATATTTCATGAGCCAGTGTGGTGTAGTGCCTTGAACAGGAGAAGGGCACCTCTCGGGGCCATGAGTGCATTTGGTAATTTGGCTGCCACAGGAAGCATGGCAAAGAGCAAGCAACTTGGCCCAAAGAATGAGTCCAAGGCAAAGGCGGAATCTGATCCCCAGCACTAAGCAGCTCCTTTGTACCTGCAGTTTTGACCCCCAACACAGCAACTTCAGCTGGTAGTGAGAAAGTGTGTTAATTAACAAACAAAAAACATGGAAGGGACACGACACCTTGGCAGGCACCAAGAAAAGTGTATTGGAGTGTGCAGGAACCACACTTCTTACTTCTAGATTAGAGTATTGGACCAGGGCTCTAGAAATCCCAGCCTTAGTCCCTGCTTGGCCATGAGACTCTCATGGGTGCCCTCAGGCCCCTCAAGGACTCTTAGCCTAGCATACCTCACAGGGTTGTTGTAAGAAAACACTGCACTAGTATACTATTGAGCAGAACATTTTTAAAAAATAAAAGGTTTCTTATCCACCACAATTTGCTAACCTCTGCACTAATCCTTCTGAAATTAATACAGGTCACTTGTACATTGTGCATCATGTTCATGCAAAGTGAGAAGGTGGAACAGAAAAGTAGACCATGAGTTTGTTTGGTTTTTTTAATATTGCACATTGTAAAGCCTTCCTAAGACCCACTGGGTATTGGATGGGGAAAAAATTACCCAAATAAATAAATAAATGCCTTCTTGTACTCATGTGCCCTTTGCCTGCAGTTTGGCCGAGAGACTACCATGCATGCAAATTTCATCAACTTATTGTAAATGCAAACATGCACACATGTTCACATGCGCATACATGCATACACAGAGGGTGCAGAAGGTCATCTTTCCATGACAATCAATGTAAAAGACAATGAACCTTCTGAAAATGAACCAAAGTGAATTGTCTGAGTTCTTGGGAACTGGTCTCATTATAGACAGTCTGCCAGTCTGTCAGTCTAGGCAACTGATTGTTGAGAAAAGCTACTTCATATGCCTCCAACTGGCTAGCAGTTGGACCTGGGCACCTGGCATAAAGTCTCCTTCAGTGATCTTCATGTGCTGCCATTGCATGTCACTTGGCCTCACTCACAGTAGTGATTAGCAGAGTCCATGCTTTCCAGTGCTTTCTCTGTTGGCCATGTGGATCCCTGGGAAGCAAGCACAAAGTCCTTTGCTAATTGCTTCCTTGAAGAAACTCTTGCCAAGTGAGAAGGGACACTTTGACCATACATTTCCAGCCTGGAGGACAGAAGAAAGCCGTCCCTTTTACAGGACCATCTGTACCAGGTTGTTGGTGTGGGAAGCACTCCAAGATAAAAGCTTTTCCCATTCCAAGAGTCCAGAATGTCTGTTCACGCTTGATTTTGCAACTTGGTATTTCTGAATGCATTCAGATCCTCTGGGCATATTTCATAAACACACCTGAAGTTACTGACCTATTTAATGACCACATTTTCAGCAAACTGAGTTCAGAAGTGGTTTGAGGAAGCTTTATCACGAAAAATCTCCCAGTCAGTGGTACAGTAAGATAATTTTAGATCCTGGGAATTGAGGTCTAATGGAAAGATGCTTTAGACAGGGCTGGTTTAGGTGGCCAACTAACATTTCTTTCATCATGAACAGCACTCCATGCTTTACAAGTGCTTCTGTATGCCTAACATGTCACAACAAGAAACAGAAAACTCTTTGCTGCACATGCTAAAACAACAGCAACAACAATCTCCAGGCATGTGTAATGTTGCATTTTATGCTCTCTTCACTGAGCACCATTGGAATAAAATGGAGTTTGTTCCTGATATGTGATATCCTCACCACTTGTTGTTGCTTGGCTGGTGATAGGAAAGGGCTGGGCTGGTAGGAATTTGACCCCATGAACCATTCCTGGCTGCACCACAGTTCCCATCTAGTTCTAAAATAGATGGTTTAGGACATTTATATTGTGCAGTAAATGGAGAAAGGGCATGTGACAGGAGCAGGGGTGATCGGATTCAAGGATGAAGATGATTTCTGCCCTTCAAATGAGAAAATTTGAAGATATCTGACCCTGGTATCTTGAAAAAAAAATGCTTCCTTTGGCCTATTTCATCCCCTCAGTGATGAGATATTAAGTCCTGTGTTTTAAGGGCATGTCCAGTCATGAAGTTCTGTATGGTTTGTCGTAGTCATTTCTGGATCATTCCTACAGTCATCTAAGATGGGTCATGCCAGCCAATAGTATCATGACTTAAGGGAAAGAAAACCAGACATGGGAGAAAAGAGAGCAGCATATGGGTGGAGTAAAAATGTGAAAAGGGGGACTGAAAGTCAAGTTCTGTTGTAGGTTTTGATCTGTGCGCTACGCTTTTAGCACTAAAATAAGTACCAAAAAGGTTGGTGCCACCCTCCGCTTTGATACTGTTGGGCATCTGATCTGTTTTCAAGCTCAGTTCAAAGAGCTGCTCAACACTTTTTAAAGCCATACATATTTTAGGGTCAAGATACCTAGAACACCTCCCATGGCCTTGTGATCCAACTGTCCCTTGATAACTGCCAAGGTGGGCTTTTTGTGTTCCATCACCAAAAAAAGTACATTTTTTGGTCATGCAGGATGGGAGTTGTGTACAGATTTGTGCCCAAAACTTTGTGTCCTAATTTCTAAATTTTGTGCCCAGACTTTGGAGCTTTCTGACCATAGAGATCTGCTTCACCCTTTCCTTTTTGGTTTCCTTGCTCAGTGAGCAGATTTCAGGCATACAAGACCTATTGTGTTGCTTTCCAGAACCCAGAGATCCAGCACTTGGACCCTGGTGTAAAAAACCCCATTCCCATAAAGCTAATGAATTCTGAACCCAAGAATCTGTGTACTGAAGGGACCTCACACTCCTGCACAATAATCCCCTCCTGATAACCCAGACTTTCTTTATTTCACCTTGGTGCTGCTTTTTGGGGTTGGGAGTCAGAAATCCTTGCTGATCTACTGCTAAGCACCCAAAGATCTACCAATAAATTCCAACTTCACTTCTGGCCACTTTGTCCTAGATTAATAAAGGCCTTCCATGTAATTCATATCTCCAAATCATGTTTTAATCTGTCTCTTTTTGGTACTTTCTTTTGCTCTGCTGCTCTTCCATTTTGATTTTGTTGTTTGCATTATTACTGATGTTGTATTTCTTTCGGTGTTTATTGTTTTGGTGGCTTTGCTGAAAAGCAGCTAGTGAAAGCAAATAAATCAATAATATTGTGAACCATGGTCATGAGAACAAATGCTGAAAGCACAAAACTGCTCTTTATAGAAACATAGAAACATAGAAACGGAGCGAGTCAGAAGGGGCCTCCCGGGCCATCTAGTCTGACCTCCGGCACCAGCCGGCTCCACTCATGACATGCCCACCATGTGCACATCCAGCCTATCTTTGAACACCCTCACTTGATGGGGCCTCAGCGACCTCTCGTGGAAGCCCATTCCACACCCTCAGGGTCCTAACTGTCAGGAAATGCTTCCTGGCATCCAAATGGAACCTTGGTTCCCTGAGCTTTGCTCCACTGGAGCACGTCCTGCCTTCCTTTGCAGGGAAGAACAGGTCTCTACCCATCTCCATGTGACATCCCCTCACATACCTGTATGTCTCCAACATATCCCCTCTGAGTCTCCTTTTCTCCAGGCTGAAGAGACCCAGTTCCCTCAGTCTCGCCTCATACCCCATCCCCTGCAAACCAGCCAGCAACCTTATGGCCCTATGCTGCACTGACTCTAACCTGGCTATATCCTTTCAGTAATGAGGGGCCCAAAACTGAGCACAATACTCCAGTTGCAGGCACACCAGAGTCATGTAGAGTGGTAGTAATACCTCTCTTGATCTAGAAGCCACACTTCTGGCTATCCAACCAAGGGTGGAGTTCGCCCTCTTGGCCACCGTATCACACTGCTGACTCATGTTTAGCCTGCAGTCTACCTCGAGGTCCCTTTCACAAGTGCTGCTCTCCAGCCATTTGTCACTTAACCTGTACTTATGACACCTATTCCTATGCCCCAAGTGCAAGACCTTGCACTTATCCACATTGAACGCCATCCTGTTGTCTCCTGCCCACTTCCATAGTCTGTCCAGATCCTTTTGGATCTGGAGTATCTGCTCCTCAGTTGTGGCCACTGCTCCAGTTTTAGTGTCATCTGCCAATTTGATCAGCAGACTGTTCACCCTTTCTTCCGATGATTCCCCACTAATGGTTATCTTCTGCTTTTGGTCAGTCAACCATGCCCTAATCCACCGGACAGTGCTTTGGTGTATCCCAAAACTCCTCAGTTTCTCCATCAGGATATCATGGGGCACTTTGTCAAAGGCCTTGCTGAAATCCAGGTATACCACATCCACTGCATCCCCTCCATCTAGCCATCTCGAAACCTTGTCATAGAATTCCACAAGGTTTGTCTGGCAGGACCTGTTTTTGCGGAAGCCGTGTTGTGTGGCTGTCAGCCTCCCTTCCCTATCTAGCATCACTAGATCTCTCTCTATTATGAGCCTTTCCATTGTTTTTCCTACAACGGACGTAAGGCTATTAGGTCTATAATTCCCATATCCCTTTTACTACCCTTTTTTGAAAATTGGAACCACTGATGCCACCCTCCAGTCCTCTGGAACTTCACCTGTTCTCCGCGAGGTCTCAAAAATGGAGGCCAGCGGGTGTGAGAGAACCCCTGCCAACTCTCTAAGTACTCTCGGGTGTAACCCACCAGGGCCTGGCGCCTTTGCAATGTCCAATGCCCTGAGGAGCCCCTCGACTTCAAGGGGGGGTGACTCTAATCTGTGCCCCTAAGTCCCCAGCCTCATCTAATCTCCTATGCGGATATCCCCCATCCTGCTTTGAGGAGAACACAGAGGCAAAATAGTCATTTAGCATCTGTGCCTGTTCCCTCATATCAGTCACTGGATCTCCTTCCTCCTTATTTAGTGGTCCCACCACTTGTCTCCCCTTCTTCTTCCTATTTACATGCTGAAAGAAGCCTTTTTTGTTGCTCTTCATATTCTTGGCAAGTCTCAGCTCATAATCAGCCTTAGCCTTGCGAAGAATCCTTCTGCAACGGGCCTCCTCCTCCCGGTATATGCTTTTGTCTATTTGCCCCAGTACCTATTTCCTATGGAGGTTCCTCTTTCATCTAATCCTTCTAACCACCTCCTTTCGCAGCCATGGCAGCACTCTCCTCCACCTCCCCACCTTACTGACTAGAGGTATCATCAAGGCTTGCACCTCCAAAACCTCCCTTTTGAGTGCTATCCCCCCCTCCTCAACTCGCTTACCTTCCAGTAACCTATCCCAGGAGACTTTCCCCAGTCTTGCCTTCAGTTGGCCAAAGTTGGCCCTCTTGAAGTCCCTGCTTCTAGTACCCAGACCTGCTGCACGTCCCCAAAGGATGGAGTGATCACTCGCATCCAGAGCTCCCCTAATCTGTACTTCATCTATCAGCTCCTCCCTATTGGTCAAGACCAAGTCAAGGATGTTTCCCCCCCTCGTCACCTCTCGGACCCTCTGTGTGAAAAACCCTCCCTCTATAGCTTCTAGGAAGCGATGTGACCTAGCAGTCACTGCCGAGTGAGTCTCCCAAGTAATATCCGGGAGACTGAAATCTCCCATAATTACTGTGTCTCTCCCTCGAGATATCCTTAGAATCTGGCCTGTCAGGAAATCATCCAGGGTCTCAAGTTGACCTGGAGAGTGATAACATACCCCCACTGTCAGGTCTCTTTCCCTGTCAAAACCCCTAAGTTTCACCCAGACTGCCTCTGCCGAATCCCCATCTGTGCTGCATTCTGTCTCACTGCATCCTATCCCCTCCCTGACACATAAAGCCATGTCCCCACCTCTCTTTCCCTTCCTGTCCTTTCTAAGAAGGTGATGCCCTTCTATGTTCACATTCCAGACTTGCCTTTCATCCCACCAAGTTTCTGCGATTCCCACCAGGACATACCCTCCTATTCCCAGGAGAGCTTCAAGCTCTTCCTGCTTATTACCCATGCTCCTAGCATTGGTGTACATGCACCTCAACTCCTTCCCACAGCTTCCTTTCCTTGGAGTTCCCAGCCTCCTCCTTCCTCCCATCCTCCCTGATATCTGGCCCCTCTCTGTAGGAGTCCTGTCAGTCCCTACAGTACCTCTAAAACCCTGCTCCCAGAGCCCTGATCCTCCCCCCACACTTGTCCGGTGCAGACACATTTCTGGGGGGCCTGAACCCCCCCCCCCGGTTCAGTTTAGTCTTCCAGATGAAGCTAGCTAGAGCATCTCCAAAGGACCTTTTCCCCATCCTCGTGAGGTGTAACACGTCCCTTGCCAGAAGTCCATTATGCCAACATCCCGCTATTCACCGATCTTAATAAGCTTTGCTTGCTTGCTTGCTTGCTTGCTTGCTTGCTTGCTTATATGCCTCCTTTTTCCCTTCCAAGCAACTTGAGGCAGCTTATATAATTCTCCTTCTCAATCTTATCCTCACATCACGAACCCTGTGAGGTAGGTTGGGCTGAGAGTCAGCCAGTGAGCTCCATGCCTGAGCAGGAACTACAGGCCAGCTCTCCAGTCCTGCACTCTTAACCACTGCAGCACATTGACTTGTTCTTTTTAATGTTTTGAACCTGTCCACCAGCTCTGCCATTTACCTCTCTGTCCCAGACTGGGACTTCACTTCCCATTAACAGTGAAGTTTATAGTCATGAGAGTCAAGTATGTAGTTTGCCTACTATTTTTAAACATGTGTCACCATTCGTCATGTTTATTCAAGCTCCTTTGTGCTCTGCTTCTGCTTTGAGTATTTCATTTCATTCTTTCCATCTCATGGGACCTATGAATGAGCAATTTGAATTTTAAACATACCAGCTGCAATTTGTGAAAGAAATGTGTTATAAATTTGATTCCTTTTAAAGGAAATATGAAAATGGCATGAGAACAACTGCAGGAAGGCTCTTTCTCACACACAAACAGCTACCATCATTGAATTGTATCTCAGTGGGAAAACAGCTCAGCCATGTTTTGATCTTAGGTGCCTACTCAAGATCACAACTCAGAGTGAATATTGACACCTTAATCCATGCTTTTGTACTTGCACGGGGTGTTAAAAGGCTGGGTTGCCTCAAACCTTGGAGCAAGCTTGATTTATTTTATATAGGTGTGTGTCAGCTCTCTCATAAAATAACCAGAGGCAGCAAACAACGTATGAATTACAATCAATATTGCAACAATGAAAATAATCAACACAAGTTAAAACAAAAACAGCAGGGGAAAGGAAAAAAAGGAAGCAAGCCGGGCAAAATACAGACAGTCCCTTAAAGTTCCAACACAGAGAAAGGAGACCAAATCCACAATAAAATGCTAAGACAGCTTCACCTAGGGGCCACTGGGAGTTGCTTAGCACTTGGACGCATCTGTGGTAGAACACCCTGAGATGTTTAATTGAGGAAGATGAGCCAGATTTTAATTTGATGTCAGTGTGAAGGCAGTGTGCAACAACTCATTTATTCATGCATGGAACTCTGAATTGATGCAGTCCTGATTATTTAGTAAACAAACAAGTGTGTAAGAGCCTTTTAGGGCCCAGTCCAATCTAAGAGTGGACAGTAAAAAGCCCTGCAGCTCTCAGGTGTCCACAACCACTGCAAGATGTAGCATTTTTTCCGTCTAAACATGCATAGGATTGCAGCTAAGCCTGGGTAGCCTGCATTGCATTTCACGCCATCCCCATCTTGCTGAAAATCTGCCACACGGCATTCAGGAAGCAAAAATAGCCCCACGTGCATGGATTTTCCTATTACTCAACTAGCCATAGGAGCTGCCTGAGTTGTATTTCTGGCTTTGAGAGAAGCACTGCTGCTTTTTCCTGGATAATTCTTCCCTTAAAACGACTTTCAGGAGTCAGCCAGCATTAGTCCTGCTTGCAACAACTGTGATAGTGAAAATTACTTTACTGTCAATTATCAGAGAAGCATTGCAACGAGCAGGATGGAAGATATCGAAAAGCACATCCCTCAGGCCAAAAACACTACACCACTAGAATTTAACAGTTATTTTCTGGAACTTGTATTCTTTTGGTCATACCCAAGATATGTGATCAATTTTGGTGGTGATTGGCAGCAGCAGCTGATTGCAGTGGAACCACTCCAGGTTTCAATTTGCACATTAAGGCAACAATCCATGGTGCCAAAGCTATTGGGTGGGATAGGATTCAGTACCATGGATACTTCCTTAAGTTCAGACTGGAAGGTGCATGGCTACACTGCCCTACAGACATGGGAGTCACCAACCACCACTGGTTTTTCGTATGAACAGGATTCCAACCTGTTGCCACTGTATATTTATAGAGATCAGCACAATGCTCAATCTCTGGGGCCTTCTTCCAAGTGCCAAACCCTTAAGAGGCTCGGAGGGTGGCAACTAGAGGGAGGGCCTTTTCTGTGGTGGCCCCCATCTTTGGAACAACCTCCCTGCTGTGGTCAACCTGGTGCCAAATTTGCCATCTTTTCAGCACCAGCTTAAAACAGGCCCCTTTGCAGAGGCCTTTAAAGATCTCCCTTGTCATCTGGGGGCCTGACACAATTATCCAGGTGCCTTTCTTTTATTCTTGGCAGGTCTTTTTATTGTCTGTTAATGTATTTTATGCTATGGCACCTGAGGGAGCACCTTTCTCCATATATTCCTGCCTGTCCACTTAGATCTGCTTTGGAAGTCCTCCTCCGAGTTTCCTCCCCCAGTGAAATCAAAGGGGAAAGGAGTGGGAGCAAAGCAGGGCAGCAGCGGCCAGACTATGGAATTCATTCTCCTCCTCCTTTCTTTTAGGCTCCAGGTGAAAACTTTTTTTTATGTAAGCAAGTTTTTGGTTGATCTAATTTAATTTAATTTAATGTTTTTATATTTTGTTATGGATTTTATTATCTTAATTTAATTTCTGTCAATTTTTTGGTTGGGTTTACTGATGTGTGTGAGTATTTTATCTGAGGCATTCTATTATTTTATTTTTTTACCTTTTATCTGATTAATAATTGTTTTATTGTAATTTATGTAGGTTTTTATCCTCTAGTATTGTAAGCCACCCACAGAACCTTCAGGTTATGGGGTGGCATAGAAAAGGAATTACATAAATGAATACATACTATATTAAATTATTTTTAAATTCTTGTTAATGTTTTTAATCTATTTTATTTTATTATTTTTATATTTTGTTGTAAACTGCCCAGAGAGATTTGACACTTTAGAATATAGAGATGATGTGGTGGTGGTAGTAGTAGTAGTAGTAGTAGTAGTAGTAGTAGTAGTAGTAGTAATAATAATAATAATAATAATAATAGATAAAATACATAGAAGAAATGTTTTTTTTTAAAAAAAATGAATGAAACCTGGTCATTCAAGAAGTAAAATAGATCAGTTTAAGCTAGAAGGGAGTACAACATGAAAAGAAACTGAAGCCACCTGTGGTGCAACATAGCTCTTCCTCCAACAAAGCCAGAGAGCCATACATTAAAAAACCCCAATGTCTATAAGGATCTCTGCTCTTTATGACAGAGTTCTGAATGCCAGTTGTCTTAAACAGCTAGAGAAAATTAGCTGTTTTAGTGCTGAAAGTAACAGCACTAAAAGTGGTCAGGCTGCTCAGAGGCTCGTGGGTGCCCAGGGCAAAATGTAACCATTCAAACAGCACTTTCACTTAGGAGCACAGGAAGCTGACTTCTGTGTGTGAGACCCTTGGTCCAGCCACCCCTTCACTGTGGACACCGACTGGCAGGGTTTCGAGGAGGAGGTTCCTCAGCCCTCACTGGAGATGCTGGGGATCGGACCTGAGACCTCCTGCATGCCGAGCAGGGGCTGTACCAATGACCCACGGCAAACCCAAAGTCATATTGCCACATGCTGCTCTAAGAAGCAGCAGGTCACAGAAAACAGGAAGTGTCTTAGGTTCCTAGTCCATATGACCAAGCAGCAAATAGAACTGGGGCTGCACCCATTCGCACCAGGTTCGATGGCCTGATTCTAAGGACTCAACCCTGTTCATGGGGAAGCACTATGAGAATGTTGATAGTATTCAGCATCTATGGAATCCTCTGACATTCACAGACCCCTCCATACTTTAAACGGTATCCATAAAAGTATTCTTAGAAAGAATTTCTACATATTTAGAAATATTTACATATTCTAAATCTACATATTTAAAGAAGAGTTGATTCAAGAGAGGACGAATCCTCTTGATGACAATAAACAAGAACAGAAGAACAGCCATGGCAGATCAGACCAATAGTCCATCCAGTCCAGCACCCTGTTCAGTTGGTAGCAATCCAGTGGTCCACAACACCCATCACAGGATGGGCATAAGAGTTCCATTGCTCAAACTGAAGATGGAGATAGCCCACTATCAGTAAGGTAAGGCTAGTAGCCATTAAGAGCTTCCTCTTCCATGAATCTACCATAACAACATGCAGTTGGTATATTTTAATACTTAATAATGCAATGAAACCATTCACAGATACACGTGGGCTCAATCTCAGTTCTTCTCACAGCAATAAGACACAAGCTAGGTTTGATTAGCTAAGTTCATCTCATATTTCTTTGTTTCATTTTTTATTTCTTTCAAATGTGTTTAAATCACCTCTTAGAGACAACCCCCACAAAGCTGTGTGCAAAATTGAAAACTAGCTTTCTCTGGATCATGGCCAGAGACTTCAGAGCAAGCACAGGGCAGCATTTTAATACAGAAAAACAATTAACATTCTCCCACCTCCGTCTGTACCAAGGATGCGTGCTTTTCCATTCATCCAGCATCCCGGGAGTCTTGGCATTCCTCCAGGCTGGGAACCCATTTCCTTCTTTTCCTTTCTGTGGCATTTTCCTCCACCCCAGTTGTCTGCACGCACTGTGAATATCTTGAAATGTCAATATGCTATGAAAACAACGCTACAGAAAGCTCCTGGACCTTCCTTCTGTTAGTCAAGCAGTGCTTGAGTGTGGAAGAGAGGGTGATCGGAAAGAGGACTCGCATGGAAAGAAAGCCCACTTCCTTTCCTGGGGTTTAAATATAGGTCTAATGTGAGTAGGAATCACCCTGTACAAGGACAGAAATTTCCTAAACAGGGGCTTTGTGGTTACTGCTATTTTTGCCCTGCCAACAGCCTGAGAAATGGCTTAGTTTCCAAAACAATGAATAAGAAGGAAATATGCACATACTCCCATATCCAGAGCTCAATCTCCTTGTACCTTAAGCCAGGTTTGGTTAAACCACAAGTAAAACTAGTAGCAACCGCTCAGACACCAACATGTTTAATGAGTTTTCTGGGAAAATCTCACTCATTGAGCACTGATTCGAAGAGCCATCTGTGCTGAATGTTGTATGCAACAGTTCCATTTGCCATCATGAAGCCGGATCTAATTTATCCACCCAAAATCTCTCATTCCTTTCCATTCATTTATCCCCTATTGTCACAAATATCAACACCTTCTCCCAGACGGGCACACAGGCATGACCAAAGTCAAGGAGGGGATTCCAGTGCAATGAACTGGTCACAGTAATCCTAAGCAGTGGAGGGCGTGATCTACACCAGTGACAGAAGAGAACCCAAGGAAGAGGAAGCCTAGAATGAAAAAGAGGTAGAAAATGAAATGATCAAAGGTAGGAGCTCCTCCTCTATCAATAATTTTAGCATAGGAAAAAGGCAAACAAGAGGGGAAATATGTGGAGAAACATGGTGCTGGGAACACCAAACATGTGTGGTGTGGAGAAACTAGTAGCTGAGAGTACCAGGAAGGATGGAAGGAAGGAAGGAAGGAAGGAAGGAAGGAAGGAAGGAAGGAAGGAAGGAAGAGGCAGGCAGGCAGATTCAAGACAAACAAAGGCGATACTTTTTTACAAAAGATACTGAGCATAATCCTTCAGGAAGCACTCCTAGACACCTCCTGCATGAGCCTGAATGGGGGCCAAATGGAGTGCCAGTGTGTTCTTTCACAGCCTCCATTCGTTTCACTGAGATGCCCACAAGGGAATATTGCATTCTGCCTGACTGCACCCTACAGGTCAGGCCTGTGTTTCTTCCCCTGCCTGATCATGAGGGCAGCCAGCCCCGGACACCTGAGATTCTGCTTAGGGTTCAAGGGAGATGGGGCCTGGCTGAGGAGACAGTTCGTACCTGAGGTTTTCTTCTCAAACCCTTTGCCCAGGAAGCTTTTATAGATGAGAAAGTGAAAAAAAATGAGGCTAATTGACTTGCAGACTATTGATAAGAGGGACTGAAGGCTCAGCAGGAAACGGTTCTAGCTCATTCATGAAACACAGTCATGCTCTTGCCAGGAGAGCTGCATTTCCGTTCTGTGATGCTTCCCATTTAGACCATTCAATGAGAAGAACACCACATCCTGTGAATCTTCCAGCTGAGAATTCAGACATGTAACTATTTATTTCTATATTTGTTTCATTTCCATCCTGAGGGCCAGAATACTTCTGGACAAAAGGACTTTAAAAATATATATTTAAATCAAATGTCCCATGATTAAAATATAAAGCATCATAAAATGAAGTCATCCACTAACTCTGATGACTGAAAAGTCTACATGGTTATCTCTTTGGCTTTGACACACAACTCTTTCATAATATTTCTCATTATAATGTTAGTTTAGGCTGCAATTCTGTACACACCTAACTGGGAGCAAGTCCTATTGAACTGGGTAAAATTTACTTCAGAGTAGACATACATGAGATTGCACTGGTAATTAAGGAAAAGGAGGGGAGGACATGATTTGCAAGTCCAAAGTTGGTTTAATCTCAGATAACTGGGCTGTGACAGAACTATGTTTCAAAGCTTAAGGAGCTACAAGTCAAAGATAGGCAGGCAGTATCTGGCTAGATGAATCAGTGATCATAGAATCATATAGTTGGAATGGGCCTAGCATCAGGTCCAACCACATGCTCAATGCCAGACTGAAGTCACCCATCCAGATTTCAGCCCAGTCCAACCCTGCTTAGCTTCCAAGATTAGGCAGGATTGGGCACTTCAGCCTATATGGAAACAGATCTGACTCAGCTACTTATTACCCTCTTTACTTAACCATTCCTGAGCCAGTTTACAACATTAGAAAGAAAAATGCCACCGATGAAGCACAATGGGATGAATGGGGAGATTTCATGAAGGTCTGACCAGCTCTTTTAAATGTTTTTATCTCGTACATTGCAAGAAGTTGCCATGAATAGGTGAAATCATGTTCCCCATCATTTCAGAAAGGAAGTATCAAGACCAAATAGCTAAAATTACATCCTACAAGTTTCTGGCTACAAAATTCCAAACATGGTTTAGAAAGCCAAATCATGGATTGGTGTTATGTTGTGATCCCATGTTAGTTTATAAACCAGGATGGATGAGAAATTAATCAAAGGTTTGTTAACCCTGTTCCAACATAACAACCCACAGTCTTGAAGCTCAGGACCAGGACTACAGTGGAGACATCAGTCTCACAACACTCAGTTTTCTGAATGGCCACCTGTTGAAGGATCAGTCCATTCTAAATAATTGCCTTGAGCCATCAACCAGGATCCCTCAGAGAGGTTTGCACTGCATTTCCAGACTGAAAGGTCCTGTAGGAAGAGACAAATCTCTCAAATCCCATTTCTCTACACTCATTTTTCTAATTTTAAATTTGATTCATTCCATACTTTTCCAGACTCATATTCAGCTCCTCATCCACTTTGAACTGTTTTTCTTCTTTGAAGTTTGAACTTTCATCAGCACTTTTGTGCATACTTTCCACTTATATACACATGTTTGGGGACATCTTTTGATGAGAGAACTGCATTGCAAAAGTTGGAAAAGTGCAAATTTTCAAGGAAAACAGAGTCCAGGTCACTTTGCATTCAAAGGTGTACCACTTTTCTAAAATGCTTTTTTTCCATCTCTTTCTGGCATAGGTCACAAAGACAACGGCCATCTCCAGTTCTTCTTCCTCATCAATGCATAGTCAAGGGAAACAGCTGCTGAATATTGTGGTTCCATTTAGCTAGCCTAGCTAATGGCCATTGACAGACCTTCCTCTATTAATTTGTCTAATTCTTTCTTAAAAGCCATCTTAGTGAGTGGTCATCACCACATCTTGAAGCAATGAATTCCATAATATTTTTCCACTGTTCGAAGATGCATTTTCTTTTTTCTGTTCTTATCCTCCTATTATTCAGCTCAACTGAATGGCCCAATATTTTAGTATTATGGGAGAGAAAGCTCCTCTATCCCCACTGTTTCGACATTATTAACTCACGGATAAATTATCAGGTTTTTTATGCAGGAGTCAATATAACCTGAACATGTGACTTTTTATATTTTTGTTATTTAATGCACGTGCTCACATTTTGTTACTGCCCTGGGCCTCTAAAATTGGGAATCCTAAACATTTATACAGTCTAATAATCCTGTGGGGAAAAGAGTAAAACTTACATTCAAACCATGCATGCTTGTGCTGTTATCCCAGATGTTAGTATGACTGCTTTGTTCAGATCCTGGTTTATTGTTCTTGTTTTACACATAAATAAATGTGCTTTTGCTTCAAAAGTGTGGGTGCCTGAAAAGCACTAAGATGACCCAGAGGCAGGGATTGGAGGCAGCCCAACCCTTCAACTGGCATGTCAGCTCTCTGGGAGGCCACCATCCACTGTTAAAATTAAGGTGCAGGGACCCTGGTCATCTCTGTGGCATCTGATCTCCTAGATTAGGGCCTTTTGGCCACGTGTGCTTCACCTCCTGCTGGCCTTCACTTGCACCTTTCTGCCTGAGATTCTTTTCTGAATCATCGCCACTGCCCATACATCTGTTCTTATTATCATCAGCCGATAAGGAATCAGGCCCTTTAGGGACACATCTATACACAGAAACTTTGCAGCATCTGTAACTTAGCAGAGGCAAAAGTATGAGGGGGGCGGTTTGTCCTGTGGCCCTTAGCCCCAGAGCTTTTCAGTACGCAGGGCTGCCCTGGACATACCCTTGTGATTATTAAATAAGAGAGCCACTGAAACAACTAACAAATGTCTCCAGCACAGCAGTATAAACCAAGGGCAGGCCATCAAGTGATCATTCTCCAAACTTGAACCTTTTTCTTGCAAACTGCTAAAATCTGATGACGATGCACTGAAGGCCAGCGCGTTGGACACAGCTGGGTGGCGCTTACTTCCCTTCTCATCTTGAGCAGGGCCATCAACCACTTTTATGGCTGCAGCTGTCCCAAGTTCATCAAGACCTCTAGTGCTGGCACTGACCTTAATCTATTTCTTTCACCTTGGGTAAGTGCCGCCTCTGCTGCCACAGCCCTTTCACTCCACTGGTCAAATAACCGTTTCTGTGTTTTAATCTTCTGTCTAGAATCTCCCTTGTAATACTTGCTGGTATATTAAAGAAATGCATAGAGACAGCCACCTCGAAGCCTTCTTTTGGGAAAATATACAACTTTTTAGAAATCTTTCCATTCAGCGTTTTCTGTTTCGCTTTGTTCCCAAAGAGTTCTCAAAAATTGAAAGCTGACTCACCCTCTAATGCAGGGTATTCTGTGACTCATTTTTAACACTTTGGTTCCTGTGGTTCCTTTTGCCAAGTAGCCACCTCATTTCTTTTTCTAATGCAAAAAAGCAGGCAGAGGTCAAAAGCAGCCTGAACTTTAAAACCAAAGCCAAAATAAAGTGCACCCATTAAATTCCAAACCAGTACGATGTGTTTTGCAATAACTCTGAAGGGAAAGGAGCAGTGTTGCCAGAGAAGATAGTGCCTGAAGGAAATCAAGACAGGATATTAAAATGTCATCCAGATTTCCTGGAGCTTTACACTTTCGGATGCATTTTCCAAGCTCCCATGGAAATGGCATCAGTGACTCATTGCTGAAATGGGAATCCCAAATTTTGGTCTACCTGAAAGGGACACTTGTAGCCTTCCACAGGGGGTGGTTGAAGCCCCATCGGTGAGGGTGTTCAAGGATAGGCTGGACAAGCACATGGTAGGCATGTCATGAGTGGAGCTGGCTGGAGCTGGGGGTCAGACTACATGGCCCAGGAGACCCCTTCTGACTTGCTCTGTTTCTATGTTTCTAACCAAGAAACCATACAACTGCACACATGGACAAGAGGGCTATGATGGGTGAAAATGCCTTGAACTGCATCACACAAATCTGCATCCAATTTCAATGTGCCACACTCTCCAGAAAGAAATGTTGGGTGTCTTGTTGCTGCATGTACTGTATATGTTGCAAGAGTGTGAGCAGCCTTTGCAACTCACAAGACCTTACAAGGCTACGGGAAAGAAGGATTTGCATGTACGAATGATGCGATGCAGGGAACGTATTCTGAGTCTGTTGCTGCTGCTCACATGAGAGCAGTACGGCTTGAGACCAGGGTATCTGAGGGACCATCTTTCTCCTTATATACCAGCCTGATCACTGAGGTTGCCATCTGAGGCCCTTCTCCATATTCCTTCCCCCAGTGAAGTAAAGGGGGAGACGGCCAGGAGCAGGGCCTTCTCTGTAATAGCGCCATCGCTGTGGAACTTGCTTCCTGGAGAAATCCAGCTGGTGTCATCTCATTCTTTTAGACGCCAGTTAAAAGCATTTCTCTTTCACAACCATTTTGACAGGTGAGCCAATTTGTTTAATGGTTTTAGTTGCTTTTACATTGTTACTTGCTGCTGTTATATTATGATTTTACTGCCAGAGAATTTTTATTTAATTTTATTATGTATAATATTTATTGTATCTGCATTTTATCTTATTTTAAATGGTTTAATATATTGAATGTTTAATTTTATGTCCCCTGTTAAATCATATTTATCATCTCTAGGGTGGCTGCTGTTATGGCTGCTCTTGCATTACATCTATACTCTGCTTTTCTTGCTTGCTTGCTTGCTTGCTCGCTCTCTTAGATCTATATCCCCCTTTATGGAGCTCACATCATTCTCCTTCTGCTGCTCTCAATCTTCTCCCCACAACAACAACCCTGTGAGGTAGGCTGGGCTGAGTGCCTGTGACTGGCCCAAAGTCACCCAGTTGGCTCCATGGCTGAGCGGGGACTAGAGCCCAGACTGCCTGAGTCCCAGTCCCCTGCTCTTAACCACTACACCACACTGGATCTCTCGAGCACAACCCTGGGATTAAGAGTCCCATAATCCACTGACCCTAGGAAGGAATGTAAAATGGCTTACAAGTTTGTCCTGCTCTCCAGTGCAACCTCACAACAACAGCCCTGTGAGGTAGGTTAGACTAAAAGTACTGACCGGCTCAACATCACCCAGTGAACATCAAGGCTGAGTAGAGACTAGAATCTGGACTTCCTGAGCCCCAGCCCATCGCTCTAACCATTACACCACACTGGCTTTTCCTGAGATGCCAGCTGTTGCCCTCTTTTCATCTTATCCACCCAAGAGACTGTGAATGCACACTGCAACTTGATCCAACAAGAAGGGGCAAAGGACTGGCACAAATGTTAGAACAAGGGATGGGATGGTATCACTGGCGAATTTCAGATAGATAAAATGTTTGACTGAATCCTTTAATCCCCATCTCAGTTCTTCAAATGAACCATGGCCCCATCTGTCAACCAATTGTCTGAATCCTATTTTGTGCAGAAACAATCAATTTCAGAACTGGAGCCTAGCTGGAAGCAAACCTCCAGTTCAAATACATGTATATTTTCCGATGAGTGAGGTTTTCAAGCAACGTAGCTCGAGAATGAATCATCCCTTCCAAATGGTGGGAGCACGAGGTATACTTACTACAGCTCCATAATTCCAGATGCTACGGAAGGCAGATTTTATGACTGCTCACGCCGTTTAACGAAATCATTTCTCTAGTTACATTTAACCTAGCCATTGTGGAATAGAGGTTAAGAGAGCTAGACTGGAACTCCAGAAGAAAGGCAGAATATAACTGCATTGCAAGAACAACAACAACAGTTTTCAAGAGTGGTATCAGATCTTTGGAGCAACATCTTGTACCGGCACACCTGCTTTTTCATGTCCTGGATGCTAATCAACATGGGCTTTTGTCTTCCTTTCTTTACCTGCCCTTCCTGGTATGTGACACATGCAGGTTCATATTCCAACAGGATGAACTTGGGACAATATCTTCCTCTGGCAGGAAGGCAAAAAGACTTTCAAAACAATGAAAGCCTTTTAAGCCACGATGCAGAGAGCCAAGCATGGCATCCTCATTCAAGCTGCCTTGCAGATAAAAAGCAATTAATGACCCATTATTTTCTGTGAGGGCACGTCACTGGCAAAGGAGATTGCACATTATTTTTTTTTAAATGCAACAATTTCATGTTGATCTCCCCTCCTGTCAAAGAACACAGAATGCAGCCTAACTCTTCTTCTGAGGTCCTCACTTCCACATACCTTGCTGAAATGCATGTCATAAGGGTTGTTCCTCCCTCTCCTTTCACTGCCAATCACCATTCTAGTAGGGTATACTAAGGATGATCCTCAATTTTGTTTTCCTCTTCCCTCCCCACTCCTTCTTCCTTGCATGCCGTGTCTTTTAGGTTGTAAGTCTGCATGCATACAATTTTACTGAGTATATGTAAGCCACTCCAGGAGCCATTTTGGCACAGAATTGGGTTTGGAAAACTTTAAATAATAAATAGATTCGCTCTGCTTGTTCATTGCCTGGAGATGACAGGGATGAAGAAACTTTCAGTGCCGTGACATTAGCATACAAGCAATGTTATACGGCACTCTGTGAGAAGGGAGAGAGGAGGAGCTCAGACTAGCTGCTTCGGTTTTTAGTGGCAGATTCATATTGCATGGAATGGAGAATCCTGCACAGATCTAAAGAGTGACATTTATAGGAAAGGGAAGTATAGATTTATTTGTGAATGTGGCATGTGGGGAAGCTGCCATGCAGACATGGAAATTCTCAAGTTGCACCTGCAACCCTTCTTGCCATATGTGGCTTTACTTTGACAAAGAAGCAGCATGACGGCTAGTGGAAAGGTTTTAAGCAATCTCTTTTAGAAAAAATATGTACTTTCTTAGTCATTCTTTTCCTTTCTCTTCTTTTAAAGAAACTGTATTTTTGTGTGAAAGCAGTACAAAACAAAGAAAGGTCATTTGCTCCAGCTGCTTCTTTCCACGGTTGATCTCCCCGTAAGTCTCTCTCATGATACTAATACGGTTCCCACAGCAACCAACTGTGATGTCATAAATAGGATTATAATTCTGAGGTGGAAGTCTAAGTACAATTAGGTTCTGTTTATTGTATTTCTTTCCTAAGTCCAGAACAGCTGTCAGAATCGATCAACAACTGCTCCGTCAGCAGTAATCCCAGACTGTAGGCATGGGACAATATGCCTTTGACTGGCACTCTCAAAAGAAAATCGTATGAAATGAGCACAAATCTAGTCAATTGTGCAAAGCTACATAAATAAGGGGGGAATCACTCCCATCTAACTTCTGCAACCACAGACTTACAGTCCAGAGAGTACTAGCAAAGGTAAGTTCTGAACGCCTGAATTCAAAAAACACCGAACCCTTCCACAATTAAAATCTAGGACATCGTTCCTTCTCAGAGAAGAGGCATCTCCCCAGATAATAACGCACAACAGTGTGTGACCAGCCTGAGAGACAGTTCATTCATGCAGCTCAGATGACACTGTTTAGATTCCTGACCTGTTGAACGCTCAGTCCACAGCAATCGGGAGCTGAGGACCTTGCCATTTCTCCAGCTGTCAGGCTGAGATGCAGACGGAGGCAAGCCGGGTCCAGAGCCAAAGGAGCAAACCAAGGGAGTCAGAGATGAGCAGCAGAGCGGAAGTTAGCAAGACCGTGCTGCTCAGCTCTCAGCCCCAAGAGGAAGCCTTCCTGACCAGGAAGGGCCAGTAGTCACCTGAGTGGACAGCGCCTAAGAGTTCATCTCCAGCAGAAGATGCTCCAAGCTGCTGTTGCCAATCGCAGTGCCCCAAAACACCCCAAAATAGTTGGCTGGAGGAAGGCCCCAACAATACTTGTCCAGAGGGAGGCCTCATAGGAAAAAAACACAGCCATATTGAATGTCCTGTCTCAGGAGGGAGGAGGGATAAGAACAAAATGAACTTTGTGTAACCCAAGCTAACAAGCTAGTCTGTCAAAGGGACCATGGAAACTGGTTATAGCCACCATGAAAGTTGCAAATGTGCAGGGAGTAAGAACATGGGTGAATCTGGCAGATGGGAAACAGGCATGGGAAATGTCCAGTCCTTGACAGAAGAAGGGACTCCTTGAAGCTAACAGCAGGGTGTGTGAGGCTGCATTGATGCACTGATGCATTAATACATCACTATTAGTGTATTAGGTGACCTAATTGCTTACTAGGGTATACAATGCATGTACTGGGGTGCAACTTTCGAGACACTGCTTTGGCCTGCGTATCCCCGTTTGTCTCCCTTTATTCTATAGTGCACTAGAATAAAGCTGGTTTGGCTCTAAGCCTTGCTTCAGGCTCCTTTTGACTTTGGGTCTGGGGTCCACCTAGGTTCACCCTAAGCTGGCTGAGTTCGGTAACATTGCATTTATGGTAGTCCATAACATGAGACACCTGTGTGCAGAGCCAAAGGTTCCTAGTTCCCAGTTCCTGGAAGTTCTAGCATGCGTCCACCCCACTAAAGTCTGAAAATTTTGCAAGAAAGTATGATCTTCCTTGAGTTGGACTCACAGCAGAATCCAAGACCTCCTTCAGCATGTTCACCACGTCCAAGTGTAGGGCACCTAGTGCCTTCCAGGTATATTAGACTACAAGTCCCATAAGACACCTCCAGTGTGGCCAACAGTCAGGGGGTACAGGAATTGCAGTGCAAACCTTCTGGAGCTCAACAAGTTGCCTACCCTTGGTCTCATCACAAGCTGGAACCTAAGAACTAAAAAGAACTGTGGAGGGCATAATTTAATTGAAGATAAACAGGAGAAACAAAAACCCATATCCACCAATATCTCCATAACTCATTACCAAAGGTTTTATTACTTAACTATAAGGTCATCACAACACTTCAGCCCAAGGCCTTGGTCAATCAAGGCCAATACTTCCAACTCTGCCTGGCAGTGGCTGTCCAGGTTTACCAGCAGGGTTCTGCCTGAAGAGGCCAAGAATCGAACCCAGAACCCACACATTTGATCTACCACTGAACCACAATGCCTCACTTCTTGCAGCTACTAGAATAAAATCCAGGCCATTAAAAAGTCTGCCATAAAGAAAGCAGAGCATTAAATGTATGTCCACAATTTCGAATCAACTGCATTTGTTCCAGCAAATTTCATTCACCATTTTGGCAGAGGCACAGTAAATCTTGGCAGCTGTGTGGGCAGCAAATGCCTCTCAATTGGACGGGAGATAAACTGCTTTAAGTAATCACCTGTATTGGCCAAGTAACCTTGGCTTTTCTCAGGTATCGCGAGGCTCAAATTAGGCAATCAGACTAGCCGGGAAGACCCAGGAACCTTCCTCTTTGCACCATGAGACGGCTTCCTTCTGGACGACTGGCTGGCCGGGGCCTGTCTACTCCATGCTGCCCCCTCCAACAGTGGTGAGAAGCGAAGCAGCATCAGCCCTGAAGGCTTCTTCTAGGCAGCCATTGGAACTCCATCATCCTTATGTGAGAACTTTCTGCAGACTGGCCCTTCAGTGGGACCACGAGCCTGTTCGGGCTATGCCATTTGCCTTTGACCATGATAGGTCCTGACTAATTTCTCAGTGATTTCTGCCTTGTGACCGTGTATTATGCAAAAGAGGGCATAATTAGAAAAGTTCTTCATTGCCTTAACGCCACAGATACAGAAGTGTAGTTCTGCTGGAATTTTCTTCAAGAAGGCATAATTTGCAGACCAGTTAAATCATAAACATAGCTCTCAAGGGTATGATTAATTTCAATTAAGAGGAGATAGGATGAGCATAAATAAGTCAAAATCAACACCTTGTCTTCATTAGAAAAATAACCCTTCCCCATCTGGTATATTTTTGTCCAAGCTGGACTTGGGTGGCTTGAATTTTGGGAACTGATGTCAAATGCTCACAGCTTAACTTCAGAAAATGATGTCTTATTATTTCTAGATCGATTCTTTTTTCCTTTTCTAGAAAACATTTCCTGGTAGTGTGTTTCAGCCACTTGAGCTTCTAGAAGTTATAATGATATAAAAATGAAGCCACAGTGGGTGGCTTAACATGATGTGCAAACCCAGGCAGGAGGGCTTGTTACCTGTGGCAACAAGCCACCCTACCTGGGTTAGCACATGAGAATAAGTTGCAGCAGCTGCTGTTGTGGCTTAAATACTGACCATGGTGGCCTACACAAGCCACAACCACTTTGGCTTGTTTAAGCCATGTTGGGTGCCCGTAGTTGTGCAAACTGGTACCCCAAGACTTTTTACGGCATTGCATTAGTCAGTGTGGCGGGGGGCATGAGTCCTCTAGGTTCCATTTGGAGAAACAAATTGCATTGGATGAACCCTGATTGGCATAGATTCTGAAAGTGCCACTTCATTAGCCTGCAGCGTAATATTTACTGTGCGTGAAAAGGTCCATGGAGGAAAATAAACACTGTTTTGTCATTCTGTGTTCAAATATTAACATATAAATCACCTAGTAAGAGAGATAAAAAGACAGGCCGTTTTTACTTATACACACGTGCCATGTCCTAGATGCCACATCTTTTTAACCTTGCCTTATCACAAGGCCCATGGAGGATTAAAGACGGTGTACCAAATTGACCCATGATAGGCAGATGAGCATTAGTTGCCCATCTCTACCTTTTGCAGAAGAGCTTGGATTGTAGGTCCCTCGGTTCCTCGCTGAAATAGGGTTTTACCATGTTTCCCCGAAAATAAGACACTGTTATTTTTTATTTTATTTTTTTTGCTCAAAAAACCCCCACATTAGGTCTTATTTTCGGGTAGGTCTTATTTTTTTAATGTACAAAATGTACATTTAATGTACACCCTTCTGCTTGCACTTTTCTGCTGTGCACCCTTCTGCTCTGCACGCCTCTGCTCTGCACACCTCTGCTCTGCATTCCAATTGCTGCCAAAAGCTGTATACACCAATCCTCTCCAGCACCTGCTACCGGAACTGTCACAGGCAGCAGAGGAAGCAGAGCGGCATGAGCCAATGCTTCCTCTATAGTGCCAGCTCCTGTGACAGGCGGAGTGCATTGGATATCACTCCACCCTTCACAGGAGCCAGGGCTATAGAGGAAGTATCGGCTTAAGCCACTCTGCATATTCCCGCTGCGCCCTCTGTACCCCGCTGGCACTCTGCAAGTAAGCAAAAAAAAGTAAGACCTATTACCAATAATTTTTGCTAATAGGTCTTACTTTCAGGGTAGGGCTTATATTATAGGACCCACCCCGAAAATAAGACTAGGTCTAATTTTCGGGGTAGGTTCTATTTTCGGGGAAACACGGTACATGATGGGAGGCATAGACACCCACACACCTTGCACACAGTTCAGTGCTATAGTTTTCAACAAGTAACATGCACACAGGTAGTGACAGAACAGAAATAATCTGGCTGTCTCTGCATGAGGCTCTGCCAGACTGAACACAAAAATGTAGATGTTAGATTTCTCCATTCGCAGGAACAGCATGCAGTTCTTCTGTCTAGATAAGTACTTTCAGATTAATGAAAACAAGGAGCAATTGAGAAGCACTATGTGAGAGGAAGAACACCAAATAATTGATCTTTAGTGTGCCAAATTGAACTTGAAAGCAGAAAAAAAAATAAACAGCAAGCTCTGGCTATTGCTTATCGTGGCCGATGGGTTGCTTCTTTGTTTTCCAGCGCTTCCCCTCCCAGGGCCATTTTCATAATCAATGTTGAAGACTGTTTCTGCATTTCTGCCTTGTGCAATTCAAATGTAAATGCTGCATTGGCTGGAATACATAATAATTTGATCTCACAGTATATCTTTGTGTCTCTTGCTTTTGCATCAGTGTTGTTCCCAGAAATGTACAACTTTCTGTCTCTCTTTTGTCCTAAATTGCCTGGAAGCACCTGTATCTATAAAGTTGCAACATTTGAAACACAAGTATGAATAACAATTGCATAGTTTAAAAGTTAGTTACAAACTCTTCTAGGGACTCCTTTTCTCTGTCATTTCTCCCATGGAGGGGTGACCCCTGGAATTCCAGCCTCTCCAAAGGGAAGCCACTTACACACTGACAAAAAGAGAGGAAATGCATCATTATAAAAGAAAGCACCAATTTCCATAAAATTTGCATGTGCCAAGTTATATGCATCTATGCAAATATAGACATGGTTATCATTATTTAAAGAGAAATACAGTCCATCTCACTACAGTGTGAATGACTATGATCAGGTGAAATACATGCTAGTTCAACCTATCGTACCAAGCTCTGGTGATGAACAGTTTCAAGACCCTCTTCAGATGCTGCTCTTTAAATTGGGAAGGTCTTCACTGCCTTTCATGCAGAGGACACCTTCAACATTGGGGACAGTCCTTGGGCAGCCCTCCAAAGAGAGGACCGCCCTCTGTAAAAAGGACACACAACCACTTTACAAGGTTTCCCTCCTCAACACCAATGGCTTTCAAATCCAAAAGAGAGATTCAGTTGCCTGCTGGACCATCTTGAGATGTTCCCCCCTTTTCTTATCTTCACTCTAGGCAAAACGTTTGCACAACCCACCAAAAAAGCACTTCTCTCCCATCACTTCCCCAGCAATCTGGAGACAGATCACTTTTATTCCCTCCTCCCATTGGTAGGAAAATAACAATCTGTATGAGCATTTCTGGAGAAGAGAATGGAGGGTGAAGAATGTGGGGCATATGGTGGCAGCGGGAACAGGGCACCTGGGGTGGGAGGAAGTGGAGGTTTAAACTCAGCCTCCAGGACACAAGTTACGTACCTCAAGTTATGTTCAGTCCATAAAATAAGCATCCTCAGTCCATCCTTATTAAACATCTTCTCATTTATATGCATCCCCTGTTCTCTGCTTTCTTTAATATGCAAGAGTTTATACACACACTGTTGTTTGGAAACTAGATTTTTGCAAGCATTTGATGGTGGTGAACACGGAACTCTTCTTCACACACCAATGTCTAAGTGAGGGGATCCGCTGCCACAGATTTGGTGATATACACGAGCTTAGCTTTATAAGGGGATTTGACCAATGCATATAGGATAAAACTTTTGATGCCTACTAATGGATTGGCTATCCACAGCCTCCAGGACCAGAAGTGCCGAGCCTCTGAGTACAAGTAACAGGAGAACAGAAGAGGAATATTTTCTCCATGTCCTGTTTGTGGGCTTGCTATAGATATCAGCCTCTGGCGGAGACAGAGCCCTGGAATAGGCCAGCCTTTTGTCCAGGTATCTTTGAGCATATTATGGAAATACAGTTGCAGATACGTTGAAACGATGCCTGTTCCTACACAACAAGGAAGGAGTATCTTAGATTGCACTGTCCCTCTTTTTCCTAAACCAATTAACTAGGCATTTCTCTCCAACTTTTCAATCAGTCACTGAAAATGTTCTCCTCCTCCCTTTAAAGGCAACCTATTCAGGAATATTCAACATTTCTGAGAAGAAATGACACACCTGCCAGCAAATATTATACAGCATGGGATTAAAAATTCCCAGTTTACCTTTCCAATTTATTTAAATGAAACATTAATTTTAGCAGCAGCCACCTTAGGCTCACTTAGGTCTTTTCCCTGGAGAATTGCTGTATCCTCTGGGAAGGAAGTGTCAGGAATCTCACTGCACTTAGTCTGGAGCAATAGAAACGGAGACAGCAATGGCTCCCCCACCCTCCCCTGCTTCTTCCCCCAAGCAAGTTCCAGGTTTACAACAGAACCTGCCCTGGCACCAGCTTCTCTCCTGCTTTCACAGGCCCAAACGGCAGCTAAACATTCAGCCACCTATTTTAGTTTGACCACCTGCATTTCTAGAGACATTCCATCAATATTTTCAACCATTCGATTCAAGATCCTAGATATTTTTGCACTGCCGTGTTTCATCCGCAGTCACCCAGCAATGTGGATTGTGCGGTCTTTCCTGCATTGCTTCTCGCCCACCGTGATGACAACTGTTAAGAATGGAGGAACTGCACCATGAGAATGCAGGTCAGGGCTGGCATCAAGGGCAGGCATGGGTGGGAAGCTGCCAGGAACTCGCACGTCTGGGCAGGCGCCCATGGATAGGGCCCCCCTGGAGTTGCAGCTCCTTTTCTCCAATGAAACCTGCTTGGTGCCCTACCTGTCACTCCAGTCCAGACAGTGGTGGAGGCAAGGAGGAGGAGAAAAGGGAGATACTCCTTCCACTGGTCTGTTGTGCATGAGAGGCTGCCCATTTTGGCAGGACTGACAGTTCAGAGCCCGAGGATGAGACAGACACACGGTGGGGCTGATTACTCAAGACTCTGGCAATGAGATGGTTTTTGAGAGGGTCCCAACCCCGGCTGCGGCTGAAGGTCTTGAGTTTGCGCAGGGTTTAGCTATGTGAGAGTTTAGCCCAAAGGCAGATGGGGGGCCCAGTCAGCCTGGCTGCTGGAAAAGGGAGCAGCCGAATCCTCCTGAGGGAGGAGACGGGATGGGGATGAGGATGGGGAGCGCATACCTCCTCATGAGGTAAGCCTAATAGTCATACGTTTCCATTGCTGAGTGGCCCAATTAGGGTCACGGCGGGGGGAGTGAAGGTGTGCCCTGTTCCACAGTGCTTGTCCCCCAGAAGAGACACAGATGGGTTCATCAAGCAAGTTTGGGGTAGTGAATGACAGAAGGGTTCAACATTTCACTTCGTGTATGCTCAGAGACATGAATGTAACTTTTAACAAAGACGCACTAGGGAGACTGATATTGCTTGGAGGAAGAAGCACGGCTCATGACAGTGGCAGCATGACAGTCAAGCAATGAGAGGAAGAGGAGGAGCAGCTGGTGGTGAGAAGGCAGGGGGGCATGGGGGGTGTCTTGTCCATGGGCCTTCGAAAACCTGGAGCTGGCACTGCTACAGACAGGGGTTGTGATGATCTCAGGCTCAGGCCCACAGAACCAAATTAATGCCCGAATGTCATTAGACTAATATGCATATGTTCTGAACTCTCTCTTGCTCGCTCTCTCTCCACCCCCCCCCCCGCCAGTCCCATGTGTGTGTGTGTCTTTAAGGGATCCTATCCCCTAAGGACACCCTGACTTGCAAAAAGGAATTGGTGGATGGGGAAAGAAGAAGATGTGTTTCCATGGGGAAAACCTCAGGCAGACAGATTCAGGGGAGAGCAGTAGGGGAAGCATGTATGCCAGCAGCCAGCTCACGCGGAGGGCCTAGCTACAGCGGCAGCCTTCGGAGTCGCCACACTGTTATTTCAGCTAGAGCGCCTGAACAGCGCTGTGGTGGGCTAGAGGGCCTCCCAGAGCTTAAGGAAAGATTTGGGGCTCTAACCCTATTGGCCTTCCTCTAACACCACCTCTGGATGAAGCTGCTGAAAAACAAACTCCAATATTCCAAGAATATATAATGTCCATTCTGACAGGTATGATTGGGAAGAGAAGCCTGCCGCATCAGAATGTGGTAGGCTTCAGAACGCATTTATTTATTTATTTATTTATTTATTTTTCGGTTTATAGCCTGCCTTTTTCCTACCAAGGGCTCAAGGCAGCTTACATCATTCTCCTCCTCCATCTTATCCCCACAACAACAACCCTGTGAGGTAGGCTGGGCTGAGAGTCTGTGAGTGGCCCAAAGTCACCCAGTTGGCTCCATGGCTGAGCGGGGACTAGAACCCAGATCGACTGAGTCCCAGTCCCATGCTCTTAATCACTACACCACACTGGCTCTCTTGCCAGCATTTTCAGATCTTTATGTGTAAAGAGACAGAAATCACAGTATTCTGGTCATATCTGTCCCCTCTGCAAATTTCAGTAGCAAGTCTGATGTTCTAAAAGAGTTAATTACACAAGCTCCGCACTGCACATCAAAAGGTTCTTACTCTATTTAGAACTAATATTTGAAAACAAACCTATTCCCAACTTGTTTTATTATTATCCACTTATCCATATAACATTGTCACTGAAAAGCTAAAGGCTGACATCTTCTATTGTGTCTTTGTGTGTTTAAATGCTGTGTCGAAGCGATGCTGTGAAATGATCTCAGTGCTTCCCATTGATTCCCTCTTATTTATGTTGCTGTGCACAATGAAGGCAGTTTGTGTGCTTTTATGGAGTAAATCTTGCTCACTGTTTACAGCTTTGACATGGAAAAGCCGCCTGAGCTGTTTCATACCAGGCCCAACATTTCCATCAAAGCAAAGAGGCTGCTCGGAGCCTGACAGATCGCTTTTGAAAAGATCCAAAGAAAACAAAACGAATCACACCTGTAAAAACAAGGATCTGGAATAGATAGAAGATTATTGCTTTATCCTGCCTTTTCTCCAAGGAGCCCAAGGGAGCATATTTATAGTTCTTTGTCCCCTCCATTTTATCTTCACAACAAACTTGTGAGGTAGGTTAGGTGGAGAGCCAATGGCTGGCCCCAGGCCACCCAGTTAGTTTCAAGGCTGAGGGGAACAGGGACCTAGGCCAGTGATGGGGAACCTTTTAGACAGCAAGTGCCCAAACTGCAACCCAAAACCCACTTATTTATCACAAAGTGTCAACACGACAATGAAACCTGAATACTGAGGCTTTAGTTTAGAAAAAACAACTCACAGCCAGTCCAAGCAACTATATATATATCCTTGGCAATGGACTGACCAGCCATGCAAAAGCTCAGACGAGTTGCGGCTAATGAGTCGTGACTTGTGACGTCATCGCCTGGCGCCGCTACTCCTTTCCAAGCATGCGCGTGGCCCCTGTGTGCACTGTTCTCCGATGCTTGGCTGCTGAGGTGATGCTGGGGCGACTAAGCTCGCATGCTGACAAAGAAGGCTCTGCGTGCCCCCTGTGGCACGCATGCCATAGGTTCACCACCACTGGCCTAACCCTACCCTGGTGCACTCCCTAACCCTAATATAGGGATAAAATATGATTGAAAGGGGCGATTTTGAAAAAGCCTTCCTTGAGTAGCTTTTTCTGCACTGCTGAACAGTTCTGCCCATTGCAAACTCATTCCAACCACCAAAACCATGCCAGGACACCTCATTTTTCTAACCCTAACCCTACCCTGGGGCACACCCCTAACCCTAATATAGGGGTAAACTTCCATTGAAAAGAGGGCGAATTTGAAAAAGCCTTCCTTGAGTTGCTTTTTCTGCACAGCTCAACATTTCAGCCCATTGTAAACACATTCCAATGATCAAAATCATACCAGGACACCTCGTTTTTCTAACCCTAACCCAGTGATGGTGAACCTTACAGAGTCTGAGTGCCTAAACTGCAACCCAAAACCCACTTATATATCGCAAAGTGCCAACACTGCAATAAAACCTGTAAACTGAGGTTTTAGTTTAGAAATAACAACTCACAGCCAGTCCAAGCAACTATATATATGTCCTTGGCAACAGACTGACCAGCCATGCAAAAGCTCAGACGAGTCACGGCTAATGAGTCGTGACTTGTGACGTCATCGCCTGGCGCCACTACTCCTTTCCAAGCATGCGCGTGGCCCCTGTGTGCACTGTTGTCCTATGCTTGGCTGCTGGGGTGACTTGGCTCGCGTGCTGACAGAGAGGGCTCTGCGTGCCTGCTGTGGCACGCATGCCATAGGTTCGCCACTACTGACCTAGATCTCCTGAGTCCCAGGTCAACACTCCAACCACTACATCTCTAGGATGGCTTTTTGTACTATTCTGTAGATTATGACCTAGATGTGGAAACAGCCAATTCTAGATGCTTATTTTAAAATGTACATGTTTCAAATGTACACGATGGGAAGATATGTTGTTTTGTGCTCTCGCTCTCTCTCTCTTCCCCATAGCAGCAAACATAGACATCTAGTGGCAGAACACAGCATTGCTCTCCTAGCATAGGAAGCAAAGCACAAATTGTGACACCTAGTGAAAGTTTACAGGATTTGTTCTCTTAAGGTATAAGGACAGATCAACACACCATAAAGACATGGAGCTCTTACTGAAAATGATATCCCCGTGTCAAGTTCTTCCCCGGTCTATCATAACACATCACAAGAGTGGACAGAATGTAGATTGGGATCTCCTGGTAGTTCTCTGGGTTATTTGCAGCAGATTGGGAGGGAATTTTGACTCAAATTGCTTAAGAGTAACAGCAACTAATTGACTTCCCTCCTTGCCCAAAATTAAATTTCTGCAAGGAAAAAAGTTTTGCGTTAACAGGAGTGGACACTGAGTTTAGTTCAGTTATGGTAGTCAAAACAAGTCCCTGGGCTCAGAAAATGTCAGTTCTATATGGGTGGGTTGGATCCATCAATGGGACTTAATTTAGCTACAGATGAGCAGGGCTGCCAAGGACAGGACACTGGGGATGGCATTCATACATAGGGTCACGACGAGCTGGAGATAACTTGAGGGCATGGAACAATGACAACACATGAGTGGATCTCAGGGTTCTAGTAAAAACCAAACTAGATCCCACAAGTCTGGAGTCTGTCCATGCCTAAGTTATCCTGACATCTACCAAGTGGGGTTCACACACAGGGTGCTTCTGGACAAAGGGGCTCCTAGCCCTGCAAATCAAAATCCATTAAGCATCTATTCCATCTTCTCCTCCATAGCTTTTTGGTGCACATGGTGAGAAAAAAGACAAAAGCAATGCAGAAACTTAGGAGGGTTACAAGTGGAATGCAGGTTGACGGCAAACTTCTATGAATGAAGCCGGGCAATTGCATGATAAAAGTCTCATCTAGAAGCGCCCTCAGTGCTGCACTAGGTCCAGAAGCAGATATACCAGCCTTTTTTCTGATGAATATTTATGGGGGAGGCCCAATTTGTGGCAGCCATGACCAAGTTGAGGTGGGGGAGCTCTAATGTCTTCCCCTTGTGCCATGGCCTCAATCCAAATTGTATTCCCCCACCAGAGCTGCCATGAGCTGCAAGAGAAGGGAAATTGTATGTAAACTGTAAATAAATCAGTTACTGCTAGTTGTTTTCATTGTTTTAAAATCTTTTAATTTTCTTGTAACTTCCCTCTTTTTCACAAAGCTGTCTCGATAACAACAGGAATCGTTATAGTAGTGGCTGTGGTGACGATAGTGGCATTCTCTGTTTTCCCATCTGAGACTCAAATCAACTTGGGAAAGGTAATTTGTACAATCGAATGGCAGCAAGGGAGGCATGAGCGAGACCTTCCCTTCCCCAGCGTGGATTCCTGGGTGAATGGGGTGGGGAAGACTCTTTCAGAAGGAGCAAAATCACAGATGGACATTCCAGGCACAGCCTCCCATGCTAGGCAGCATGTAATTTGGCCATCAAAAGAGTGTTCGGTCGATCTTAGATGTTTTACCAATATATGTCTCTCCACTATGTAACACCCAGGTGTTTTATTTATCCTTTAATAAAGACCACTTTAAAAAATCAGGACAACTTTCAGATATTAAACTAATAGAGTAAAATATAGTGAAATTGCAGAATCAAATCATACAGACGAAGGCTATTAACATTCAGTTCTGGTAAGTGATCAAAAGCAAGCTGTGGGAAGGGAATTCTGGAAACATTGAGCCAGCTACCATCCGGGTAGCAATCCTTTCAGAGAAAGGGCCCCAAGAGAATTCTGTCTGAAGAAAAAGAACATTGGAGTGAATTTCCCCAGAGAAAGTTTTAATCAAGGCATGTTGGGCCTTCTGTGCCTTGTATTCCGTAATAATAACTCAAGTGAGGACCAGCAGGAACCTTTTCCTGTTTATATTGTCCAAGGCTCGCTTCTTAACCCTGATTTATTAGGGCTGGCATGACGTGCTCAGCTGCTGTGGTTTGGCACACTGTCCAAATCCTGTATACATCCCACGAGGTGGCCTTTATGGGCCTGCAAAGCCACCCCAACAAGCCCCGGCTTCTTGGACGGATTGCACAACCACCTGTGGCTTGGCGCGACATCCAGCCAAGATGGCAATTCCCTCAGCCCTTGAGTTGGTCTACGCGGGAGCCACGTGGCTCGAGCAGTTGTTGCCCCTCCCATCCCGGTGTCCAACTGGGCTCCCAGACGCTACCTAGCAATGGATTGCACTGTGGTCACCTTTGCCAGTTATGCCTCCTGCCACCCACTCCCATTCCCTGCCTCACTTCTTGGCAAAGCTTTCTCCCTTGGAGGCCTTCCTCCATCTGCGTGTTATCTGCCCACTGGCCTTGTATGGAGAAGGACCTCACTTTCCTGCCAAATGCAGTGGCAGGAAAGGGCTGCCTCTCCACAGCCCACTCCATTACTCTCACCACGCAGCAGGCACAGGGCCCTCCAGGGTGCAAGAGTCCTGACACAAGCCTGTTCTTAGCTCCCTTGCAGACAGATGTGCCAGTGCTTCATCTGGGTTCTTTGCCTTCACACAATGCATGCCTTACTAGCCCAAAAGACTGATGCTGGCACGCAAATCCACCCGAGAGCCTGGCTCCCCATTCCCATTCACACACTGGGTGGGGGCATGCAGAGTGCACAGCCTTTGGGTCTCAGTTTCTCCTTTGGATGGATGTTTGCAGTGGCCCTGCTGCCCAAGTGCTTCCCTTGCTGCCCATGTTCTCAGAGGCCCTTCATATTTGGAAAACCAGGGAAAGAGAGCCAGTGTGATATGGCCATTAGAACACTGGGCTGGAGATCAGGAGCTCTGGCTTGTAGACCCCACTCAGTTGTGAACTTCACAGGGTGACCTTGGGCCAGCCACTGACTCCCAGACTAAACCACTTCACTGAGTTTCTGGGAGTATAAAGTGAAGTGGAGGAGGAGGCTGCAAGCTGCCCTGGGTTCCTAGGTGGATAAAAATCAGGATATAAATATAATAAATACATAAATGTTCTTCTGCTCATTTCCCACCTTTAAGACTTCAGCAAGGCTGAATTGTTTAGTACATGCACAGTTTCCCTGAAGACTGTACATGGTTAGATCTTGCATGAAACATTCCAAAACAGATTGAAGAAAAGCAAACCAGCAATATTTATTAAGAGTACGACACACCAGGCTGTTGACATATTACATGTGTAAGGCAGAATGCCTTGGAATTGCGCAGGACACAGTTAGAACAGTTAGTTTGCCTCATCCTCTGACAACTTTCTCATAGGTCCCCTCCCTTCTCAAGGCTGGGAAATGTTCTCCCTCCATTCCACCCCATCCAAGGATGACCCTTTCAAGATGCAGCTTAAACACTCATCCTTGGCCTGGTTCCTTCTTGTTCTTACCTAGGACCAGTTCTCCTAGAGCTACACACACACAGGTTTTAGCTCCTTAGCCCTGCATCTGTGAAAACAAAGGAGGCATCATCTTCTCCAACAACATGCAATAGACTGCCAATGTCAAACAGCAGAGCCAAAATCAATTCCTTCCACTGTGTTGGGAAGTAGGGGGGCAGCTGTTCTGGGCACACACTCCTGCATGATATGAGCTCTGAATCAGAAGATAAAGGGGACGAGGCAGAAGGTCCTGAGCATTTGGGGCTTCAGACTTCAAGGTGGGAGAAGTGGAGGAGCTTATCTCAAGTCACTCTCTCCAGGTGCTGAGGCAAGCTCTTGACCCCATGACATGGCGTCAGGAGAAGAGGGCTAGACAACTACAGGGAGAGCAGACAGAGAAGAGACTTGCCCACCTTCAAAAAGAGAGAAAGGTCACAGGGTTACTCAAGAGTAGGGTTCTCGGAAGTATTGGTTAGATTAGGTTCAAGCTATCTTGAGTTAGGTTCTCCTCCCTTCATACATTCCAGATAGCTGACCATTCCTTTGCAAAAGTTCTTCATCCACCAAAGTATGTGCAGTAAATTCATCACAGAATGAATCTCTGAGCATGCACAAGAGCAGTTTGAACCCAATCTAACAAAGATTTCCAGGACATGTAAAATGCCAGGAAGGTAAGATGGTCTTCAGCAGGCCTTGGCAAGAGCACAATGTTAGGTGCCAGGTGTGCCTCTTGAGGCTGTTCATTCCACAGCCAGGATGCCGCAATGGAAAGGTCCATCTTCTTAGTAGTACCTACCTCCCTTCCTTTGGCAGGTGATCCTGGAGAAGGGCCACAGAAGACAATCTCAGGTAGATATATATGGGAGGAGAGGATCTTTCAGCTAATCTGGCCTCAAGTCATTTGTTTGTGCATAATATTGATATACCACCATTTTTCCTTCCAAGGAACTCAAGGGAGTTTACATCATTGTTCTCCTGCCGCTCTCCATCTTAGCCTCACAACAACCCTGTGAGGTAGGTTGAGTTGTGAGTCTGTGACTGGCCCAGAGTCACCCAGTTGGCTCCATGGCTGAGTGAGGACTAGCACCCAGATCTCCTGAGCACTATTAGCCACTCCACCACCCAGGCTTTGAAAATTATGACCAGAATTTTGAATCAGGCCCAGAAATGGACTTGCAGCCAGTATAGATGGAAAAGCACTGACATGATGTGATCCCATTGGCCAGTCCCTGTCACCGTCTCACTGCCCTGCTCAGCACTGGCTGAAGCTTCCAGACCATTTTCAGAGGGACCCCCACAGATAGCAGGTCATAGTAATCCAGACAAGAGGCTGGCAGTGGATGGGCCAGACTCTCTCTGCCCAAAGAAGGATGCAGTTGCAGTATCAGCCTAAGCTCGTAAACGGTGTTCCTGGCCACTGAGTCCACCTGTGTCTGTAATGACAAGGCAGGATCCAAGAGCATCCTGAAGCCATGAACCTGACCCTTTAGGGAAAGAGCCACCACGGGCAGCCAGACCACTTGCTAACAGCACCTCCATCTTGCCTGGACTGAGACTCGTCTTGTTGGCCCTTGTCCAGTACATTGCTGGTCGCAAATGCCCAGTGCTTTGCCTGGATTCTCCAAGGCTTCCATCAGGTTTTGTTGGCTAAAATAACAAGGCTGTGGCACAGGCGGAGGGGCCCAGGGGAAGACTGGCAGCGGGGCTCCTCTGCCCCAGATACCAATATCACACTCCCTGCAACACCAGGGTCTCCCTTCACTCCATCATCTCCATGAAGTACATTCCACAAGAAAAACAAAATCATGCCCAGTGAGTGTGGCTCACATGATACAAAACAATGAAACCAGTGAAAGCAGAATATGCTTTAAAACAACAGAGGCAAGAGGCAAAGAAGTCATAAGGAAAAATTACATTTCCTGTAATAGAATTATCTGTTGGATGGAGTACATCAGATCTTTCTTGGGTCCACTCCAGTTCTTAATGGACTCAGCACCACTCTTGGCACAAACTCTTATTCCAAGCAAGCTTAGGGAGATAAGACAAGAACTGAGTAGATACAAAAGATTGATTTCTCCCTCTTTTGTCACTCCAAAGGGTCTGGGCACTTGCTTGGAGAAATTCCTCCTTCCAAATACTTTCTGAGGTTTTGATTTGGGCAAGATTAAGCATAGCTGCAGTTGCATCATGCCATAGTTACCATCCAGAGAGAGATGTGGCTAAAAGGCCTTTCTCTTTCTGAGATGCAGGTCCTAGAATCTACTCTGGGTTTCTGTTTGACTATTAAAGGACCTGCCGATGGTGTAGAACCCTGGCTGTGCCCTGGGATCAGCACCACGGACAGCACCATAAAAGTGGATTCACCACCCCACCAACTTAGGATCCACCAGACTCCATTCACTGCCTAGGGGCCTCCATATGTTGACCCCTCGATGTTCATAAGCCTACAACAGACCAGTCCTGCTGTGATGAGAGAGAGGGGAAAGAGGGAAATAGAAGGAAATGCCTTATACAAAAAAAAAAAAAAGAGTTGAAAACTCTAGTCAGATTAGTCAGAATCATGGATTCTTTCTTGGCACAGAGTTTCAATCAAAAGGAGTCTACACTCAGGAGACCTTGAGACTTCCTCATCAATGGCAAAAAGAATTGCATACATAAATATGCATGGTCACAGTTGGAAGTAAAGATGAATAATGGAAATCACTGATATTCAGCCAAAAAAGACAGTGGGTGCCGGGGGGGGGGGGAGAGATAACAGAACAATAATTGATAAGGATAGTGCCCTTTCCTATCCATCCATAAAAAGAGCTTGCTTGCCAAACACAAAGTATGGAGATTGCTGTGGTCAAGGAGCATGAATCTCCTGCAATATTCGACCACACAATATTCTGAGCACAGCAGTTGTTTGCCAGTGATTGAATTCTCTTATGAGAACTGGCCTTATGCCAGCCTCAGAGGGCCTGCGGGCAACATTAGATGGACTAACCAGTGATAGGGGAGAACAGGAACGAGGTGGAGAAGAAGGTGAGATGAAGAAGTCGGTGTCCTTTAGAAAGGGCTTTCCTGGAAAAACGGGGCTGGAGGAGTTGTGTGATCATGAAACCGAAGCCAAGCAGGACAAAGGCAAAGCTAGGAGATCACTTTTCATGGGAGATGGAAAGGTGATAAGCCCTAGGGAAAGCTGAAGTGAAACATCTTCAGCTTACCTTGTCTGTCTGAAGTACTTGCTATCATATGGGAAGATGTGTATAGAAGGTGGCATAACCAAATAGTGTCCACATGTAGGGCCAGCTTCAGGTTATTGCAGGCTTTGGGGTAAGCCACATCAATGCTGCCCCATTCTCAAGTGAGTCCACCTCCTCACTGACATTATCACCAGCTGCTCTAGTCTTCTTCTCCTTCTCTTACTCGTCATGGCCACCATTTGCTTGTCTGACCAGGCGAGAGTCAGTGAGCAAGTTGGCAGTGGCATCTAATGCTCCTTCTTCTTCTCACCATTGTAGCAAAGAGCAAGTGAACAAGCAGGTTGCAATGGGGAAGAGAAGCAGTGAATCCAGAGCATTATTTCCAGGGGGCTTTGCTAAGGTGTGCAGCCTGATATAGGGCACAAGGCTAGGCACACTTCCATGTGGGGGGTCCGACAACTCCCCCCATCCCAGCCAGAAGTGCTAGGAATGCCACAACTTCTTTCTCTCTCAGCATGTGGAGGACTATCCCAAGTGCAAGGCTCTCACCCCCATCGATGCATTCATGCTTCCAGATTCAGAGGTACACAAGTATGCCTCCGATGGCCAGACTGCGGCAACAGCATGAATGAGGTGCATCCACAGCAGTCTCCAGCACAGTAGCCCCTCACACCATGCAGACAGCCATTTTTGTCTGGCTAAAGAAAGCACTGGGGAGATGGAGGGAAGGATGCCAACTGGAATTGGTGTAAGTCCTCATCCCAGGCTCCCCTCCTCTCCTCTCCATTCCTCTCCCCTCCCCTCCTCTCCCCTCCCTCTCCCTCTCCCTCTCCCTCTCCTCCCCACCATTTCTTCCCTCCAAGGTGCATTTGTGAAATTGTGGGAGGCAACTGGCCTGCTTCTTTGCAGATTGGCTGCTGGGAGGGCAGGGCAGGTCCCAGCCTTCAGAGTCCAACTCTGTAATTACAGGATATCACAGCTGGGACTCCGAATATTCCTCTGCTTCCCCCAGACAAACCGTGAGGCAGTAGAATTGCACTCCAAATTGATTAATTCATGAATATGTTTTAATCAATGGGGCTGCAAGGTGAAGGCACACTTGCTATTTTGGGAGGTATTTTGGTTCTGACATGTTACTGAACTGGAAATAAAGAAGAAAACATTAAAATGGTCTTTCTTCCAACAATTAGTAGTATCTTTTGTATATTCAGTAGCAGGTTATCTGAAATTTCCTTCAATATGCCAAAAAAGCATCAATATTGTTAAGTTGTGAATTAATTTATATTTAACTGATTAGCAGACAGATGATTAATCAGCTAAAATAGTTGGATCACTTGATAGCTCTAATTAAGAATCATCAGATGGGGTAGCTTGCATGTTGATGCTGGATCTGCATCATGCTGATTTAATCGCTGATTTTGTTGGTAGCTGTTTTAATATAATAGATTTTATTAAGTTAAGGGGTCTGTAAGGTGCTTTGGGGCAGTGTGGAGAGATGAGGTAAACGCGGACACATTCTGTGGAGTCCCTCTGCCCACCACCCTGCTGTCCAGGGGCAGTTACTGAAAAAAAGAGGCAGAGGTGGTGATGCTCCCTCTTGCATCTGCTGGATTTGCTGGCTTTTTGCCCACATGTGCTTCGCCCCCTTCTGTCTTCTCCTCTGAATTTTTCTGCCTGAGATTTTACCCCCTGAGGTCAATTGCCCTCTTCTCTCCTGTCCATTCATCCCTTTTTACAGACATGGGTGCCCTTAGGAGACAGGCTTCTTGAAAGAAGCACAAAACATGCATGCACGCACACACACAGAGAGAGAAGCTGTAGTGCACATATAAATTAACATGCACATTTGTGCACTTTTGTTCTATGGGCTAAGCTCTGAGTCTTTTCAGAACTTTCCTGAGCACTGTCCCTGCTGGGACCAGTCCTCCTCACTCCAAATATCCAGTTGTGGTATTTATATTTGGCTAATTATTTTTCAGTTTTCATTTGTACTTCTACACTAGCAGACCCACATGTTATGGAAATGGGTGTCCCTTCTGGGGCGATGCATTTCTTCCTTCTTTAGTATAAGTGGTCACCCTCTTGTCCACTCTTGTCAGCCTGTGAAGAATCCAGGCAGAGGGCTGTGGTGATAAAGAACAATTAAGCCTCAACAGCCCCTGTCGCACCATGCAGATGCCACACCAGCATCAAGCCACAGAAAGCCAGAGTCCAGCTGGATACCAGGAGGAACCTCCTGACTGTGAGAGTGCTACGACAATGGAAACAATGACCCAGCGAGGTTGTGGGCTCTCCCACACTGGAGGCATTTAAGATGCAGCTGGACTGCCATCTGACAGGGATGCTTAGCCTGGAGTCCTGCATTGAGCAGGGCGTTGGACCCAGTGGCCCTCTGGTCCCTTCCAGCTCTACTAGTCTATGGTTCAATGATCAGAGAAGACCTGGTAAAGGTTAGTGGTCCAAGGTCCACAGCATTTTCGACCTAGACCTGCTCTGCTTCTTCTACCAGCTGGAAGAGCTATTTTTTTCCTGACAAGGAAGTGTTACTCAGTTCTAAAATGCTTCAGAAAACTTCAGAACCTACAACAAGGCAGGGCAGAGCATGCCCAAGGTGTTTGCTGCATGAGGTAAAGAAGAAGACGGCACCCCTTCCTGTTCTACATACACAAAAGGACTGGCATGGCAGATGAATCTCTTTTCAATGCTGATGATGGGCAGCATCCTCTACTGCACCTGAGCTCAGGTAGGGGCTTCCAGAAGACAACATGCTGCATCCTCCCAGCATCCACTGCTCAATTCTGCTTAATTGTGGGGCTGGCCCTGACCTAGCAGCACAAGAACATCAGAGCACTCCGAAAAGAATGTAATGGAATTATTGTGTTCCGCCTGCTGATAGGCAGCACACGAAAACCTCCCCAGAAGGATGTCCACCCAAGTGGGATTTTTGCCAGACTGAACTCCCTCCAAGTTGACTCAGCAAGCCAGCATGGAAGGCCAAGGAGAGGGAGAGAGAAACAAATTCTCAATCTCTCTTTCTCTCTCTCTTTAACTTGGCTTGTGTTTTTATTATCAGAGCAAAACTTAGTTCGGTCTTTATTGCATCACAACTGGGTTGTCTTGAATTTACAGTAAGAGGACAATGCCAGCCAATTAGTGAATTGGAAGCAGTGTGGCAGCTATTGGTCAATGTGTGCAAGGGGGCCTCATCCACACCTGCCAAAGGCTCAACCTCCATCAAGACTCAACACTGTCCAGAGTCCTTCAGTGGGTTTTGAGCCAGTCCATACTACTGACTTCCCTGATGGACTCTTCAAAATCCAGGTAGCCTCCTCAATCCCAAAATGGCACTTGGTATTAGATCACACTAAATCCATAGTTCTCAAAGCACAAGCTGGCTTCAATCAAACCTATGAAAATTGCCACTTTCAACTGACTTCAGCCCAGCCTAGAAATGTTGCCACTTTCAGCTGAGGATCCTAAAGATTAAGTATGGGTCTGATGTTTGGACTCCAGACTTCAGCATTGCACAATTACATCTTCAGAGTGAACTGAGCAATATTATACTAACCAATTCATTTTGCTTTTGACCTGAGCAACAACACCATATTAAAAGGTACAGAAGTTAAGTATAATAAACTATGCCAATCCAGAGCAGCTAAAGTTGAGCTAATACCTTACAAGACCTCAGTTCCTTGAGATCTTAAGATAAACTTTGTCCAGTCACACTTGTAGATAGGCAAGATCCCACCTGCACTGTTGAAAGCAGACCTTTTGCCAAGCATTCTTTTCCATTGGTTAAGCAGGAGCAACCAAGACATGATTGCACCAGCTGAGCAGCCTTTCAGTCTTGTGACTTTTTGAGCCCTGCTTAGGTGTTCTGTAGCACAAACACATGGCAAGAGGGAAAGCTTCAATCCTATCCTCTCCATCAGCCCATCCATCTCTTCTACTCACAGAAGGTGAGTGCCTAAATAGGACAACCTTCCTGTCTATATGAGCCAGAAGGCTGGAAGATCAGTTTATGGTATGGACTTTATCACAGGAACTTCAAGGGTAGGTTTCAACATGGCATAGTGAACTTTCCCAGTTCCAGGATGGTTTCTTGAAGACATGCCAAGGCCTTGCAGCCTGCAGCTTGTTGGGATGAGCACAAGAGATAATTGCCCTAAAGCAGCCTCCCCCACCCGCCACTGCCCCAACTTTCTTTAGAAAAGGAATGCTTTGGCTGTGAGAATGAAAGTGTTCATCTTACTGAAGCAACTTCACCCCTCCATCTCTCAGGAAGGGGATTTAAAGCCTATACGCATACTGACAGACTCTGCGGTAATGGGGGATTTGATGGCAAGAGACACTTTCTGTTCTTGGCTTAGGAAGAGAAATCTGCACATCATTAACTCATGGAATATCCCTTGGCCTATCCAGGGAACCAGTGCCAATACAGAGAGAAGGGAGTGTAAGCTTTCATTTGTTTCTTTATATTCTGCATTCATATTTTATCCTTGAAGTCAATAAACTCTATATCATCTTTGACACAGGTGGTTCTATTTCTTTCTAAGTACCCTTGTAACTAAAGAGAGATGTCTTGGCTGGACCAGGCCCCTGCGGTTAAAACAATCCATTAAGATCAACATTAAGGCCCCTGCTTCATGAGCCCTAGCTTCTTGAGTTAGGCATTCACACAAATGGAGACGGAGCCTTTACTACTGTAAACACAAGGCTTTGGAATACTCTCCTGGATGAGGGTACCAGGAAGGTGACGGGAGTTGTAGTCCAACCCATTTAGAAGGCTCTAAGGTGAGGCGAGGCTGAAAGCACGTACAATCCCCTGACAACCCTTCAAATATGTCTTTATTTCATCATTGCTATAATTTATTGATTGATTCTATCCATCTTTCTGCCAAAAAGTAGCACTCACAACAGCTACCAAGAAAGTCCAGATTAAAAATTAAGTCTTAATTAAAATGTACTATTAAAAACAAATGCACAACACTAAAAGAAATAAAAGCACCAACCAATAAAAATCCCCTCCAGCGACAGCTCCCTTTATACACCAAAGGTCTGCTTGGATTAATGTAAAAAACAGAGAAACACATGGCCACCCTACAGCCCATTTGAAGGCCCACCCCAGGTCTGGCTCAAGGTTGAAAGTACCTTCTTTCGGGTGTCTTCTTATGACCCTGTCCTATGTCAGTGGGCCACAGTGGCAACAGTAGTCTTGTGATAAGCACAGGGAAAATGGTGCCTCCATTTTAATTTCCCACAATGCCCTAAATGCAATCTGGGAGGTTTGGTGATTACTCAAAGTAGAAGGAGCAAAATAGACATCTGTGTGGTACTGAATTTTGGCAGTTTCTTGGCATCCCGAACAGTGTTGGCCACGTACCAGGCTTGGCCAATTTTATGGCGGTGTTAGCACTTTCTTCTCTGCCAACATTTTTTTCCCTTTTAGGTTATCAACAGGCAGTTGTAACTCTCAATTGATGATCCTGTAGAACAGGCTTGCCCAACCTGGTGCCCTCTGTGTGCATTCAACTACCTGTACCATCACCTGCATTGGTTGTATTGGGAGTTGCAGGTCAGTATGTCTGGAGGGCACCAGGCTGAGCACTGATGCTGCAGAACCATCTGTTGCCCACTGAGAGGAGTCTGCTCAGCACTTTGTAGATAAATCCATTCTGACTTGCACGCTGTCACGCTGAAAGTCTGCTTAGCTTCTGTCTGTCATGTTGTTTGGACAGATGTCAGCTGAGTTCATCCGAGCTGCAGATAAAGACCTGTGGGAGGTCCATACCACAACATATCTCCTGAACTCTTGACCTTCCGGGGAACTGACTGAAGCTCCCCAGACGTGTCAGTAAGAACTTAAGAAGAGCCATGCTGGATCAGAGCAAGGGCTACCTAGTCTAGCATTCTGTTTGCGCACTGGCCAGTTGGCTGCCCATAAGTAGGGCCTAGATACAATAGCATTTGTCTTCTGCAGTACTGGATACTGAGGCATACTAACTCTCATCCTAGAGCTAATATATAGGCCTCATGATTAGCAGCCATTGACCATCTTATCTTCAATGAATTTATCTAACTCTTTTTTAAAGCCAACCAAATTAATGGTGGTAAATTGCATAGTTTAACTAGGCACTGTGGGCCAATACTTCCTTCATGGGCAGTCAGATCCTTGTGCACAAAACTATCTCCTGTCCCTGATGAACTGGCCAATTAAAGGCCAATTTTGAATTTACCATTTGCAAAAAAACATGTACCAGCAGCTAGTGGCCAGGCATCTCCAGGCTTCCTTGGAATAATAATAATGTTAATAATGGCATCACAAATGTATATAGCACTCTGCAGAGTAGAAGAGGAGAGAGCTTACAATCTGAATCTTCAGACTTCTGGACATCTTTGATGTCCTCAACCACAGCATCCTTCTGGATTATATTTAAAAAATGGGAAAGGCATTCCTTTGCAATTTTTCTGCCCTCATAAGAAGGTAGAGTCCAGAATGTGATGCTGATAATGTAAATTCTTTCGTTTGAATTTACCCTGTGGGGGTCCTCAGAAAACAGAACCATCTCCCATGCTTTTAAACGTAGACATGAAAACACATGAGCAAGGATAAGCCACCCTAATATTTTGAAGGAGAACCCCATAACCTTCAGCCAGACAACAGTCAGGTTTTTGGAAGGGAAAGCTCCAGACACATGGCAAGCAGCAGGTTCTCTATCCCTGCACAAGGGGAAGTCCGTGCACACAAATAGGGAGAATGTGCATCACCAGCAGGGCACTGGCGTCACCCATCTCGTCTTCTCCTTCTCATCTGACCCATGTGTGACCTTCTTGAACAGCAGCCACTGCTCAGCAGTAAATAAATTAAAGCTCAGTCTGGAAAAGAGGAGAATGTGATGCTGGCGATGTTTCAACCAGCTGCCCTATGGCCCATTCTAGATAGAATCGTGTGCCCCCTTTAGGCCGAAGTTAGCCATTTCCAAGTGCTTTGGATCAAGTTTCCCTCCTGGTTGCCCAGGTAGCCACTGTGGCCCAAAATGTTTTTCACAGCTTCCTGTGACTTGCCAACTGGAAGAGAAAGATCAAGCTGTGGTTGGTATCTGGGAGCACAGTGGACCTGCATGTGGTGTGAAAGCTGAAAGTGGAGTCAAAGCTGGAGGGAGGGAGGCCAGGGAGCAAGGGAGCAGTCATGGTTCAGTGGAAGAGCCCATGCTTGAAGTCTTGCGAGTCCATTGCCAGTCAGAGTCTGTAATACCGGGCAAGATGGACAAAGTGTCCAGCTCAGTAACAGCAGCTTCCCAGGTTCTACTACTGTCTGACTTCAGTGGGAGCTGGTAACCTGGCAAAGGCCTAAAGGAGATGGAATGCTTGATCAATGAGGCATCCCAGTGTGGTGCAGCAGTCAGGATGCTGGAGTGAGACTCAGGAGGCCCACATTCTGCCTTGCAACTGACTGGGTGATTTTGAACCAGTCACTGACACTCAGCTTAGCCTACCTCACAGGGTTCTTGTGGTGAGGATGGAGAGGAGGAGAACCTTACATGCCACCTTGGGTTTATTTATTTTTATTCATTCATTTCATTTCTATTACACCCCATAGTCAAAGCTCTCTGGGCGATTTGCAACAATGCAAGAGGAAGACAGGCAGGCTGTAAAGGTAACCTCATAATAATTATAGCCAGAGTCTACCTCTTCCTGCTTATCTTTTGGTCCTCTGCCAGCAGCTGGGACTTTTCCCTCCTCCTGAGCAGACCCTGCTCATGAGCAACTCTCCCATCCTGAAGAAGCCCTCAGTGGTAGAGTCCTCTGGCAGCCAGGTGAGTGCTGCTCCATTGACCCTGGCTTTCCCAGCAGTCCCTCTGCTTCCTTTGCTGTAGAGATGCTGGGAGTCGAGGACTGAGCAGATAAGGCTAACATGGAAGGGGATGTTTGGAGGAACAAGAAGGTCATCCTCGGGCTGCCTTTGCTCTGCTGTAGGATCCTCTGGGTCTTCCAGGGCAGCAGGACTTTCCAAGCACCAGCCCTCTTCTTCTGAAGAGGTCTCTCTGGTCCTGGTTCAGGCAGGATCCCGAGGACACCACGGGTCTGCCCAGGAAGATGTCCAGAAGTTTGATCTGGCCCCACATTAAGCTATGCTGACAAGCCGTGGCTGCTGTGATCATGGAACACATTTTTGCCTCATGCACAGTGACCCAGCACACGTGCTTACAGTGTGTGTAGCTAAATGCAAGAGCCATTCAGCAGAAGTTAGAGGCAAGGATAGCAGGCCTGCATAGTCCCGCCCCCTCCCAGATTCCAGCTCTCCGCACAGAGGAGTTCTGTGGCTGAAGCCCAGAAGGGCCTGATCTTTGTCTTTTCCTTGCTTTTAATCAGATCTCTCCAATTCTTCATGTTAACTCCTATAAACTAATTCCACCTACCTTTTGGATAATTGTTTTAAAAGACACATTGTGTTGAAGGTACTTCAGGCTCCAGACTGTCCTGGATTCTGTCTGAAAATGTTCTTTCCCTCTGGCCAGGAGTCGGGTATAAAGAGAAAAATTAGGTAACATCTATAGTGGCAGCTCGTTAGTTGAAATGAGAAAGGTTCTGAAGTCGTGTTTACTGCTAAAAGATTCTTAATCCATGTTGCCCACTGTGGGGCATGGAAGGTTGATTTCAAGCCAGAAGAAATTAAGCAAGGCATAAGAACCGCAGGGTAAATTGTGCAGAATAACAAGCATGATGTACATTTATTCAACTTACATATCTGAGAGAGGCTGCAGAACTTAGCTTCCTTCCGAACATCATTCTCAAGATTGTTTTCAGTGCTGGAATTTAATATATATTTTTAGCATGCCACTCACATCGCCCTGTCTATTGTGATATCCACTGGTTCTTAACTGCTGGATCTACAGCTGCCATGGTCACTGGTACCTAATGATGCACTCCTATCTCTCTCTCCTTGATTCCCCCCTGAACTCGAAGGTATACCTGCCATGCATGGCATGAGGTGCAGCAGCCGTGACCTTCACCCCCAGCCCCTCCCCTTCCCACCTCCCAGCATGCCTCCTTTCCTCCTTTCTGAGGTCGGTTTACAGCCCGGGAGAGGAGGCCAACTGCGAGAGGGATCGGGTGGGGCACAGCCTTCAGAGTCCCAGCATCCTGTATGTCTGACCCCCCCACCCCCCATGATACCAGGAAGCCATTGGCTTGCACCACTGATGCATTTATTTCACAGCTCTCTGGTTGGTCACTTAATGCAGACCTAGGGATGGTTTCCCCGATACATTGAGAGAGAGAGATCAGGTGGGGTGCAGAGAGAATGGGGACTTTGCTGTTTTGGGGATACTGGCACCCAGTTAACTCACTGCGCCTGGACACCACACAACCAGGTCCTATCTTGACTACAAATTATGACTCTGCAAGAAAAAGATGAGAGAAATGTAAACACGTAATTAAAAGCAAAGCCCTTTTTGCTACTACACAAGCATCCATTTAGTATTGACTTAATACAGTGAAAGACTGTTGGCAACACAATACCTTTAATTGATTTGAGTCTATTAGGCACAACACACCTTTTGCTTCAATGGAAAGTGGCTACAGAGTACTTTCTAAAGCAAATGCTTTGATTTTCTCACACTGCACATCGAAATTCTCAGCCTCTGTATACTTGCACTGCACAGACTCACTGGGGAATTCATTACTCTGATTATGGACCATGCTGCATTGGTTCAAACAGCATGATTGCATGTATCCAAACTATACTATTTAGTAAGACTAGAACATATTCCCCCAGGGATCAGTGAGCAGCATAAGAAAAGACATTATGCAAATATTTCAAAAGTTCTCTAGTGTAGTGGTACATTTTGTCATCATGATAATAGTCATGAATAATATTATTATTTTCCCTATTTTCCCTTTTTCCATATATGCCAGCCTGCCTCCTGAGATCAGAGGCAAAGGCCCTTCTCTGGGAACCCTCTCTGAAGGAAATTAGGAGGTCGTTACTCAGAGAAGGGCCTCTTCAGCGGTGGCACCCCGACTATGGAATACGTTCCCCAGGGAAGGGGACGTTTTATTCTTTTCAGCATCAGGTGAAGACCTTTTTATTCTCCCAGTATTTTAACAATAAATTGGTTTTATCCTGTTTTTATCCTGTTCTTACTACTATTTTAGATGCAGTGTGCTGGGTGCCATCGTTATGGTTTTGTTCTTGATTTCCTTTCTTGTAAGCCATTCAGAGACTTTTTTAGTAATGCATGGCATAGAAAAAAATAAAATAAATAAAATAAATAAAAATATTATCAATCAATCAATCAATAATAATAATAGTTCCCATAGCCACGTCCACAGGAAGAGGCCAAGATTTTGGTTGCATCCGGATAGGAAGGGGTCTTCTGTGCAGCTAATGGGTCTTATTTGCCCATTTCAGACCAAGACAGCCCAAAATATTTTATGCTGCAGAGAGGAACAGTGTTCTTTGGCTGGGGAAATCCATTTCCTCCAGCTACTTTGAGGACTGCGGCTTAGCTCAGAGGCCATAGGAAAGATTGAAGGGGTGGCAGATGATGCTAAGATCCCTCCTGATTTTTTAAAAAGTGCTGCCATGGCATCCCCTGAGTCTTAGCTCCGCTCGGTGGTTCTTTACAAGAAACCTGGAGATGCCAGTCAAAGAGGCTGGAATTTGGAAACATGCCCAGCCTGCAATCCAGCTGGGGCAGCCCTGAATGCACAAGAGGTCAGCATAGCCCGTGGCAGAATACGGAATGGGAGAGAGGCCTTGTGGAGGTCCAGCAGAACCAGCCAGGGCACCTGTTGTGTGTGAGTGGCTCCAGATAGGAGGCTCTGTGTGTGTGTGTGTGTGTGTGTGTGTGTGTGCGCGCGCGCGCACGTGTGCACGCGCGCGTGTGGTTTTAAAGTACAGCATGCTGCCTGTGGTGATGTGAAGGGCAGCCCAAAATGTCTCTCTCTCTCTCTCTACACACACACACACACACACACACACACAGCGCAAATGTCATCATACAGAGCCCAGCTCTGCCTGAAAGCAGTTGCGTGGGTGTCGAATGGGGTCCTCATCTGGCAGCAGCGTTTTGCATCAAAATCCAGGTGCCTGGAGACAGTTCCCTAAGATTTAGCTCCCCGTGTAGCAGAGTACACAAGTGCAGCCCTTGATGGTTTCCAGCGGGAGTGAAATGCAGCCCTTCACTTTCATCTGAAGAAGAACGATGGTCCCACTCCAAGCCATTTGCTCTGTCCCTTGGGACTCGGTGGGGACTACTGGGAATGGAACTCATCCCTGCATGGCCCAGTAATGGGGACCAAAGAGACTGAACCCAGGAAGAGATAAACATTTGTGTATCTGCATCTCTAGCTGGGGGTTATCACCAATGTTAGCTTATTCATTCATTTCAGTGGGTCTAGCCAAAAGACTGCTATCTGGATACAGTCCTGTACCTATACCCATACTTCTGGGTCTCTCTGTGTGGGATGTAATGATGAGCCTGGCATCCAAAATGGACTGGGACAGCCCTTCCAGATGTATTAGATACCAGCTCACATCAGGCCCAGACAGCAGGGTCGGTGGTCAGGAATGGTGGGACCTGCAGTCCAAAACATCTTCCATCTTTCACTTCCATCTTTACTGCTTGCCCCTCCCTCCACACTTAGCTTCTTGCACAGATCTATTCCACTTTCAACCATCTTCTATTCATTGAATTTTTTGAAACTCAGCACTTAAGAGGCAATGGGTTGATTCTGTGTACATAGATTTGCAAAGAAACAATGGGTTTAAGGTCTTTTCTTCTACTCTGTATGCTTGTTTTATAACATTGTTGCTGTGAAGAGGCATGCAATCTCTGCAGACACCAATTCACAGCTCTGAGGACTGTACAACGAAGCATCTGTGATAATATCTTCTAGAGAGAAAAAATGCCCTCTAACCTTACAGAAACCTCTGGAAGAGCATGACACTGTGAATGGGCTAATGGAATTCATTTACCAAATAATTTAAACATTGCATGAATGTGCAGCCTCATGCTACATAATTAAAAGCTCATTCTTATATCATGATGAAGAACCTCTGGACTACAGTGTATCTTAAACAGATCTTTAGATAGATATTTCCTCCAAAAGTATTTTTAAAATAAAAATCCATTTTAAATCAAAAAACCAGTTTTAAATTTTAAAAATCCATTTTTATTTTTAAAAAATTAATTGTTTTTATCCACCCAGCTTTTCCCTTCTTCTCCAAAACATCTGCTCATTTTTCCAAGCACTTCCGAGGCTTTTCAGTTCTTACAGGAGCTATAGTCAGGGGCAGCTTTTCTTAATATGGACCCATAAATACAGATGTGATGTATGTGCGCTGGACGTCAGAGCCCATGCAGGGAAGGTAACCCCAACCACGTTATTTGGAAATTGTCAAGGTGCCTCTAGAAAGCACAATTATGCTCTTACATAAGGCTGTTTTTGATGTACATTACATTGCTATTTACATGTGTGAATGCATCACAGCATCACCCTTTTTAAAGTATTGATTGAAGAAACGCTAAGTAGAAAGGCATCTGTGGGAGGAATTTTAGTTCAGCAGTGGTGTTTTGGAAAGTGGGCAGTGGAAAGAGTCTTCAGATCTAGCTATCCGCAGAGACTCTGCTGTAAGTGTAAAAAAAGAAGGATTCCTTGTTGGTAAATGAGTTTGAGAGGGAACTAAGATATGGAAATCAAGAGGTACAGGAAAGTATTTATTTTTTCCTTTGTACACTGGCAAGCCAAGCAGAATTAATGACATACCTTGAGAAGTTGTTATTTAAAGGTTATTGTGCATGCCTTCTGTGTCTAAAGATATGGAATTTACTATGTGCCTACGCACTAGGAAAGACAAGCAACTTCTGCCATTCTTCTCTCTCACAGTGCACACACGTCCTGCATGAACACATACTTTATATGTACACATGTGGTTTTGGTAGAAGATTTTATTGGCATGAGTGCTCTGATTCATGCGATTAAACAAAGCGGCCTCGATACTGAATCCAGTCGTATATCAGTTGATGTGTCCCAGTTCCCTTTATTCGACCTGACAGGGATCTCCAGCACCCAGGCAGGGATCTTTCCCAGATCTGCTACCAACGATCCCTTTAGCTGTGCAGCAAGGGTCCAGGGATCAAGGTCAGGGGCTCGTGGACCTGCAAACTGCTCCGCTCCATGCTCACCACCAGCTGCCATTCCACAGTATGCTGCAGCAGCAGGAGACAAGAAGGGAATGAGGGCCATCCCGCCATCCCCACTGAAAGATTTGGGGGGTTTTTCTCTCTCTCTCCCCTCCCCATCCATTGTCCTGGCAAGCAGGAACTTTTACTGCTTTTCTTGACTGTAGGCAAACTACTGCAATATCCTTCCCTCCATCCCACTAAGGAATGGGATGTTATGTTTTTAAACTGCATAGAACATTTTACTGCATTTTGATAGACTTCCATAAAGTTCCCTTGCACATAAATGTTTCCTCATTTCTTTTAGCTTCATTTCCAGAGAGGAAATTTATGAGCCTGATGATAGTTAGATGGATGGATGGATGGATGGATGGATGGATGGACGGACGCATGATAGACAGACAGACAGACAGAGGCAGACATAGCTATAGGTATAGGTACAGATAGATACAGACCTATTCATATAGATGCCTAGCAATCCATAGAAGTGGTCAAGCCACCCTCTACTGTGCCCTCTCCAGGCAACAGCACAGCCCTGGCTGGACCTTGGAACCAAAGTCTAGGGACTCCCCCGCACCTCAATCGACCAGCCAGCCAATATCAGGTGCTGAGGGCATCAGAGCAGCAGAAGCAAACTCCCCGTTATCCTAAAGTCACAGAGATGCTACAATGCACATGAATTGCACACGCTCAGGATATATTTAAGTCAGAGCTGGCAAATCATTTTGCTGTTCTTCTAACCTATTAGGAATGTTAAAGCAGTTTAAAGCATGGAATGGAGTGGGTGCAGGGAGGATAAACCGTGATTTGTGTCCTTCACAATTGGAGTAATATACCTAGCAGTCTAATGCCCCTTCCCCTTCACCACATGATACTAGTAAGTCCAGGGACCCAAATTTTCCCACTATATCACCTGCTCTGGCCCCAACTTCACTGGACCCAAATACACCAGACTCTTTCAGCAACAAGCTAAGAGTTCCTGAATTACCATTTCTGACCAGAAGCAGAGACTTTGTTAGAAGATGATCCATCCATCCGAGTCCTAAGAAAAAAAAAACTCTGCTGCAGCTTAAGGTGTTTTTCTTATGGAAAAAAGAGAGGAGGGAATATTACTCCTCAGCCTGGAAGTTTCAAAGAGCTAATGTACATAAGAAAGCCTTTGGAGAGAAGGGTAGTTTACTTCTGAAAAAGAAGGAAAAGGAGGAGAAAAAACAGGTTCTAGGCTTAGAAGAATGTAAGAAGAACTTTGCCTTCATGCCCCACTTCTTGGCCAGTGCAGGAAACAGGATGCTGGTCTAGATGAAAAACTGGTCAGGATCCGAACTTTGTTTCTGCTGGTGGATCTCACTGGTTGGAGGAAAGGAGAGCCTATTTTCACTCATTCCCTGTGCAACCCTTTGTGTGTGTGTGTGCATGCGCACAAGTGCACATATGTGTGTGTACCCACAAATCTTCTGGAGGAGCATCTGGATCCAGAGAAGACTACAATGTCTGTGGAGTGCTGTATCGACTCTAAATTTTAGTCTCAACTTTTAAAAGCTATCCATGGTTCTGAAATTATTTGGGGCCTGTTTCACTGCCATGGATAGCTCCTCTAATGTTCAACCAGATTGTAGAGCAGACACACTGCTGTCTGGGATGGGGGAATTGTTTCATGGAGGAAGATGATTAAAAATGGCCACTCCCACCTTCTGTAGGAGCAATCCATCCATTTTAAACGTTAAAGCAGGGGTGCTGTACCTCAGGCCCAGGGGCCAAAGCACAAGTGCTTGGAGTCTCCATGTGGTCCTCTGAGGTTCTCCAGATGACCATGGCCTTTCCCACATCATAACATGTTTCTTGTGTCGGTCGGTCATTTGATGTTTTTCCAGCTTTCGTTTAATTTTTCACCTGTTCTCAAAGGTTGAAATGCTTCTCCTAAGACTTTCTTATTGTCAACAATAGTGTTGAATTAAAATATGTACATGTTTTCAGTATTTTTTCCCTTTTCCCTTCAACTCTATCCCCTCTGCCTCTGGCCCTCCCCTCCACTGGAGTACTGCCCCTAAGAGCAGTGCTCAATCTCCCACACTTCATCTTTTCAGCCCTCAGGTTCAGTATCTCTACCTTAACATCTCAGAGGCTGGGAGCTTTTTGATCCTATCATCTATTAGCCCAAAAGTTAAAAACTGTCAAAAAAAATCTACTAAAAGATGTGCAACAAACCAGTCTCTGGTCCCATGAACGTCAAATAATGTAAGCATTAATGAAGCCGGTGGTCCAGGGTTCCAGCTTTGGTTTACAGTGCCTCAACCCACCTTGCCAACCCCATGTGTAGAATCCTGCATCTCTGACCACCACAGGCCACTGTTCACAGCCTGGCATTCATCTCCTGGAACAATGTTTCACAATTGTTGGGAAAAGCAAACAAGCAAACAGGCATGGAACTGCAACATAAATGTTTGGGAAGTGGGAACCACTAGATGTATCATTTTGTGTCACTTACTAAGGTCAGCAAACAATGAATCACTCTGGATTTTGCACTCATCAGCCAGGCGGTCATCTCTTGTTTACAAAGTCACAAGAGATAGCCTGTGCTCTTCACAGACTTAAATAATCCACTGATACTACCTTTCAGAAAGCAACAGATCTCTCTGCTAATGTTTTAAAGCAAGCTGTTAGTAAACCACTTCAGTGTGCAAGTGTGTGGTCTCAAATCCCATCTTTTAGCTTCTGGACATGGAAGCTGATTAGATGGACTGGTCAACACACACATCAAACCACCTTTCTGGGCTCAGCGTTTTTCTGAAATCAGATGCTGTTAGACTCAAAGCATTACATGCTGCCAGAATTGCCTGTACTAGATTCTTTCTCATTCACACAGCAAAAAAGCAAATAAATGTAGAGTTTGTAAGTTTGGAAAAGAGTCGGGTGAAGGTGGACAGGAACTATGTGGATGTATTTTATGACCCACCCCAATCAAAGCCACTCGTCTATCCAAACTGAGATTGGGGGTGGGCACTTACATTTTGTGCACTATTCCAGTTGTTTCATATGTCTAACATTGACCAGAGCTTGTTTACATAATCAGGGTACCATATTTTCTCCCTGGAAATGCTTGCTGCGAAGCATATTTGAATGCCTGCAAAGACCCCAAGTGTTCTTTTGCTTTTCTGGCTTAGATCCAATGTTACACAATGCTCCTGTAGTGGGATTTCCCTGTCCCTTCCCCTTCCCCCAGCACTATCCATGCACCCTCAGATCCTCTCTGGATGATCCTCCAATCCTTCAGAGCAGATTTAGTGGGTACACAGGAGGACTGGAGACCTTTTTCCCTTCTGCTGGTGGAACGACACCATTGAATCCAACAGTCTATTTGCCCCACTCATCTTTGCTGCATATGCCATATAGCTAACAGGCTATTACAAACTGTTACTTTTCCTGAAGCAAAGGCATGGCAAGGTAAGAGACCCTAATTATTCAGAAGCTCTTTACCTTGCTTTTGAAGTCACTTGGTAATTTTTGTTTGCATGTGAATGATTAGGGTTTGCCAAGTGGCGGTTTTTGCAGAATCACCGGCTGTGTCCTTCCAGAAGCTTTGTCTGTCATAGAGCATCACAGCCCTGGGCTCATGTCATAACTTGCTGAAGCTACTGGGTTATCTTGCAAAGCACAGAAAACCAGCACTTAAGACATTCACTTATTACTGGAGTCGGAACCTTCTGATTCGCTTGAGAAAATGAAGCATAAAAAGAAAAAAGCAGAGACCTAAAGATTTACCGAACAGTTACATTCAGCCACCTTCTGAGTTGAGGCTTCAAGCAAAAGAAGTGGGCTTGCAGAACCACCAGCAAAATTAGGCATATACTAGCACTTACATAATGAATCACTGGAAGGCTGAAAATGGATGTGAAGACATTCTTCAGAAGACTTTGGAAACCACAAACAAACATATCAGTGCTACTGACAACTGATGCTATTCAAAGGAAATATTTCATCCCATTCCCACCACAAGAAAGCAGTAGGAGAGCTTCCCTTCCTTCCTTCCTTCCTTCCTTCCTTCCTTCCTTCCTTCCCTGCTCGCTTTTTCAATCCAAGCATAACTCTACTTCCCTGACAATCAGACAGCGCTCCTGAACTCCTTTCTGAGGAATGTCCACGCACACAGACAGATCAGCCCAAGCCTGTGCCATTTTTTCTCCCTGAAGTGCTGTCCGTTTGGCAGGATTGTAAACAAGATCAGGCTCACTTTTTCAGTGCAAGCTGGATTGGTTATGGGGATGGCGGGTGGAGAGCAGACAATTCTGGTGCTATCTCACCGTAATCCCTGCCATGGCTTGTAACATTTTTCTGCCAGTGTAACTCCCACCGCCTGCTGTCACGGTGCTACCTACACATACATTCTGGCAGAACAAATTGGCATAGCTGTGCAACATTAACTCTTTAACAGCTGTCCCTTCGAATACACATTTCCACAACATATAGCTATCCCACTCATACAGACCTATATGGAATCACCATCTCATATGAGGGATATTGTACTATCAATATCTAACATGCAATGCTCTCTACCCAATATTACGTCTATGTATAGGAATGTGAAGTCTTTCACAGCCCTCTTCTGAAGTGCTGTTACAAATACACCAATTGCTTCTTTTTCGTGGCTCTGAAAAAAATGTAACATTTGGGGCAGCAGCTGTTCTGCCGCTGTATATACGCGTAATGACCTGACACAGAAACACACATTACGTACTACATACTGTTCCTGGAACACTGGTTTTTTAGCATTAGATTATCTCTCAGGCAAACGTGCCCACAGAGGCTATAGATTTCACTGGGAGAGGGAAGTGGGAGGGAAAATGCTCAATCTGGCGAAGCTATTTCACCCATCCAAAACAGCCATGACAATCCTCAAAGATCTCCGGGAAGAAGGTCTAAACAATAGGTCCTGACTCCCCCCAGGTTTGAAATCTATCGCCTTGAATCTGCCTTAGTCTTAAAATTATGCCTTTTTGCAACTCTAGATTGATTGATCTGAAATAACAGTCCCTTCCTGCTCCCCTGGACAATAAGATGGGCTAGATTCCCCTGGCCATCCACAAACTGGAGGGGCATCTTGCCATCTTGACGGTAAAAGCCGGTGGAGAGCAGCCACACGGGACGTTAAGGAGTGCTACCTCGTCTACATCCAGCGATCGCAAGGATGCACTCAATGCTCCTGCACTTAAGGTAAATTCCCAGAGAAAAGGTGAGGAGGAAAACTTGAAAGAATTGTGCTAGGCAGACTGGGACTTCCACGATCGCTGTTCTCGGGAAGTTCCTGATGAATACCTTCGGAGGTTGAAGGAGACACGCGCGCGCGCACACACACACATCCCAACTCATGTGGGTCAAGCACACCTGGAAAGGCAGCTCCCCTTCTCTCTTCACCCACCTGTAGGACACCTGTTTCCTGAAGGTTAAACTCTTCAGCTTCTCTTCGAGAGATTCCTCCTTCTGGCTGGTTAGTCCAGGCTCCTCCGGCTCTGCTGCTGCCACGGCTGCGCTCCGAGGGTCCCCGCCGCCTTCGGCTCCCCGGCAAGCATTGCTGCCGGTGCTGCTGCTGCTGCTGCCGCCGCCGCCTCCCGCAGCCCCCTTCTCCTCGCCGGCTGCCGAAGGAGGGTTCATCGCGGTGCTGAACGGACAGCGACCCGCGGGGGAAAGGGCTGGAGAGGCAGGAGGACGCGAGCGAGCCGCCGAGGGCCGCACGGAGCCGGGAGAAGGGCGAGGCGGCTGGCTGGCTGGGCTGCTGCCGGCACGGGGGGCCCCTCACGGAGCCGCTGGTCCAGGCGGCTGCAAATGGCAGCACCTTCCCGCAGCATCCATCGGCGGCCGCACTGGCTGCAGCGGGGCATTGTGGGAAACTCCCTACCTCCCGCCTCCGCTCTGGCCAATCAGCGCCTCCTCCCTTCCTGCTGCTCCTCCTGCCACGCCCTCTTTAAGAGGAGAGCAGGAGCAGCTGCACCTGGAACCTTGGCCAGAAGCCCCTCCGTGGGGAGTCCGGAGTGGGTCGGAAGGTGGAGGGGGCGGGCAGAGGCGCACAGACGGCCGCTGCTTCGGGAGAGCAGCCAGCAGTGTTTGGGCTGCCCGGGCGTAAGTTGCTTCAACACGCCCGCAGGGCAGAGCAAGGCGATGCACGCTGTGTTACTTAACGGGTTCGCCGTGCGGGATGGACGGCAGGCAAAGTCTCTGAATCAGAGAAACTGGGATTTCAGGAAAGAAAGGGAGTTTATCCCGGTGAACTGGAAAAATGGAGAGGGTGAGAAAAAGGTCTGGACAGCAGAGAGCCTTCTTAAACCAGAGGTCCTCCTCCAGCTCCTGCAGTGAAGATGTAACTTGGGCTCATAAGCAGCTTCCCCACTGGAGCAAGCACTTGTTTAGCCATGGCAGTGCATTCACCTGCACTTAAGGTAAATTCCCAGAGAGAAGGTGAGGAGGAAAATTTGAAGGAGTGACTGAGGGGATCAGTGCATAGTCCTCCTGTCAGCATCCGTCTCCAACTGCACCCAAACACATCCTAAGCACTTGCGCCCTTCTAAAGCCCATGGTCAATCAGGGTTGTTGGGGTGACCTTCTGTCCTCCACACCAACCCCACCCTCTGGAAAGCTTCCCTTGAGTGGTGGGTGGGGTGGGGGGAACTTGCACAGCAAAATGAGATCTGGTGTGGAGGGCTGCATCAGCTGGGGGGGACTGGCAAACGGCTGGTGCTCACCAGTGCACATTTGTGACCGAGTACAAACATCTGTGTTTATATGTCGGCAGAATTGTGCTGCACAAGAAAGTTGTGTTGCACTTGAGAATGGCAGGGAGTTACTGCTGCCTTACTGAAGAAATTCAGTAAAGCTATATGAACTCCATTGGATCATGGCACTCCTAAAATCAAGTAAGCGTCGATGCCACTGAGTTACACAGAACATAGCAAGGCAAATTACTTCTGTGAAATCCAAAAGCTCATACATCCTCCAGTTTTTCTCCATTAAATGTACTTCTTTACCTTGTATAAAATGTTGAAAGGGTCAGGGCAAAGGAAAAACGTAGATTCAGTTCCACTTCAGCTGGCAGTGGTCCCTTGCAGTGCATTTCACCAGCATAATCTGGTTTGCCAGCTGTTCCCTTCCTGTGAGAGAGGGGCCTTACCACAGTCATGCACATCTGGATAGAATTTAGATTTGACCATGGCTACCCTTAGAAACAGCCAAAGAAACTCTAACTAGCCTGGAGGAGTTTCCCTGGCTGATCCCCTTCCATCACTCCCCTGAAAATTTTCCTCCTCATGTCATCCCTGGAAATTTACCTTAAGAGCAGGTGAATTGACTGCCATGGCTAAGCAAGTGCTTACTCCAGTGGTAAAGTTGCTTATGAGCTAAAGCACAGAGCTTCATTTCCCAGATTAATTTAAGTTGCTGTTCTGTTCTTTCATAGTGGAAAAATTGACTTAGGTGCGGAAGCAAAAGTAACGTACAAGGCCAACTCTCAAATTGTAGATTTCTGAAGATTGAAATAAAATGCATCAGCTGACCTGCCAAAATGCAAGGAAATGATCCCTCTTCTATAGGTTTCCATTTTCATGTAGAACGATGGCTTTAAAAACACTTGGGAGAAGTGTATTTAGCATAATAAAAGTTGACATCAATAATGATGTTGTGTATAGGGTCCCACTTAATATAATTAATATCCTCCGACAATATAGATGTCTTTCTTTATGCTGTTGATTGCAAACTACTATACAGATATGTACTTTCAGCAATGTAAGTACCAGGCCATATTATAGATAGCACTGAAGAATGACTGGTCAAACAGTCACTTGTTCTTCTAACCATGTGGTGCAGGCATTCCCTGAACAAGGAAGGTCGCTTTGTATATTTATTTTGATAATAATTAAACAATCATCCATTTCACATTAATAAGGATGGAGTAACTGGAGTCATGGTTGGACTGGGCTTTGTGAGCCTAGTGTCCATTTAATTGGGTTGGGTGGTGGACAGACGATTGGCTTTTTCTGAGGTTAGCATATGCTAAAAGGACTATATTTCTAAGTGTTCATAACTTTGAGGTTCTGCAATGTTTCCACATATACATCAGCAAATGCATGAGTGTGCAAACACTAGCAGCATGTTGTGTGCTTCATCCCAGTTAACCTACTTTTGGATCCATATAGAAATGAGGAGCAAATAACTAACTGGGATGCATCCTTGTAGGATATGTATAAACATAAAAGATAGCCTGGTATTTGGGAATATTTTTTTAAGGTCTACAGTCTTCTGGCTAACACCATCTTCCTAGCTGCACAGTACCTACAGCACAATTCTGGGCACTATAAAAATAATTACAACAATTATTATAAAAGAGAAAATAATAGAACATTGCTTCCTACTACTGTATATACAGATTCACACACGTGCATGGGAGTATATGCACATACACACAAGGATGTGTATATGTGTGTGTTAGCTGTCTCCATATTCAAGTTCAAACTTCTCTACTGAAATTTTGTGATGTTTTGATTGTTATTTGCATTTTACATTATATTTTATGAATTGTTATAAACCACCCAGAAAGCTTTGGCTACCCAATAGTACAGAAATAACATTAGTATCCCTATCATCATTATTGCTAGCTTTTCTTCAGCTCTTTTCTTTTCATCTAATTTGTCATATTAAGGTCAAAAAGTTCTGCCCTTTATTCATGTACTTCAGCAGTGTTTGAGGTTGTGGTTACCAGCTGTTTTCTTGCTTGTTTTGTTAAATGAGGATGGAGACGGCAGTTTTCAGGAACCTTGGGCAAAGCATACTAGATTCCTTTTGACATCTGTTCTACGACTCCAGGTAGAATTTTGCATCACTAGGCCATACTGGGTGGCTCCCAAAAGAAAAATTGGGAAAGGACTCCACCGTGCCCAGTTCTCCATGTATTTAAAAATAATAACAAGTGTGCAAGCTTATGCATGCTTAGGCAGGAGAAAGAACCTACAACTCCCAGCATGCTGAGAATTGCAAGCCTATTTTCTATCTAAACACACATAAGATTGTGCCCAAAGTGATTTATACCCTGCATTTTCTTTTATGCAAAAATCCACTAGATAGCTTATGAAATAAAATGAATGACATTCATACAGTACTACAATAAAAGTGAAATGGCCATAATAAATACCAGGATATATAAGCCATATTTAATTAAAAGCTCAAAAAATAGGGTGACCTTAGCCTGATATAGATGTGGTGATTAAAAGGGCACTAGGAAAAGTTTCCTAGGGCAGAAATAAACAGGAGGTGCCACCACAGAAGAGGTTCTCTCAGTGAGAGTCTGGCGCTGTCTCTGGAGGTCATTACTGTCGTGTGTGCTCCCCTCTTGCCAGCTGCTGACAAAGAAAGGGACTGAAAAGCATTGCTGCTTTCCTCCACTTTAGATGTAAATACACAGTGCATTTATGTTTTCCTCTGCCATCGATGGTTGCCTGCTTCTATTGTTGCCACTGGTTTAACTGCTGTCACCGTATGGCTTTATTGTAATTTTATACAAAGAGCTGCCTAGCAAATCAGCATACTTAAGGGCCTGAAGTAAATACTGGAAATAAAGAAAGGAGAGGGAAACATGGGTGTGGGGGAGAAAAGGCACTGTGAAGGTGTTAGAACATGGACTGCAGAAGAGCACCTGGTAGAGCAGGAGGAAAACGCCAACTCAGAGATGGTTGCAGTCAGAGCACAAGCATTGCAAGTTCACCCTGGGATATCTCTGGGTGGACCTGGAAGGATTCCTGTCTGAAACCCCGAGGAAACACTGCCTGTCCAAGTGGGCTGCACCGAGTCTGGTGGACCAAGGGTCCAACTGGGCCTCTTCAGGCATTCAGCCCGAACTGGACAGGATGCGGCACAGGATGAGGGTGAGGCGCAGAGCCACGCCGGCTCACCCCACTCCTGGGCACACTGGCCACTCCCACTCGGCCCTGACTTTGCGGTCTGAAGAGGTCCTCTGTTTCTCACTTGCCTGAATGCAAGAAGAGCTCTCTGTGCAGTTGGAAGCCATGATGAAGCCGGGTCCCTCTTTGCATGCAGAGCGAATGTGAGCAGAGACCTCAAAGTGTGGGGGCTGTAGGCTGAGCACCTGAGCTTTGGAGCTGTGGGCTTTGGAACAGGGCAGTTTTCTTGAGCTGCCTTTTTCAATGGCAACCGGATAATGGCTTGTAAGGCAGCCTCTCCCACCCTTGGGCCTTCCAGAGACATTCGGACGGCAACACTCAGAACTCCCACTCAATGGCCCTGCTGGATGGGAATTCTGGGAATTGCAGTCCAAAAGCCTCTGAAGGCCACCAGGTTGGGGAAGGCTGTCATAAGGGCTTAGCCCACACTCACGGTAAGCCCAGCAGGAATGCCTGTGGAGCTCCCTACTGCTCCTCCATTGACTTCCCATGCTCTCCAAAACTCACACTTTGAATGGAACCTTCGAGCTTAATAAAATTAGGAACAGGAAATGAACACTTCCATGGGTCCCCTTCCATCCTCCTCCTCCTCCTCCTCCTCCTCCTCCTCATCATCATCATCATCATCCTCTCTGTGCTTCTCAATAGTCAAAGCTCTGGGTGGTGCACAAGGATTGAGAAAATACCCTAAGATGAAATGTAAAATAATACTAAAAGTATCGTAACAATTCATTAAAAAGTGCAATCAAAATTTAACAACTTAAACAGCTAAGACAGATTCACACACCTGGGCCTCCTGAAGCAGCTAATGGTCCCCCCACCCCATGTCATTAGAGCTACTAAATGCCTCAGCATAGAGGGCAGTCTTAACTTGGTGCCAAAGGGACAGCAGAATCAGTGCCGTGGTGCGAGGTCTTCTCCGGAGACCTGCTACAAGTGCTTAGTACATCCATTGTGCTTATGCTAAGTCCTTGGAACTCTGGGCCACCCGCTGCCCCTGGCACTTCTTTAAATCTGGATCTCATGGCTACATCTTTGCTCACTTTTTCTTTTTACTCTGGAGTGGTACAGAAGACCCAATATAGATGGGATAAGGAGCTTTTAAGTTCTGGATCAGTCCTCCTCCTGCATGCCTACTCTATTCAAAAACAAAGGCACAGATGTAAAACATTGTCTGTGTTGGCTGCCTGTGTCTAGTCCAAAGGAAGCAAAATATGTTGGTTTTCTTTTCTGTTCTTTTCCTTTTTTTGTCAGACATGTGACATTTGGCGGAAAGAACCTGATATGATATTCCAAGTCTTTGCTTCTGACAGTTTACAAAAGAAAAGAACTTCCACTTTTTAAAAATACGTCATGTTTGTATTTTTGCTTTGCTGATTTTAATATTCTCTGTGCACCAGCTTGAGTAAAAAGAAAGACAGAAAGATAAGGAAGAAAGAAATGGAGGGAGTGAGAGAGAAAGATGGACAGATGGACAGACAGACAAGGTTATAAATGTTAATGTAGGCAAGTAAATCAATACCCTAGGTAACATGATCTTTCTTCACAATGAATTTCCTTTTTATAAAATTAGGGTATTAACCTAGTATACATTCTGTTCCATTTGCCAGATTCACCTTGTCTCTTTTTAGCCCTAGTCATAAAAATATATTCACAAGAGGTAGGTCACTGCATCTATGCTGCCCCAAATCCTCTCATACAGCTTTTATTTCTGCATTAATCTCCTCTAATTTCCACCCCCCACCCCCACTCTTGGTGCCAGCCTGTTTTTAGTGCAAAATCAAATGCTCAGCTTTTAAGAGGCATCATTTGATGCAAAGATTTCAGAAATGGACAGATTAACCACTCATTAGATCTGACCAAAGCCCGGTGGGTATTTATCTTCAGCAGGGCTGGACACCTGGTCTGACAGAGCCTTCAATGATTCCCTTCCAGAGCAAAGCCTCACCTCGGTTTCTAGGGTTGCCTGAACTGCTACTTTCACCAGGATCATAACAAACAAAACTCCCAAAGATAATTGAATCCTTTTGTTCCCAAGTGGAACAAGAAGGAAGACATTGATTTCCTGGCACCCAAGTTTCATTCAGAACCATTTAGGGTTTCTTGGCTAGGGTCACAAGGAGATGACTGGAATAACCCAAGATACGTTGGCATCCATGGCAGATGCTACAAATGGTGCCCCACTATAATGAGAGTTCTGCCTATTGGATGGTATATGAATGTAATAGACACATAAATGACACATTCAACAATTGTGGTGCATGCGCATCCTGTCAAATTTCAGGCATGCTTATGGGAAGCTCCCAAAGGGGAGAGTTCAGCTTCAAAGACGTTCTCAGGAAACTTCAGTTGGCAAAAGGAACCCCAAACCCCAGCCTGTTTCTGCTCAAAGCCAAGAGAGGCATTTCAACCTTCTAGGATGGGGGGAAATGTTCAAAGCTAGGCATCCACTAAATAATCAGCATACAGGGGAAATGAGGAGAAGCCAGGGAAGGGCTTAACTTTGTTAAGAAAGTTTAGGACTCCCAATGGGCCAGATTTGTGCTGCAGACCGGGGTTCAAATGTTGTGAACCTTTACAGCATGAAAGCTCTGCCATGGTGGGAGAAAGTTCCTTTCTGCCTCTCTCTGGGTTTATCCTGATGCTAAGGAGTCCCCCACCCCTTTCCATGTGTTTTGGACAGAGAGTAGGGAAGGGAACAATTTCCATCTCTTTCTTCCACCTACCTGATTTTCAGCTTTCATCACTTCAACCTGTCCCTCCCACAACTGTTAAAGCACTTTGGGTCACCATCTCACCTCCTACCTTCCTCATCCCTTCTCCTGACTGGAACATGAGCTGCCCATGCATAAGCCGGCTTTTGTTTACCTTTGCAACGAAAATGCCATTTCTGGAGAAACTCGACTCTCCTTCGTGCTGCTCATCCACCCAAGTGCCTTACCAGGTCACTCCTCGAACTAGCCTGTGTGCTTAAGTTATACCTGCTGCACGCCTGGATTTCCACACATGTGCTGGTTTCTGGGTCAGCCCAGCTGGTTTTAACTTAGGCACCAGCAGCTCTATGGCCTTGGGTGCCCAGTCCCCCTTTGGCACTTGAGCTAGTCACCCCCTAGTCATTCACACTCCAGAAGGGCTTGTTCTCTGAACATGGGGAAGGAGTTTGCAAATGGGAATGGAAATGGGTCTGAAGCAAGCATGGTCACAACTTCAAAGCTAATTGCTAACATCAAGATGCTTATTAATACAGTATTATACACCCTCATAGAGAAGGCTTAAGTTGGAGTATGACCAAAGTTGTTCAGGGCAGTCCACACACCCAACATGGCAAGCCGAAATCCTTTCAACCTTCCCGTCACTGCTAGTGATGTTGGTGGTAAATCAGCACAGAGTGATGAGGTACATCTTCTGTTTGTACTTTTCAGTAGACAGAGTGCTTAATGGGCTGCAAAACACAAAGACAACCGTTGGGGATTTTTTTTCTTTTTTATAGCACCTGAAATCAAACTACTGAGATGGAAATGTACCATTGGGTCATCAAAGTCGGGACTCATCTGTCATTCTCCCAGCACCTGAGTCAGGCAAAAAGATGATGAAAATGCAGGAGAAGCCATGGAAACAGAACAAATCTTCAAAGATGCAATGCTCAGGTGCACACGGCCTTAAGAATCTCATCTGGATATTCTGGAACATGCTGATGTTGCCAATACTGCATCCATGAACTGACCTAGTTGCCAAAGGTAAATGGGGGCTCTTTGCCCATTCACGTGGACCTACAATTCCTAACATGTGCAACAGGGCAGATAACGAAACTATGGCACTTCACACACCGAGCTGAGAAGATGCCGTCTTGGGTACCCATCCACTGCACTTCCCCTTACGGTGGGTCCTCCACTGAAGACTGAGTGCACTGTGGACATACATGGGAGAAGGAAGGGCATGCAGCTTGTGACTGTCCAGAAGCTCTGACCTACAACTCCCATTAGCTCTCGTCAGCACACCCAATGGCGAGGACAGTTGTAGAACAAACTGTTTGAAAAGCCACAGGTTGCCTGCCCTTGATTTAGGTCTTTAAACCCCCATGATGACGCTTTATGCCAGTCGCTGGAGAGTATGAGCAGGAGCACCTTGCGATAATGCTCCGTCCATGGGACTTCCAAAGGAAGCAGGTTGGCCACCATGAGGACAGGAAGCTGGACTAGACAGGCCTTTGGTTTGATCCATCCGGGCTCTTCTTACAGTCCGATGGTAACCAGCACTTTGAATTGTCCTGGAGACCAGCAGCCACTGCAGAAGCCACCAACAGGGTCGCAAGCACATTATCAGTCTGCTTGTAGTCCCTTTTGAACATTACGAGCCCTTGCATTCCTCCAACTATTTTTTAAAAATCAAAACCTGCTTTTTTTCTAAAGCAAAAAGCAGATTTGTTACTAAGAAACATATCACTGGTTTTGATCTCTCCTCCAGTTTAAAGGCATGCTGTATAATTAGCTGTCAATATTTTTAAAGAAGTCAGAAATACTCTAAGCTTTGAAATGTGGTGATTTTTGCTTTATTTTTAAAAAGCAGATGACTGTTTGCTCTAAACAGATGTCAAAGAATGAAACAAAAACCAGTAACGGAATGAGAAGTAGGCTTTTTTCTTTAGGAAAATATTTATTTGCAAGAAAACAGATAAAGCATTATGTATTTTCACTTTACTCAGCTACATACAAAAAAGCATTTAGTCTATTTGGTTTTACACTCATCTGCTTAATAAAAGGTTTTTTACACAGAAATTCTCCCCCCACCCCAAGTTTGCAGTATGAACGACCATGTAAGGACACAATTACAGGAGCAGTGCATATATAGAAAAAGTACAAATACAAAAATAGTACGGTATTTAAGAACATTAAATCGATGCAGTAAAGAATGCAAAGAGTTTACATCAAAAGGGGCATTCTCATCATTTACCAGATATGTCTTTCTGACGTCTCCTGATGAACTTTGCTTAATAATTGCCGTATTTCATCAGGACAAATCTGCTGTCCAAAAGTACATGGGTCTGTTCACACAGCAGGAAGCACAACTGAAATGTCTGGGCAAAATAATGTCCATTTAGATGGCCCAGTGAATCACTTTGGGTTGCCTACACGGCTACCAATCCTGTAGCCAGTTAACAGGTGCTGTGCCTTGCTGCATTTACGAGGATTAAGTGCATGTAACAAAATTGCAACCTTTATTAGGGCATTAAGGCTTTAGCCTCGGTCCCATTATCATTAGGAATGCAATCAGTCTGAGCTGTTTGTCCTTAGCCATACAACCAGTTCTGATAGTGGATCCAATGGGAAATTTCTTGCTTGGGTTGGAACTCAGTATGTACATCAGCATTATATGCAGACAAGATCAGGCCTGTGATGCAATGATGCAAAGTGAGGGGAGGCTGGGAATGGGCTGAGGGAAGCCCATTCAAGAGCACATGCCATGGCCACATAAATTGCATTTGTAAACCTCGTCCAGCATTTCAGTCTAGAGATATATGAAGCCAGTCCCTAACTCCAGTGGAAAAATTAATCCTACCCATTTGTGGGGACAGAGGACATGGACCTTTCCCGTGTTTTGTGCTTGGGGGCTGGTTCAAATACTGCAGAGCATCCTCCACTCCTGGGAAAGACCCTACCTTCACTGGGAAGTTGTTCTCTTAACACTGGTGAGATACACCTGCCTTTGTGGGAATCCACGGCACCCCTAGTTTGGCTTTGGGTGTAGCACTTCACCAATGTGATAAGCAAATTGGGGCCAGTTGCACCCCAGAACAGACGTTTGCAGCTGGAATACAGGTAGACATGAGCAGCACAGCACCTAAAAGCATCTTAGAGACAGGTAATGTTCCTAGAACATGCTGAGCCTGATTCAGCTGAAAGGCCTCTGAAAACAGCTTACTGGGGTTTTGGCTCAAAAATAGCAGAAACTTCTATGTATAGAAAGAGACAAGAACTTCCTGGTCACCGCTAACATCACAAACTAAAGTACATCAGAACTGACTAAATCGAACCAAATTAGGAGTATTTTCGAGTGGTACGTGACTATTACAGACTTAGAAAATAACAGTTGTTTGGATACGGGAAACGGTTTTGCAGCTTGTATTTGCAGGATATGCAAATATACACAGTCCTGCAAATATGCCTATACATATAGTGCCCATGGATTGCTGAAAGACAGCTTGGAGCGGGACCATGCTTTGCATGCAGAATGTCCCAGGTTCAATCCTGAGCATCTGGTTACAAATAAATGGGGATCAAGCAGCAGGTGACAGATCAAGGCCTCCATTTGTGGTGCTGAAGAAATGATGCCAGAGTGTACAATACTGAGTTAAGCGAGCAAATGATTTTGGTATTAGCTATGATATACTGAGTCAGATCATTCATTCATCTAGTCCAATACTGTAGACTTTGGCAGCCGCTCCTTTCTATCATCAGTAACACGATCCTTTTTAAAGGGAGGGAAGGAGGGAGAAACAGAATGAAAGAAAAGCTTCTTTGCACTATGCTCATGAGTTCTCATCTTCTTTTGATGTCTGGGGTGGCAAGAGAGTCTTTGGGCTTGTTCACACACCTAATTATGAAGGAGACTCCAAGGGGATCTGTTGGCAACGTACAGGTACATGAGGGGGTGTCACACGGAGGTGGGTAGAGATGGGTTCTCCCCTGCAGAGGAGGGCAGGATGTGCTCCAACACAGCCAAGCTCAGGGAACCAAGGTTCAATTTAGATGCCAGGAAGTACTTCCTGACAGGAGGGTATGGAATGGGCTTCCACAGGAGGTGATTGAAGCCCCATCAGTGCGGGTGTTCAAGGATAGGCTGCACGTGCACATGGTAGGCATGCCGTGAGCAGAGCTGAGGGTCAGACTAGATGGCCCAGGAGACCCTTTCTGACTCGCGCTGTTTCTATGTTGAGGACCATCAGATTTGGTCAGTACCCACACTGAACATGCACGGTAAAATTGAATCAACTGTGCACAATAAAAACAGGTGATATACTTTTCTGCAATTGACATGCCCAGAAGTATGAGGGAACTCTTTATTGATGAGGAGATCCTATTTGCCATGGGACTATGTCTGAACATGAACAAGCCGATGATGTAGATCTTTCCCGTGGCTCTCTCCTGTACACATGCATTGCTGGATCATTCAGATACATCCCTCATTTGGGCTTGCCAAGTCCCCACAGATGAGTGATACTTCAAAACTTGTGGACTGGACTTAAATGCATCTAACCGTTACTTGTCATCAGGTTAATATGAGTGCACAAAGTACTTCTGATAGCCACTGAATTAGCACAGCATTCCACAACCTGATGCCACCCACATGTGATGGACTATAATTTCCACCACCCCAGCCAGCATATTATGCTTATGGGCATGCCATCCAACATGTCTGGGCTCCACCAGATTGGAGAAGACCACCTTTGAGCATTAGTAGGAATGTTATAGTTACAGTCATTTTTGTCTACAGAGTACATCATATAGCTCACTTCCATCCCTCACATGGAACCACTCTCAAAAGATAGGACTGGCCAGTTTTCTGGCAAATGAGATTTGGAATTGTGAATTCTAAGGTAGCAAGCTTTAGGCAGACCCCTGCAAACTATGTATCCCCCATTTCTACAAAACAACAAATCAAAATGTACAAGTAGAACACTCAATCTTTTGCACAGGAGATACCAAAAGGAACTGCTGCACCTTATGTCCCTGAATATACAAACTGTGTTATTGTGGAGGAAGACTAGAGTCTTGGTGCTCAATGGGATGGAATTAACAGCAATGCTAGGATGACAGTGTCTAAGCTTTAGTTGAATTAGCACCTTTTTCACTTTTTATTTCCATTAACCCTATGATTTCACCTCCTACTAAAGATACCACCAAACTATGGTTATTTGGGGAATTAGATTATCAGGAAACAGAAACAGGCTCAAAATCATAGAATAGTAGAGTTGGAAGGGGCCATGAAGGCCATCAAGTCCAACCCCCTGCTGTTGCAGGACACCACGTTACACCATCCCACTCAGATGGCTGTTCCGATTATTTCTGAAAGTCTCCAGTGTGGGAGAGCCCACCACCTCTCTAGGCAGCTGGTTCCACTGTCATATTGCTCTGACAGTGAGGAAGCTTTTCCTGATGTCCAGCCTGAATCAGGGTTGTCACAGCTTGAACTGATTATTCTGTGTCTTATACTCTGGCATTAGCAAGAAGAGATCTTGACCTTCCTCTTTGTGACAACCTTCGAGTGATTTTTAGAAGGATATCATGTCCCCCCTCAGTCTTCTCTTCTCAAGGTCGAACATGCCCAGTTCTCTAAGCAAAATGATACACAGCCACTTGGACACTTGTCCACGCTAACTTTTCAAGGTCTGCACATAGTTCAGCTCGCTCAGAATATTCCAACATGCAGATCAGAAGAGCAGAAGGGGAGGAATTAGTTGAGTGCCAGTGATTTTACCACAATGCACCACAGCTGATGCTCAGGCCTGAGGCCGGGGGGAGGGGGGAGAGTCCTTCACTGATACAGGGTCACAGGATCCAAAATAACGAGACATCAATGTTGGATTTGTACCTGGAGGCCCTAGCCACTCACCCAAGTGGCGGAAGAAGCACCCAAGTAAATCAATATGAACTTTCCCAATGCCCTGCTTTCTTCTGAGTCACTGCAGCAGTGGCCTACTGTTTCACCTTCAAAGCTACATGAAGAAATGGCCTCTTTCCAATTAGCAATTACAGGAAAATTATTTTTGTCACAGAGTGGGGGAAAGGATGCTAAATATACAGCACCTTATGCTGTTCGTGTATGGGGGTGGTGGTGGAGGAGTTTGCACAATGGACTTCTGACATTAGAAACTTGGTATTTTTCATGGAAATCCTTCCCAATGTGCAATTACGGTTACTCATTCATTTGACTGACAGCCAAACTGTGTCTAGACATCATCCACTCTTCAAATTGAAGGTTTAAACCGAGAGAGAAAGAGAAACCCCATAACAGAGAATCTTTTCAATAAAGGGGGAACTGGGCACTTTGACATTAAACCCACATTTGCAATCAGGAAACAGAAAATGTTTCTAAGTATAGCTAAAGAAAAAGAACCAGATCTTCAGCTTGGTGTGAAATGGGAAACTGGCAGTTTACATCAGCCAAAATCTGTTTCAGAAGCATTCACTTGTGATCGTATTTTAATTTGCACAGTAAAAGTGGAACTGAATCATATGTACAGCAAAAGAAATCTGCCATACTAAGCCATGATTAAGTGACACAATTTAAGTGTCCCCAACCTCACACTTGATTGCTATAAATGTGGAGTTTCAAAAAATGCCTTCTCCTTCTCTGTCCCACAGACCAATTTCTTAAAAGTGCAAGAGCTAACAGAGATGTGGAATCAGTAAAAGACAGTGTCATGAAGTTGAATGCAGAGCATGAGAGATGCATTGTTTGTCCAAGTTTGACACTCTATACACAGCCATTCCCAAAACATCCCACAGGAAGGTAACTGAGAACATGATTTGAAGGATCTAAACAGACAGCTAAAATGCTGATCAGAGACCTCTGGCTGTGCTAATGAACAGAGCTGGGGAGGAGCTTTCTACAGTTAACATAATTCATACATTCTTTTCAGTGTCCACTGGAAAGATGTGAACAGGACTGTGCCTGACCTGGAAACTGACACACAGAGGCAAGTGTAACAACTATTCCTCATTGGAGAACAGGATCAGGTATCTCTTGAATTTTCTGAGTGCAGAACTGACCTCTGGCACCCGAAGTAGAAGTTTATTGTAGTTTGCAACTGCCCAAGATAAACAGTAGAGTTAAACTTTCACTGGTTTTTAACCACAACACTTGCTCCAAGAATATGCATGGCTAAAGCGTATATGAACATCTAAGCATGGAAAGAAGCATGAATACACAATTGCATCAGCTTTTAAAAAATTAATGCCAGGAGCCTAGAAGTTCACCAAAACCACTGGAAGGATTCCATGATTTTGGCTTGTCATTCTGGCTGCCAGCTGAAGCCATGGAAAAACTAATAAATACTATTTACAAGAGAAGGGGTAGGGAGCTCTTGTGTGAGAAATTGGCACAAACTGAACATGGCTTTTAGATCTGGTTCAGCCGGCACCACTTCCTCATGCGAACGAGACCCAAACGAAGGGTGAACTGAGAGTGACCTCTTTTCTTGCAGGAAGGTAGCCACACAAGGGGATGCTGGCGACTGCTTTGCACATGATCGTACAAAGGAAGGGAGATGCAAGGCAGGGATAGACGAGGAAAAGCATTCATCATGGGCAGTCTCACATGCCTGGGGTCTTTTCATGCCTTCCTCAACAACCCCCACTAATTCACTGCTTGGAAGCTGGAGAGGCCTCAGCCTAGAAAATGCTGCACTGTCTTCAGAGGGACAACCCTGCTCAGCACTGAACAGAACTTGCATTTGCTGGTCTGCTTGGTTATTTAAATGCCCTCTTTTGTCCAAGAATTTCCCTGCCTACTTTATACTCACACCAACCCTCTTAGCTAGGCTGAGAGAGAATTGGCCCATGGGCCCACGTCTGCCCAGTGAACGTGGCACAGAGTGATCTGAAAAATGCTCTAACTACACCACCATCCTGGCTGGAATTTGTCTGAATCTCCATTTATTATCAAGAGGGGTTCCAAAGGGGTTTGTGTGGTGTGTGTGCGCTTGGGATGTCCTTCCTCGTAGTCAAGTCACACAAAAATTAGCTTTAATGGCTGAAGGATATGGGGTCCTAATAATCCACTCTCCATATTATCAATGTCTATTCTACGCTATGCCACAGGGAAGGTAAGAAAAGGATCCTGTGGGCCCATTTATAGCAACATGAAAACATACATACAGCTGAAAGTTACTTGATCGACGGAGACAACAGCACCCTCCCACTTGCCAAGGCTTCATCTAAAGAACTGAAGTTTCTTCCATTCCCTCTCAGTTAAAAGACAGATGGATGAAAACCTGCTGCAATGCAAGTCCAAGCTTTTCCATTTGTAAAGAGAAATGTCACAATGAGGTGAAGATAATCCTGTACCTGCTCATACCTCTGACATTAACAAAATCAGTGATGAAAACTGCTCAACTGGCGCTTTCTTCAGGTTACACTACACATCTCAGTGATGAACATGGGGGGACCTTTTCCTGGAATGCCAAAGTGTTTTGCCAGAACTGGATTCAATGTCCATTCCAACCTTCATCATAATCATATGATATTATTACAGTTCAATTCTCCTAGTGAGGGAAAAATATACGTTTCTTGTAGTTATATTTCTATTTCTCCTATCTTGAAATTGTGCTTCTGCTTCACCATGCGGGAATATAATAATTAAAAACAAATGATTGCTGAAGCATTAATGAGAATTGCTACCTCATGGTGACATTTCCCTGTAAAAAGAAAAAAAAGCCTGTGGAAAGTCACCCTTCATCCACCCACAGGAGGCAGATTCTGGCTGAATCTAGACACTGTTTGTCCCTTTTTACACATTGCATAACATGGTAAAAGCAGAGACAAGACATCTGCCGTAGCTTCAGTGAGGTGAGGTCACACTCTGCAATTCAACTGGGAGACGTGGCTGCTCCACCCTGCTCCACCGACAACACCTCCCCAGCACTGGCTGCTTGCGATCCTTCTCCCTGGGTGTAGGAGGAAAAAAGATTTGTGGGGCAAGGGCCGGGGGGGTGGGGACCGGAAATGCCGGCCAAAGCCATTTCCTTGCAGGCAAATGAAGAACTCAGATGAATGCTCCTTCTTGCTCTTTGTGCTACAGACAGTGATGAGTTTGTTTCACCTTCGGCTGGAAAGATGATGACAGGATAAGAACAAAAATGTTCCTTTGTGTGTATGCACACGTGCACATTTGATTCTTTTTCTTATTAAGAAGTAGCATTGACTCGTCTGTCAATTTCGATGATCTTTAGTGTTTCATTTGCCTCCAGCTCTGAGTTGACTCTGTAACCAGAGGGAGGGGAAGAAGTCAGGGTACAACACAACGGCAGTGTATGCAAACAAGCCACGCAGGTGGTTTCCAATGGCTGTTACGAATGCCTGCACCAGCTCCTCCATACAGTACCAAGATCGCTGCCTGATACTTGCTTAACTAGTGATGCCAGGATTTGAACCTGGGACCTTCCCGCTGCAAAGCACGTGCTCTGTATGGGGACACAGCACTGAGTCAGGTGGACGTCTTGTAGCTGCTTATCTGAAATGAAGTCCCATTGAACACAAGGGAAATTACTTCTGAGTAGATTTGCATAAAGTTGCACTATTAATAGGTGCCCTCCAGTTGTGCCGGACTGCAGGCTAGTTGGGAAAGATGGGAGTTATAGTCCAGCACATCTGCAGAGCAACAGGCTGGGAAAGACCGGGATGCACTGGGAGTTATAGGCCTTTCTTTTTCTCCAAACGTGCATAAGATGGTGCCTTGAAAATATTTTTCTAACTAACAAGTTGCCCTCAGCAACTTAGATCTTATTTTAAATGCATTATTGCTTTCAATTCAAGTGCTTATAAAAATGGCAAATTTACCCTTCCCAGCTATATGGCAAATTGAGGGGGCTCTTAAGGAAATGCTACCTGGGACATAGTGCACCTAACATCTAAAACCAAGGAGATTACGTTGCCCTGCCATCCTCTGGCACCACTGCTTCTCCTCACAGGAAAATAGCTGCAGCTTTAAAATTCGCATTCAGCTACTCAGTGCCTGCAGGATTCCAATGGCCGCCCTGAGATAGACTTGCTGGAAGAGAGAAGAGCAGTTTTGCTGACCCCACATGGCTGGCCAGAGGTGGCTTCCAAGTCTCTGGGCTTTCCTGCGAGTGCTTTCCATCCTATTGGATGAACACTCCCTAGCAACAGTGATACATGCTCTGGTAACTTCCCGCTTGGATTACTGCAACGCCCTCTACGTGGGGCTGCCCTTGAAAATGGTTCAGATACTGCAACTGGTGCAGAATAGAGCTGCCAGGCTGCTGACGGGGACCGGTCTTTACTCTCACATAACACTGGTCCTCCACCAGCTCCACTGGCTTCCAGTTGAAGTCTGGGCCCAATTCAAGGTGCTGGTTTTGACCTATAAAGCCCTAAATGGCTTGGGACCAGGATACCTGAAGGAACGTCTCTTTCCTTATATGCCCTCACACCCCTTAAGATCTATGAGAGAAGCCCTACTCTGGGAACCCTCTCTAAGAGAGGTAAAAAGGTCATCAACTAGGAGTAGGGCCTTCTCTGCTGTGGCACCCAGACTCTGGAATGTACTCCCCAGAGAGGTACAGCCGGTGCCAAGTTTATACTCATTTCAGCACCAGGCCAAAACCTTTTTATTTAAACAATACTTTAAACTCTAATAGTTTTTAAGTTTAGTTGCTCTGTTTGGTTTATTGTTTTGTTCTGTTTTATTATTGAAATTCTTGTTTTAATTGTCCTCTTAAATATTGTGAGCTGTCCTGAGATCTTGTATAACAGGAAGGCGCATATACATACTGCAGCAGCTGTGCGCTATTGCCATTCACGGCAACAGTGGCTGTTTTCCCTGCAGCAAATGAGCCACCATACAGCCCTTCCACTTCTCTGTGCCCCACACCCAGTCCAGAAACGCGCAAGAGGCCGCTGAACCACACGCCGGCTCCCCCTCCCTCACCACTCCCTCACCTGTGCGGCTGCAGCCCCACCAGCATGGACTTCTCCAGCCTCGTTTCGTTGCCTATCGTGATCTCCGTGACTTGGTCGTGCTGTGACATGGGCACAGACTCCAGAGACAGGGCGGAAAGCTTGGAGGCCTCCAGGTGCCTGTCCCGGCCAGCGCTGCGGTCCAAGAAGGGCTGCTCCTCCAGCGCGTGAGGCCCCTCGTAGGTCAGCAGGCTCCTTGACCGCACTGGGCACAAAGAGGGAGGAAGACGGGGCAGAAGCAAGCTGAGCCGTAAAGGATGGCCCATCAGCAGGGAAGAAAACCCACTAGGGCTCATGGATTCCAACCAATGAACTCACAACTGCCTATATGGAGTTAGAGAAACTTAAGCAAGCCTTCCCAACCTTCCACCCTCCAGCTAAGTTGGACTAGATAGGAACTATGTCCTGGCACATCTGGAGGGTGCCAAGCTGGAGAAGACCTAGGCAGCTCAACACAATCTATCATCATCTGTGAGTCTTCAAGTTGTCCTTCACAGCTGTCCTACTCCTGCACTGATCCTGGGATCTTCTGCACGCAAAGCATTTGCTCTCTGCAGCACGTCCCTTGAAGGGAAATCCACTGCTGGGCTGAGATGTGCTGCCCATATACTCCTGGAGAAGTCGGGGAGTGCTCTGCTTTCCCCAGCCCTGAGCATCTCCTTTCCAGATAATCCAGGGGCTGGAGCGGGGTCTCCGCCTGCAGAGCATTTGCTGTACTGTGCAGTCAGCCCTTTCTCTACATGGTGTTCAGACTGGACCTCTTCAAGTCTCAGAAGTCAGCCTGCTCTTGAAAAGGACCGTCCACCCCTCGCCTCCTGCCCAGCTGCCTCTGCATCTCATTAGGAAGCTCCTCGTGCAGCCAGCAATGACCCCAAAGCTGCAAAAGGGGAGCTGGAAGTGGAGTTCCAAAGCGGGAGTTGTCAAAATGGGTGCCAGGAACTCAGCAGGTCCAGAAAGCGAGGTCCAGTTCCCCCCTGATGAGGCAACTCTTTCCTGCACGGCCCCATTGAAGCAGAAAGGAGAACTTACCTCCAATTACTCCCCCCCATCATTATCCTACCAAGCCATTTCCTAAGGACCTCTGGTTTCCTAGGCAAAGTGTGTCTTATTTAGCTGCAGGGTACAAGCTTCTCCCAACCCCAGCTGTTGTGGGTTGGGTGGGGATGACCGCCGCCATCATGCACCTGGGGACCCAAGGCTGGGAGAGGCTGTTGGAGCGGGGAGGGAGGGCGCTTCCCACTCACCTATAGAGGCTGTGTATGATTCTGGCGTGGAATGCTGGGGCGGCAGGGCTGCCTTTGTGATGGAGGAATTAGGCCCGTAACTCTGCGGGAAGCTGCCCAAAATAATTGCGAAGCATAACACCACCACCTGGCAGGAAAAAAGAAAAGCGTATGCAACAATTTACAAAGCACAATAAAACCAAACCTGGTTGTCTGAATACAATCCAGGAGAGCTCATACTGAAACCAACCCCGAGGTGCAGCTCTCATTCGATGGGATGCTTGTAACTAGAAGCACAGCGGCAGTGAAGCTCCAGTTTAACAAGGAACTCATTGGCATGAGTAGGGCAGTCCTGGAAGCTCTGCAGCCATTCTGCTCAGGCAAACCACTTGCTTGCAAAACTCAAAAGGTAAGAAATCCATCTCGGCTAGACTAGACTGTGACGTGAATTTCAATGTTGTTTCATAACATCACAGCGGGCGCTTCCTGCGTGGCTTGTGCTGATGGACACACCGGTGTTTAAAAAAGAGCCTAACAGGATATTCTTGAAACCCAAAACCTCGTGTGGGGTGGGTGTGGCGGGGGGGGGGGAGATGGGTACATGGACAGGGACATCTGTTCCAAAACCATTTCTCCTCTTGGATGAATGCAGCAAGAAGGAAGCAGAAGCCCTTCCCATTTCCATCGAATGCAGAAAGCCAGCCCAGAAGCAGGTGGTACCAATTCTCTGGGAACGATACCACTTCATAATGCAGCTGAAGGAAATGTGTGGCTGAACGTGCCCTGCCCAAGGAGAGCCAGTACATCAGCGGGGAGGCCTTTCCGGCCAGCCAGGGCATGCACTTTCAAAAAAAACTCAGATGAGTTTTTTCCATGCAGAAGAACTGAAATGCGTTACCACTCCTTAATTTAAAACACACATAAGCATGTGATTCTGGGAAGGGAAAATGCATACAGGAAATGCTGGGCAATCATCTTAGGTGGGGGTTTAATGTACCAATTTTCTTCACCCATTTTAGAGCTTTTAGTGCCATTTTAGAGCTTCTCGGTCCCAGGGAACCGGAGTCTGCCAGCCCACCAGGGCAAGCACTGCATTCCAGGAGCCCCGACAAGAGACAAGGCTCCCGTCTTCCATGCCATTCCCATCACGACGTGTCCCATGCCTCCCACACAGAAAGAACGGAGTGGCAGAGCAAACAGCAATTTTCTCCACCCAGTTCTCACTTGGCAATCATCTTAATATGTAGAAGGTCACAGGACCAAACCAAATGGGCCAGCCTTCATGCAGTTAGCAATTATGCAAATAAAGCATTTTTTAAATGCATGGAGGCTCATGATCCTGAGTGGGAGTAAGGGCCTTGCTCCCACCAAGGTTCCAGTCTAGACCAGCCCCCTCCCGCCACGGCTGCTACTTCGTTCGAAAAGGAAAAAATCCACAGAACTGCATGAACGGTGCCGTGCCCCACGTGACCACCATCGAGCAGAGAAATGCTGGCGGGACTGCAGAGCCCTGGCGAGCTGTAGGAGCACTTTGCCCACTGTGCCGTGGCCACTGCAGCCAAGCTGCCGGAGCGAAGAGCAGACAAGCGCAGGCCCCAGAGGAGGCCCTTGACGCGTGGCCTCACCATGAGACAGGTCCCCGTTTGTGTGCTGGCGGCTTTGCACGAGCGCGACACTTTGCCTGCCACCACGGCTTGGAGCCTCTGCAGCTGCTGCAGGAGTGTTCTGAAAGGAGAGAAGGGCCAGAGGAATCAGTACGCAGCAGCAGCCGACGCAAATCCACCCTGCTTCGGACCAAATCTGTTCCTACAGGGTCCACCCAGATGCCTCTAGGGAGCCCCCAAAAACAAAGGCTGCTTCTGGTACCAGGCCATAATAATAACCACCAAGACTTCAAGCCTTATTCCCCATGAACTTCGTATTCATCTATATATTCATAGCCCAGCTATTGTCCTGCACAGAACCCAAGATGCAGTCCTCACAACGACCCTGTAAGGTAGGTTAGACTGAAAGTCAGTGATGGGCCCAAGTCGCCCACTGTGCTACATGGCCGAGTGGGGGTCTAGAACCTGGAGCTCCCAAGTTCCAGGTCAACTCTCTAACCCCTGTGCCTTTTCAAGTCATTTCCTGGGTTGCTAATGGAAGATGTGGTACCAGACAAATTCACGTTAAGAATTTGCCTGTCATTCATCAATTCTTACTCTCGTCCTTGTGCTCTGCCAGGCCTATATGGTAAGTTAAGAATTTAATCCATTTGGGGCTAATGATATTCATGTATGCACATACATAGTTATTATATTTCAGTCTGGGTTGCTGGAAGGCCTGAACTGTATAGAACAGAGGAAGCCAACAGTTGAGCAATGGTCCAGATCCAATCCTTCCACAGTTTATCAAGCGCCCAGAGAACCTATGGCTTTGTTCACAAGAAAAAGGAACACATTTTCAAGTTGCAGGAAATATGTATGCTCTGCTCTCTAAAGCGTTTTTTATATGCAGAGTATCATATTTTATATGCAGAGTACCAGGATCTATGCATACAATTAACATGATTCTCCAACAGATGAAGAAAGGGAACAACTACTATTACCTTCTTATTGTTTTAAAAAGAGAAAATATTGAAATCTGGTTGTAGGACGTTCATTTGCAGAAGTATCTTGAGAACTGAATGTATATAGGCCTGTCTTTGGATTTTTTTTAAAGTTTCTCTAATTATGCACTAAATGAATTCAAGGACTCTAGAAGTTCAGGCTTAAATTAGTACCCAGAATGATCCCAGAAGCATCACTTCTTAAAATTATGAAATAACATTACACTCAAGAGACTATAGATAAAAAATGGAGGGGGTTATGTGGGTGCTGTTCTTTCCTCTTCATTTTTTCAAGACCAGGCAACTCATTCTCACCAAGCAAGGCTACCTGAGATATTTCGTCAACGACTAAGTAAACTTCACGAGCAAATGGAAGTGACAAAGACCAGACTCCAGCTTTTTCTTTAAAGCTGAAAGCAGCTGGGAAGAAAATGTTTTTAGCAGAGAAAAGAGGAAAGGAGGAGTAGTGTTATCTATTTCCGGCCTGCCATTTCACTAGCCCAAATCATCCACACCCACTACTCTACTCCACTACCCTTGCACAATTTCGCACACGTTTACCTGTGTTTTGTTCATGTGAAGGTAATTTAGAGCGGACAAATGGTGGGTGGTGGAAAGGCAAAATTGATGCTTGCCACTTCTCGACTCAAAATGCCCCCTGCATCTACTATTCTTTTAGGGAAAAAGCTGCCTGACCGTCTCTCAGATGCCAGGACTGATACTTGCACTGAATTGTCTGAATCCAGTCCATCCATCATTCAAAGCTTTTTTTCAAGAGGGCCATCTTGGTCTTGCTTGGTTATAAAAGGCCTCCATCAGCTCAGTATCTGCTTCTCTGCGGAGCTCTTCCAGGCTCTACAAACCCCAGTGCTTAGGTTTACTGCCTGCTCTGTGCTTCCACTACTGGACGACTCCTGCTGATGGGCAGCCCTCCCTGGCTTTGCTCAAATTCCTGTGAGGCTTGTGGCTTGGTTGGAACAAATAAAAAGGCAAACAAAGCCCACTGGCTTGATTTGTAGGGGCTGAATCAGGAGGGGCAGGTCAAAAGCCCACGGCTGCCTGCCTTTGAGGAAACCCGCATATATGGCTTATTAAGAACCTACACCACAACTCACACCTTTTGACTGCAGCAAATTGCAGCTGTGGTACCAGCAACCACCCCACTGAACAGAGTCATAGTGGAGTGGCAAAGCCACATGTCTGCATGCAGAAGATCCTAAGTTTGTCTCCTGGCATTTCTGGCTGGGGAGGAGAGCAGGATCCTGCCTGAAACCCTGGAGAATGGCTGCCAGTCCATGTCAACAGTTCCAAGCTAAATGGACCAAGGGCCTGACTCCATAGGGGGCAGATTCCCATGATCTTTCCACTGCACTAAATAATTAGAAACACAGGCCCATTGGCTCAGGGGTCAAGCACTTGCATGCATGCAGGAGCTCCCAGGATGGATTGATGGCATCTCCAATTTTTAAAAGATCAGGCAAAAAGTGATGGTGAAAATGTACTGATCTCCTCCCAAACAGAATACAAAATTCTGGGCCAGATACATACAGTAAGTCATCTGGTTGTGAGAGCTTCTGACATTCCTAAAATATTCACAGCCTATCATCCAGTCAATAAGAAGAAACTGAAATGACAGCTCACGTGCCTGATTATGGCAACCCCCCACTGCAGGATAAAAGTTCTTTCCAACTCCATTTGGGCATAAAAGATGGGGGTGGAGTTAACTCACGGACAAAAGCCTCACTCTCCCAAGAGGGAAGGCGCCTTCTGGTTTATTAATAACATTCCATTTTGGCAACTGTCTGCTGAAAATGGAAGGGGTAAGTTGAGTGTGGAATCATGAAAAGACACACTCTCTCACACACAAGCATGTGGATGACACAGTAAAAGTCTCCGGTTATTCCTCTTATTGAAGGTCACAAAGGCTTTGGTGAACCAGACACGTCCACACTGATTTGCAGAGGGAATTTACTTGTGATCTGTTTTAACATGGTCGCTATTGTACTTAGCTGCACGGGTGTGCTTAATAAGGTGCAGAGCGGACAAATGAGACATACCCTGTTTAGGAGACTTACAACTGGTGTTCAACAAACAAGTGTGAACCCTTGGACAAAATGCTTGACTTCAACTTGGAGACCTGGGTTCAAATTTCCTTCCAGGCCTGAAGTGCACAGGGTGGTCTTGGTACTGTCATAGTCTAGTCTACCTCACAGAGTTGCTGTGTGGATAAAATGGAATAATTCTATCCACTAATACATCTCTTCCTTCGAGGTGCAAGGGAGCATGGAACCATAGATTCCTAGAGTTTGGAAGGGCCTCCACCATCCTCTAACCAACTCCCACCAATGAGAGGAATCCACTGCTACAACGGCCCTGTCAGATGGCCATCTGCTAGAAAACTTTCCAAAAGTTCGCCATTTTCTTTTCTGCTGCTAAACAGTTTGCAACATCAAAGGTCACCACGAAGTGCTCTCCTAGCACAGTGAGCTATTTCTCAGTGGAACATACTGCCTGAGGAACTGGAGGTTTCCCTTCATAGGGACTTTGCAAACAGTCTAGATGTCTCACCTGAGTGTGAGTGTGTGTGTGAGCACTTTTCCTTATCACCTGCATACAATTCTGCATTGGCCTGGGGTTGGACTGGATGACCTTTCCAACTTCAGAATTCTGTGGTACTACAATCTCTAGCACCTTGAACAGATGCAAGGAAATCACCCTCAGCAATTGCAAAGGACTGATATAAGAGAAACAGGAATGCGCCAGCAAGAGAAAATCAGACAAGAAGTACGTAGGGTGATAAGGAAGCCTTCAGGGGGAGGCAAGGGCAGATGACTGATACCGATTCTCTGCCCAGTGCTCAGCCAAGGCACTCAGTGAAGCTAAATGGTGGGAGATTTGGACAGATAAAGGCAAGCACTTCTTCTCACCCTTGAATTGCAGAATTCCTTGTCACAAGAGGTAGTGATGGCCACCAACTTGGACATCTTTACAGTGGAACTGGACATGGCCAGTAGCTGTCCACTGCTACTGGCCATGATGGCAATATGCGCCCTGCCGATTCAGAGGCAGCACAGCCATTGAAACCTTCTGCAGGAGACGGTTGTAGCAGGACAGAGTTATTGCCCGCACGTTCCGCTTGTGGGCTTCCTAAAAGCTGGTCATGAAACTAAGCCAGATACTGGGTTCAACAGAACTTTGATCTGATCCAGCAGGGCTCTTTTTCCCCTGCTAAGCTATTCGTGCATTTCCATCCCATCTGGTTTGTCCCTGAGAAACCTGAATGTACTTAAATTATCTGAAAATCAAAGTCAGGTGACATAAGCTTGAGGACGTTTTATGCAAGTTCCAAGAGCATCTAACAAGCTCCGAAGTTAAGCAAGCCTTCCATTTTTGTTATACACAGTGACCTGATGCCCTAGAGGTATGTCATGATGGACAGCGAGAGAAGGATGGAAAGTTGTGTCCCCTCAGTGTAGATTTCCCTAGATGACTCTGAATCACATGCTATTTAAAAAAGAACAGGACGGTAACCCTTCTTTCATTTAGTTCATAAACGGCATTGAACCTGCCTACTTCTTTTAAGAACAGTATCTTGATTACTCTCCTACTCAGAGAAAATCCCAGAGTCCAGTGGTGCATCGGCAATTAGGAATGACAACTCAGCTCATCATGGGAAAGAAGAGTAAATTGTAAGTGGCAAGGTATCTTCACCTTAGGGAAAACTTTTATTGCTGCTATCTGGAGTTGCACTGCAATTTAAATTTATGCCATTTGGGTCCATCCTAATTTATGTATACCCAGGGAGTACTTTTCCTGAAGCTGGTGCCCTCCAAATCCAATGGATGACACTCCCATCATTCCCAGAATGGCCATGTTGGCTGGAGATAATGGGAGGTGTACAACTGCAGCTCTGGAGAGCACTAGGTTGGGCCAGGCTGATGCTGAATGCCTGCCACACATCAAACTGGTGTGTATAGGCACAGTCTTGATGGTATACATGGCTCTGCTACTCTGTGATGTGCAAAACGATCCAAACTGGGGGTCACTTGGGGAAATTAATCACTTGGGGAAATTTCTTGCATCCCGCTTGCTTGCGCAGTACGTTGTGCAACCGGAGGGTGTTTTCATGCACAGATGACACAGGGCGGATGAGGGTGATTGTGCACCACACAGAAAAGAGCAAACCAAAAAATGCAAGTTGTATTTACATCAATGTTACCATGAACACAAATATGTCTGCAGTGTGTTTAATGAGGAGCTGGCTGGAGCAGGGGGTCAGACTAGATGGCCCGGAAGACCCCTTCTGACTCACGCTGTTTCTATGTTATCAAAGGCTGATCAGGTTTTCAATCCATAGTTCGATGGGTGAAAAACCTGTGAGGATGTGTGGGGGAGGGATGAGGTAGAGTTTGAAAATTATATTCCGGTAGAGTCAATCCCAGTAAAACCCCCAAAAGCAAGGTCTGTAGTCTTTAAATAGGAATGGAAAAGATAGGAGCTTCCCATTTAAAACAGGCCTCTGAATACCTTATTAGCAAATCACAATCCAAGTATTTTTAATATGTCAATGGACAGTCAATTAAATAAAAAATGACTAGCTTTTCACAGATCAATGTCTTAAAATGGAAGCACATTTTGCACTTTGCAACACTTTGCAAAGGCTCTGTGAAGACCCTAGAGAGAAATCTGGAGGAAAAGTTACTCTCAAGCTTGTTTGTTTAAAACTTTTATATCCCTGCCGCTACTGAGGTCTTGGGATGGCCTTTTAATAAACAGTAAGTTAACCAACAGAAGTTACTGCTCACTGTCAGACAGAAAAAGAGAAGCGATCTTTAATATAAATCTTTCTCTAACCAACTGGAAAACTGATGTACAAACCCAAAAAAGAGGTCTTTTAAAAAGCCACTCAAGTTAATTGGTACAGGACAGGACAGCCTTTCCTAACCTAGTGGTCTCTAAGTGTTTTCAACAATTCCCAGCATTTCTGGCCATAAGACAGATGGGAGTAAGGCAGATGGGAGTTGAAGTCCAAAAGATATAGACAGTCAAGCTTCCATATAGCCTGAAGTGCCTGATCCTGCCTCAACTTGGAAGCTAAGCAGGGTCAGGCCTGGTTGAAATTTGGATGGGTGACTTAAATGTTGTGAACTGCCCAAAGGCTTCTGCTATGGGCAGTATAGAAATGTAATGCAATTATAATAAGAACGAGGGCACCAGGTTGGGGAAGGCTGGCTACATAAGGAATACTGATGCTTCTTTCAAGGGCTAGTTCAGCAGCTTAGGAAGCGGCTCACTGCCCAAGCAGCCCAGCCCAGTCTGCTACAGCTGGCAGCCACTCTCCAGTCTCCGACACAGGTCTGGCCCTTCTCATCACCTGCAGTCTGGCTTCTGTGTAGCTGGAAATGCGAAGGATTGCAACACGGGACCATCTGCATGCAACGCACGTGCTCTGCAGGGAAGACCCAGGAGACGAGCGGTGCCTTAGCTGTCCCAGCCAGCAATCGTCCTCCGCAGATGCCACCAAGGACACCACTAACCAGGTTGCAAAATGAGAGCATCGGCCAGGCAGAGGAACTGCCAGGAGGGGCACACACAGATCGGTCCATTTTGTTTGTGGCTGTCACTGAAGTTTAGCCATGGGATGGGATGGTGGTCTTTAAGTGGATAATTCTGTTTAGTTATTTTAATTGATGTATGTTTCAGTTTTGTTGTCAGTTGCCCTGAGAGCTTCCTGAGAAAGGTGTCTATGCCAGCTAAATATGCTATTCACAATAACAACAACAGCACTAAAGTTTAGAATCAAAGGGTGTGGAAAGAGTTAAGCAGGCGATCATTCAGCCTGTCAATTTCCTCTTCCAAGAGTCACCTCTGCCCCCAACTGACCTCTGCAAATACGGGGACAAGAGCCGGCATTCACTATGGTAACACAGAGTTCATGTGTGGGAGACGTTCAACTCCAGGGCTGCCTCTGAGCTTAGGAACACGTCTTGCCCTCTAGAAAGCAACATATACATGCTCTCTGCCAAGCCGACTGTGCAGTCTTCAGCATCAAAAAGGTAACCCCCTCCCCGGTTTCAGCACTATGACGTCTATCCACGACCGGCCGGCCGGCCGTGCTCTCTTATCCAGGTGCAGGGCATTACATATGCATACCAGGTTCACGATGCTACTTTGTCATAATGCAGAATGCCAGCAGGACCCAGATGCATGATGAGAAAGGAAAGGCCCGTCACTAGCAGAACGTGCGCGGCTATGATGCTGCTCCTGTGAAAACGGCACGTTCTTTTCTTGATGCTGGTGCTTCACCATGCTGTGCCGGCACTGGCTGCCTATGCCATGAGAAGCAGCAGGCAGGGACCCTGTGGTCCCATGTCCACACTGCTTGTCGCAATTCAAACATGTGCAGTGCGTACTGCCTGCAAAGCAGTTTACAGAATCTTTATTTTGTCTGCGTCAATAAGCCGCTCTGTAGAACACAACATAACAACAGGTCTTTCCTGAACTACAGAACATATTAGATTGAGTTCTTTCCATTTATCCTCCTTAGCATTTGTCACCAGCATTCTGAGCTTCCTTTGTAATAAAAATTTATTGTAAGCATATTTTATTGCCATAGCTAGAGCAGTGCAAATATTTATTGTATCTCTTTTTATTTATGTGTTTCATTTCTATGCTGCCCCATACCCAGAGCATTTCACATGCAACAAATTATGAGAGGTTGAGCTTATCAATTAATCAGCTGATTTCTGGGAAAAGCCAACAGAATGCAGGAGAGAAAATAGCCTGAGTGTTAAGTCCCAAAAGAGCAAGACCCAGTAAAAATCTCAAACCTAACTTTTAGACTATTTAAAGAGGAACAAGGCACAAAGGAGATTCTGGAAAGAGTCATATAAGAACAGCCCGTAAGAAAAGCTTGTTTGACACTCCCCACGCTTCAGCTCTTTCAAGCAAGAATAAATGAACAGGTCAGCCATGTCTGCGGGCCATCAAGTTTTGCACTGCGGTGCAAAAGGTGAGGATTAAGGAGTTGGTTTTGGCTCAAGGACGGACACCATACCTGTTTGTGTTCTCCAGAACTTCCACTTTCTTGCGAAGCTCAGTGTTGTCATTTGAGCAGGACTCAACCCTTGGAGACAGACAAGGAATTAAATGTTACAAAGAGCTCAGTCTGGGTGGACCAAGGATCTACTGTTGAGAATCCTATGAATAAGCAAATGTGTATTAACAGAAAACCTCCGGCTTACACAAAGCAGGTCACTGCAGTGCTGCTGATCTTCCGTACCCCTTAGTAAACCCTGCCCAACAAAGGCGCTTTTGAAGTTTGGGGCCCTCTTTGGAACAGCGTGAGACATAGCACTGAAGGCCGCAATAAGTACGTGAGATCAGAGACACGCCGATGCCTGGCCTTGCACAAGCTGCATTGCTTTCCACTAGTGCAAAGTGAACACTGGATACAAACCTAATATATATTTTTAATTGATTATTAGCTTTGCATCCCATCATTTTTAGCTTTCACAAGGAACCTGGGGTAGCTTATGTGATCCCCTTTCTCCTCTTGATTTTATCCTCACACATAGGTCAGGCTAAGCATCAATGACTGGTCCAAAGTCAATGAGCTTTGTGGCCAGGTGAGAACACAGACCCTGATCTCCCAAGTTCTAGTCCAATATTTGAACCATGATGCCAGACTGGCTCTTTGTTTTCCACAAATTCTGCATGCAGAAAACTGATTCTAAAGCTATGAAAGGCTGGGACAATGACACCTCTGGGCCTATGAACAGCTCTCAGGTTTGTGTGATCCCTGCAGCATGGTGGCTTATTTATGGTGGGTACTGGGCACCCGTCTGGGCAGCTGCCATAGTTGGTCATGTCACACAAACTCATGCAACAGAGGAGGCTTGCGTGAGGAAGAAGGAACTTGTGATTAACCCTAGAACAGCTGCAATCGCCTGTACCAATTGAATCAGCCTAATCTACACATAGCCTCCATTTTCTTATGCCATTGATGGTAGTTTTTTCCCTGCTAGTAGCCACTAGGGGGCACATGAAACATGCACACTGTTTTCAGTCTTGGGGGCCATGTTGATTCTTTGGCTGCATCAAAAATGAGCTCTGGAAGACACCAACAGCTGGATGTCTTTCTGAGAATCAAGACAGACCACTGGCCCATCAAGCCTCCTTCGACTGGCAGCGGCTCACAGGTCTCTTTCTCAGCTTGCTATCCAGGAGAGACCCATTAAGCTGAGATGCTGTGGCCTTGGGGCATCTGTTCCACCATGGAGTCCTCTGTTCTGTCTGCTCCTTTCACAACTCTTCACTACACTTTCATTCTATGGATTATTCTGGGCAACTTACTTTTTCTCTAAGCTGTCCATGTATTCTTTTTTTTTCCTTCTGCTTTCCTGTGCAGAGATCTACAAAAGAAAGAAGGGGAAGAAAAATAATTTAACAGAGGTCTAAGGAGAGGGGAGGACAAGCAGTTCCAAAGTGGAAAATGAAAACAACTTCAAACCATGCTGCCCTTATTAAGCATTTTTAGGACTGTTTCCCAATTAAAGAATCAAGCATGGTATAAGATTTAACCTATTAAATTGGTGAATATGTCCACACGGATAAAGCAGCAGTATTCAAGTATGCCTTCTTTATTACAAATCCTTTCCTCAGGGCATGGTCCTCTTCAGGAGAACCCCAGCATGCCTCCAGCACCTCACCCACATCTGAGTGAAAAGGAAAACTGGTGGATGGGCTATCCAGCCCCACACCATGACCCAGTTCGGATGACACAACAACCCACTGTTTCAGTGAACTGTGCACTGTTCTGAACATCTTTGAATGAGTGAGCACACTGGCTCCCACCTGCTCGCCTACTCCTGTGGATGCTCTATCTCTGGGATGTTTAGTGCAATGTGTGAACGCAAAACTGAGGATCACTGGGTTTAACCAAAAGTATAACATCTGGGTTGCTCACCTATCCACAACCCTCAATTCCTGGTTTGTGCACTACAATGTACAACCTAAGAACAGAGCCAATCCTACGCAGGAGTGGGCAAGCAGTCAAGAGTCACAAAATGGCTCCCAAGAAATCAATGGCATGTTTAACTATGGTTGTCACGGAGCTTCCTGTTCACCAGCCCTCTGAATGAATAACAGCAGGAGCAAAGAGATGGCACAGGAGCATAGTTTGCCATGGTCCGTGTAGCCACCAGACAAATTTGGTCCAGAAAGGACGGAAAAGCAAGAAAATGGCAGCAGTGATACTGGCAGATCTGCTGAGGGGCATCTTCCCAAGATAAAAGTTCAAGTTGGCAAACATCCCCACCTTGTTCTTGATTTTCCTACGGATCTTCTTCAGGGCTTTCTCTTCTGCTTTTGTGAGGGGCAATTTTGTAGGGATGGGGTATCCTTCTGCTATCAGTGTCCTCTTCTCTTCCTCTGTCAGTATCAAGGGACCAGTGCCCTGCAGTTTCTACAGCATCCACACAAAAGGGAAGAGACACGGTGACAAGGGTGCAGGGAGAAGTCATCTTGACCGATGGCGACTCCAACATTTCTTATCCGTGACAGCCCTGCTCAGCTCTTGCGAAAGAACGAAGCTGCATGTGTACAAAACTGCATTTTTAAGAATGAAGACCTCCACTGCAGTCTTGTCACCCCAAGTAAATACTGTCATTAAAAAAATCCAAAGAACTCCAGAGATCACAGCCATCATTTTCCATGAGAAGACTTAGCTACAGCTGAAATGTTATTAATACATCAGAGACATTGCCCAATTAACAACATCCTTAATGTTTGTAAGCTGCCCCGAGGCTTATGCGAAGGGGGCGGCATACAAGCTGTCTAAATAAATAAGTAAGTAAGTAAGTAAAATCAAGGAGTCGATGATTATTCTGATGCATGTGTAGACAAAAGAGAGTCCTAGAACTTGTAGCATTTTGCATGTAAATATGCATAAAACTGTGGGGAAGAAGACCCCACAATTGTAAAATCTCATTAAGTTTTCAGGTTATTTGATGAAAATTCCTTACTACTCCTCAGTCAGAGCTCTGGCTGTAGAACATTCTTCTGTCCAAACATGTATGTAACAATAATTGTTTTAAAGGAGAAGGGATCATTCTAATTTTGTTTTCAGATTATGGACATGTACTACACTGAAGTACCCCATCACCTTAGAAGAAGAAATCTTTCTTTCTCCTCACACGCTGGTGAAAATTCCTTTTCAAAGATGGCACTGAATATCCACAATTTTAATAAGTACTTTGTATTATTATTTTTAATTAAAACTTGCTGCTCAACTGATCAGGGCAATTACTTGACTAAGAGCCGCATTTCAATGTTTAACAGGACAGTCAAAATATCACTATGGCCATTGAGCAAACCTTGCATCTTTCCAGCTGTGAAAAGGAAATGAGAAGAAAAACATCCACTATCCAGATTCCTCCATCGCTATGGAACTAAACTCTCTCTTTGTGTCAGCATATCCAGGATGGATTGCACAGATTCCCGATATGTCACCCTCCTCCCGTTGTGGACTTCAGCTCCTATGAGTCCCAGCCATCATAGCCAACGGTCAGGATGCTGAGAGCTGTAGTCCAACACTCTGGCGGGCACAAGCTGGGCCGGGATGAGGGAGTAGGCAGAGCAGCACTCGCCATCTCCCGCCCCATCAGCTCCGGGGATGGGTGGAGTCCATCCCAGTCTAAACTCTGCATCGGCACCATCTGCAAGAGGAGGTGCACTGAGTACAGCCCCATGCAGGTACATTAATGAACAAAGCAGGAGTATCCAAATGCAGAGTTCCCCTTAACTAAACAGTCACCTATTGGGCTAGAGCAATTCAAAGGGTGCCGATATTCTTGGCAAGTAGGAGGCGGCAGATAGGAAGAGAAATCTGCTTCCTACCCTTAGGTGCCAGCTACCCAGCTTAATTTTTTCAGTGCCAGTGGCTGCTAACATGTTTTGCTCCTGTTTGGTTTCCAACAGAGCCCTGACCTTTGCTTGCTGCAGATCCTTGCTCTCAGAACAGGAGGATTTTGGGTTTATCTAGGCTTCCATTAGGACATATTTTATTGTACCACACAAATCAGACATGTTGCGTTCGCTTAAAGGAGAGAGAGACCACTGTTCCCTACGTGCGGCGCTGTTAGGAGAGGTGAATTGGTGAGCGCTGAAGCCGTGCGCGATGTCACTTTCACAGTGGCCTGCAATGGTGTGGGGCTCGAGGGCGGAAGGGATCTTGCTGGGCTGTGCCCGCCCTCTGAATCACTGCCGTGGCTGCTGGGAGGCGTTGGAGGCATGTGCAAGGTATCCACTGCTGCAAAAGACAAAAGGGAATGGGGGGCGGAGAGACAGACCGTTTGCCTTATGGCATGAGAAGAAACAGCGACCCAGTTCTCATACAGCAAGCTCAGTTTGATAAACCATGGTTTGTTAGCCTATGAATGAGTCTTCTGCTTGCATGCATCCTCGTCACATGTCTAGCTTTGAAAAAGACATCTGAATGAGGAAACTATGAGATAAGCACTGCTCACAAAGCAGGATTAGAGTCTCACTTGACATCCTGGTGTATAGCCTGCATTTCAACTTTGGTTTCCCAGTTAGGACATCACAACAAAATGGTTTAATAAACAGCAAAATCTTCCCCACCGTGAGGGAGAAGGGAAGCAGATATACAAGGAGAAAAGCATATTTCATTCGAACTAGGCCAAAGTTTGCAAAGCTTAAACCAAAAGGCCAAAGAGTTTCAAAAACTCAAAATATAGAAGATGAATTGATGTGGCCTGCAACTACACATCATATCAAATACACACCACATGTGCATCCCCGAGCATTAAAGGGCTATCTATAATGCTACAATTAAGGATGCTATCCTACACATTTGGATAGAAGAAATCCATGCTAGCTGAACGTGCTGGGAGTCGTATGGCTTCTTTTCTGTCTAAGCATGTGTTGGGCTGAACCCCCACCAGTGTAACTAGTGTAGCTTCTGCCCATCCCTGTCCAGGGATCCTGGGACTGAAGCTTAATTCATTAATTAATTCGCCTTTTCTTAAGCCAGAGGCATACAAATCAAACTAATGAATTCCCCGTTGATTCAAGTAGGAATAGTAGTGCTTAATAATGCAATCAGGACCAGAATCATGTTTCGGCTAGAATCCTGCTAACAGAAAACGTGGGGAAAGCAACCGCAGTCCTAACAAGCTGCACATCAGAGATTCTTATCTTCCTGTTCTAAGTCTTGTCTGTTAACCTAGTTTATTAATAAGCAAGGATTACACCAGTTTCCCTGGACTTAATGCAAGGCAGGATCTCAGAACTGAGGCTGCTGCATGGGGGAGGAAAGAGAAGACGTGACCATCCATGGCTACATAACCACCTTAGCCATGGACAAGCACCCGGACATGGTCCTTACCGCTTAATGAGGACAGGGAATCCCTGCTGTACCCATCCATCTCAGATCAGAGACAATAGCAAGCAGATTCCTTCAGGGAGCTCTGCAAGCCAGTGGTCCATGGGCAGGAGGTTTTGCACCCCTGCATCAGGGGTTGGTACTGTCTGGTGTCTGATAAGCCTGTATCCGAGAATGGAATGCACTGCTGACTTCCAGAGCCTTCTGGCTTTGCTGCTCATTCTCCTTGTTGCTACCCCTTTTCACCTGTCTTCTCTGAGCATGTGAGCAGTGACAAGAAAGGGGTAAAGAGAAGCAGCAGCATCTTTTACACGCCTTGCACTTTTCCACTAGGTGGCCAAGGAAGGAAGCCAGACTAGCTCTTACTAGCTTTTCCTTGCAGCCAAAGCCACACCTTTCATCTCTACCTCAGCGGCATCTCATGAGCAGCTTTCCAGTTGCCTGCATCTGATGGGTAATGATAAATCCAACACAGTTTTGCTTTTGCTGTCATTATCAGGGGGAGAGTATTTGACAGTAAATGACAAACCTTCCTTGGAAGAAAGGTTCAGGAACTGATCCACTTCATGTGGCTCTAGCTTGATCTCTGGAAGAGCTTTGTGACTCAGGTGTTTAGCCTAAATGAAAAAAAATCAAAGTTTTAGGCAAGCCTTTAGGAGAGGACCTGCTCTTTCATCTACCTTTGCAATACAGTAACCCAGATAAACAGGAGGATTAAGAAGAGGTGCCACTTCTCTGAAAAGGGTAGGTAGACATTATGAGATGGGTTCTTATAGCGGCATATAGGCATGTGAAGGGCTGTCAATGGTAGAGGGTTGCAACTTTTTCTCCCCTGTTGTGGAGGAAAGGATGTGGTCCAACGGGGCACAGCTTAAGGAACTGGGTTTCCGGTTGAATGCCAAGAAGTACTTCCTGATGGTTAAGACCCCTACGATATGGAAAAGGCTTCCCTGGGAGGTGGGGGGGGGCATCAGTGAGGGTGTTCAAGGAAAGACTGGATGCTGACATGCTCAGTATTACATGAGCAGAGCCGGCTGGAGCCAGAGGTCAGACTGGATGGCCTGGGAGACCCCTTCTGACTCAATATGCTTCTATGTTTCTAGGTTTGGATATCATGACGACAGGTACTGGGATGCACTTGCCCATGTAATACACACTTTTGTGGTGGCCACTACTTATGAAGTAGAAGCCTTCTAAGGAAAATACAAAGGGGAAATGCCTGACTGCAGAGGCTGACATTTTCTGGAATTCTGGTATGGAAGGTCCCAGGGTCGGTCTGTGGGATCTCAGGCTAAGTGCTTCATGCTGCAGCAGGGGGTGGGCACAATCCGTCCCAGAGACCTGCTGCCGGTCCAACTGGCCAAGGATGACCCAGGTGAACCAAGAGTCCGACCTGGCGTCAAGCGGCTTCTTACGTGCCCTACTATCCAGCAACACGCTCCGTTTTGCCCAGTTAAGACATCAAGAACCAAAAGCAACTACCATGTCCTCCGGCTGCACCTGGGGCTCCTCCTGCCCCGTGGCTACGGGGCTGGGTGCGGCTGTGAGGGTGACTGAAGGAGCAAGGCCCGGCACATCTCCCACAGCAGGCTCTGTCTTTATGGCAGCCGAAGTCAGCTCTGAACCCAGGCACCAGTCTTCATTTTCCAAGTCAGCTGGACGAAGAGAAGGAAAAAAGAAGAGAGACAGACCCCTGACACATTAGAAACCAGCAAGGCAGAGCATGCAGATCTTCAGAGAAATAGAGGGGAGCTGGGCAAGAAACTAACAGAAGTAAATCCTAGCCAAGGACAGGAAACCTGCAGAGAAAGCATTTAACTCATTAAGCAAAGCTTTCTACCTCCCCTCCCAGGCTATTACTTCTCAGAGAAACCTGGGGCTTTAAACTGCAGCCTAAACATAGCCCTGGGAGGAAGGTAGATTGGCTGAGGACGGCGAACAAGGTAATTACTGCAAGCTGCTAGCGAAAGCTTCAAGCAAGACTAAACAAGTCATTAGACTAAGCAGCCGGGGGTCCGTGCAACATTCGATGCCAACAGAATGCCTACTTATTTTGGCATTTCTGTCATTGGCTTTCTGCCTTCCAAACATCTGAATGAAGGCCAATTAGAAAAGCTAGATAATCCTGCTCTCTCAAAATTAAGTTCTCTCTCTCCATCCAAGTTTAAATAATCATTGGAAAAGCCTGGAATAATGCTTCAGCTCCTGGGATTCCAAGTGCATTTGCACATTATTACTGGTTGATTTATACACCCCCCCCCCCCCCCCCTCTCTCTCTCTTTTTTACAGAAGTTGCAATGTGCAAGATAAAAGTGCAACCAACCACCCTGCACACCAAAATAAGCAAACAAACCCAAACAGAAGTTTTAAAACAGCAACAGGTACACAATAAAATTGGCCCAGAGCTGCAGTTATGGGGCAGTAGAGAAATTATTATTATTAATAACAACAACAATAAAATCAATATTCAGAAAGTACTACTCAAATAAAGTCAACTTCACTGCCTCCATGAAAACAAGCAAAAAAGCCACATGGCCATGGAGTTCACTGGGTGACTTTGAGCCAATCACTCACTTTCAGCCTAACCTACCTCACAGGGTTGTTGTTATGAGGATAAAATGTAAGCTACCCTGGGTTCCTCAAAAGAGAAAAAGGCTGTGTTATAAATGTGATGTTTAGTAATAATAAAAACAATAACACCACCACCTCTATCTGGATATCAACCCACCAGCAGCTGTACTGAAAATATACTGAAAAGATTCAAGGCTTAAGACAAACACTCATATTTGCATATACTAATTTACTTATGCTCTAAAGTGTGTGTGAGTTTGTGTACATGTGTGTATCTTTAAAAGACTCTGTCTCTTAAGGACACCCATATTTGGGGAATTCAAAGGATGCTTGGAGTACTCTAACAGATTTATTTAAACTACTTCATATTTAGAAAAGTTCTGGAGTAGTGAAAACCAGTAAGATAGAACAGGAAAAAAAGGAATAATGGCTGATCAACAAGGAGGGCTTCTTAAAACAAATACACCAAAACCAACACAATGCAGAGTTACTGTCCCAAGCCCAGCCCTTTCTTTCTTGCCATAGGCTCCAAAACACCAGCAGATCCTTCACAATGCAGATCTTTATTGACACGTCACAGCTAACAAGACAATGTAAAGCTAACTGCTTTCTAGAAATAAGCAGAAGGATAAGCCTCTGCTCATGTAAAGAGAGCTGAACCCAAGCTGGAAACTCCCCCCACCCCCATCCGTCCTCCTCAGCCATGCTGCAACTCAACCCTCAGGATGGCTCCTGCTGGTGGGCAGCCCTCTCCTCTCTCCCAGAGCCTCTTCATGGGGTCAGGGACAAGGGGAAGCAACTGGTCCCCTTCCTCTCCTGAAGCCCCTCCTGTCCCTTCTAAACCAAGCCTGCTCTCACGGTTGGCCTGGGAAACTTCAGGCAGCAAACCTGATGGAGCATTAAAAGCTTCTGCCCCTTTTTGACCCTGCTGCCTACCCACCATTGCCTCCTCTTCTGCGTCTTCTTCAGAATCTGATCATTCATGCCTCCCAAATGTCAGCAAAGAGTGCTTGGCCCACTCACTGCCAGACACAAGCCACCGTGACTATTTTTAGAAATCACAATAAGAATCAAAGGTCTGTTCTATGATTAACATGCTTCACCATGGTTTCTCCAGTCATCTGAACCTGGCATCATGGTTTCCACAGTCCATGGTTTCCACTGCAAAGGGCCCGGGAAAGAGAGTCAACTGCTGCGGGAGTGGCTCCAGCCATCCAGTGAGGTACTGAATTTCAGTCATGGAAGCTGACTGGATATGTGCCAACAGCAGGAGGACTGAGAGAGGAAGGTGGAAACCATGCTAGTGGAGAAACCATATGATTGTCTGTCAGTGCACTGTGGAAACCATGCAGGGTGGCTTGTTGCGATGTGTGGACTCCAGCAAGGACTCCAGCTACCAAGGGAATGCCTTCTGATGACATCAGTGACCAGGCAGGCTCGTAAGGAAGAAAGTGGTATCCTGGTCCCAAGTTGTTCAGGATTTAGTTGGACAGGAAATGAAAATTCTGCACGCCCATCGTCCCACATCCCTGCATGATGATTCCCTTCTCTTGCACAAGGGTTTAAAGTGACCATCTGGATCGATGCTATTCTATTTTAATTTCACCATGGAGGAGCAAGACTTCATAGCATAAGATTTTGTTTTTTAATCTATAAAAGCAACACATTACAGGACTATAGAAAATGACATGTTATTTTTAAAAGGGGAGCACTTCTGTGTAGAAGCAGAAGCTCTGTAGAAGCTATACATTACTTCTGATCCGAGCCTAATGCTAAAAATAGCCACTCGTGCTCACTTGCCTGCTGTCAATGGAGGTTAGGCTGGCAGGAAAGAGCCTTTTTGGCAGTGGCCCGACATGTCGAATCAGATTCCATCAATGGTTTATCAGGCCTTTCTTTTCAGGCCTTCCGGAAAGCAATGGAGACCCTGTTATTCTTGTAACCTTTTTCTCGAACAGCCTTGTCGGTGGGTTGATTTTTCTTGCAACTGCTGCGACTTTTATCCTTTTGTTGCTCTGTTTCCTTTATTACACACGTCGCTTTGGGAGAATTCCAGACTTAAGGTGGCCTAAACATAGTTTTAAATAAATTACCCCAAAATGTGTGAGCTCCTGATCATCACTCACTTTTCCTCGCAGTGTCACCATATGGCGCATTGCTTCACCCCTACCCCACATAATCAATGGGTGGTTGTTGATGTGTTGATGCGGAGAGGAAATGCACAACATGATGGGATCACAAACAACATAAAAGTCTGTGCATTCAACAAAGGAAATCCACGTCAGATATGTCACTTCTGGCAGCCTCTCTACATTGCATGGAACATCTGCACTCAGTACAAAGAGAAATTATATCATTCAATTTCCCTGTATCCTGTGCAACAAGAGATGCTTCTTTGCTCATATATTCAACAGTTATTTGAATGCCGTTGGTTTCAACAGAGCAAACTCCACCAGGCACTTTCAGGGTAGAGTGGAATGGGAGCCTAAGAACTACTAGATAAAAGTGGCAAGAGATCAAAGTCTCCTTTGTGGCTGGATCCAAACTGTGGAGCACCTTGTTCCAAGCAGCTCAGGCAGCCTTCCGTTCCAGCAGGCCTTCCACCTTGCTAGGCAGACTGTGCTTTTATCTGGGTCCATTGTATTTAATGCTGTTTTATTATGATACTGTGATTTTAATCGCGGTAAGTCAAGAGGGTAGTGCAGCTCCAGGACTTTTTTTGCCAGAGCAGAAGGGAAGATTCTTTGTATCATGTTTATTTTATGTAAGCCGTCCCAAGGCTTTGCGATGGGGCGGCATACAAAAATTCTAAATAAATAAAGAATAAATAAATAAGATGCAATCAACCAGCATGGCAGGGAAGTCCAGTGACCCTCCTTAATCTGCCAAATAAGATGCAATCAACCAGCGTGGCAGGGAAGTCCAGTGACCCTCCTTAATCTGCCAAGGGACTGAGGCAATAACAAGGCTTCTGAGCTGGCCTGGTGGTAGATTAGCACAGAGGAAGTCAAAGAATGATCAATGTAATCAAGCATGGTTGGATTTAAAAAAAAATTTTTTTTTTTGCTTTGATGGGGCACCTGCTAGCAATTTAAGGGGATACCCTATGCATGCTTAGGCAGAATAAGGGTCTCTAACTCCCAGCAATCCCCACCCTTGTGTTACAGCAGCCTTCCCTCCAGTCAGTTTAGACTATACTCCAGCCATACCCAGCCAGCATCACCCATGCTGATGGGGGATTTTGGGAATTACAGTCCAACACAGGAAAGTTGTATCACAGCATCCTTCTCCCAGCGTTGGTCAGCTATATGCTTCTGGAAAACACAAAGGCAATGCTCCTTCTGACCACTGCATATTCCACATGGCTGTACCACCTCTGAATGTCAACGTTCTATTTGGTTATTGACACTAACAAGCAATGAAAGCAGCATCTTGCGTGACTTGGTCAAAAAGTACATCATCAAGGAGTTGTAACAGGACAGTATGTTTCTAACTACTATTTTAGCCAACAACTTCCCTTCATCAGGATACACAACACAGAAAAGTGATGAATGGCTTCACCCATCCTGGAGAGAGGAGGTATTTCCGGCAAAAGAATGCAATTACCAGGAGCTTTGGCCACAAAGGCAGGGAGAAAACCAAACCGAGAACAAACAACCCCCACTGCTCCTGCAGCCTTGAACTGAGCAACGGGAAAGGGAGGGGAATTGCATACATCTGATGCTAGTAATTACTTTGTGGTGTAATCTTAACCTCCCCTGCTGGCAAAGGAAGATGTAATTTGAATAACGATAGGCCAGGCCAAAAAGATTATGAACAAAAATAAATATGTATACATCCTGTAATCAGACACTTCAAAACAGTAATCCAAGCTCTGCCAAGGAAAAGAGCCATATTACAAATGATGACTATAATTTATTTTAATATAGCATCTATGCTCAAAGGGGTTCTTGACCCCTTTAAACAAATACATACAGATACAATTCTTCGAAGAGCCAATCTTATTGTGTGTCAAAGAAGCCGTGGCAACAAACACTAGAAACGCCCCCTCCCATGAATGGGCTATGCTCACAAGTTGCATTCTGAAGTTGCCGTTGTCCCAGTTGGTGTGTATGTGGAGTACTAAAACTGCAAGGAACTATCCTACCTGGCATCAGATTGCCCAGCAATCTGGCACAGGAATTCACCTACACAGCAGCAGCTCTTCAGGAGCTCTTCAGCAGACGGCAACAACAATGATGCCAGAGTGCAGGACACGGAATACTCGAGTTAAGTTGTGACAACCCAGATTCAGGCTGGACATCAGGAAAAGCTTCCTCACTGTCAGAGCAATACGACAGTGGAACCAGCTGCCTGGAGAGGTGGTGGGCTCTCCCACACTGGAGACATTCAAGAAGAAACTGGACAGCCCTCTGAGTGGGATGGTGTAAAATGGTGGTTGGACTTGATGGCCATAATGGCCCCTTCCAACTCTACTATTCTATGATTTTATGATCTTAGGCCAGGAGTGCAGAATGTCAGACTACAATCTCCATCACCAGGACCAATGGCCACGCTGGCTAGAGCCGATGGGAGTTGGGGTCAACCACATCTGGAAGACCATCCCCAGCCCTGTAATTAGAGACAGGAGCATGAAAGTCTTAGATCTTTTTAACTCCTCATAGTTTTGGGCACAATTCAGTCTGCTGACAAAGCCCCAGACAGCTTGGAATTGGGCTACCCTGAAGGACAGGCTTCCTCTATAGAAGCCTGCCTAGGGGTATTGATATTATCTGGGAAAATCCCTTCCTCTTCCCCATGAACATCTGACGCAAGGTTGACAGGAACGCAAGAATGGGACTTCTCAGGGCCACAACTGTTTAAGAAAGTAAAAAGGGAAATGTATTGTGAAAAGCTCTCCTAATGACTGGGTCCGTGTGGACATGTATGTATACAAGCTGACAGCCAGGATACAAATCCCTGGCTTTCTCTTCCTGGTTAATCATCTACACCAGCCTTCTCCAATCTCCAGAAGGAGTGGACTACAACTCCCATCAGCCCCAGCATGCATGGTCAGGGCCAAGGATTATCTGAGCTGCAGTCCAAAGCATCTGGAGGGCACCTGGCTGGGGAAGACTAATCTAAAGGATCTTCTATGAATACCACATGTTGTCCTTTGCTGCGGCTCTTCCTTTGAAAAGCTGCGGCTTTTGCTCACTCCCTCTCCTGGGCCCAACCTCTTCGTACACAACATGTCTAGACATAAGCCCCTTTTACTGGGTTACTCTCCTCTGTAGCACCAGGTGAGAGGCTGCATTCATTTAGGAAACTATTTCACAGTTGTCCAGAAACATGAATTTCTCTCCTGCTCATTCCCTCCCTTCCTTCAGCTCCAGCCACTGCCACAGATAGTGAAAGACAAGCTGTTGGCTTGCTCCTGACAAAGAAGGTACTGTGCAGCACCCAAACACTGGAACCCTTTTTCAGATTGTCACTGTGGAATGATTAAACAGAAAAAGAGATGGGTGTGTGGGTGGGGGGGGGGTGGAAGGTGGAGTGCAAAAGTATGAAGAAACAGTCATTTTTAAAAGCTCTCTTTGTTTGGAAGGACTGCCCCCAATTCAACTGGCAAGCCCAGAGCTAGATTCATAGGAAAGCTCACTCCAGGCACATGCTTTCTAATGTGTAAAGAGCTTCTGGGCATGTGAAGAGGGCTTTTCCCTCCCACTGAGGCTGAACTGCTGCCAAGGCTTCTAGGACTGAAGATCTCACTGCTAAGGAAAAAGAAATCTAAGCTGCACTAAGTGCTGCTTTTTTAATTTTAGAAAGCTAAACCTTGGATCTGTTTGATTCTTATCTCAAGGAACCTCACTCAAACATGCAATGCTGTTACAGAAAATATTCCCAGTTGCAGCAACAGAATGAGTTGGGAGGTTGTTGCCGTTTAGTGCCAGGTCTGGTTTCATTGCCTTGAGATCTCATTCCACTTTTCACATCTAATGAATACAAAGAACACTGCCTTCTCCATTTGGAGGTACAGTAATAAAAAATTATTCACAAGGCATCACCATGTACCTCACATTTTCTTCCTCATACGCACATGCAGAGCACCAGTCTAGCAATAGCAGGATGAAAACTGAGTCAGGCCAGACCTGACTTGAGGGCCTGAGCAAAAGCACAGACTATGGGCTTTAAGTCTCTTTGAGGATTACGAAAGGAATGAGCAACTTCTGCTTACTCACAAGTTGTCTGGGTAGTCCTCCTGGGACTGGTCCTGTCTCATCCCACAGACTACCTTGCAAGTGATTGGGCTTTATACCTTATGGCACTTTTGCCCTGCTCTTCCTTAAATCCCAAGCCTTTAACTGTATCACCAGTAGGTAAGGGAGGCTGCAACTCCAATATCAGTGGGGCAGAGTCTGAATTTTAAAGGAACTGTCCATGGTACTGAACCTGCACCATGGAGAGCTTCTTAGAAGTTCAGCCTGCAACCTGGAGTGGCTCGACTGCACCACCGACATTAGTGCCCTCAGCCTCCACTCTTCGTAGGATTAGCTTTGAAGGATGACTCTTTCAAGCAGGAGAGCCCAGGTATTTTGAGTGCAGACAGTTCCAACTTGGGTCCCGGGTACTGCCAGCTCCATGGCTCTCTCTGCCTGACACCACAGAGAGCTGCTGCCAATCAGACTATGTTCAGCTCCACACACCATGGAGCATCAAACAGTATCTTATGGCTTGTGTCACGTAAAGTTACAGCAGCAGCATCCAGAACATCCATGGTGCCTACCTTAGTTATAGCTTCACACTGTGAAATGCAACTGTACTTCTGTCCAGTTAAGAGACCACATCCAACCCCCCAAAAGAGATAAGGTTCAGTTTCAACTCAAACCGCTCCTTTTTACAGTCTCTGTCTCTTGATGATGTTCTCTTCCTTCTAAATGAAAGTAAGGGCAAACGTTGCACAACATCTTAACATTGTGAGTTGCCCTGTCTAGCCTGTAGGCTACCAGGGAACCCCTGATGGTTAAGCCTTCTGGCTTCTTCTCCAGACCTTACCCCTTCTGGAGAATAAGCTCTTACTTCTGATCAGTTGCTGGTCTGAGATAAGAGCTGGACGTTGCTGCGTCATGGCAAAAGGAGCCTTCATCACTGTTTAGCCGGGAAATGCTCTAATCCCAGCCCAAAGAAAGAACTCTGGTTTTGGGACGTCACTGTGGAAGTGCCGCAGAGTGAGCCAGTGCTGCTTATTCTGAGTATACATGCAGAAGCTTTGTCCTACTTACTTCTCGGTAGGCTTAAAATAGTAATATTCATATTTGGTCTCACCTGTTTTGCTTCTGGCTCAGCCCAGAGATGAAATACAGATTGGAATTTGGCCCATGGGCAGAAAAGCATTCTTCCGCCCTGGTTTAGGGATAGAGTATCTTATCAAAGAAACTGTCTAAAGAGGCACTATTCATGTTTAAGATGGCTTAATAAACTGCAGTGGTTCTTCCGTTCTTTAGAGGCTAATCGAAGCTTGGGATAACTAAATATCACACATGCATGGACACACATAGTAGATTTCGCATTCAGATATTGCCAATATCACCAGGCGAAGACCTTTTTATTCAAACATCATTTTAATTGCTAATATTATTTGCTTATTTTATTCTTTGGCCAGGGCGACTTATTTTATATTGTTAATTCATTTTATATTTTTAGTGTATTATATTTTAATTGATGTTTTGTGAGCCGCCCCGAGGCTTCGGTGAATGGGGCGGCATAGAAATTTTCTAAATAAATAAATAAATATCAAGGAGAGCTTTCTTACCAAGCAAGCTGTGTCAGGCCTAGAACTATGCTCAAGGCAGCGCTTGGGCTAAAATACACAGACCAGAAGGAAGCAGGTGTGAGCCCAGGATAATCGCAAATGCATTGTGCTCAAGGTATAAAGGAGAGGGCGAGGGAGGAGGGGAATGCACACCCAGAGTACTCAGAGTACCATGAATTACAAAAACTAGATCCCTTGAAAAGCACCTTGCAATATGCAGCTTTCAAAAGAAACTTGACCACAACAGTGAGATGAAATAATCCATTATGCAAGCCCACATAGGTCATCTATTCTCACTTCTTATATGGTGGCTAGACAAGTTATTGTGAATTTTGATGTGACTTCACCAGCAATGAAAAGTAATGGCATGAGATGACACTCAATATACTTCTGTTCCTTGTACTTCTAAAATTCACCTGTACTCTTGCTCTAAGCCTGAGAGACTACAATAGAGAAACCCAAACACGACATCTGCTTCAAATTCAGCTACCAGGTAATAGGGGATGAAATCACTGTATAATAGGCTACAATCCCTGGCAACCTGCAGATGATAGTTCAAGTCCAATCTCCTTCTTAGTGCTGGAACTCAAATGAAAGCATCCCTGACAAATGGCTCTCCAGTCTTTGTCCGATTTCCTCCAGCAGCAGAGAGCTTCCATCTCCCTAGACAGTGGGTACCACTGTCTGGCTGCCATGACTGTGAAGAGGTTCTTCTTGATGCTCAGGCAAACCTATGGACATAGGCAGCAGTCTTGTATCAAGAGCATCTAGATCAGTATTATCTACACAACTGGCATTTCAGACAGGTTTCTTCCCCATCCCTACCTAGAAATGCTGAACAAACCTAAGACTGCTGCATGAGAAGCAAGTGTTCAATCAGCTATAGCTTTTCTCCTAATTACTAATAATTGAGCCAGATCACACACACGTGTGTGCACACAAAGCCAGTTCATCCGGGTTACTTAACTCAGGATGAGAAGCAGTAAGCATAACTGCCATTTCGAATATGCAAGCCCCAACCACCCTGTGCTGCATGCATCTAGCCATCACGGATTCTTCAAGCCTTGAAGAACCCTTGCATAACCTACTACCAATGGCAGGTTACACGAGAGTTGTTTTAATTCTCAAACAATCCACAATGGCTGGGTTTGTAAGATATAGATCAGAGGCTAGATACTGAAAAATGGAGAAATCATTCCGTAAGTGGAAGGCTATCGCTGGGAAAGCCTCCTTCATGTTGTCTCCATTCAGGCTCCCCTAAGAGGGGGCAGTTAAGGAAATCCTCAGCCATAGATTGTGGTGTTCAGGTAGACTGCAGTTGAGAGAGGTGTTCCATGAGGCATATTATGACTTCAGGCCATGTAGGGCTTTACAGGATAGAATCGGCACCCTGAAATGGGCTTGGAAGCATACCTGCCGTCAATGCAGCTAAGCCAGAATTGATCTTACATGTCCGGACTTTTTGGTCCTGGTTATTAATCTGACCACTGTATTTTGCAGCTTCTCAACAGTCTTCAAGAGTACCTTTGCAGGAACCCGATTTTGAGATTACAGATGTTTTCAAACATACATGCCAGCATCCTGACTAGTGGTCATGCTGGCTGGGGCTGATAGGAAGGCATCAACTTGGGAAAGGCTGCACTATTCATTCCTCCATCTCAGAAGCAAGATCTATGCCCTGACAAGTGTGAACATAAAACTCGTCCTGTGGCAGAGATGCCTCGGAAGCATTCTTTGCTTGAAACCCGGCCCAGTTTAAAATTCACCCATCATCACATATATACAGCAAGCTAATTTCTGTATGAAAAATCAATTTGATGCTGTTGCTATAGGAACTAGGTTCAGTTTCCAATGGGTTTCATTTTTTTTTTTTAAACCAAACTTTGCATTTAAGAAGAAATTGAATTTGAAGGGGGAAGGAAGGGCAGAGGAAGGACATTAAAGTCAGAGGTTGGTATTTGAAACCTCATCTACCTCTCCCCCGCCCCCCTCATACACGCTCTGCCCCCCTCCTCTGCCTTCCTGGATCACAGGCAACTTCCCCTGGAAAGGTAAAGAGTGTTAAATGATTCACCAGAAGTATGACTCACCATAAGACCTAGGCTGGCGGGGGGGGGGGGGTACTACACAGATGCTGAGAACACTCGCCTGCCTGTGTTAATCCACAGAAAACTACACACAAAAATGGGAATGGTCTCTGTGACACAGGGACTAGAATGTTGGAGCGGAACTTGAGAAATCTGGGTTCTAGTCCTGTGTCTCTGGGTCAGACACAGACTCTCCACCTAACCTGCCTCACAAGCTTGCTGAAATGATAAAATGGAGTGGAGGACGACTCTGTAAGCCCCCTCGGGTTCCTTGCAAGAGGAACACAGTGAGGATATACATTATGTTAAATAAATAAAGTAGCAAAACTGGCTAAGGGCTGCATAACTGAAGAGAGTCAGATTTAAAAAGAACGAAATAGAACGGAGCAGAGGATAAGGTTCTCTGTGGCTGCAGATGTGTGTGACATCCAGGACTCCTCCAAGTGCCAGTTGTTGTTCCTCTTGTTATTGCATTGAATTTAGCTCCCACCACGCTTCTCTTGCGAGGAACCCAAGGCAGCCTAGGTAGCTCCATTTTAGGCTCACAACAGCTCGAGAAGAGCCAGTGTGGCATAATGGTGAAGAGCGCAGGATCATACTCAGGCAATCTGGGGTCTAGTCCCCACTCAAGCAACTGGGTGACTTTTGCCCAATTGCAGCCCCTCTGCCCAACCTACCTCACAGGGTGGTTGTTGGGAGAAACAGAAAAGAGGATAATTATGTAAGTCACCCTGAGCTCCTCCAAAGGGGAAAAAGGGTGGGATATAAATTTAATGCATCAATCAATGAAACTTCTGGTTGGGATGGCATGCAGGGAGCTGCCTGCTGCCTCTTGCAGGGGGCAGTCCCCTCCATGTTGCCCCAGTCAAGCTGGAGGCTGCCTTTGTTGAGCTCCAGGCCATGCACACTGTGTTTTAAAAGCCACCTTTGTGCCCTGCAAAGCAAAAGGGAGGCTGAGGTTGCTGGTCAGGCTCCAGGAGCCTGCTGGAGCAGAAGACAGGAGGAGCAGGAAGGAAGGTAAGCACGGTGTGTCCGAGCTAGCCACCTCTCTCTGACATCAGTCACTCCCTGGCATCTCCAGGTAGGGCACCGAGTGTTCACAAGCAAGGCATGATGCAGCCACGTCCGTCTGCCATGAACATCTGGTATCAAGAGGGAGGCAAGCTCCGAACTTGGGACTTGAACATGACAACACTTTCATCTTTCCAAGGCTTTGGGGCAGATGGCACTTATCTTACCCCATCCTTCCCTGGTCCCAATTGCTAAAAGTCAATTAATTGATTTGTTTGTTTGTTTGTTTAAGATACATTGGTTTTGAAAAAGCCCTTGGTGCATCTCAGGGGAGATGTCCAGAATTATACACACACAAATATGAACAGCTCCCCAAAGTACTTACACAAGATGCTCACAAAAATGCAGTTATGAATGGGTTGTCCAGGGAGTAAAATTTTCTGGTTTCTGGCAGCTGATACATAGCCTGGTTTTCAGATTGTTCCCTCTGGTACAGGCCTACAGACTGAAGGGGGCAGGCACTAAGAATGTGCTATGGATGCTTTTTCTCATCTAATGTAGAAAATAGTGGCACGGAATCCCATAACTACTGATGCATTGTGTGAATCAGTTCTTATAGTTGTCAGTCCTGAAAATTATGGACAGCTGAATTATAGGAGAGGGAACACATCTCTCTCTCCACACAGCTGATAGTTTTATAACCTTCCATCATGCATGCCCAGTCTTGCCATCCAAGTAATCTCTGCCTAAACTTAAAAAGCTCCAACACTATAGGAAAGGTGCTTCAAGCCCTTGATAATTTCAGCCATTCTTTTCTGGAGCTTCATCCAGAGTTATGATGCCCTTTTAAACCCCAAATGAGATAACCAAATGATGTGTTGTATTCTCACTCTGGCCATAGTGTAAGATAGATGTGCTAACCTTATGATGCTTCCTTGCTGCATTTTTTCCATTTCCATTTTTTAGGCTGTTGAAGTTGTGTGTGCCATATTAAAGGTGTGCTATGAACTGAATTGCAAGTCATGAATTCCTCCTTAGGAACATGGGAAGCTGCCAGACTATGTGTCCATCTATCCTATTTTTGCTGTCACTGATTGGCTCTGGCTTTCCAGGGGTTCAGGCAGAATTGTTTCCCAGTCCTACCTGGAGATGCCAGAGACTGAGCCCTGGGTTTTCCACATGTAACATAAAGCATGTGCTCTACCACTAAGCAACAACCCCTGGCAAAGTGAAGAAATGATAGCTAGTTTTAAGAATTTGTATATTATCATTTTTGCAAAAAGCAAACTGTTACATAAAGCTAACTTGGTTTTGGCAGCACATATGGCTAGTTTTACACTTAACATACAAATTCACAGGTGCCCACGAGGGCCACAGAACTAGCAAACCACCTGCAAATTTCTGTCCAGGTTTTCTTCCTTGTTACTTCAACAGATGGCCACCCTTAAGTTCTGATGGGCTGGGATGTTCTGCTCAGCCTTCCCCTGCCTTACGAAGCTCATCAACTTCTTCCTGCCCACAGGCTTTTCAAGTATGTGTTGCACAACGCACTGCTGAACACCGCATCCCACAGTGCCCGTGGATGCCGAAAATAAACTCTGGCTGCATCTTGACTGAGTGCAAATATGCACACTTCGGCCTACCCCTATCCACCCCCACAACCACTTCACAGTGGAGGTCGGTGACAGCCGCACAGGCCTTGAGGCAGCACACGTGGCTGAAGTGGCGTCTTTCAACTTCCAAAGTGGATTCATTTACCGGCTTCACATGCATGGAGGAAACTGTGTCCCAAGCCTCTGACTGGCTCCAAACTCCAACTTCAGCTCTGGCCCCGCCTGCGTTCGACATGCAGAGCTGGATGCATTCAGACTGAAACTTATGGGGAAGATATGGCTTAGCCAAACTATGCCACTCTTGCCAAGGGACTCTTAGTTGCTCTGGTCCACCTGGATTTGGACAACACGTGAAAACATGGAGGGTTTTCTAAGCTCTACAATTAGTCATGGCTACTGGGATTGTTTATAAGCCATCATGGTTATAAACCTCTCTGAGGGAAACAGGGGGTTCACACAATACACTAAACCACACCACAGGGCTTAATGTGTTGTGTGTCATGGAGTATCTTGGACTTTTAACACTCCTTTGTCAAGTTCATCCCTTCAGGTTGGTATTAAAGCACACCTCTCACCCCTCCTTTGGGTTAGAGGGTATGCTTACTATTTTAGAGAGTGATGTGGGTGCTTACACAAATGGCAGCATCACCAGAGATAAGGCCCTTGTTTCCCAGAAAGCAATCTGGTGAGATTAAAAGAACAGGATCTTGAGCAAGAACGAGTACAAGGCAGAAGTGGGGAGGTCACAAAATCATTCTCTTGAACCCCCGCAAAGGCGGTACTGGAGGGCATCACCTCACTTAGCAGCAAGCCAGGCTCCCAGTTAGAGAAGTCTAGAGGGCCCCAAGAGAGGCGGCTGCTTGCATATTGATGCCCACGGACACCAAGTTGGAAAGCAAAGGCTGGAGGAAGGTCACAATAACCAGGTGCCTACACGGAAACGCAACAGAGTAGCCAAACTCTCTTCTGGTCAACATGCTGCCCTGATTAAATGAAATTTCCCCATTATTCCAGAACCTCACCGGAGACCTCAGCCTCCGGGCAAACTGCAGTGACTGTCCTGCTCAGAGAAATCCAGTAGCAAAAGCCATCGCACCCCTGTTACCTTCATTGAAATTGTCATCTGCCGAAATGTGAGTGAGCGGAGACTGGGGCCGAGAGTCACCGCAAAGTGAGTAGCTGTGCTCTGCTTGAATGAGCGGTGCTGGAGAAGCCGGCGAGAGCTCCACTTCCATCATCTCGTGTTTATCAGACAAGAAGGGGTCGTTCAAGAGCTGCCCCAAGACATCCTGGGAAAAATCATCGAGGAGTTCCGTGAAGGGCTGTGACAAAAAGAGGAAAGAGGAAACGAATCAGGCAGCTATCGTGTTACTAGTCTGTATTAACTATACATAGTCCTTCTGCTTCAAATTGTGTGGCAATCATTTCATTTACAGGGTCACATCATGAAACTCGGGTAACCCAACTGGCACCCCAGAAATGGAAACAGGCACTCCACTGAGATAACAGAACTGGCACATCAAAAACGGGGGTTGTGTGGACCCGTCCAGAACAGGGTTCACCATGTGCCTTTTCTCACAGCTCAGCCAGCGAAGAACCTGAGAGTAGCCCTGAAGGGTTAGATACCTGCCCAGGCAACCATGCAACGCAAGCAGGGCATGAAGAGTGCCCTGCATTTGTCCCTGCATTCGCTCACCAGCCATGGAATTTGCTGGGGGCCTTAAGGTGGGCAGCCTAACCAGGCTCACAGGTCTGTGAGAGGCTAACATGGGGCGAAGGGTGAAGGAATGCCATCAGACTGAGCTCCTTGAAGGCATTAAGTACCTGAACATCCCACATATACTCCATCACCACCACATCTCCATTCTTAGATGCTTAGAGTAATAGCTATTGAGAAACATGTCCTGCATCCATCTTCACACATTCCAAGTTAGGGCCAGCCCTATCATTAGATTGAGTGAAGGAGCTTCCTCAGGCAGCAGATTCTGGGAAAGCAAGGAGGACCAGCAAGGTTGTCCCAGGGCAGAACTGCATGGGTACCAGACAGAGCTACTCTGCTGCACACAGATTCAACAGGTGCACTCCTATGTATGCATGTATGTATTTTCATCTGCTGGGTCAGCCCTGTCGGAACAAAATCACTTCAGATGAAGACATGCAAGAGAAAGTGAATGAACTATACGCAGGGGTCCTTTTTGCAGATTTATGGTTTAACAAGTAATTCATATAGGTACAATTCCCCCACCGATCCCAGCAAACAGAGGTGAGGTGGATAGCCACTGGGATCCTGCTTCCACCCATATGCATACTCAGCTTTTGTGCGTTGACATTATGATTGGGGCTTTACAAATCCATCTTGCTGAAAAATTGCCTCATGCCAATGACCAATTGTCATATCTTACAGCAATTTGATCCAAATGTTAATTGGATGCTAAGTGAACTATTTTCTTTTGTCATTTCTGAACCTACAGCATATTTAACTGGATCAGCTTCAATTCTAGTATTCTGGGTGAAAATACTGCACCTGTCTCCATTTACTCTCTTCAGGCATTTTCCCTGCTGCATTGCATAGGTCTGGATCGATGCCATAAACATCGGCTAACTTGCAAACAGAGTCAATCCCTTCACCGTTCTAAGATGTGCCCACTGTGTGCTGATTATTTCAACCTGCATACAATGGGCTGGCTCGTACACGCTTGTATTCAGTTTAGTTAGCCAAATGTAGTTACTGTTCAGTTCATGCTTACACATGCATGTTTATGGCTCTATGACAGTAACATCAAGGTAGCTGTATATTTTCCTGCATTTTTAAAAAATTCCTTTGTAAATCACACTTTAAAAATGGAGATTTACTTTTGACAGCTCTCAGAATTAACTACTTTCATAAATAGGGTGACTTGCACTTCTGCATATTCTTAAGGTGGTAGAATTTCAGGAAAAAGTACAAAATTGAGGGCACCCAATAGGGCACATGAACAAAACAAAACACCTGTATAAGCATCGTCCTACAAAGGGAGAGAACCAGCCACCAGTTCACTTTCACAAGATAAGATCACTCATACTTTTTGCTACATTTGACAGCTAACCTTCTGACAGCTGTCTAACAGAGCCAAATCACACAATAAACCTACCTAAGCAATGCCTAGATTTTGCCAGCAAGCAGCTCCCTCCACACTGCCCCCCGAGGCTCTCCATTCCTGCACTATGGATATCTGCATTTGTGCAATGCAGATAAAAAATTAAAATGTGCAAATATTTGTGAAAATAAGGGAGCAATGATATGTAAAATGTTTTGCAAACATGGGTAGCCCCTCCAAGGTGCACTGAGGCACTCTGAAGGGGCTCTCCATAGCTGTCAGGTCAGGTTGCAAAAGCTGGCTTAACATTTAGCTTTTGCAATCTCCAGGAAAAATGTCTGGCCCTTTAAAAATATGAAACAGTGGTTGAAATACATAGATTGCTAAAGACAAACAGAAAACCCATGGTCAGACTCTTATCAACCGCCCCCCAGAGCAAAGTCCACAGTAATATTATGAAACAAATTCTGATGTTGCCAGAATGAGTCAAAATGAACAAACATATTTCACCCAACTCAGCAATGCAAAATCTAACAAAATATGCTGTCAAAACATCTAATCCCTGTGTATGCGCTCCACATGATAGGGGTTATGTTCTCCGAGCATTCATATCTTCAGCTGCAAGGGAAAACTTGTTTGCCAGGTTTTTCTGCAACTTATTTTATAGTAGGCCTTCCCCAACCAGGTGCCCTCCAATTGTGTTGGAACATCACTCCTGTGGCCAATGGCCATGCTGACTGGGAATTATGGGAGTTGCAGTCCAAAACATCTGGTTGGGGAAGGCTAGTGAAATCTGTAGACAACCCAAGGAGCAGCAATTCTGGTCCCACAACACACATACCATAAGCAATCACTCACATACACATTAACAAAAGACGTCCCATCTTGTGTATGACTTCCTTGCCCCTCCAAGTCCAAGGATGAAGAACTGCAGTTGTGCACTTATCTGTTCCTTGCGGCAGGAAGCCATTTAGGGTTTTTTGCTCAGTCTAAAGCATCATTATTGGATGCAAGCAGAACTCTTGCCTTGTTGCTTATTTTATAAATTGGTGCTCATATAGTTTTAAGCAGTCTATACTTGCAGAGCAGGGCTGGGGTGTACTGTACATTCCAGTTCAGTGGCGTTGTCAGTGCCCCAAATCAAACTGCATGGCTGCTGATCCACTGCGGGTTCTCCAAATCAAGACTACAGTATCCAACACCCTAGAACACAGGCCAGGCTGACTGAGACTTATGGGAGTCAGAGTGTTGTGAGCCAGGCGTCCCTTCCCAATGAAGGCAATCACTCCGGCAATCACTAAAAAGAGTCTTTTTTCCAAACAGCTGCAAAGTATTCACAAACACCAAAAGTATACTCAAGGTAGAAAGTCGGCCTCTCGCTCTGACTGAAATCACCCCGCACTTTGCTTATGAACCCTTCGGGGCCTGTCTCTTGGGGGCAGTGCACTCTGAACGCCGCTCCTCCAATTGCCCCAGCCGACGAGGGCGCCTGCACAACGAGCATCCCAAATAACCTCAGAAACCTCCCCGGCCTGTTCTCTATCGGATTCTTTCTCACAATTAAGAATAGTATTGGCCCGTGTTTGTCCTTGAAGTGCTTTGATCCTGTGCTTTCTCAGCCTGCCCCGCTGGGGGTAGTTTGCCACCTGGAGTCCCGCTAGTCTCAACATCTGCAGTATCAGGGTGAGAACTCTGAACCTCCACTGGAACAATAATTAACTCCCCTTCTTCCAAGCCTAAGCTATGGTTCCCACCAGAGCCTTCACTCTCTTGTGCACGCTTGGGAATTTCATCTGAGCACTTGCGCACGACACAGCCATCAACAACTGCAAAGATACAAGTTCTGTACTGCACAGGAAGCTATTTGAGGGCAAAACGGACTCTCGCTCTGTTGCAGTGTGCGGTTACAACAGCTCTGGAAACAGGATTTGCCGGGAAGACCACAATTGGTGCAATCACACTTCACACCAACAAGCTTCCCATGTGGCAATTACACCATTATGATCTCCAGTGACATCTGTGCTGCCACATTAATAGCAGGAGGATCAAGATGCCTTCAGTCATGTAGCGTTACAGACTTCTGCACCACTCTTCTATCCATCTGTTCCACAAAGCTGAGAATGCAAGATCAGAAGAACACACAAGATCAATAAAATCATATTTAAAATATGGGTATTATTAGGAAATATCTGTGGACATGCGTGATGTTATGTTAGAATAAACTCTTCCATATCAACATATAATGGAAGATATGCCTTAGATGGATATCGGAATGATTAGCAGGAAGAGACTCCTTTGTGTGGACTGTTGAGAGAGTAGAGGGCCATTCCTAAAAACCTCCTGCTACACTGTCCCACCACTGGATGAACTTGGGAGAGGCTCGGGATGGAGCCTCTTTGGCTGATCCTACAGAGCACACTCTCCAGCATTACCAATTTCTCTGATACCACACCTATTTCCACATGGTATCCCAGGGAAGGACAGAAGGCACATCAGGTCTCTGGGTGATGCGCCACTGATGGACAAGAGTTGCTGACTCCAGATGAAAAAGGTTCCTCCACCCATCATCAGGCCACTGAAATTAAGAAGGCTGAGGTAGGAAAGAGGACTTGGGTTTGTGGAGATGCAATTTGGTCCTGGCACTGAAGACAAATTCCACTGCTGTGCGTATGCTGAGAAGCAGCAGTTCCTTAATGTCATCCGTGTGCCCGAGCAACTATTTTTTATTTGGATTTTGGGTCTCTGGCAAAAAGTAGATCCTGTGAACACGTTTAACATGTTCTAGAGAAGGACTATATATGAAGAAGTGCACAGACATCTACATAAACACATTCCAAATAAATGAGGCAATGAGAAAGCTAGGTGCCAATTCTTCTAAAAGCAAGTCCAGAGGTAACAGATATACTGCTGACTAGCTTTAAAATGTCATTAAAGGTAACAGCACTAAGTAAACCCCAGTGTCACCTTAATGCCCCAGCCTGAAGGGCTTGATCACCTCAGGTTTCTATTTACCAAAGCCCAAGTTAAAGTCCAGGTCAAATCTAAGGTGGGAGTGCCAACTACAGAAAACCTTGACTTAGCTCTTAACTAAGAAAAACACCATCAGACGGATTTGCCTCGATAAGACAGAGGGATCAGGCAGGGAGAAGGTAGTAGAGGCTGACATGTTGAGTCAATTAATTTCTGCCTAGTGGCAGAACAAGGCAGAAGAGCTTTGGGAAGAAGAGGGAAGAACGAGGCATGTGTAGAAATAAGCCCACATTGGAAGCTCCATGTTTTTGTGAGCACCTGGACAAGACACGTTCAATAGGCTCCTTCTCGTAGGGAGTCCGCTTTCTCACCGCCACTGTCATCAGCTGATCATGCTCCTCATTCTCTTCACCAGGGTCCCACTTGCTTAGCTGATAGGCAGAGAGCCAGCGAACAAGGAGGCAAAGATACCTACTCCTCCTGCTTTCTGGGACAACACAGCAGACAGGGAACCAAATAGCGAAGAGGAGGAGCAAGGGTCACAGGGCCTCAGCGGGTATCTGAACATGCCTGCTCCTGATACTGGCTTTGCATTGCAGCAGCCTCCCTCAGCCTTGTGCCTTCGCCATCAACCCAAGCTGGCATGGCCGACGGCAGGAATCCTGGGAGTTGTAGTGAGGACCCCATGCTGTTCAAGAATATACACTGTTAGGCAGCATCTATTTCATATGCATAGGATAGAGATTATTCATCATTCAACCGTAATTAGACTTTTAAAACTATATTGAGTTACGCCTCCAACACAGCCAATCTCTTTGACCTATAACCATGCAGAAAATGGAAATCCAATCCTTAGAATAGCTAGAAATGAAAAAGGGAAAAAAGAGACCTTAGAAAGTACATCTTGGCTGTGTACCAGCTGGACACCTTCAGCAACAGCTCTGTCTGTCCAGCCACATACCATACCTCTCAGACAAAACATTCCTTTCTTTGAGGCCGCCTTTGGCATAAATAGCCTTTTATGTCTGATCACAAGAATCCCTCTGGAATACAACGGGGCTCACACTTATTTAACTCTTTGCTCTTGATTCCTAAGAACATTTTAACTGTTTTATCCAAGGAGCAAAACCTGACAGGGCACCAGCCTCTCTGAAGTTACGGGGGGGGAGAGGGGGGGACAGATTTCACCTACTTTAATCCACCTAAGGAAAAGTGCTAATTAAAACATGCCTCCCAAAAATCATTACCAGGCTATTTATGCAGATATGTAGAATATAGAGCATGATCAATAACTACCTTGGTTGTTTCCAATTAAAAAAGTTTTCCTGCAGGTATTTCACAGAGACTTAAAGCCCGGGGGGCGGGGGCAACCTTTTTGGTAAACAGGCCACAGGGCATATTCCACTGTTATCAGGCAGTACCAGTCCAATATGAATAGCACTGCACTTGCAGACTTTGGTACCTCTGCGGTTTGCCTACCGAACTGGGGAGTAAGCAGCAGTGCAGTCTGGGAGAAGCAGGCAGGCTGGCTCCAGGCCTGAACAGTTGCTATCCTGGATCTACATTTGTGAATGTAGAAATAACTGCAAGAATGTAAATAGAAATGCAATATTTCAATCTCACCATGGTGGAAAAGACTAAGGCCAAGTGACTTGTGTGCTTATGGCTCAGTCTGCTGCCCAGGCCATTTCCTGTGGATGGGCAGCTTCACCTGGTGAAGTTCATCAGGTGGTTCATCTTCTTTAAACCAAACTTGGACTGGGCAGCCCTCCAAACAGAGTAGCCTTTCACAACCTGGTGCCCTCCAGGCGCCATACTGCTAATGGCGCCAGGCGAAGACCTTTTTATTTAAAAGTTATTTTAACTGTTAATTTATTATTATTGTATGTATAGATTTTAATATATATAGCCGAGATGGTACCAGTTTTTAAATTATTAATTGTATTTTTTTATGAATGCTGTGAGCTGCCCCGAGGCTTTGTTGCGATGGGGACAGCATAAAAATGTTTTAAATAAATAAATGAAGTCATTGAATGTTACTTAGTCTCCTTTGCTGCTTCCTCCTGAAACATTCAAGGAAACCGACTGGGCAAGAACGACTAAGTGCATTCTTGAGTGTTGATTAAAAATGACAAAAATAATAGAATATTGCAATCATGACTTATTTGCAAGGTGGCTTCACATGGCATGTGACCTGGCCAAGAATTCTACCTGGCTTTCATTCCAGACACAGCTAACCAGCTAGCCAATGTCCCCTGCTGTTGCATCTTGAGCGGATTCCAGGCATCACCACTTTCTTCCCACAAGAGCGAAAGCCATGATTTGGGAATCGGGGTTACATGAATAATGCAGAACATTAGTTATGTGAAAACAACATCTTATCTACAATAATAAAACACTATTTGAATTGGAATGCACGGCTGCATTCCTGATCAACTACATCATGATGGTCATATTCTTCTGTAAAAAAAAGAAAAGAAAAAGTGGTCCCTGGATATGGTCTGGAATCACAATGCTGAAGCAAAACATCCCTGGGTTGGGCCAGGGTTTGGAGAGGAAACCACATGTGGCCACCTTGAGTTCCATGCTGGAAGAAAGGTGGGCTAGAAAAATCATAAACAAATAAGCTACACTCTCAAAGTCCCTGGCTCTGAAGTAATACAAGCAAATTCAAGAAGCTTCTATAATAATCTGGGTTCATATAAAAGGGCTTTGCAACCTGACTTCGTTGTGATAAATCCAGAATAAAGCCAGAGGGTGGTTTTTTGTTTTGCTTTGTCTTATTTTCTGAGAGACTTTGCGTAGTGTTGCTGCAAGCTGGAATTTGCTTCGGTATACATACAAGGTGTATTGTTTATTTAACTAATATTTGCTTTGCGCGGGGAACATATTTGCTGAACAAAATTATCCTATTATTTCCAGGAATAGTGCTGCCCAGGCTGTAGGTGGGGACACTACGAGTTGAGAAACTGGATCTCTTCTTGGAAAACCACTGACCTTAGAAGTGGGAAAAGATGCTTCTCAACTTGGGAATGTGTTTTAATTTAGCAAGCAGCTGTCTAGCTTGATTTCTCTCAGGTTCATATTTTTCCATTGCTAAATTCATTCTGCCCTGTTTCCAGATTGGATTGTAAATTATTATTTTTAGTTAGCATGAGAATGCATACATACCTTCAACCCGCATTTCAAAATATACACATTTTATATGCATTCTTCAGATGAACACATTTTTGCAACAAATTATTTTCCACTAAATGAAAGGTTTCTATGTATTTTACTGAATATACACATTTTGGACCATTTCAAATGTACCCATTTTAACACTTTTTGATACATATATCACAATATTCAGAAAAGTGTGGCTTTTAGTGTCTAACTGTAGTCTAGTTCATGTTCATGTGTGCAAAATGCTAATTTGGTACATTTGATCTAACTGTGAAGCAAACACATTTCTCTCTCCTCCCTAGCTGAAGTCACACAGCCTGCAATGACTGCTTATAAATTAAAATTCATGCGTTGCCATCCCACTTATGCATATTTCTGATGAAGTAATTTCCTTCTGAGTTCAGGTGTTCACAAGATTACAGCTCTAAGTCCTCTATATGTCACCAACCAATATTGTCTGCCCCTCCATGCTCCAAGGTAGGGCAAAGTCATGCTTTATCTATTTACCTCAGAGGTAGGCAGTCATCAGCCAGCTGTTAATACTTCTCCATGAATATCAGTATTTAATAACTCACTTATTTTTAGGCAAGAAGAAAGTTATCCTTTTCTGGAAGTTATGTTAAACGTCTCAACAAGCAGGGTAGTGAGCTTGTAGAGCAGTCCAGCTCAAGACAATAAAATCAACCGCAATTTACACTTCAGTCAATTATTAAAGAGCAAAGTCCTCTGGTGTTCCCTTGCCCATATTGCTCCAGCAATTAGGACTTTGGTAGCGGAACACACAATCTAAGACTAATCTGCAGGGCAAAACAACAACCCAGATGGCTAGTTTCCCACACGTGGACATTAAGGTCTGCAGATGGAACACCAGAGCAGAGGAGACAGTGAATGGCCATGAACTGCAAAACCAGGCACCCGGAAGGGAAAGCAGAGGTGTCAGGAAGCCCTGGGCCAAACAGCTCACCTTTCCAACATCTTCCATTATTATATTTGTAGTCCATTTCATGACCTTTATATACACTAATCTCAGGACATTAATGTTTTCATATCAGTGATTTCACCGTTTGTTGAATAGGCACTGGCGTAAAGTCTTCCATGAATAAACAAGAATTGGAGGGTGGGGGGACAGCCAAAAATTAAGCTATCTTGGGCCCACAGGGTAGTGTTGCCATGTTTTGAAAGTAAAGATGAACTTTTTGCCTAGTTTACTATAGCTGTATACAATTGAATAGGCTAAATAACTTAATAAATAAGCCCTGAATGGCACTCCCAAAGTAGATTTTTTCATCTTCAATCCAGCCATAAATTCTAAATCAACTTCGTTTCATACAGCACATTATTATGATAACCTGGATCATGATGGTTTCTCTTGAGGGTGTGTATGTTCCTATCTGTACATGTGTATTTTGCTTTGGGGTGGGACTGAATTTCTGGTCCCTTTAGCTCTGTTCCCACATTCCTACACTGCATCCAGAAAAACACAACAAGCTTTCTTTTTTGCACTGGGTGTGTAGTTGCCTCTCACAGCACGAGATCATTTCACCCAACATTTGCCAAGGACTGTGTTTATCCCAGACATGATGAATCAGTGATCTGGCCACTCGCAATCCATAGGAGGTCTATGCTTATATCAGCACCAATGGCTGCTAGCAAACCTGGTGAGTGCAGCATCAAGCCCATGTGTCCATATGCACACGGTGGGCATGTCATGAGCAGAGTTGGATGGTGCCGGAAGTTGGACTAGATGGCCCAGGAGGCCCCTTCTGACTCGCTCTGTTTCTATGTTTCTACCAAAATGCCAGAGGCAGGTCTGAGATGAAATGCCCCTTCTCCCATATGGACATCCATTCACATGCAATGAGTAGGTATGGAAGGCATTTATCAATTTTGCAGAAGGCTCCCAAAAGATAACTGGAGTAAAAAGTAGGGCATATGGAAGAGCAGTAAATAACAAGTGGAACTGATGGGAATCACCTCCTTCCTTAGAATAACACCAAACCAACCTACAGGATTGTGGCATGGATTGCTCTGATGATTATGCAGGGCATATCAAATACTATCAAGTGCTACATGAATGCTAAGTTTTATTACCACCTCTTTGAGGCACTCACTATTATTTTGACAGTACAGTCAGCAGGGAGCCTGCAGCCTGGAAATGCATTAACAGTCTGTCTGGGAAAGCAAGTTGCTTCTACACTCATACAAAAGGCCTCTTTTCATATAGGGTGAATCCATTTAGCAGTAACACCTTCAATACCTCTTCTTCACACTTCTAACTCAACTTGCTACGCATCATCAGTTTTCTCTAACAACACAAGGGGCCTACCTACCAAACAATCTGATATCAGCCCTGCTTTATTTTACACAAGGGGACAAGGCATTCCTATGCAAAGCTGTTCTTCTAGCAAGTGCAAACACAGAAAATCCTTTGTGATTATAAGTTTTGACTTAAACTTGCAGTGCAGGGGAAAGAAGAAAAAATACACACGCTCGTGTGATTTTAATTAGAACTGAGCTGAAATTTCTTGAAGGATATTCTTCTGGGAAAGAAAAATGAGATTTTTCTATGTGTCTCCTGCACAGAAGGAGGGTCATTTTCTCAGAAGGTTTTGGTAGAGGCACCATTCTTTGTTAGAGGCTTCCCTTTCTTCCCCACAGTGGACAGACACTGTGCTAAGCCTGGGGCAACATGAAGGATTGGACAGAGCAATAAGCAATGACGGCAGCAAACTAACAACCCTGAAGGGACAAGGACCAAGCTCTGGTGCTGGTTAATAAAGAGGCCCCATCCCCAATAGACACCTGGAAAATTTCTCCTCCCAATGAAAGAAAACGAGTGAGCAGGTCGCCTCACTTTCCCTGATGGAGGTGGATTTCATGTGCAACATTGCCCCTTCTAGAAATGAGCTTTTGACATGTATCGGGCCAACCTGAGACTTCTCCATGCACAGCTGTTCCTACGCATCTGGTCTTTTGTCTCGTCTTCCATCCACAGCTCTCAGGGCTCTGGCAGGGGCCAGAGGGAGGGAAACCAGAACCAGAGTGCAGCTGGCTGTTTATACCTAATTCCCATGGCAAGTATGTGAGGCCTCTTGCAATTCCCTAGGCGATGCCCACTTATTTCGATTTAAAGCTAGGACTGCTTTTGCCTTTTATGTGTCTCTTCACGAATGTAGCAAAGTTTCAGCCTGCATCTGCCACACACCATCTGAACTGGCAAAAGACGGAACAGTCAACTGGGGAATATTCTAGGGTTCTTTGCAACTCAGAGCAGCCTTTAACCTCAAATCTGCTCACTGCCAAACAGAAATATGCATGTGCAATCCATAATGCGCACCAGTCAGTAGCACAAACTGTAAACACAGTGTACTGCCTGACAGAGCTGCGTCCAAGAAGTGAGGCAGAATTGGGGGGAAATGATGCAAGCACGGTCAGGCTCAGCAAAATAATTTAAAAAATCACATGAGCAGAACAGTCACATGTGGGTTTTTTCATGGTTAGCCGATACTTAAGACTGCAAGTGGAGCATGAGGCCTGAGTATAAAATTACAGCTTGTGCCCCTCTTTATCTCTAGCCTCTACAGCACATTCCATTCTCTGCCTCTCCTTACTCCACCCTGTGAACGTTGAACTCCTGAAATTTACCTCGGTATAAAAAGCCTTTTCCTAAACCTAAAGAAAGTACTGGCATTGCACAGAGCTAAGAAGACAGCCACTGCTCTTCAAGCTGCAGGACGTGTTCGCTGCAAGTAATGCAGCCAGAAGGTGGCATTGCGAGGGCTGCCCTGGCCAGGCTTGCCATATTTCACAACACTGCAAGTCCCGCCTCACCAGATTTACCCCCAGAAATGAGCTTTCCCTTTGGCCCTATTTTGTTGCGCTACCATTGTGGAGAAATCTTTTGTCATCAAATATTATGGATTAAAGTCATGTCATCAGGATCCACAAATACAGAGAAGCGGATATATGCTATTGCACCTCATAAATCAAAAACAGCACGGGGTGAGATGACCAAGTGTTGACAACAACTGCCTGCATGCAGACTTTCAAGCATAACTTTCGCTACTCATCTGCAAAGTTGCTTATGCAACTCAGCGCATCTCTGCATGCAACCAGTGAAGTAGGTGGGCAATTCAGAGCATTGCAGATGTTTTGGACTCAAACAGATGGGATTCTTGCCATGCATGCTTGGGCTCAAAGGTGCTGCAGTCTAACACATCTGGAGGGTACAAAGTTGCCTACTTCTAATCCAGTGTACCAAGCTGTGGCACAGTGCAAATTAACTGGGTTCAGTCTGGGCATTAAATGGAATTGTCAGACGTTCCTGATACTGAGGCAGAAACGAAGAGCAAAATATATTTACAGTCTTGCCATGCTGAATTCTATTGGTTTATAATTTTATGATGGTTCTATTGTACACTGCTTTGGAAACCAGATCCGGAAAAGCAATTTAAAATACAGCAACAGCACCAAGCATGGCGACCAAGTACTTTTTGGTGGCAGGATTACAAGGTGGTAGGTGCAAAATGAGGGGAAAGACTGAGATTATGTAATAGAACATTTTGATCTGATGTGGAACAAATGGATCATTTTTTGGTAATACAGGGGTGAGAGCCTTGATCCAGACAGGGACTGCTGTGGGTTGAAAGCCTCTGTACATCTCCCCCCACTAGTCTTCCAATCCAGATCTGATCCCTGTGTAGACTTCTAAGTAAGAAAAATAGCTATCTACTAGCTATACACTAAAAGTAGCATATAGTCTGGCCTAATTCCAACTCCCCATCCATTGCACTAATATAATATCCACACTCCCCACCCCCACCCATTAGATGATCTATCATCTGCACAAATCTCAGTTCAGACATGTAACAGCCAATCTATGCCTGGGATATTAGGACTGTACTTTGGTTTCATGCATGCCATCTTTCTAACGCATGCTCAGATTCCATCCTATACTTCTTCACTTGGGAAACTATCATTTGCTATTATATAATAACCTGCTAACTATAGGTTGCATAAACCATCATCTGCCTCCATCCCAGAACCTGTAACTATGGTTTGAAGTAGGTTTCAGATTCTGGCTTAGAGGCAAACCATGGTTGGTATAATTCACAGGTTGCCTTTGCTTCAAAACTCGGCAGCAATAGATACTGTATGTCCATACCTCTGGCTTAGAAGCAAACCATAGTTGGTATAATCCATAGGTTGCCTTTGCCTCAAAATTGGGCAACAATAAATATGTCCATAACAGGATAGAAGGGAAGGTGCAGATCCTGAAGATGGTCCTAAGGACTTCTCTATGGGTCAACCATTAAACAGGAACTGAGCTAAAGAATGTCAGGCTGTGAATAATGTGATAACCTCTGCACTGGCCATGACTAATCAAGACATTTTGCTGTCTGACGCAAAAGATAACAAGGCTAACCAAGGGAGCCGACTCTTGCTTCAAAACTGGGGATGGAACAGAACCCTTCACCTGAGGACAGCAAGCTAATTTAGGGATCACAGAGCAGGAAACAGAGCACACAGAACCCCAATTTCTCATTGCTCTTCACCGTGTCCCCAGAATCTACTGCTGGGGACAGGCTCCTTTTGAACGGTCCAGCACATAAGCAAGCCCCCAAACCTAGCTCGTGCTCTCCTCTCTCGCCACCCTGACCAAGGCAGCTCAGTAAACAAGTTTTTGCCTTTCTCCATGACATTGCTTGGAAGAGCCTTAAATTCCATTCACAGCTGGCTGGAAGGAAGAAAACTCCCTAGAGTGTGCATGCACTAAAATCACTGTGATATCATGATTAGTCATGCATACTGGAGAGAGAACATCCTTCTCCAGCACATAAACTCCCCCTCCGCTGTAACCCATTCAAGTCACTGCAAGTTTCCCAGACTCTACCAAGGAGGGAGATCAACATGGTGCCATTCCTAATTTGAGACTAGTATCAGACAGGGCACACCCAACCATTTTTACACCTTTGGGTTGATTTTAGGCCTTCCAGCAAAGAGTATCTTCCCTCCACATACTAAAAATGCACTGGCTTTAAAAATACCCCTCATGCTCAATTACAAAGAAGGAACTTTGTGTCCTATATTGAAACAAAACCAACTATGCTCTGTTCTCCTCTCCCCACACTCCAATTAAGGCAGCTCAGTAAACAAGGCTTTGCCTTTCTCCGTAACATTGTTGAAGAACCTTAAATTCAACAAACAGCTTTTTGACCTGCTACTTCCAGTGTAAGTAAATAAACAAAGAAGGAGCTTGCATTTCACCAACAATAATGCTAGTAAATAATAGGAGTTATCAAGGTTGGATGGAGCAAGGTTTTACTGTGCTTCAGCAACAATGGGAGGCAGCTTCCTCATGTCTCCAGGTGTGCTAAGCTAGAGCTGATGAATCCCAAGGTTCTATGAAGAACTGCAACAACGGACTAAGCAGAGCACACAACCCTGAAATCTGCCTACATTTGGGCTAAGAGCTGGACCTACCATTCGACACGACAGGATGGCTGGCTCAGGCAGCAGATGCTGGGGGGCTGCTGTCCCTTCACCACTGTGGAAGAAAGTCAAATGCCAGCTCAATGGAATAGGGGGCAGCATGATCTTGTTCCACCCCTCAGGCACCAAAATGTCTTGGGCCTATTAGATAGGTGAACTGATGCAAACTGATTGCTCCAGATGCTCAAGACAAGCCCGCAATAGAGCCCACCTGAGGGAAATATTTTCAGCCTGCTTAAAATCACTAACAAGAGGAAAGGAGACATGACCAAAATAAAACACCAGACTTCTCCAAATATCTCCCACTCCTTGCACAGAAAGAAAAATAACTGGAGCCTCCGAATGCTTTGAAATTGGAGCCTTCGAATGCTTTTCCAACTTGGCCTCCTCCCACTGGTCTGTTAGACTAGACAGGACACATTCCAAAGGAGAGAGGGTCTCCAGAAGGAACACAAAACAATGCTTGTATCCTCTGGCAATAAAGACATGCACACCTCCTTATAACTAACTGTATGCTCTCCTGTTCAGTATTTCAGCCACTCTGTAATTTTTTTTTTAAAATTAAGAAAACACACAACCTGGTAGGGGAAGATTTATAAAAGCTACTGAGAGACTAGACCATTCCCAGACAAGTAGGAGATTCGTATGACTATTCAGTCTGAAAATGATTTTCAAAAAAGGGTGACCTAGAAACTTGCTTATTCTGCCATCTGCATCGCATAATTTTGTGGGTTTTGTTTTTAAAGACTAATGATACTGTTCCGCAAGTGCAATCAGATTTTTTTAATGAAAGAAGCTAGACTTCCCTGTTTTGTTTTAAGGTCTTATGAGTAACATATGAGCAAAATGGAAGGAAAAGCAACAGTAGGTAATGAAACAGAGGATATTAAAAATGGAACTCAGCAGCATTTTTAAGGATGCCTGTGAATAACCTTGCCAACACCCCACCCTCAAATATTAGCGTAGACTTCCTCTTTGGCCTGCACAGAAATTCAAGCAAGTGGCCTCTTTGCAGGTTAATAATAATGAATAAAAGCCTCTGATGGGACAGAGGGAGCTGGGACTCTGCGACCAGCCTGTTTGGTTTCCAGGCTGATCACATTAGAGGGCATGAACCTTTTCAGGAAGCTAGCAAGAAACCAGGTGGACTGGCAGAGGAGAGATGGAGTGATCCATTCATCCTCCACCAGTCTGCTCACCTGCCTGCCTGAAACCCCAAGGCACCAGACCAGAGGAAGGCATCTCAAGTATTCACATCCCTCTCTTCAACAGGATTCTTCAGAGTACACAGAGAATACAAAATATGTAAATACAAGAGAACAATGAAAACCCAAAAAATGTGACAGCAGCCTCACAGCTCTTGGTGGAGATGAAACTGATTTAAATGGAGCTATGATCTTAGCAGCACCTGTGTTCAAGTCCACACCTGAAGTCAAACTATACCTGACAGTGACTCATGGCCCCATCCTGGAGAAAAGTCTGCTCTGTGCAAAGTGTTATGAAACCAGCAAACCATACTTTACAGAGAAAATGTGCATACAGGAGAGCCATCATCTGCATTCAGCTGAACACCTGCAAGGAACTTATTCCTAGGGTGGGCAAGGTATGGCCTTCCAAATGTTGCTGAATTACAACACCCTTCACCCCTGACCACTGGACATCTCCCCTGGGACTGACGGGAATTGAAGCCTCACTTTATCTTGTTGGCCACCCTTGAGCATACATACATTTTTCTATACAATCAGAAACTTGGTTTTGCCAAAGTTCCGCTCTACTTTCCTCCACCCCCTACTCCATTGACTAGAATCCCCCATTTCAAGAAGGCTGTCTTGGCTGGTGGCTCACAGGAGCCCTCAAATACACAGGATGAGAAATCTCCAATCAATTTCTGTCTACCAGGACAGAGAAGGGGATCTCTCCTGCTCACATTTCTTTTTCCCATCCCAACTGAAGGATTTCACTAATTATTTTTATTACCCCTTTGGAACCTTTTTGCCATCTTAGAACTCATGGATGTTCCTTGGTATGGGCAGGTACAATTTATGGCCTTTGCCAAAGTCTCTTGTTAGAACTAGAGCAGGATATTTCATTAATAAACCTGGTAGGGTTTGTTGAATTATTACTATTCAGTGCTGACTGTTTATATTTCAGAATTGGGGGAGGGGGGGAAGGAACCCAAGAATAATTTCCAGATATGCCAGGTTGCTCTTTCCATGTCAGAAGTCCTTTTGAAAAGGAAGGTTTGGGCCAGGGCAGTCACCTGGCCAGAGTTACTGAGATTTGTCCCTCTCCCAGGTAATTTATGTGCCAATATTGGGGTTCTCCTCATCCCAATAGAAATGCATTGACAGCAAACCTTAAATAAATTTGCAGTCTGAAAGGTGTTGCAGACTGCCCATCCAGCAGAGAAGCTGGTGCCCCCTTTGCCACAGGCACTGTCCTGCTATGTTTTTATCAAAAAAATCCTGCCACCTATGATTTTTAGATACAGTTACAGCAGTTCTGCCTTCCCGAGCTACTTAGTCCAAACTGTTACAGCAATTATTCCATTAGTCTGGGAAGTTTTGGGAGGCAACTGGATAAGTAAACATCCTTGCAACTTTCTTGTTTTGCTCTGCTTCAGTGCCAGCAGTTCACTTCTCGCTTCCACAACCAGGAAGACCGGGAAGCCATACCAAATATAGCAGAAAATGTTGTCTTCTAGCCAGCTGGGGAATACAGAATACAGTGATCCCCTAAGGCTTGGGACAGCAAGTGTCTGAATAACAGCAGGTGGAGGGTGCTAGCATTATGCACCTGTGCTACTTCTGGGCTTTGCAAAGGCATGTGGCTGGCCACTGGAGGAACAGAAGGCTCCATCAGATCGAACTCTGGTCTGAGCCAGCACAGCACTTCTTATGCTCACCCACATACTCCAGAAGTCAGGACTGTGGCAACACAATGTCTGAGGGGCAAGGAGGGTATTAACAAAGTTGCTTCCCTAAATCACCAGTGCAAAAGAGCTGAGGGGAAGAAGGTATGGCTCAAGCAGAAATGTTAGCTCAGACTTGGAGCACTGGCTTTGCATTTTAAATTCCCAGCTTCTGCTTCAGCAGCTCCAGTTAAAAGAGCCAGGCAGCAGGTGAAGGAAAAGACCTGACTAGCCAGTGATGGAGTAAAGACTACACATATACATTTGCATTGATTTACAGCATTTGCGTGCTGCTCCATATCAAAACAGATTCTGGAGGCATGCAAACAATAAAAAGATAAACAGATCAAAGAATAAAATCAGTGCATTTGAACAGGAAATGCATCTGATGTGTTTTTCAGGTGATTTGAAAGGGGAATTGTTTTCCCTGTTGTGAACACGAACACACTCACTCTAGTCCTGCCAGTGCCTACTGTCAGACAGAAGTCCTGCAACAACAACAACAACAACAACAACAACAACAACAACAACAGTGAAATGGTTCTTTCCCATTAACACTTTGCAAAATTTGGGGTTGGCACCATTTACTTATCTGTTCCTGAGGACCTAGGTGGCATTCACCCCAGACAGTTGCAGCCCCCATGGCCAGTCCATGTTGCAATCTCAGCTCCCCAATGCTTCCACAAGCAACCCTAAAACCCTCTAATGTGCCTGCAGCAAAACATCTCTCAGATGTTAGAAACATAGAAACACAGAAACAGAGCGAGTCAGAAGGGGCCTCCCGGGCCATCTAGTCTGACCTCCGGCACCAGCCTGCTCCACTCACGACATGCCCACCATGTGCACGTCCAGCCTGTCCTTGAACACCCGCACCGATGGGGCCTCAGCAACCTCCTGTGGAAGCCCATTCCACACCCTCAGGGTCCTAACTGTCAGGAAGTGCTTCCTGGCATCCAAATGGAACCCTGGCTCCCTGAGCTTTGCTCCGTTGGAGCGCATCCTGCCTTCCTCTGCAGGGGAGAACAGGTCTCTACCCACCTCCGTGTGACATCCCCTCACATACCTGTATGTTGCCAACATATCCCCTCTGAGTCTCCTCTCCTCCAGGTTGAAGAGATCCGGTTCCCTCCGTCTCGCCTCATACCCCATCCCCTGCAAACCGGCCACCAACCTTGTGGCCCTACGCTGCACTGACTCCAACCTGGCTATATCCCTTCTGTAATGAGGGGCCCAAAACTGAGCACAATACTCCAGTTGCAGGTGCACCAGAGTTGTATAGAGTGCCATGATGTTGAATCATGGCACTGTCTCATCTGATTCAGAGGACAGTATGGTGAATGGGCAGAGCCCTGCCTTTCTGGTGCTCTGCTATTACCTTCCTGATTTCCCCTCTGTTCTCTGTGGAGAAGCTGACAAGGTGAGAATACGCCTGGTCAATTTCACCTGCCTTTAAAAAAAATGAAGGAATGCTTTGCAGACGAGCACACATGCTCTGCTAAGAAACAAAAATTCTGCTTTTCTGTCCACAGAACAGCAGAAACCCCCATGTCACAGTGGGATGGGAGCGAAGCCAGCCAGCCCACAACTCAACCCAGCAAAGGGTGTGGCTGCAGGACTGAACGAGTCTCTCCCTGCCCTGCACCCTAGAGAGACCAGCCCAAATCAGCCCACTCAACACTTCTCCAGCTCCCACTGCAGTGGGTCTCCCCAGCTGTTAACGCAGAGAGCAGGAGCAGGCAATTGCATTTCAGGCGTTCTGAACTCCTATCGGCTCAGCCAGTATGGCCAGTGGTCGGGGGTCCTGAGATAAGTGGTCCAAAATATCTGGAAGGCACCAGGTTTCCGACCCTACAAAGAGAACCAGGTTGGGAGACCTACAGTTTCCAATTATTTGCAATTTGTTTACCATGTTTATATACCACTTATCTGTGAGTGTATTCAAGGCAGATTACAATTCAAAACCACATTTTATCCAATAGGCTTGATGCTGATGAGGAGGGAGGAAGAAAAATGAAGCAATGCAGGCATCAGCTCTTTTTAAGGGTTACATAATGACCCAGGAGATTGTCAGCTACTGTTGGATGCACCTTTTAGAACGTACCTGGGAACAGATGCTGTTGGACTGCCATACCTGTCACCCATTACAATTGGCCACATGGGCTGGGGCTGATAGGAGCTGAAGTCCACCAACATCTGGAAGGCCACAGATTCCCTAGCATCAGTGCTGCGGCTGAGCCTGGTGTGAGGCTTCACATCACATATGGGGTCAGGCTGGTGCTCTCAACCATGGCCCCTCTCTTTGCCACACAGTGCCCAGTGATTCACTGTCCATATTCCCTGGCAGCTCCAATATTCCCACAGCTCCAAACAACAGCAGCTCTTCTCCAGGGATGCATGGTTGGGGGGGGGGGGGCAAGAGGAGTGTAACTGCAGCGTGCTGGAATTGTCCTCATCCCACCTTCTGGTCTTGCGGGGAGATGGGGACATCCTGCCAGGGATGGGACCTCTATAGCCCTTGGGACCTCTATAGCTATGGCTTCCAGGCTTACAGGGGTCAGAGGATCACAGGGGATGTACACACCATGCTAGGGATGGACATTCCTTTCTGCCTGCAAAATTGTTCTTCTCTATGCAGAGAGGGGTAATCACTCATGAACCAAGACTTTCTCTGCAGGAAGAAAAGGTCCGAGCATTGGAGGAAGGCAGCTCCTCTCCCCAAATGGAAATCGTCCCCTTACCTACAATCAGTTACCCAATATAAAAAGGGTGAGGGGTTCTTCATACACATGAGAGATACTCTGCCTTACTCTAGTGCTGGGAGGGGACTTGGGAGGCAAGCAGGGCTTGGGAAGATGGAGGGCTTCACAGACTAGGTCGAGGGAAAGCACAGGCCAGATTCGGCTTGGGGACCAGAGATCTGCCATCATAAACACTGGGCTTCCTGAACCTAAACACATGGAAATAAATCCCATGGATATTGCTCCTAAGCAACAAAGTTCAGCACTTTTATCCAGAACAAAATCCCTGTGTTTATATTGTGATAGAGATTTACAAGTTTATCTTTCCACCCATCTTACTATCTATTAAAGCAATGAGTCTGCCAGTTTCCCACTAATTCCATCATATTTCCTATGCTTAGGCTGTTACAACAGGGCTGGAACACCTTTCTTCAGGCTTCTCTTGGTTTTCCGTACCTGGACCATGAAGGATGCACAAACATACCAACCAGTCTGAATGGGTGTCATTTGTTGCCAGACAAGGATGGCGATGAGGCTGTTTCGCCTCTTTTATCCATTAAGCCTCCTGGATCCTTCTTGCCTGGGGCAGATTCTTAGCCAGAAGAACAAGTCTGGACTAAACATTTTATCTAATCTCTTATGGAGAAGGAGGGAAAGAAGGGAAGGAAATACACAATTATCAAGCTTCTTTTTGCCACTTGAGCTTGTTTGGGTTTAAGCATTTCAGACACGCTTTCTGAAATAACACCTTTCAAGCTGCCTGCCCTAAAGTCTAAAAGGATGTGAGATTTGAGACTGGGGAGAGGGAGAGGATGCAAAGTCAGAAAGAAGTCCCAACACGTTCTCTAAAGATACACAGCTCCAAGGTCTCAGTGCACTAAGTTTATTATTCTGCATGCCCTCCTTTATTTTCTCTGGCATGTTAGATTCCATTTACTCACTCAATCCATTTCTCAACACTGTTCCATTAGAGGTGACAGGAATAGTCACTGTGTAAACTATAAGCTGCAAAAACAACAGCATTTGGATGAAGACAAGCTCAAGGATCTGCCAAAAAAGAGCATAATCATAAGAACATAACCAGAGTCGTACTGGATCAGACCAAAGGTCCATCCAATCCAACGCTTCAGACAGGGGCCAACCACCTGCCCATGCGAAACTCAAAAGCAGAATGTGAGTTCAGCAGCAACTTTCCACTCACGTTCCCTAGCAATCGGTGTACACGGACATGCGTCCTCTGATACTGGGAGCATCAGAACTAGTAGGCACTTATAGCCATGAATTTGTTCAATCCTGTTTTAAAACTATCCAAATTGCCGGGCACCTCCACATCCTGTGGTAGCAAATTCCACTCTCAAAGTATGCACTGTGTGAAGAAGCACTTCCTTTGTCCTGAACCTCCCACCAATCAATTTCATGGGATGGCGCCTTTCGGTTCTAGCATTATGAGGAAGAAAGATGTGCACCTCTGTACACTTCTCTTATGTCTCCCCTTGTGTTTCTTTTCTCTAAGTCCAGCTGCCACAACCTTTCCCGACAGAGGAGCTAGTGCAGCCCCTGGCTCATTTTAGTTGCCCTTTTCTGCACTTTTTTCCAACGTGCAGTTTCCCTATTTAGGTATGTGACCCAAACGGCACATAATATTCCAAGTGTGCTTAGGACCATGGATTTATATAACGAGAGTATGATCTTGGCAATTTATTTCCATTTTCTTTCCTAATTATGCCTAACACAGTCTTTGACCTTTTCACAGCACTTGCATATTGGGTAAATAGTTTCATCACACTGTCCACCACCCTTTAGTCACTGCTGAAGTTGTGATTTTTTGGCCCAAGATGCGACACTTTATACTTAATTCCTTCAAAAAAAAAAAAAAAAACCCTGCCAGTTTGATGCCCAAGCATAACTTTCAAGGTACGTATAGCATCCATTTTCTTGTACTGTGGAAAGGCTGCTGGTCTCCTGCAAATACTGAAGTGTATTTATAAAACCAAAAAATGAATTATAAATGATAGTGGATACAGCCTGCAATCCTTAACATGTATTTATTTATTTCATTACAGTTTTTATAAACCATTCTTTAGTAGATCCATGGCCTAGTTTTCAAATAACAGCCCATGAGTTGTTTAAACCATGGGTTATTCAGGCTACATGAGAACTCGGGAGCTCACTGCCTCTTGGCACTTGTTGCTTCCAATTTGCTTCTTGTTTCTCAAACAGTACAGGGATGCCCCATTTCTGTGTGCTTTGATACAATAGCCAAACCTGGAACTCTGGGCTGCTGAGGGAAAAACCCATGGTTTGAATCCAGGGTTAAAATTCTGGATTGTCTGACCTTCGATAACCCGGAGTTTGGGTGTAGATGTCACATAAAACAACAAGGGAACAAGTGTCATCATAAAAACCAATGCAAGGCAGAAGTAAAATGCACAGGGGAGGTAACAGTGCAGTTCATCCAATTCATGGGTTAAACTATGTGTGAACCACGTCTGTGGGACTTATCTCAAAGTAAGCGCACGTAAGATATCTTGCAGAGAATGGTCTGAAGGCTCACAACTGTGCTCAACTCCTGAAGGTAAGCTAATATGTCACTGGAGATCTTGTTTGGATGGAAGACCAACTCCACAGAAGTCACTGTGACCTCCTGAGGAGGCAGAAAATGTAAATAAAATTCTGCCTCGCTTTAGAAATGGAAAGGAAAAGCTCCCTGCCATGCAGCCAACTTGGAATGCTTGTAACATTTGGAGTGGGAGCTTGGGTGGCAAGAAACAAGTGCAGCTAATTTAGGCCATCTTATAAATACGCTTCCTGAAATTTGTATTTCAAGACATTTTGGATGACGAGAAGGAGCATTTCTCCCGTTCACTACTCTAAACCATGAAGACACTCAGGGTTCAGGGGACCTTTTGCTATCCTGAACTGGTCCAAACTGCTACTAGCCCTACCTACAATGTGTCTTATGTGCCAAGTGGTATATGAAGAGCACATTAACCAAAAAAAAGTATCCCAGTCAACGTTTATTTTCACACAATGGCCACATTTGGACTTAAAAAGCTATGAAGTGATTACTGGACAAGTGTCAAGCTTGGGCATCGCCCACACCCTCACTCTTCTCTGATGGTCAGGAGATTAGAAGCTTTTGCTTTCATTTTAACTGCAATGTAATGTTAGAGCGAAACCAAGACCAACTGTGGATGGTCCTAACAAGGTTTCTGAAACTGGCTTATCTCGATAAACGATAGTTAAGATTAACCACAGTTTAAGGTTCAGCTGTAACATTTCAGTGTGGTTAACGGAAAATGGAAGTGAAAGCTTCCACGCTCTTCCTCACAGCTGTGTCAATGAGAGAGGAAGGGGAGCAGACAAACTTGAAAGTCATGTCTGTAACATTAAATCACCGCTTAGAGCTTATTGTTACCTCTGAATGCAATAACTGTCAGTCACTTGAGATGCATGCACAGTTCACTGCAAGAAAAGAAGTGGCAAGTTTCTTGTGTCAGATACAGAAACCTAAGATCAAATAGAACGGAGAAGGGCTTACAGCCTACAGCCTAATTTCAAGCAGGGTGCTGAATTCAATCACTTGAGATTTCGAGCCAGAGGAATCCACTGATCCTCTAGAGACACGCTGGGTGGGAAGGAAAAGAAGAAGGGCTAGCGGCAAGAGAGAGCGCGAGAGAGAGCCTGGTCCATGCCTGCCTTCTACCCTGACCACCACCGCTGGCATGCAGCTGCCGAGAGATTAACCCCCAAGCAGGCTTCAAAATAGAAAACAGTTCTCCATCCCTGAAATGGAGGGCTTGCTATTTATTCAGTGAGTTGATTATATTGCCTGCAACCACACATTCTTATACTTTTGAGCACCCTGGTGCCCATGAAAGGAGACACTGTCACAAGAAAAAGATTGGAAGAGCAACTCTTCTCAGTTTATCATGTGCAAAAGTCAGCAAGTTTTTAGAACCTTTACTCTTTTTAGAAGCCACTGTAAATAAGGCTGCTTCATGGATGACCCAAGAATCTGTATCTACAAGTACTCAGCCATAGTTCTATCCAACCGTCCTCCCAACAAAGGTGCAAAAATTCTTTTCCTGCAACTGGAATACAGTCCACAGAAAAACATATAATGAACAATATCCCCTACTTTTGGAGTTCCATATACACAAAAACCCCGATATATGTCAACATCCATATACTTTCTAACTGAATGTGCAGAAGTGCAATTCCATAAATTACTTCCTTTGTTTCAAGTGGGATTTATTTATTATTTAAAGTTTTTATATGCTGTCCAATTAAGGTGAGAAAGATCACTCACCCTTTTAATGAGGGCAACAGTTAGTGTTCACACTTGTTCTAACCATGCCACCTAAAAAAATCACAAAGGGTAAAAAGAGAAGTTCTATTTGTACAGCAAAGTCTGTCTTATTTGCAATATTCATCTTTCTTATTTGAAACATCTAGGAAAAAATGATGTCCTTTGAAGGCATTTCCTTTACCTATTGGGCCATGGTCTCTGTTATGTAAAGAAGGATGCATCCAAGACTTGCTATATCTAAGAAGCATACAAAAAAGAGCAACACCTTCAATAGCGAGGCTTCCTTTACATCCCATGCTGAAGTGGACAGATCAAGGAAAGGGGCATTCAACTATCTCCATCATAAAAAAAACAACATTCCCTGCCCCATTCCCTGCAAATGGGACAAAAAAATAAGTCCTCTCATTAGCTCTTGGCACTGTCATTCACCACAAACTGCAAATTCAGATCCCCCCACCCCCATTAAAAAAAAGAGCATTTCCTCCTGTCCCATTTGGTCAGGTCCCCCTGGAGAATCACATCATTAACTGCAAGTAAAATGACTGCAGGCAGCCACCAAGAAAACTCCTAGATATGAACTGTAGTCACACACAGAGTCACACACTTCTCCTCCTCACAGCAGGAAAAAAGGGAGCTAAGTATGTCCATGCATGTGCAGATGTTTTAATTCTGTCTGGCAGCACCAGGTTCTGACCGAGGTGAAATCCTTTGGCCCGCTTATCTGCAGAAGGCAAGGCAAGGGAAGGCCAGGCAGCAGGGGCTTTGCAATTCTGATTGGCTGTCTTATTAAGAATGGGTGTTGCCCATCCTTTCCCCCTGAAAGCAGCCTGGGCTGGAAGTCAGTTCCACAATTGAGCTTTTTATTTTAATGGCATGAGTCACAGTGCTCCGTGCTTTTTCCTAGACCAGTGCTCAGCTCTGAAACAAAGCCAGCAATGATCATCTAAATAAAGCCTGCCTGAAATTTAAAGGCTGCTTTCTTCCAACAGAGCTGGATATGGAACTCTGGAGCAGAGCAGAATCCTGAGGCAACTCACATGTGCATTAAAATATCAGAGGCATGATAAATTCAACTGGTTTGGTTTTATATGGAATAGCTTAAATAAGAGGGGTGGTACTTTAGAATTTCTGTCTGACATGTTAAGACTATGAAGACTTATTGGGGGTGGGTTGGAGTATACAATTACCGTAGCTGCCAGAAATAGCTTCTCCAGAATTAACACTAGAAAGTGCAAGAAATAGCAAACTTCTTGCTGCAGTGAGTCAAACTGTCACCAACAGGGTGTACTCACTTTTGCATGGTGCCACTGTGCACTGCAGGAGGGACTCTGGTTGAAATGCCAAGCACCCTGCATGTAGAAAGCCAGCATATCAAGAAAAATGCTGGAATAGGGACCTTCTCTATCCTGCTACAAATGCTGGTTTTCTCTGTAGGATTGTTTGTGATGGAGCATTCAAACAACTGAATCTCTCAGATGGTGTAGCATGGGAGGAAATTCTCCAAATTTCATTTTGGAGAAGCTCCTGGAAGCCACATTCCAGTTGTGGGCAGGGCTAAAGGCAAAGAGTGTGGGGACAAATGTCAAGGGGGTGGAGCCAAAATTTCCAGTATAATGTGCTTGCTGCCAGAGTAGCAAGGAAATCTGCACAAAATTCAGGAAACCACAAAATGGTAAGCGGTTGGAGGAAAGAGGTGGAGTTGCAGAAAGGGGTCTGGCCACCTAGAGAACCCTGCAGGATCAGATGGAGACTTCAGGAGGGCTGGATCTGATCCTTTTCTCTATCAGACTGAGTGAAATTGTATTTATATCCCACCGTATAGCCCACCTTCATGGCCAAGCAGGGACAGAACTCAGCGCTCCCAAGTTCCTGTCCAACACTCGAATCACTTTGCTGCACCAGCTTTCTCGCACCTGGCTGTAATGGTCTCTGACTATTTCTACAAGGTCAAAAAAGTGGAAGCAGAAACTCAGGTTCATTCTATCACCAGTTCTGAAAATCACATAGTATATAATTAGCAGGAACCTGAAACTGAAAAGCATCTTTGTGCTGCTAATCAGAATAGTCTCTTTCCTACATCTCCTTTGCTCAACAACCAAGACTTGTTGCATTCATTTTATTTCCATGCATGCTTTTGCAAGGCCCGACAAAACAATGCATCTTTAATATTTCCCTTACATCACTGGAGCATTTCAGCTGATTCACAAATCAGTCCTTCATTCGCAAAATGTCACATCATGGACTCAAATGTACAAACGTTTACTGCTCCAAAGGTCTAGCAGAGAACAAGAAGAGGCTTTCCGGGGTCTTTTGCGGGGTACCACCAAGGATGTTTGCTTGAGCAACACATATACTAAAATTGGAACAATACCGGGGGGGGGGGGGGGGAGACCACCAAGGCATACTTGGGCAAAGCTGGACAAATTAATACTGATGAAACACAGTACTTCAGATTCTTGCAGCACAGCCGTTCTTGCATGTGTTCCAGCCCTCAAGCAAGTGGGATTTAATCCCATGCAAAGTACACAACCTTCCATCTTCCAAAATAATAAAAAATAAAAATCAACATCTGCTGGCTTTGTGCCAGTAACTGTGCATTTAAGTTGAACCTGCTGAAAAGGCTGAACATCCAGATGATGAGGCAATAAAGTAATGGACTGTTGAGAGGCCCAGCTTCAGGTTGCACTCATAGAGTTGAATAGCTTGAGCTGATACTGTCAGATCGAGCATCCGTGTGTTTTCTCAGGGCTAAAGGCAGATACTACATGGGAGTTTATTCGGCATGAGAGCCAGTGTGGTGTAGTGGTTAAGAGTATGGGACTGGGACTCTGGGTTTTAGTCCCTGTTCAGCCATGGAGCCAACTGGGTGACGTTGGGCCAGTCACAGAGTCTCAGCCCAACCTACCTCACAGGGTTGTTGTTGTTGTGGCTGTGTTGATGGAGGAGGAGATGTAAGCTGCCTTGACCCTTTGTAGGAAAAAGGCAGGATATAAATCGAAAAATAAATAAATAAATTTCTGCTGCACTACCTTGTTGAATTCTGACTTGCATGTTGGGGCCCCTCATAGGTATTAGGAAGAGTTAGGAATAGGGTTATATATTGCTCCCTAGTAAGGCTATAAAAAGGCCCACCACATGGTCTCTCTGAATCCTCTGGAATTAGGCTGGGAAGAGCCTTATGGCTGAGTTGTCCCTAAGATAGTCCCCTGAAGCACTCCAGGTACTTTGGACTGCAACACTTATCAGCCCCAGCAAGCCTTACCCATGGTGAAGAATTAGGGGGACTGTAGTCCAAAGCTTCCCTAAGGACAGCTCTGCATTAAGATGGTCTCCCTCCTCTTCATTTCATTGGAGAAACTCTTTTGCTGGCCTGAGTGTGGAGCTCACACACAGGCAACTGAGTATGATCTTTACATTACCAACTCGAGACAGCCAAAATACAATACATTTCTTCTCCCTGAAACTGGGTACAAGGATCAGACAGGAATTCAGGCTTCAGGAGGAATTAAATCAGACCCCAAAAAGTCATAAAGATTTATTTTATTTATTTAAAACTTTTCTATGCCGACCACTACCAAATAGTCTCAGGACAGTCTTACAATAAAACAAAATAAAGCACAGCATCAATTCAGTACAATAAAACCCCAATTAAAATCACAATCTAAACTTTAAAATACTGGAAAAATAAAAAGGTTTTCTATAAGATGTCTATAATGCTCATAGGAGATGCTACTTCATGGTTTATTATACTTCTTTTTTGAAATTTTTGGAAGCAGTAGTTATGGAATGCAACCTTCAAGCAATGTTAGTTTGACTAGGGTTAGAGTATCAATGAATAAGAAAGATATAGGGTTAGAAACAAGTTGATTAAACCAAAGGCCTAACTCATTTAGCTTGGCCACTAAGTACCACAGTGGGTATAATTTTAGTTGCCATAACACAACCTCTCCCAATTTTAAAGATGCTGATTTTGGATTCTGTAGATGCTTGAACAGGCGTGTTTATTTCCAGCTGAATACAATAGCCGGCTAAATGGAAAGGATTTGTCAGATCTTCCAGACTGTCCAATATGGTTTTCCCAGTTATGAATGTCAGAGTAAATCTGACCCAAATAAGCCCCGAGTGGCTACTCCCAATGGTATTTGCAATATGGTTTCATAGTAACTTATTAATGGAATAGGACAATAATCTAACCCACACTTAATGCATATGAGTAGCTTGAGGTAGATCTATTAAAACCTGAAAGTAAATACAGCTGCAATCTCTCAATAGCTTAGGAATCAGGGACCCAGGCATGTCTGCTATTTTTCAATATTTTCATTTCAGACATATATTCGTATTATAGAGGTTCATGTGTAATCCATCATCAGCCTTCAGTGCTGCTGTTTTCCTCATCTACTGAATCACTCCACCACATACACCCCGATTCAACATCAGTTTTGCACACCAAATCTATTTGCATCCCTTGCTTGTAATTCCAGTCCCTTGGCCGTGAAAAGCAATTACAGTGTGGAATTGCTTTCTGCATTTCTTCCACACTCCACAGTTTGTAAACACAGACAGTAGTTACACAGAGAAATAAATCCAATTGGTATCTAGTTCATTTCTAAGAATTTATGAGGCTCTTTCAGATTAGACACTCAAGTATATCAAAATAGTGACCCTTGTATGCCATGAAAGAACAAACACAAGAACAGAGATTAAACTAGCTGAGTCTTTTCTTCCCAAAGCCCCCAGGCTGGGAAAGGTGGTTAATTTAAAACTGAGCTCCCAACCTCCTCCCCACTGCTGGAGAACTGGGAAGGGAACACGAAAGTCCAAGGCTCACGGTGGCGTGTCCTCAAAATGCTTAAACCATGCCTTAGGATTGACTGCTGCCCATATGACCTAGCCTTTCCCAATCCGGTGCCCTCCAGAAGCTTTCTAAGTCCCTTACAATCTATGGTGCCTTACACCATAACATTCATTATAATGAGAACTCACACAGTAATAAAACAGTCAGCACTCATAAAAGCAATAAACATCAGCATAAAACATCTGGCTTAGACAGTACTGAAAGCTGACAGAACTGCAGCTGCAATTCAGAAAGTCCCAACAACATAAACAAGGAAAGGACAGAGTAAACAAGTCAGTCTTCAAATCCTTTCTAAAGTCTGCAAAGATGGGGCCTGACAGACTCACACAGCCCATGGCAACACAATCCAGAGGTTTGGGGCCCCTGCAGAAAAGGCCCTCTCTTGCGTATTTGGCTAATGGTCTTCAAAGGTAGGCAAGTCAGAATGGCCTCTGTTGCTGATCTTAAGGATTAGCAAGCTGATCTGGCTGAAGGCTGTATGATTTGCCCTAAAGCAGCGCCTTCCAGATGTGAGCACCAGGCTGGGGAAGCCTATCCTGAAGCATTCGTAGCTGAGCATTCCCAAAGCTTTAGCCACATGGAGCCATGGAGTCCTGCCTCCCCACGCCTCTAAACTTTCAGCTTTTTAAAGAAAATTGTTTTACCTTTTTATTTGGGAACATGCAGGGGTGGGGGTGGCATCTTAGCAATATTCTATCCAACTGCTCACCGAAAAGTAATATAGACAGTGAATAAATTAGACCTTTTTAAATGTTCTGGCTGTACCTCTATACCACTCCCCCACCCAAAAAAGCCCTCTTTCCAAAACATCTCTGATTGTGGACCTGCCAAGGCCTCCGCTAATTCCAGCACTCTGGTTCACATGAAAGCATTTATTCCAGCAAAGCAACGGGGCTTATTTTTCTGCTGTGGAGGGGGCTGCCTTTGGGGAATTGCAAGTGAGCAAAACTTTCCAGTTGCAGATACAGAACTTTTACCAGGAAAGCCAACATCTGGCATTCGCACACAATGGAATCTCACATCTGGAGGGCCAGCAGGCACCGTTGGTTGCTTGCTCTCCCTCGCTCTGTGAAAAGGCCTTTTGTTACTTGTTACGTATAACTTATGAATATAGCATTCTCCACGTCTGGTGGTGGTCTTTGTTTTTACACAGGAAAGGGTTCTGGGGTGTTTGGGAAGTTTTCAGTAAGAAGCAAATTCATTCTCCAGTATTTAACCAAGGAGGCTGGAAAAGGGCAAAAGGGATACAGTCATCGTAACACACATATATCTTTATTCCCGTTCTTCTGGGCTTTTTCAACTTTTCATTTAAAAAAAAAAGATAAAAGAAATGAGCCCCATGCCACACACGGTTCTTAAAGAAAAGCGCAAACGACGAGTCAGTCCTCAGTGTAAAAAAGCTTGCATCCAAACAGTTTGGGTCACAAACACAGCTGTGAGGAAAACTGTGAGGTGGCACATGCACACACAGCATGTGACAGAGAAAGGAAACTTGAGTCATAAGAAACCAGAGAGAGAAACACAACTGATACAGGTAACTAGTCCAATCAGCTAGAATTACTTCAAAATGAGAGGAGCAGATGTTCCTCAGAAACTCAACTACTCTATCTATTTACCTAGTGCAGCACATTTGTGAAATAACACACCCAAGCGGCATTTTAACTGTTAACATTATTGGTTTTATCTGGCCAGGGCGGCTTATTTTATACTGTACTGTTGTATTTTAATTTTATATTTATATTTTAATTTATATTATAATTATTTTAACTGAATGATGTGAGCCGCCCCGAGGCTTCGGCAAATGGCGCGGCATAAAAATGTTGAAATAAATAAATAAATAAATAAATAAACATTATTTTACCCACCCCCAGGTCTCTTCTCTAAGAACACCTGCGTGGAAAATGTCTATTTCCTTCATTGGGTGTCATGTCCCCAGTCCTTCAAAGAAAGCTAAAGATCAATGTCAACATTAGAGTATTGTCAGACACAGGCACAGACCAACATCAGTCCAAAATACTTCACTGTCAAAGATGAAAAGCAACATGGTGCACTCTTCCAGTCTGTGCCCGAAACCTGGCTGGAATGGCAGGTGACTCTTACTTCCATCCCCCTCCACTGCACCTGAGACGGCAGGCAAGTGTGGGAGGCAAGGAACAAGCCAAACGGCCCATCCCTCTTTCCTTCCACTTCTTGCTGCTGCTGCCCAGCCTTTGTCTCACAAGGCGAGACAGCTGCCTTCCTCTGCCTAATGGTAGGACTGGCCATGGGAGACGCCATAGCCAAGGTCCACATCAAAGCCTTGGACACTTTCATGCAGCCCTTGAGTTGTCAGCTGGCTGACCATGATCCTGCCTGCTTGCCCCAGCTTGCCTTACCTGCTGCTGGGTTAGAGCAACTGCCAGAAACACAGCTGGGACCCACTTAAAGAGTTATGCAAAGCCCAGACATTGCACAACTCCCGGGCATGTCACCACCCTGATGGCAGATCAGCAAAGCCACAATCTTGCCTACTAGTTCTAGACAGCCCAGATGTCTTGCATGAGGAGAGATCCCACATACATGTGTGCACAAACCCAAACAGCTTTCAGTTCTGTCTGGCCCATTGCACACTCTCAGTTCCCAGATGTGGCCCTGAGGATGAAATGTTTCCCACCCCTGCCTCCAGTAATTTCCAAATAATCTGAACAGTTTTTATGTATTAATTTTACACATTATTCCATTGATTTCCCACTTTTTTCCCTCTTGCAAAGAACCCTGAGCAGCTTGCATGGCCCTCTGCTTTTCCATTTTATCCTCCTAACAACCTTGTGAGGTAGATTAGGTGGAAAGTCAGTGAGTTTCATGGCTGAGTGGAGATTAGAACCCGAATCCCCGTATTCTTCATCGCTGCAGCTGGATGATGAACAATCTAGAGGAAGGCCATTTCTTCCAACACCTCTGCATCCCTTTTTTTTTCTCCCAAGTGGGGGCTGCAAGTACTGAGAAATTTTTATGCTTGATATGATGGAGAAGCATGATTTGAGATGCAAAGCCAACTATCCTTAAGAAGGAAGGTGTCCACAGAATCACGTCTGGGAGAAATCCACGAAATCCCCACTGTGTTTCACAGTCTAAAAAGGGGGATTAGGTAGGGAAAAACACAAGTGTGGTACCAACATTAAGCTGCATTAACCCACTTTCATTAGTGAGTCATCAATGGCAATTCTGAAATCCTTAGTCATCCAGAGCATTCCCTGCCACAAAGACCAAGAGCTTCTGAAACTGCTGAATGAGTTAATAGTATTTCATAGATTTAAAAAAAAAAATGCAGCAGTGCTTGGATTTGGTCCTTCCCTTTCCTGCTGTGAGGATGGGGCCTCTTACGCTGTTACACCAAGTGGTGAGGCCCACTGTGAAAAGAGCAGCACTTTATAAAGAAAGCCCCCCACTGGGTACAAATTCCCCCAACCCTGGGTGTTTTGGACTTCAACTCCCATCAGGCCCTGGCAGCAAAGCCAATGGCCAGGAATCCTGCATAAAAGGACTAGCCCTTCATAGTTCCATTTCTGCAAAGCATCTTAACACCCTCTCCTCAAAAGGAGGTGTACCATAGTTTGGGTGAAATTCTGAATGGGGAGCCATCCTTCCCACACAGAAGCCGATGGATACAATATAAGGCAAAAGACATGCGCATGACCTTCCTTTCCTCATAGTCCAGGAACCCTCAACATTCTGGACTGGTTCCAGAGATCTTTGGAATCCTGAAGGTGTCATGGATGCTGTCACAAAATGGCTGTCCACTCCTTAATGGCTGTTGTGGCTATCACAAAACATTCATTTTCAAGAAGGGAAATTAGTAAAACCAAAAACAAACCTGACAAGCAAAAAATAATATGACCAAAAACTTAAGTACAAGATGAAGCAGGAACTAAGTTGTAAAACTTTTACTTCTGAGTAAAACATGTACAGGATTGTGTTGTTAGAGGTATTTGAGAGAGTAGCCCCGATCAAAGAAAGGGATCCTGAAATATGTGAATGGTTAATCAGGAAAATGTCATTAAAATGTGCTAATTTCACACAGAACAAAGGCTTGAACATGAGACACTAGAGATTGCATTAGATACTAGAGATCTCTGCAACAGTTTGTTTGTTTGTAGCACACAGCACATGTTAAAAATTGAGTGTTGTGCTTAACAGGGATAAAACTCACACAAGATTTCAAACAATGTTTTCAGAAAGTCATTGAAAATCCAAGCAAATAAATTCATGAGATACGTCTGAAAGAAGTTAACTGATTCCAGAAAGGCAAGTCACTACAAGCTGGTGCTTAAGTTCACCCGCTCCTCCTGAGTAACTTATCTGTTGTGATAGGGAAAGCTCAAAGTTTCCCCAACTCATCCCAAACAGCAATCACCACTCTGAACTTTAAGCAACAAGACTTATGACCAGGAACACTGCCAGACCTGTGCTGTATGTTGAACCATGGACTCGTGGTGCTACACATCCTGTGTACCACTCCTTCACTCAACATATGGATTGTTGTTTGTGTTACCAGCAAAGGGATCCAGCTTTGCACAGGCTGGAGTAGTCCTTAGAGAAGGCATCAAGCAAACTAACATACCTGTCAGACTCGGACACGGTGCCCACCCCAGATGAGGGAAGGCATGGCCCCTGCCGTGATGTACCCCAGAAAAGCCCTCCAACGGAGGGGTCTGTTCACTCCATTCCCTGAAGGGGGCTGCCCCATAGGAGCAGGCACTGTCCCCAGCTACTAATCTTGCCTGTCTTTAAACCCTACAGACTGCAAAGCTGTGTGTCCCAAGGGAAGTTTACTCTAGCAGCTGAAATCCTTACCATGGGTTTCAACCACACCAACATAATTAATTGAAATGATTCAGTGTGTTTTAAAAACAAAACACAAAGCATGTACCCTTTAGTATATACAGCAAGTTTTGGGTGTCCTGGTTTCATGGGGTTGGCTTTATAAAGTTGATGGATGGACAGACACATCCTCTTTCACAGCTATCAATTAACTAAAATATATTCCACCGAAACATTTGGTCCTGGCCAGGCATCCCACTCTTCCTATGCTAGAGGAAAAATGCATGCCCCATGCCAGAGAAGTGGACAAGTCTCCAAATATGGTAGATCACAACTTCCACCACCCTGACTTTTGAACATGCTGGTTGGGGATTGTGGGAACTGCAGTCCAAACTTCTGGAGGGCTCCAGGTTTCCCACCCTATCATAGAGGCACTTTTCTCTTAACCTGAGCCAGTATTTTCACTCCTGAAGATCCTTACATGGTGTTGCATTCAAAATAGTTTATAAACATTAAGCAGTATACAAGGGATAGAAATTATTATTATCCTCAGCCTACTTCCTGAACCTACTCTTGTCAGCCCCTGCTACCCAGAACTCTAGGCACCTCAATTTTGAGTTTAGCCAGTGAATCAACAGGACATGGTTATAAATTTCAAGAGTGCAGCCGTGTTTAAGAGGATACCACACAATAAGGAAATGGTTTGACGCATCTGCTCAGGTAATCCTTTGACATTTACAAGTTCCTGGTTAAGAGTAACCTGCCTTTCTGATTGCCTGCCAGCAGTGATTTAACCGGTATTCCCGTCCGTATCAATATGTTGACATTGGTTAGCCAAATATATTGAGCACACTGTGACAAAGAACTGGACTAAAGCCATGCTGAACCTTTACTTTGCTTGCATAACCAGAAATTAAAGGAGGAAAGAGAATTTTCATGCTGCCCAACATCGTCAGCCCACAAGGTTTGTATCCACACCGCAGACAGACTGGTTCTCCAGAGAACCTTGAACCTGAAGGGAAGAAGGGATGATAACCTGGGGATTTCTAACAGAATTTGGCACACTTAACCTATCATTCCCAAGATTTTTCCTGGGGAGCCCTTTCAATTAAACTGGTGCAAAATGAATACACATAAGCAGGATGGATGTAGGCAAATTAATAATTCCAGTGTTATTGGCTCTAGTCTTCCTTGTACAGTGTGCAAAAGATGTAATGATGAACATTCCTTCAGTCTGCTATAATTATTAGAGTTGGAGCATTTCCTCTGAAATCAGTAGAAGAGAATTCGTACTGCACAGAGATATAGCTAGCTTAAAGTTATTGCCAGGAGCCTCAGCCATTTAAGTCCAACAAAATCCTCATCAGGCATGATGCAAGAGACGGCATACCACAAAAATGTTTATCCCGCTAGCTCAGTCTTCCCCAGCCAGAAGCCCTTCGGATGCATTGCAATTCCCCTCACCCCAGTCCCTATGAGGATTATAGTTGCTGTAGTCCTAAAAATGGAAGGGTGCCTGGCTAATTGAGATATTAAAACCCTCAGTTCTTGAAACCTGCATGCAAAAAAGAAAAAAAACAGCCCAAGCAAATTTGTTCAAAAGCACCATAAAGCACAAAAAGAGTTAAACTGGGAAGGTCTCCCAGTTTTAAAAAGGCATTTGCTTTCTTGCAGTCTAGTTATCAAGATGTCAAGCATGAAGATTTAACAAGTTAATAAGCAGGTTTTTGCACAGATGAACAGTTCATGAAATTAGGTCAGGCCAAAGAAAGGGAAGTAGCAAAATGGCTCATTGTTGCAGAACCAGAAACAACATATTTTACTCTTGATGCTTATGGCTATGCATAGGGAGTAATTTAATAATTCGGCCACTAGTATTCATGCCTGCAAGGTGTGAATTTGAAAGTGGCACAGCAGTGATAGGTGAACGTTCAGAAATTCTGACAGGTGCTGGATGGAATATTTCCCTAACCCTAACCTTAATTCCTCCTAGAATTTAGTTACTGTGCTCCTAAGCACCCACCCAAGTATTTTTCTCCCTTCTTCCAGCTTGATATAAGGTACCAACCCCTGCGGTCTTTTAATTGCAGATGTTTAGTCATGCTTAGCAACACTGCAAATGTATATTATATCAACACTGACAGTTTGTGAAATAGGCCCATCCACAAGACAGACAGAATGCAAGGACACGCAAGCCAGAATGCCTGCTCCAACCTGAGCAGGTCGCATCAGATATTTTATCAGAGATGAGCAAGATGAAAGCAGAACATCCAAAAAGAAAAAGAAATGGTTCATGTGTTGTGCACACAAGCTGCTGCCAAGAATTATCTCAGCTAAATAGGAACCTACATGAATCCTATACACAATTCCCTGGGAATAAGTCTCTGAACTTCATGGGGTTTACTAAGGTTGCAACATTAATTTCTAGAATAAACATTAATCACATGCATACCAGTACACAGAAGCATACTATGAAATCATTCAAAAGCCCTGGAGATGAAAAGCTTGCACTTGGAACTGTTAGTGAATTTGCACGGGGCTGAAACCACCCTATTAGCTAAACAGCATCCCTGCTTCCTGCACCTGGATTCTCCTCCTCCAGGGAGCAGCCAGCCAGTCAGAAGGAGCAGAGGCCAGAAGTAGGTGCTGTATAAAGAGCTCTTTGCACTGCTGACATCAGCTGCAACTCCAAAGGGGAGAAAAAAGAAAATCAAAGCTCATGGGCTTCTCACAAACAAGGTGACATCTTTGTTTCCAGTCTGGCAGGCATGTTTGCATATGTCAAGAGTGAAAAATAAAATCCACAGCATTAGTGAGTCTTTTGCAGGGGGTCTCCAGTGTAGTGTTTGCAGACCCCTCTCTCGGTCCCACTAGAGTCTCTGCCTTTTCTAACTTTCTTTAGATGTTCTAAAAACCAGTTTGTTTGGTTTTTTTATTGGACAGACCAGCATAATGCAAATACGTTGGATGATTTTACAGCAAACATTGCCTCCATGCAGAACAAGCAAACCGGTTCTTTGAAAGATGGCTAGCATAACCCAGTAGATGGGGTGTGCTGGCAACTGCAGCCCACCATTTCTGCACCAGGCTGGGAAGAATGTGCTGAGGACTATCATGCAAGGCATGCCCTGCTCCACTCCACTAAACTCTGGTCTCTCTGCACAGGCCCACCAAGGTATTCAGACACGTTCTGTGCTGTTATTGCGCTATCAAACTCCCTCTGTGAGATTTAACAAATAGTTGCCCATTTTCCCCTCCCAAAAAAGGGGTTCTCAAGATGGCTCATAAAATACATTAAGAAACATTAAGAAGTGTCAAACACACTGAGAGCACAATCCAGTGAGGATGCCCATCACCCTCTGAACCTGGACAGTGCTCAGCACAATTTTAGCTACCTCTGACACTTCAGAGCAAGAGGGAAGGAGGCTGGGGTGTTCCCAGGATACATCGTATCTTGGCAGCTTCTCCTTCCTGCTTCCTGGATCACTCACTCAATCCTTTCTCTGGGGTTGCTTTCTGCACTGCTGCGAGTGGGGCAGAGGAGCCACTCCAAGAGCAGAGTCCCAACTCCAGTGTCAGAACTCTTCTCTGATGGCGGAGCTGTGTCTCCAAGAACTCCTGTGTCTTCTAGGCGCCGTCTAGGGGCCACAGGATTGCTCAACAAACAATCTAAAAGCAGCAGCAAACACTTAAACCAAACAAAAGTACTAGTCAATAAATCAATTTAAAATATGACAGGTGAGCTGTGTGCAAAAGGAGGGCTGGTATTTCAGGGCCATCTTTCAGAGTGCCAGTTTGCTTTTCTCCCAGGGAGGCCAAGTCTACAGTAAAAGGCACACAACATCCAAAATAGCAGGTAAAGTTTGCACCCACTGCAATGTTGTCCTCAGACAGCATTTCACTTTTCTCCATAAGAATGAATGGAGGTGGCTATTCAGTTAAGTGGGAGAAAGTAGAGATGAATTCTGTAGGTGTTAAGCATGCAGAGCTGATGTGGGCATCTTGGGCAGCTCCCATGCCTCCTCAAACTCTCTCAAACTATACCTGCTTATTTTGTCCCATGAAACTCAATGGGGACTACTAAGAACTGACACAGTATCTCTACACTGTTCAGAGAGCTTTTCCATTGTATGAACAGTATATAAATGCTTTAAATAGATAAGTATCTACATAGACCCAGCCTTGGTCTTATTCTCAGTCATGCTAACAAGCAACAGGTATACATACCAGAAATATGCTGAAGGGGGGTTCTGATGACAAACCCAGCTGAAATAAATTCTGCTCACCAATTATAGGTCACATAATGAGGCCATTGCAATTCAGAAACACATCTCCTTCTGCAAGGTCACGGACAAAACAGGTTGTTGACACAATTCGTGCTACACCCAACACTTAGAACGTGATTAAAGGTACAATCCTATGCATGTTGTTTCTGTCTAAACATGCATAGGATTGTTCCTTAAAACAGCGGCCTCGAGGCCGATCTACTGGACGGGGGTTATCAGGCATCTACGACCTCGTAGCCCCACTCATCACACAGCATGGTGTAACTGGACAGAGCACATCCATGCTATTGCCAGGAGCTATCAAGAACGTGCAGCACTTGTGTGGAAGCTCTTTGCACGATGTGCTTTGTTAGACTTTGGCTGCACCAGTGTGGAAGAGCAGCCAAATGGAGGGTGTTCCCAGCACTCTCCATATGAGAACACACGGCTTGGTCCCAAGAGAAGAGATGAAGTAATCGCTTTTCTTGGACCGCCTACATCAGTCTGATGTGAGGACAAGCAAGCTTTGAGGCTGGACAGAATCTGAATCAGACTAGGAGCTAAAAGGAGGAAGGCTTGCTTTCCCCTAATGCTTACTTCCCCCTCATAGAATATCCACTACTTCATGCTTGGAAGTTCAAAGATACTACGCTGCAGTGCTGGGAAAAGTCTCTCTTTGTAATGTTGCTGCACTGGATGGGCTCTAACAGAAGAATGGCAGGGAGGTTATTAACATTCAACAAGCAGTGCCGTTAACTTTCAAGTGTCCAAAAGCCAGGTAGTTTCTTGAAGACTTAGCAAAGCCTTTTGGCCTTCAGCATGTTAAGGAGAACACCAGAGATCGTTACTTGAAATCGCCATCTCTGATCATTTGCAAATAAGGACTACTTTTGCTGTGAGCATTAAACTGTTTGGTTTACTGAAGCAGCTTTGTCCCCCACCTTCATCTTCCCAGGAAGGGGTTAGTTGTGTGTACTGACACCTCCTGAAAAATGGGTAGAGAAGTTTATGAAATACTGGGCAAGAGGCATTGTTCTTTGTTATGGATTTGGGGAGTGGAATTGTCATCGTGCTCCCCAGGCAACCTTGGAAGCTGAAGGAGCATCTCCTGGCCTACCCAGGGAACTAGTATGGACACAGAGAAGGAGAGCTGAGCCATCCCTCCCAGGGTTGGAAAAACTACAAATATCTCTAGCCCCCCATCCAAACCTTAACTCTTAATACTTTTTACCATACATGGGCTGGATTATTTCTCCCTCTCTGTTAACCTACAGTGTTGGCACATATAAGTATCTACATATAAGTATCACCTATGATTTTCCACAGTAGGCCGCAAAACTCAAAAAAAAAAAAATCCCATTGAATTATAGATGACAAACTCACAAATAATCAAATCTGAAAAAGTTGAGGTCTGACTGTATAAGCGTGTTCAGCCTGTTGATATTCATCCAGATTTCATCATTGCATCTGACTGCATATCATTTTTGACATGGTTTTGTTTTTTCTTAAGTATCCTCCAACCCAAAGTGGAGTGTGGGGCTGGACCAGGCCCCTAGTGTTTAAACAGCTTCCTCAAATTAGGCAAGATCTTTTAGCACAAGGTGCTGCTCTTTGCTTAAGGCACACAGTTCTAGAGAAGGTTGTGTGCTGGGTGTACATTCTTCTGCACCAGGTTTCACCAACCTCGTGCTCTCCAGAGATGTTCATCAACTCCCATTGTCCCCAGCCAACCTGATAGGCACTGAGCGCCAACAAATTTGGACTTTGTCACATTGGGGAAGGCTGGTATATAAAATATGTATATTGATATGAACTATATATGCAGCCCACTTGTTAAGAGTCTGTTTTTATATTGGGGAGGAGAAAACACTTTTCCCTTGGATGTTTTTAATAGCTCTCTTCCTAAATTGGCAATTTTCAAAAGCACTTTGTCCTCAAGACATTTGTTTTTAAAAAATCTTGATTTCTTGCATAAGGGAAAGCCACTCATTCTTACTTTCACACACAGAATTTTTAAAATAATAACTTAAGAAGTGACATTCCATTTCATTGCTTGAGCAGAATTCATTCTGGCAGTCAAGGGGGAAATTCTGTACTGAGACTTTGTTCAGTTAAAACTCATTGATTGGCAGTTGTCAGCAAAAGGGAAAAATCCACACATCTTGCCTAAACTGATGCTCACTTTCCTCACTGTTCCTTTCATAACTATTTCTGTGGAATGAGCCACATGGGCCTTAACTCCCTTCCACACTGGCTTCTGTAACAATAGCAAACTAGGAGCAGCTGGAATAGTAGAGGAAAAAGTAGGATGCCAGATTTACAGAAAATTTCAAAGCTTTGGAAACAAAGTGGCTGCTGTTATAGTTCTCTCAAAACCTGCTTTTTTCTTGCTAACAACTTAGTCGGAACTTCTTAATTTGCAGAAAACGGAAGGAAAAAGTCCTTTTGAAAGCTACACAACCGATTCTTTTGAAGAAACAGGAATTACTGGGAGAAGACAAACGATGTTTCCTCTGTCCAAGAGCCATTTGATTTGGACAGAGACCTTAAAGAAGCAGAGGAACATTCAAGCCATTTCCTCCTTGCGTCAGCAACTCTATTTCCCTTCTAAAATTCCAAACTCCAGGCTCTCCTCCATTTTTAACTATAAAGCTGTTTTGACAACATCACACCACACCAGTTAAATGCCTGGCACTTATTCTAATGTCAATGAGCAAACTAAATAAATTGATATATGATGGGGTGGGGGTTCCTAAGTCATAAAAGAAAAGGCGAGGGGAAGGAGATAGAATACACAAACAGCCAGTTTCACAGCAGTTCATTCCAAAAAGAGAATCCACCTACATGATGAGAGAGCCCAAAGATGGCTAACAGCAGGATCACTTTTTGAATCCAGATGTGCACTAACCCAACCTGCGGTTCTTTCATCCACCAAAAGCATGCAAAACGATTTAAAGACTCTGCCTCTCTGTTCCAAAACTGGGGGGCAACCTACCAGCAACAGGATTCAACTCACCGGACCCAGCGCCCCGCCCCCCCTCCCCCGGCGATGCCTGATTTCTCACCGTGTTGTACAGCAGGGCATCGGAGTCCACCGGTTCTGACAACTCACTCAGTTTTCGATCCCAGTGTAAGAGACTCTGCTCCCCACCTTCCAGGACCTCCATGGCCAGTCCGAACCAAGCAAGGGGGCAGGGAGGGGAGAAACACGCGCTCTTGGGGGACACCACCAAAAAGTCACAGGAAACAACCGTGTTCCATAAGGCAAAAATAGGAACAGAGCAGATTAGAAGCGGCCTCCCCGCGCCGTCCCTCCGTATTCTCCCTGTGCTCTGAAAAGGGGCCCGCCGAGCGAGAACAAGTTCGCAAACTTTACAGAGCCGCGAGCTCCGGAGCTACTGCGGCTCGCGACGCTCAGGGAATGCAGCAGCGGGAGTTTTGCATCGGGCTACGCGTGTGCTTTAGGCTTTCGACCGAGCGCCGCCCGCTCTACCAGCTGCCGGAGACCCTCCTCACGGCCCCAGACCGACTGCACCGGCGGCCTCCCTCCGACCCACCCCAAGCAAGGCTCGGCTCCGCCCCGGGCCAATCGCCGAAGCGCGGCGCTCCCGTTTCCACGCTCCCCGCCCAGTCCGCCGCGGAATGTGGGCGGGGAACGCCGCCCGCATCACCGATGGGGAGGCCCTCGCGTGCGCTGCGGGGAGGGGTTCTCCTTTCGGTTCGCTTTGTCCCTGCTGACCAATAGCCTTCAAGCCCCGGCTTCCCAGCCCCTTTGCCGGACCGCAACGCGAGAGGACTGGCTCGTCCTGCATCCAATGAGCAAGCGACAAGAATACAAGCTTTCCCGCAGAAACCCCGCCTGCAGCTTCGGAGGAGGGCTCCGGTTGCAGAAGCTGGAGATGCTGGCTGAGAGAGGAGGCGATTCCAGGCAGAGCATTGCTTTGTCGATCTTGCAATTCGACGCACAAAGCGCGGCGGTGTCTGAATCCGCTCGGCTGCCGGAGCGGTTAATCCCTCTAGAAGCAACTGGGAGCAAAGTGCTTTCCTCAGGAAGCAAATCAGTAGTACTGGGGTACGGGGGGGGGGGGGGGGTTGTGTTTGCCCCTGGCAGGGGGAATGGGGAGAGATCCGTGATGAACTGACAAGCGGGCTGCCCACAGGAGACAGTGTGGTATATAGGTACGCCGGACTTGAAGCCTGGGCATAATTCCCTGTGAACTGATTATTTACTCCGCTGAGAAGATATATAGAATAGGGAGGGGAGTACTACCACATGACTGCCTGTGGTCCCAGTCCAGACTTCTGGGCGTCCCCACATAGCCACATTTCGACATCATCTCCTTTCCACCTACTTTTGGATAAGATTCGTGCAGTCTTGCCTCCATGCTTAAGTTGCCATGCTGCTCTCAAAGCACAGGAACTAGGAGGAGGAGCTTTAAAAGCCAAGATGCTGGTATTTTGGTTTTGTCCCTTGTGGTGCTGGCCCTCTTGTCCCCTGGAAAGTTTCTCCTTGATGGAATTCAGCTCACTGGCTTAAAGAAGTTCAACACTCTTGGACCAAATTATTCTCAGCACAACTTAAAATAGATTGCCCTTCTACACACACGCATGCACACACCTTCCCTGCCATAGACCCAGCTTGCTGGCGTTCCAGGTATGTTGGATAGCTGCAGTGGTAAGGGATGCAGAGAGCTGATACACTGAGGAACAGCAGCAGTTGTTCCCAGGTGTATCCGAAAACGTGCATCCAACAGGCTGAGCCATTTTTCCTAAGGTGAAGGCCAAGATCACTTACAGGAGCCAGCCATAGTTGCAGCTGAATTTTAACTTGAATAAAGAAGAGGGAACAGCAGTCTTCAGCACACCTGTGAAGAGCAGGCAAGCTTAGGAGGAAGAGAGGAGGTTGCCTGGCACACACAGCACTGTCCTGCACCAGAGGAATAGGTAGGGAGTTGCTGTCACCAACCCCTCCAAGCTATCCATGCACTGCTATCTAAGGCAACTGCCTCACTTGGCCTCATGGCTGAACTGGCCCTGGTGACATTCAACCTTCTGCTGTGAGTGTTTAGAATGTACATCGTGACACCATTTTTTGCTAGGTCAGGAAGGAACAACCTTGGGTCCTTCAGGTTTGTACCACAACCCCCATCATCCCCAGCCAGCATGGCCAACTGTCAATCCAAAGCATCTGGAGGACACCAAGTGGCCTTTATCTGAGCTAGGGTCTCACCATCAGTGAAGAATCCACTGTGACTCTCTGTGCAGGACTATCTTTTCTGTTCTCTGTCTAGAGTATGTGGCAGGAAACCAGCCTGCTTCCGATTTTGGCCTATGCTCTTTAGAAAAAGGCACCGTGATGGAGACTAAAGCCAGAATCTCATGCAAGTTTAGACAGAAATGGCCTACAACTATGCTGGGTGGGCATGTTGTGAGTTGTAAATTTTTTTTGTCTAAACATGTATAGGATTGTGCCCTATGGGATTCTCTCTTTTTCTCTCCACCACCACTTTGGTCATTAAGGTAAAAGTCTTGTCCTTTACTGGAAACCACTGACTCCAACTTACGCTCTAACAGAAGGATATGACATGTAAGTGGGCAGTTTGTCCACTTCCCCTTAGAGATTTCCCAGTGACAGCACATACACAGGAAGCTCTGCAGTTTCGAGAATTTGACCAAAAGCAATGCAGTTTTCAGGGCTGGAGCCAGACATTTTTCTGCCTGGGGCAGAAGACAAGAAGCGCCATTCATCACCACTCCACATTCAGAATACCAAGGCTATGGACTGTTGAAAACCTTCACTGAACTGTGGTAACAGAGCAAGGGCCTTTGCCACACCTGGGGACACCAGGCTCGCTTTGGGAGTGTGAGCCAAGCCATGGAGCACATACTCAGCTCTGTGCTTTGGCACCTTGCAGTCACCAGCTCACCGCTCCAGCCTCCCAGAGTGTGTTAAAAGAAATGCAACAGTGATGTGTGCATGCACACACTGGCTGCTGGAGTTCGGGAGGCCTACTTTACAGATGACAGCCGGCTATTTAAAGATAACCTCTGTTGCAAGGACAGGCAACTTGTGACCTGCCAGATGTTTTGGTCTACAACTTCTATCCACCCTAGTCAGCATAGCTAATGAGGAAGGGTGAAGGAAACTGTAGGCCAAAACATCTGGATGGCCAGAAGCTGCCCACCCTTGCCATATTTGAAGGGTGGCCCAGTCAAAATCCACTTTAATGATCAAGAACCACAGCTCTGGCATCCCCCTTCAGCAGTAAGCACCTGGAGAGCAGACTGGGGGGACAGACAATCGCATACATCACCAGGTCCCAGTCTTCCTCATTTTATTGAGTTGTATTTCTGCTTAGGATGCATATTATTTCTAAATTTACCTCTTTGCATATCAAGCTCAATCAATGTTATGCAGGTCTGTGCCCTCTTTTGTCCGTGGGTTTTGGGGGATTTGTTTCGCTTTTGGTGATACATTTCCTCTGCTTCGGTGAAACATAACCGGCCACCCTACTTAATGCCTGGGCCGTCTCTGTTTCTGCTTGCTAAGACTTTGGCAATAGCACACATCTGTAGGATGATTCACATGAAACGCCCATATTAACAAGAGCTCAAGTGGGATGAAGGGGTTGTGCTGCAGACTCAACTGATCCACACTGTCATTGTGTGCCAAATAGGGTAGCCACTTATTAATGCCACCCAAAGGAGGAAATGTATCCCATTTATATGTGCATATGCAAAAGTATAAAAATTATTATAATTTAAACAGAAGCAGAGTATCTCACCATACTGTGGAGCAACACTGTGATGCTGCCCATTCAAGCCTATGGTCGAGGTCAGTGATGGCAAACCTTGTAGAGACCGAGTGCCCAAACCACAACCCAAAACCCACTTATTTATTGCAAAGTGTCAGCACTGCTATAAAACTTGAAAATTGAGGTTTTAGTTTAGAAAAAGCAACTCACAGCCAGTCCAGGTAAATATCTCTCTCTGTCTCTCTCCTTGGCAGCACACTGACCAGCCATGCGAAAGCTCGGACGAGTCGTGGCTAATGAGTCGCAGCTCGTGACATCATTGCCTGGCACCACTACTCCTTTCCGAGCATGTGCATGGGCCCTGTGTGCGCTGTTATCTGATGCTCGGCTGCTGGGGCGATGCTGAGGTGACTTAGCTCGCATGCTGACAGAGGGGGCTCCTAGGTTCGCCACCACTGGTCTAGGTGGTATCTGTTGATGGGCCACATTCTTGATCCATTAGCAGTCCATTAGCATTGGACAGGAAGGCCCTTCAGACAAGGCTACATTTAAACAAAGGACAGTCCTCTTCAACACTGGACTCCTGTTCCCTCTTCTATGGCCACTGCCCTTGCTACCCATGCTTTGCTACCATCTGCTGCCAGTTACAGACACACATTTTAGCCTATGATGGGGGTATACACATAAACCGGGAAATCACTACATGGTGAAAACAGCTGGGTTAGGTAGAAGTGTGGGGTGGTCATGTGGGCCACCCCAAAGGGCTGAATTTGGCCTTGGGACCGGGGTTTTGTACATCTACTTGAATCACCTGGTAACAAAACATTAAGGTGAGGCAAGCAGACAGGCATCCCACGCACGTCTGATGCTGTGGGGACAGAAATTCAGTAGGATGGGAACAACCAGAGGGTTGAAGGAAAAGATCTGTACAGGGATGCTGTGCCCACATCATCTGCAAGCTACATCCCTCTGCCTAATGGGAGGGCCAGTTGTGCTTATTCAAGAGTAGAAGGGCTGCCCCTTCGAAGATATGGGTGTGACATCTCTCATCTTAGGAGGACAAAGTGCCAAAATGTATCAAGGGCCACATTTCATCAAAGCAAAGACTGTAGTAGCCAGCTGGAACTTTTGAAGTTACAGAACATAGTTTGAAATGCTAAGTATAAAGGTGCAAGGTCATGCATGTTTAGGCTAAGAAAAGCCCTACAACTCTCAGTATTCTCCAGCCAGTCATGCTTAGGATTGAACCCTGAAGCAGTCTGTATATGGAATCCATTTGCAAACCAAATTTAAACCACACTGGCATTAACTTAGATTCAGTTTGTATTCAACAGCATTAATTGTATTCCATTATAAAGGGCAGATCTGTGCTGGCAGAAAACCCTAGTACAACCTGTTTTAATCTGTTCACCACCCAGAAAACTTTGGTTAATGGGTGACTAAAAATGCAATAAATAAAACAAATCACTTAATTTCACACAATGATGGATCAAAATAGACATTTCTTGCCCATATCTGCACTCTCGTAAAAGGAAGTAAGTCCCAACCATGGAACTCAAGCAGGCTTAACTCTGAGTAAACATTATAAGATTGCACAACATGATCCAATGTGGCCATCTGTATATCTCTGAACTCAAAAGAACTGGGCAGTTTTTGGAAAACAGGAAAACCATGGAGGTAAAAGTTGGCCTTGCATTGCTCCTGCCTTCCATAGCACTTAGATGGCTGGTTCAAACCAACTAAATGTTTTCCCCAGCTCACAAGGAGATGAGTCTGAGACACTGCCAGGATTCCTTGTGTTGCCTCATGCCTCCCCGACCCCATCTCTGAGGTCTGTCTTCCAACCTCGGAGCTGCAGATGGCATGGTTTCTTCCAGTAGGAAGCTACTTCGAAGTCTGAGTCCCAGCTCCAATTTCGGAGCTATTTTCCAAGGTCAGAACTGGGACTCCAACAGTATCTACCAGCCACAGGATTGCTCCCTTGCCCATAATACCAGCACAACTAAAATATCTCTCTTCAAGGTCAAACCTGCTTTTCCCCCAAGAGAAGCGATTTGCCATTCCTTCAAAACTATGGCACTTTCACTACTGTTGCAAATGTATGTGCGCTTACTTGGAACAAAGCACTGGACTCAGTGACAGTTACTTTCACATAAACATACATAAGATCTGCCTACAAAAACAGCTCCATAAAAAGTTTTGTACTTTTCTCTGCTTTAGAACAATTCCATTTCAACAGATCATTCAAATCCTCTTCCAGCTTGACTGATGTCTGAAATGACACCCCTTCCAAACTGCTTGCTGTTAGATAAAATACTGCTGCTAAACAAGCATTTAAAGAGTAAACATTGTTTATCAATGCAAATTAACAATGTAAATACACTAAATACTGGGCATGTTCAGCCCTGAGAAGACTGAGGGAGGAAATGATATCACTCTATAAATACCTCAAAGCCTTTCACAAAGAGGAAGGTCAAGATCTCTTCTCACTAATACAAGTGCATAGGACACAGAATAATCAAGTCAAGTTGTGACAACCAGGGTTCAGGCTGGACATCAGGAAAAGCTTCCTCGCTGTCAGAGCAATACAACAGTGAGACCAGCTACCTAGAGAGGTGGTGGGCTCTCCCACATTAGGGACTTTCAAAAAGGAACTGGACAGCCCTCTGAGTGGGATGGTGTGACTTGGTGTCCTGCAACAGCCCGGGGTTGGACCCAATGGCCTTCATGGCCCCTTCCAACTCTACTGTTCTGTGATTCTTAAAAAAGAAAAGGGTTGGCAAGTTTTGTACTCTCCCCCAACCCTTTGCCCTCCAGATAGGTTGGACTACAACTCCCATAATAACTAACCAGCATGCTTATACATTGACTTAACAGCCACACTTCCACACTGAGACATTTTGTTGCAAGTTCCACATGTTTTGAGGAATTGTACTTATGGCTCTGTTATCAGTTTAGCAAAACTATGCTCCAAGTCTGCAAGCCACATTGTAAAACAATTGTCGACACACTGTATGCATTCATTATGTCAAAAGTATGACTTCTGCATAATATGAGCATTGTTGAAGACTGTGCTAAAGTGTCAGGGAAGTACCACACTTCTCAAAAGGATTTACTGGGACTATTTAGTGCACTCTTCCTCTTTTTGGTGTCTGTCTAAAATACCCCATTAGAGAACACTTACACACTTAGGCAGGTAGGAAAAGAACTGCAAAATGTGACAAGAAAATGATTCAGGCCCTCTCTACTAATACACACTTTAAAGCAGGGCTGGGCCCTTAGCAAGATCTACTTTGCTATCCACCACCTGCAGCCATTAGATAAGCAAGAGTTTTAAATGACTGAGCATCAGGAATCTGCTGCTCTTTACTGCAAATCTACAGCCAGATCCTGAACTATTTTCTGCTAATTATTTTAACAGCCAAACTAGCACTTCTATCTGAAGCTGAAGGATAAAACCTAAGCCAGTGATCTTGGAAGGCAGCAGCTGTCCAGGATGTCTCAAAACAGAAGCCCTTCCAAGCTGTAGTTTCAGAGGTCTTTAAATTGAGACTTTTTCTCTTAATCCTTATATTTATAGCCTTCCTTCAAGGGATCAGAGGTGGTTCACATGGTCCTCCTCCTGCTCCTCTGCGCTCCTATCCTGTGAGGTAGGTTAGGCTGAGCATGAATCACTAGCCCAATCAGCCAGTGATGCTCATAGCTGAGTAGGAAATGTTTCCAAAGGTTTGCAAGTCAACACCCTTTCGAGGTGTTGCCCTGCAAATCCCATCATCCCCATCCAACAGCCTGTGCAGTGATGGGCATCATAGTCCAGCACCTCTGGAGGTGTTATGTTGGAAACCTGGTCAAGCATGCATTTTGCTCCAAGATTGTACAGCCTTTCCTGTTCCAGTCGAGGCTACTTAAGCAATAGGTCTAGAAATGGTAGTCTGTCGAATATACAGACTGCACTGTCCAGTGCAGAGGCCAAAGAAATTTCCAGCCAGCAATTAACCCAGGCTGCACAAGCTTTTCTGGTTCAAAAGGGCTCTGTGTTTTTTGCAAAAACGGACACACACAAGCCCCCTCCAGCCCACCAGCTGAATCACTCCTTCATTCTCTAAAAGAAGAACTTGGAAAGCAGAAACCAGGCATGGAACAAACGTGCTTCCCCTTCGTTGCACCCGCCAACCTTCCACCATTGACTCATACATAGAATTCGGTGCAGCAGGAGGCAAAAAGCTCCAAACGTTCAATCAACAAAAACCATAGACATGATTTGAAGGTCCGGAAGGTTACACTGGGCACTGTGCCTGCAGTTTGCCCTTAATTGAAGCATTCGAGTCAAACCAAAAGGAGGTGGGGGCTTGTCCTCATAACTCAAAGTGGAAAGTGCAGGGAATATCTGGAGGGGTGCCAAGCACTACAACTGGCTCCTGCCCTGCAGCACTTTCTGAGGAAAAAGTTGCAAAATTCAGCACGCTGTTTTGTAACAGCTACAATCTGTACACCGCATTTCCCTCCCCACCCCACTGCAACAGACATGATGAAGCATAAATGTGGGATTGATTATATGTGATGTGAACCGTGTGTAGGCAATTAGCGTGCACAATTTAAAACATTAAATTGCTGCTGGTGCAGGAAGGGGCCAAGGACAATCCGGACTATGGGTGGGGAATAACCTTATCTTCCTTGCCCCTGCAAAACACACAGGCCTGGCCTAAGACATTTTGCTGCTGGAGAAAGGCACTTTCCATATGGCAACTATTTACACATCCTGCAAAAAAAAAAAAACAAAGGAAAAAAAGAAATGCATCGAATAGGCACAAAACTGATGCAGATTTGCATAACATCTGTATATGAAAATTTATATGGAGCAATGTGTATTTGGAAATAACTGGTTTTTCAATGAAATGATAGGCCTCACCATGGTGGCAAAAGGGTGACCAGTGGACTGGTGGCCCTGCTAGCTGGGGCCAGGGCCCTGCTCTTCCTGGCCTACAGGGCAGACTCACCTGACAATATGACTTCTTGCTCGTCCCCCTGCCTCTCACCATGACCCAGGCAATGGGGGTGGTGGGAAGGGTTAGCACCAGAGGCTGTGACCTTCCTTCTCACTGGCTTTCTGCCCCGCAAGCAAGCATGTGGCAGCAACAGCGAGGAGAAGGTTGAGGAGTAATACAGCTCCTGGCAATAGCAGTGAGAAGGCAGATGAGAATTAAAGTATCTCCAAGAGATCTTAGCAGCAGGCGCTCACTCTGGCCTTCCTTTTTAACCAGGAGCGCCAGTCCTCATACTGCTTAATTATGTGGCTAAAGAGCAACACGATGCCCCAGAGAAAGGCCTGGCCTTGCCCATTCGGCAGGCCTCAATCTTGGCATTCTGCAAATTATGGAAATATTCTCCATCCCTGTGCCTAAGAAGTGGTTTCTATACATGTGTAACAGTCTAAGAATATGCTTTAAGAAATCCTCCCAAAACCACCAGAAGGCTGTCTAGGAGAGGGCTCTATCTGATGCATTTATTGTGGCACGCATGGCTTCTAATCTTAGCCTTTTTAGACGGCCCAGACATAATAGGGACAAAGATAGACACACAAAGATACTTACGTGCTGAATTCCACCATGCCACCAACAGAATGGGATGGACACACAGTTACTTTATTTTCAGATTTATAGTCTGCAGTTTGACCTCAGAGTGGGACACAGCATCAACAGGATATAACAGAAGCGTGAACTAAAACCAAGTATAAATATTGAAAATGCAAAATGCAGTGATGAGCCCCAATTTGGATGGCTTTAAGAGGGCATTCAACAAATACACAGAGGATAAGTGTGCAATCCTATGTCAATTTAGACAGATGGTGGCAGGTGTGAATTAAGGAATCTGGGTTTAGATACCTACTGATCAATGATGCTTGTACCTGACCTGTGATCAGTTGCACTTTCTTGACCTACTGCACTGGATTCATTAAGATAATGTGGATAACCCCTTGGCCAACATGGTAAGCCTTTGGAAGATAGGAACCCGAGAAAAGGAATGGTCACCTTCTTAAAACCAATTAAGGAAAGCTCAGCACTCTCCAAACCCAGGAGAGCAATGCCAGGAGACACAAAGCAACAAGCATACAGAACAGGGTTCCCCACTGGAGTGCCCACAGACACATCCAATAATACCCATGGGGCTCTTCACTCCCTGCCCCTTTGTACTGAATAAAAACTTTCTTCCTCTCCCTTTCCAGCCTTGCTCTTCCTTCCTTCTACCCCTCTGCCTTGCTATTTCCTCTCTTTCTCAGCCTCCAGCCTCATGAATCCCCCTTCTTTAGCTCACTTAGACTATTGAGGCCCCCACGGCTACCACAAGGAGACTAGCCACAACTTCCATGGGAGACATTTTGTGGGAGAACCCACAGGAGTTTCTCAAATTCCAAAAAGCACCATGGATCCAAAACAACCGGGGTCCTTCCTGTAGACAAGAAAGAATTGCAATCAAGTTGTAAGACGGGGAAAAATATGAAGCTGTTTCACTTGTGAGTATGACTATTGGGAACTGTCAAAATGAATGCCTGAACTTCAGCATTTAGCTCTATGCTACTGGACAATCACATTTTCCTAGAATGAAACATGACTTCATAAAGTGGGTGTGAAGATTCCACATTAGGAAAACAGAGTATGTGGCAATGACCTAAAAAATGCGTCAGATCAGAGATAAAGCTCAATACCCTTTGTGCTGTTCTTCCCACAAACGACTAACAGAGCTATCTGTCCAGAAATGGAAAATGATGTTAATTAGATGTTAACAGACTGACTTTCAAGAGAGCAGGTTCACAGCTCACTCAATCTCCACCTGGACAATGGGTTGCAGAAACTGGTTTGCCCAAAACTCTCCCAGAGCAACACACCTGGGGCAGACTTTGCTGAATGCCCTCAGTGAAAAGATTAACAACAGGGCATAGAAAGACACTCCATACTGCACCCCTGAATGGAGACTGAAATTGCTGTCTCTGTCCTTGTCCACAACTGAACTGGAACAGTACAATAAATAATGGGGAAAGTGATCGCATGAACATGCCAAGTGTCTTCTTTTATTGGACTTAAAAAGTCCCTTGCCTAGATATCAGCTTACAGCACATGCCTGCATTCACACAGGGATCTCTCCATGGTTTACCGAGGCATGTTGAACTGGGTTTAAGATCGGAGCCATCACCAAACCAAAAGAGGAACATGCCATGAAGTTTTGTGGTGGATGTTTTCTGCTTGCTTTCTTTAGATCTACTGCTGAGAAAGCATCCAGTCCACATTTAGCTGGCAGTCTGCAGGGCCAATTCTTCTAGCCCAGACTTAACTAGAAAGTTGAGTTGGTCATTTGAAAAAACTGTTCTATTCACTTTGAATACAATAGAATCGTTTTTAAAAAGAGAGAATGAAATGAAACTTATCAAGACAAGCTCTGCCCATGTCTATCAGGCATTACAGCTGAAGTGTTCCACCGTGACAAGATGCACAGCCACAGTCTATTGCACAAGATGCTGGGAAGAAAAAACAAGGGAAGAGTAAGGCTGTCAGGGTCTGCTTGTGGGTTCCCCTGAATCATCTGTCTGGGTGCTCTTAAAAACCAAACATGGAATTCGTAGATGGTCCTTGGCCTGATGTACTAAAGCTCTTAGAATATGAATCACGCAATCAGGATGAGCTGGAAGGTCCAATTATCTCATCATAGACAGTTGTTGCTATCTGGTCCTTGACTGACTGAGGCTATGAAGGGATGCATTTCACAAGCAGGAACATTTTGGGGAAGAAGTGAAAAATGGGGTGCTGGAGGCAGGGGAGGAAGACAGGTAACCAGATGGGCAGGTGGTTGTGGGTAAAAATGACCAGCAGGTAAGGCAAAGCAAGTGGCAACAAGTTTGGAAAGCCCTTTTATTATTTGGATTGTTTGCCATTCTAGCCCAAATGGCTATACAGGGTAAATCAGAAACCTAGAAACAGAGGAGTATTTTTAAAACCACTAATCTCCAAAACATTTGAGTTAAACCTGAGCATAGGTGTTGAAAGCGTAAGTGGCGTAGGTGTAGCGTAAGTGGCGGCTGCACTTACCTGGCATGTGCTTGCTTCCTCACTCAAAGAAGCCTCGATCCAACACTAGGATCAGACTGAATTGCACAAAACAGAATCACAGCAGTATCAGTCTCTGGCCTGGGGTAGGCGACCAGTGGCCACCAGCCTACTTTTATGAGGCCTCTGCAAGCCATCAGTTCACACCTCTGGGAAGAACAGGCCGTTCCTTCTCTAACAGCCCAGCTGGCAGGCAGGAAGACAAGAGTGGCAGAGAGAGAAAGGGTTTATCAGAGAGAGAGACAGACAGAGAAGGTGGCACATGAAGGAGCCAGCAGGGAGAGGAAGGATGGACAGAAGGGGTACTGGAGGGAGGGGGGGGTGTCAGAAGGAGGGTTGGCTCTGCCCCCTTTGGCAAAGGCCCATCCGTCATAATAATGTGACCCGTGACAGATTACTCCTGAGGAAACAGAAAAAGGGGTTGTTTACTACTGATTTAATGCTATTCTCCCCATTCATGTGCCCACATAAAACGGTCTGCAGCTAGCCCACCTGCTCCTAGCAGCAATGAGCCAACTCACTCTTGAACAGACCACTGATAGCCCAGGGGGTGTGGCAACACCGTGATCTGATACTGATGGTAACTATTAAGAGAAAAGGACCGCCGCTGTCCCAGGCAAACTGGCTGTATTAGCCAGGATTAAGCTAAATGGAGAGAATGAAGGAAACAGCTATGGAGGGAATGCTTCCTATTTTAGCGCAGTATCTGAAATGGCTAAACGTGGCCACTGCCTGGTGCTATTAAGTATTTAAGCACATTCAAACACAAGTAGGAGGCATTCAGACACATGCTGGAAAAGCTGCATTTCAAAAGATTGCTCCCTTCTTGCATTGTCCCTCCAGCATCTAGCCTAAACAGCACAGTTAAGCCACCTTCAAAGTTCAAGGACCTAGCAAGCGAGACAAAGCCAGAGGGCAGGATGACATGCATTTGAGAATTGGAATGGTTTCAAACCTTTTTGCACAGTGACCCCAAGGGACAGCAGCTCCTGTGCAAAAGCCAGACGTTCAAAGCTGACAAGCCCTCCCCTTGTTGCGAAGGTCATGAATTTAATGGAGGCTTCAGATATGCATCAAAACATGAGAATCTTTGGTTTTCTGCATACACGGTACAGGAGTCTACTTCTAGTGACTGCTGGTGAATCAATGAAAAAACACAAACACAGGAAGCTGCTGGATACCAGGGCAGATTACAAGGCTGTAGCTGGGTCCAGATATCACAATACCCCACACTCAAGGGGTGAGCATGGGTTGAATGTGGGTTGTCATTGAACCTGGTTTATTGTTAAAAAAATGGGTTGCTGTGTGGTCTGAACCAAGCTGCACTAACAAAGCAGTTTGTTAGCTACAAACAGTCCATAAAGAAAGCCCAAGGTTTGTTGCTGGGTTTTGAAGTATGGGTTGTTTGTCTGTGTCTGAGCCCACTCAATATATGTATCTGACCCAGTCCTGTATTTTCCAGGTTAGCAGGGAGGGGGGGCTAGTAATTCCTATGTCAGTGGGACTCCCAGTTCAGCTTTTATTTTGAACTGTACAGCAGCTATCCATGGTGGTGAGCAAACTTTGGGCATCAGTTCTGTACTATGGATAACTTCTATAAAGCTCAAAATAAAAGCCACAACGGATGAGCAGCCCCAGCAGCAGCCCCTGTTCCAGGGACTGGGCAAATGATAAATCAGGATATACCAGCAAGTTTCTGCATGACTTAGTTGATCAGCAAAAGTTCCCAACTCTCGCTTCTCAAGAATAAGAGCTTCTCAAGAATAAGAGCAAGTTCCCACACCCCAGTCTTAAATTACTGAAACAGGATGTCAAAAGAGAAATTGGGACTGGACGTGTGTGTGAAAGGTCTGTCTTCTGCTCCTGATCACAAGATCTGGTATTGAGCACATGGGAAGAAGCTCCATATCCGTTAATTCTTTCCATACAACTGCCTGCCTAAATTAGAATTGCAATAAATACACGGTAGCCATGTTGAGTAGAAGTCAAATTTCAAAACCTGCATTAGCACAATACCTGGATCAGGTCAACCAAGAGACCGTGAAAAATGTGTAGGCTTTTGAGATCTCCATTCCATTTCATTAGGCAAAATGTTATACAAGACATTTACTTGTGTGTGGAAGGAGAAGAGGAGAGAGGGAGGGAAAAGATTTGATGATGAAATCAGTTTCTGCATAGTCAAGAGCCCCAAATTATTATTATTTTTACTTCACTTGTTCCTCTCCCTTCTCTTTTATAACACCTGATAAAGAGCACTGGACATCTCAAAAGCTTGGACACTCTTTGGTGATCCTTTGATTGGCTTCATTTGCACCAGGCTCTGGTGGCAGGTCTCAGCGTTCTACTTAAAAAGCTTTCAAGACAGAGGTCTGCCCAGTCTGACCTACTCTACTTTTATTACCCTTAGCTGCACAGAATCTCAGACAGGGGTATTCCCTAGCCCTTTCTGGAGATGCCAAGAGCTTCTGCAGGCAAATCCTGCACTTTACCTAGACTCCTGGTAAAGAAACCTTAACTTCAGAGGTGTTCAACCCATGTACATGCCTCCCAGCCCCCACAAAGCAAAACACCGACTCATTCAGGCCCAGTGTTCCTGATTGCACAACAGCCACAAACCAAATACCACTGATCCTTTGCCCTGCCCCAAGGATTTGAATTACAGCACAGGCTAAAAGTTTTTAAGCACAATGGATTGTAGAGAGATTTATATCTGGAAAGCTACTGCCTGAGCTATAAGGACTCTATACCTTTTCTGCTAATGCAAAGGGATGGAAAGAACCAGACCATTCAGGCAAAGTTCCCAACCTTGTTCATATGTAAATATTGCTATTGATCTCCCCGAGAACATTGTTTTAAAGGTTTTGTGGGACCCCACAGGCACCACTATGGGAATCCCTGACTCACGAGCTGCAGATTTTGCCAGCCTCTAACATTTCAGAATGCACTGCATCACCACCACCTCTGCCTTCCACCCTTGCACACTCCTTCAAGGGCACTCCCATCCAGGGGGCTGAACCAAATCCACACTTGCTTAGCTCCGGTAATGATACAGCAACCGGCAGTGACCGAGCTGCATGTCTGAATCCTTCCAGAGAGAGCGCCAGAGAGAGCGCAAACCCTCCAGAGCACATACTGTTCTGTTTACACATCTTTGCCTGGAATGATATATATTAGGCCAAGAGACACTAACATTTCCTAATCTGGGAGCTTGGGGAGATCTATCAACTGTTTTATTAGCTGCCTCAGTTAAAAATGAAGCCAGCATGAAAGGATTATGCATCCAACTGTCGGTAATACCAAAAAATTGTACCGTGCAGAGATGCAAACTTATTTCTGATGTGCACAACAAAATGAGAGGTGAGAAAAGGAAAAAATCAACTATATACATTTGATTTTTTAACATTTTCATTTTGTATTTATATCCTGCCTTTTTCCTCTTGCAAGGAACTGAAGGAGGCTCACATGGTTTTCCTCTTTTCCATTTTAGCTTCACATTGACTCTGTTGAGAACTAAGACAGGTTAGGCCAATAGTCAATATCACTTCATGGATAAATGGGCACTGGAATCCAGATCTCCTAAGACCCCAGTTTAAGGCTGTAACCACTTCACAACAATGGCTTTCCACATATCAAGCACAAGATCAAACAGAAGATAGCCTACGATCTGTTCAAATGCTGAAGCCACCGTAAGGTCTTCATTAAACTATAGGAGGTGAGCCCTTAGCAGTCTTTTAACTGTCATAAGTACACAGAAAATCCATTTAGGTTGATTGTGCATTACCTTCCATGAAACAGGTAGATAATTTCCAATACAAAGTTTATACATATCATTACTTCCTCCTAAAAAGAAACAGCTACTGGGTAGCACCAAAGCATATGATTATAAAGTATTAGCAATACTATGCCTCCAGCAGTTAGCAACCTAAATAAACCCCTACTGAGGTATCCAATAGGCAGAAAACAAGAAACATATTGAACAGGATGTAACCTGAGAGTGACTGAAGCCTTGGCTTTCCTAGGTGGCACTTCACTGATTAGACATAATAGGACTGTCCAATTCCCTATACTTGCATCTTGGGCATTGACTAGGTCGGCTGAGCTGATGGGAAACAGAATCCAGAAAGAAGGCCAAATGTTTTTCTAACCCTGGTATGCCTTCAGGTGTACTTCAAATGAGTTATCAAGTTGCAATCCTTACAACATTTTAAGGCAAAGTGTGCAGCCTGTAGTCCTCATATAGCTCTGACTGCTCCCAGTGCAGTTCATGGAGCCTACCCAGAGATCATGGCAGGTTTATCCTGGTTATTGCTCACTAGCAAAAGGCTCTGTGGCTTAATGGTAAATGAGAAGGTCACAGTTTGAATTCACAGCATCTCCAGCCCTGAAACACTGGAGAGCTACTGCCAGTTAGTGTTGACAATACTGAGATATATATGGAACAGGGACCTGATTTGGTATATGGCTGCTTCCCATTCTGTTTCAAAATCACATAGGTATAATGCACTTTATTAGAACATAAACATAAATGAAACTGTACTCTTCTTATGTTCTTATGGTGGAAGCAAATGTCCCCTTACAGATGCTGCAGCAGCTCTTATTCTACCACTCAAGAACGAACTTTTCACTTTGTAGGGAGGAGGAAACCCAGAGATTTGGCACCATGGCACATATTCTTTGTCCACATGGGCAGGGCGCAGCTCAGTGAGAGACAGCACATGCTTTGCATACAGAAGGTCCCACGTTTGAAACCTGGCCCCCCCCAGGAAAGAATCCTGCCTGAATCTGGAGAGCCGCTGCCAAACGGTGTTGACAACAGTGAGCTCAATGGACGATGGGTCTGACTCAGTATAAGGCAACTTTCTCGGTCCTGAAATCCTTCCCTTTTCTCTGATAGTAGATGGGTGGTAAGGTGAGGGTGTCCTGACAGTGCTAGCTCTGGCAAGGGACACTCATCTCTGTGCAGGACAACTGTGTGTGTGTGTGTGCACCTACATGGCCTGCAGCCTGCTACCACGTACTGGATTCAGCTGTCAGGGCCAAAATGGCTGTGCACCCCAGCCATAAGCTGAGCATTATTTCCCGTATTGCAGGTTTGCAGCGGGTGGGGACTAAGGCTGGGAGAGAGTGGCTTGCCTAGTGCATACCTGGCAGCAACACAATCCAAACCACAGGCTTCTTGGTTCACAGCTAAGGCTCTTACCCACTGAGCTGCACTGACTGTCCAGGGCCAGGGGCAAGCCAGGCTCAGCTGTCAGCACCTTCAGGCCCTGTATGAGAGTTTCCAAGCACTCTCCGGCTGGCCTCTGCTGGAAACAGTGCAAGGCTCAGTGGATGCAGCACTGTAGTCCTTGTTCTTACTCTGGAAGCTGCCAGGTGTTTTGGCTTGGCTGACATGGTGGTGCAACACTGAAGTAAGAAAACACAATCTGACATTCCCAGTGACATTGTGCAAACATTTGGCCACTGGTGCTTTGAGTCACCCGGCCAGCCTGTTTTTCTCCTGCTCAGCCACCAATATCTCGGGGGGGGGGGGGGGTTTCCACCAAAACAGCCACCCCACCCCCTGCATGGCTCCTCAATAGCTTATCAGATCAGCCTTGAGCGTGTATCATATTCTCGTGCAGCCAAATTTCAACTGACAAGAGCTGCAGGCACAGAAGAAGACCAGAAGCGGAAAACAAATTTTGAACAGGAAGAGAAAAGATCATTAAAAGGTCATGAAGCAAAACTTGCTCCTAGAAAAATGCAGTTTGGGGAGATGTGTGGGCTGCAATTTCCACACCTTTCAGCTAATGCATGAGGAAAAGGATTGCTTGGGGCAGGGCACAGTGCCCCAGAGGCATGTGGGTCAGCCACTGCCAATCATAACATCCTGGGCTCTGCAGAGCAATGCTCTGACTCTGTCTAAGCAAGGATCCTGATTCTGAGGCCAGCTTGCAACAGGTCTGCAACACAGACCAGGCTGGGCAAAGAGCAGAATCCTGATCAGGCATGCACTTGATCAGGGGGTACAGGACACACGCGCTGGACCTAGGACTCTGCCTTTTACAGTCAATCGAGCCCAGTAGTTTACAATAATGGCAGCAGCTCTCCAAGGTCATGGAGAGGAATCTTACCCTGCTCGACTACCAAAAATCCCTTTCTTGCTATTGCTTTTAAAGAAAATCTTTTGATGCATCTTCCCCATTGGTTTCATTGTATTTGCTTTCATTATGTATGGTGTGGAAAGCTTTGCCTTTAAAGCAACTTGTAAATCAAACACAATAAATAAATGAGAAGAATGTTTGAAAGCAATTTTTAAAGCTTGAAAGAAGGCCTTTGGATGGGGAAAATTGTTTCACAAAGGCTGCCCACCCATTCCTTCTTTGTTATCCATTCTTTTGCTACCCATTTTGTTTCTGGGGTTTTTTTAATCATGTTCACCATTGTTCCTCACTGCTCCTTCCCATTCTATTTTCACACAACAGAATGTTAGAATCAGAGTGCTAGGCTTGGAGACATCATCATAACGACAGCTCAGAGTGAGGGCAATGATGCCAGCTGGAGCACGCGCAGTCAAATATTTTATCCCTTTTCACAAATACTTTCAAAACCATTGTTGCCACCCCCTTTGCCATGTTACCAACTGCAGATGCAAGGAGCTCCAGGGCCTCTACATACAAAGCCTAGTTTTGCTACTGAGACCCGGCACAACAGCAGCTTAACCCAGGTGGGGAAACAGGGGTACATGGCCTTGCCAAATTCCAACCGAGACCCCAAACTCATGTACAATATTAACAAGATATTAATGTATGTATGATTTCCTTTTCAGTAGTGAATATGCCAAGCAGTTTTTCAAGATAGCAAGTGAAAAATGAAACATTACGTTTTTTAAAAAGAAGGCTAATGGCAGTAGTAGGCCAGTCAGAGTGGTACTACGGCAGATTCTGCTCAGCTCTATGTTTGCTGCCTAACCTAGTAAAGCACATTGAGGTGGCACTAACACAGGTAGAAAAAAATGGTCAGATGTGACAACAGAGAGAAGCAGCAAGCAAGCTTTTGCATAGTTGCTTTGAGAAGGAAGTTTATCTGAACAGTGAAACCTAGCCATGATAGGCAAAAGTGAAAAATAAGTCACATTTCTTCCTCATACCACACCCACCTACCCATCCAGCAAACACACACTGGCTTTCCTTAAAAAAACAAAACATACAGATGTAAAAAACTCAAATGAAAACAAACTCCCTCTCAAAATAAAGCCAGAACACTCTCACACTTCCCTAATTTAAAAAAAGACTATTTTTAATCTTGGCAAACAATCTATAAGCAGGGGCATGATTACAGATTTAGGAAACACTACAAAAATGAAGAAACAGTACAAGCCTCATTCTTTTGTAACCTCATTCTTTCTCTCTTGTATAGTCACTCAGGAAAATAATGTTATCTGGAAAGAAGAAAAAGTGGGAGAAAACATAAATAATCATAGATTTGAACATACACAGACACAAGAAGTTCACAATCCAACAGAGGCTTCGTTTCTTCTTTCTACCTCCAGGATGGAACTAGCATGCCTATGCACAGATACACTATTGTTAAATTAAATTTATATTATGCCTGTTTATCTGCATGGAATCCAAGACAGTTTACACAATCCTCTCACCCTGCTCTACAGCAACCCGGTGAGGCAGGTTATGCTGAGAGTCAGTGACTGGCCCAAAGTCACCCAGGAGCTCCGTGGCTGAGTGGGGAAGGGCACACTCCAGCATTCTAACCATTGCACCACACTGGCTCTCTCTACTGCCCAATCTGGTTGGCAGTAACTTTCCAAGACCCAGACAGAGGGTCTTTCCCCAGAACTGAGATCATTTTTAGCTGGCAATGCCAGAAATGAAGCAGGAACCCCCTTGCAACGCAGGGCCAGCCCTGTTCTTAGGCAACGTGAAGCAGGCAACACAAGCAGGGGGAACAGTCCTGAGAAGCTGAGGACAGACCTGTAGATCTTAAGCAGCCTCTCCTGGACCCCTGAAGCCATCTTGTGATCACTACCATTGCCTGAAATACAATTCGGTTACCACAGTGGTCCATCTCTGTACACAGGAATAATGTGCAAATTTAACCTTTGTCTCAGGCAGGCTACAATGGCTTGGTCCAGTCCTGCCCACCAACCCCTCTCCCTCCTACCTAGGAAAACTTGAATGCATCTGTGAGGGACGCCTGGTTGTCATTTGGAGGCAGAGCAGCTGCCCAGCTGAAGACACGCTGTCACCTGAAGGGGAAAGTAACACAGCAGTCCCCCCACCCCTTCCATCTTGTCTCAGAAGGCAACCACTGGGAGTGTGGTCTCGTTCAACACAGGGGATGGACAGCATCTGCCTTCACACCTGAGGAACGCAGGGCAGCTTCAGGGGCACAGGCCAGGCTGCAGACTTCAGCACTTTGCCACTGTTTCCACCTGCAAACTAAGGTGGCTGCCTCACTTTACCTAGGGACAAGGCCATGTCTGAGCACTATCAGACATCCTGAAGATGAAGATCCACAACTCAAGCCTTGCTCCAGGTGCTGCTGCTTCCTGATGCTAGGCTGGCTCATATTTGTTCCTGACATTTCTATACTAGCCAAGAATCAAAGCTCTCTGGATAGTTCACCAAAATTAAAACCTCAGAACCCAACATGATAAAATGTAATGGGAAAGAGATAATGGAATAAAGATAAATTAAAATTCAGAGCGATGCAGTGTCAAGATTTAAAAATACAAAACCTATTAATAAACAAATTAATGAAGGACTGAAAAACCTGGGCAAATGGAAAAGGCTATATTTGGTGCCCCAAAGACCACAACACGGGCACAAGACATTCCTCTTTGAAGGGGTACTCCACAAGTGGGGTGCCACCACTGAAAAGCCCTTTCTCTTAGTAGCTCTTCAAAGGAGGTGGTTATCCAGAAGAAGGGCCCTGAAAGGACCCTTCTCAGTTCATAAGGTCTGAGAAGACATACATGGGAGCAGGACCATGCCCTCTCTCCCCCTCACACGTGAAGAAAGCCTCCCTTTGTAGGAAGGGGCTTTCTTCATGGAGAAACCCAGCAGGCCAGTTTTCTAAAGACTGAAGAAGCCTTCTATCTATCTATCTATCTATCTATCTATCTATCTATCTATCTATCTATCTAATTGGTATGCCGTCCCATCGCATAGCCTCGGGACGGCTTACATAAAATAAAATAAAACATAATACACATAAAATCCAGATCCACCCTGGCTGCAGATTAAAACCTATAAGCTGAAATTAAAAGTTATTAAAATATTGTTGAAATAAAAAGGTCTTAGCCTGGCACCGAAAAACAAATAACGACGGCGCTAGGCAGACCTCTCTGGGGAGCGCATTCCATAGGCGGGGCACCACCAGAGAAAGCCCTCCTCCAGGTACTTTGCCTCCTAATGTCTTTCACGGAGGGTTCCTGGAGGAGGGCCTCTGATGCCGATCTCAGGGGGCGGGAGGGCAAATATGGAAGAAGGTGTTCCTTTAGGTATCCAGGTCCCAAGACATTAAGGGCTTTATAGGTAATAACCAGCACCTTGAATTGAGCCCGGACTTCGATGGGAAGCCAGTGAAGCTGGTAGAGGACTGGGGTTATATGAGAATAACGCCCAGTCCCCATCAGCAACCTGGCTGCTCTGTTTTGCACCATCTGAAGTATCCGGACTGTCTTCAAGGGCAGCCCCATGTAGAGCGTGTTGCAGAAATCCAACCAGGAAGTAACCAATGCATGTGTCACTGTCACTAGGCAATCGTCCTCCAGGTAGGAACGCAGCTGATGGATCAACCAAAGCTGAAGAAAGTGCTCCTCACCACCGCAGTCACCTGAGTCTCCAGGGACAGCTCTGGGTCGAGGAGCACTCCCAAGCTGCGGACCCTGTCCTTCAGAGGGACAGCAACCCCATTCAGGGCAAGGTCCAAGTCACCTACCCAGAAGCTCGAACCACCCACCAAAAGGACCTCCGTCTTGTCCGGATTGAGTTTCAGTTTATTGGCCCTCATCCAGCCCATTACCTCAGCCAGGCACTGGTTCAGTACAGCCACTGCCTCACCTGGATCGGTTGAAAACCGATCTAAAACCAGATCTAAAAAGGTTCTTTGTCCTGCCAGGTCAAGATGAATGTGTGCATGGGGGTATCTCTATTCTGAGAACTTGCAATTAACCGTATTTCCCATCACTGGGTTTTATGGTGACTTCCCTTGTTCTCTTAAATGATATTATGGCTTCATGTTGAGAGCTGCCCAGAAGGTGCTGTCAGAGCGCAAGATGGGCTATAAGTCTAAACTAAAAAAACCCGCAGGATGCATGCCAAAATATCTGAAATCAACAGACTGAGCTCTGCTTAGCTCTGCATGGGATCAGGCTATTAGCCCTGTGTCTGCAACCGGTAACTATCCATTTCCCCTTCACTTCTGACTCTGATGTGGTTGGCTCCACATCAGAGAATGGGACTGGAATATTTATTGTTCATATCGACAGCAATGTTATTAACATCATCTATTTCTGGCTGTGCTAACTTAAACACAAGCATGATTCTCTGTTGCTCTCGGTCTCCCCAGGGAGAGATATGTTCCCCTTGTGGCTGGAGACAGCAGTAACTGAGAGCTTTTATCTTTTCAAAGACAGGGAAAAGGTTGCAGGAAAACCATTTGCCTCATAATATTCTGACCCTTTTACACTGAAGCTTAAGGCTTCTGAGAATGGCCCACTGGGGTGCATGGATGTTATCGCACAGGCTTACTTCACGCGTGGGGGGAGAGGGCAGGGTCCTGCTCCCATATAAACCTTTTCAGATCTCAAGATCCTTTTCAGGGGGCTTCTTTTGGGTGACCCCACCATGAGGTGAAGTAGGGGGCTACTAAGGGAAAGGGCTTTTCAGTGGCAGCACCCCACTTCTGCAATGCCCTCTTCAGAGAGGAGTGGCTTGCACCTGTGTTGTGGTCTTTGGGGTACCAGGTAGAGTCTTTTCTATTTGTCCAGGTGTTTCAGTCCATTTTTTTGTTAATGGGCTTTGCATTTTTTAAACTTGACACTGCATCTCTCTGGCTTTTAATTTGTCTTTATCCCATTATACCTTTTATATTGCATTTTATCCTGTTGAATTTTAAGATTTTCGTTTTGGCAGATACAGAAAGTTGGAGAAAAACCTGCAGTCTGTGGTACATCCAGATGGGCAAGTACTTCCTGCTAAATTCTTGAAATGGAACTTTCAGGCAAGGCGTTCCGATTGCAAAAAGAGAAATATCCTGATCGCACTCTGCTGGTGGACGGAAAGGATGCAAATGTTTACCAGCTACAATCTACCAGCATAAATTAGGATAGTCATCCTTAGCCTGGTCCCCCAGCTGGACTCCAGTGCCCACCACCATCAGCAGACAAGGCCATTCCCACTGGGGATGATGGGCACTGTAGGCCAACACATTGGGATTGGCACCAGATTCTGGGGAATCAGCCTTTGCAAGCCTCCCATTCTGTTCTCTTTGTGAACAGCTCCCAGCAGCAACACCCCGTGGCACAGGCTAAAAGCTGAAGGGATTTACACAGCTCTATTTAAACCCAGTGTGTGGTCAGGGGGAGGAAGAGGGAACAGGCACCTGGTTAGGGGCACATCCCTTTCCCCCACACTCAGCCACCTGTGGCATCGAAAAGCTGCTACCTGCAATGACTGTTGTGGCTTGCCTCTTCACATTATTTTTATCTAAGTATTCGCCATAGTCGATCTTCCCTTCCACGTAGATCCGAGAGCTGCCGGGAGTCAAGCACAGACAACGGACAGATTAATGGCAACATCCAGTTTTAATTCTCATCTTACTGCCTTCTAATTAAATCAGGGCTTTAAGTGCTGCCATTAACAGATGCTGCTCATTGCTTCAGTCGTGAAATCGGAGAAGGACAGAGGGAAAGGAAGGTTTTGAAAGACTACGGGGAAGGCTGACATAAGAGGATGCCAAGAACTTGCCTGCTGCAGACTCTGCCCAACAGTCCGCCTGCTCCAGGATTCTCTACACTGATGGACAACCACCCTCCAGGGATTTAGGCAGGAGCTTTTCCAGCCCTGCCTGGGGATGCCACGACTGAGCCTGGGAACTTCTGCATCCAAAGCAGGCTCTCTTCCCACTGGGCCATGGTCCTGCCTTCCAGCTATCTGATCGAGGCAGGCTACCAAAGTTAATGCTGCTGGGCAGCAAGAACTTGGTGACTCAAAGCTGCAGGCAGGCTGGCACTGGCGGCCTGCATGGCCACACACTGGCAAATTTAGATTCCAATCACAAGATGCAGCAAAATGCATGAGGAAAGAGCCCAAAGTGTGCAAGGAGCTTAACTACCATTTGGCATTCATAGAGCTAATAGTTCCTCAATGGGGTGCCCTCCAGGTGTGCAGTCCAACACAGGCTGAAGAGGCCAGATAGGGGAGACAGATCTGCCTCTTTACAACTCAGGTCTCCAATATAGTGCCCTCCAGGTAATTTGTATCCCTTGGAGACCTCCTGGCATGCATATGGCATGCATAAGGTCCTTCCACTTTGGAATTTGACTTTAAGATTTTTTAAATTATTGTTATGAAATTCTGAGGCTTGCTACATTGCAAACCAAACTGCTGCCTCCAGCACCATTTATTTGGCTTCAGGAGGAGGAGTTTGGGTTCTAGAGTCCAGCTTCCGCCTCTGGCTTGTACTTATTTCTTTAAATCTCACCAGTTTGCCTTCAGGACAATGAATGTTACATGACCAGCCATGCCACCACTACAATCAGTTTATGAATGGGCAAGGCTTGGGGACAGGTTAATTTTCATTTCACCAGTTTTTCTTCTGGGAAATGAATAGCCACACCTGCTATGACAACCATTTTATAAATGAATAAGCCTTCAGTTCATGGCAGGCCTTTTGTGGGAGTGCCCACAATACTCTCAATATTCCAGATATGCCCAGCGACCCAAAAAGGGTGATGATCCTTGCTTTATAATATTAAAAACACTGGGCAGATTTTATCTCAGCCCCTGCGACAACAGCCTTGCAAACTCAGTAAGCATTTATATCTACCTCTCACCTGATACATACACAAATTGAAGACTGGCAGCTGGTATGGAGACCAGTTTGCTTGAGAGTAAGCAGAGAGCTCATGGAGAGGGCGGATTTTGAACCAGAGGCTACATGGCTTACAGCTCAGATGCTAGCCCAGATCTCAGCACCAGATCTTCTGTCCTTCCTCACACCTGAGAAAATCCTCTATGCTTTGAGGAGCAGTGCCCATTTCATGTTTGGCAAGCACTGTCTGACCGAAACGAGCAAGGTCACTAACCTGGTCCCTTAAACAGCAGTAGGCCAAAGGATATGCCCTGGGTTCCTACAGAAACACAGAAAGCCTTGTTCTGGTAGTGGATTTCTTTTCCCTACTGCAAGCCTGCCTTGGCCCTGCCTTACCACCATCCCAGGCAAGTCTTCTGAAAAGAGGACAAGGCATCAACGGGCAGCTGTCATGGACTCTTCCCTTCTGAGAAAGTGGCTATGAGGAAGCCTCTTTTCGGATGCTCTACACTGCCCAGGAGCAGAAGTGCCGAGCCTCTTTCAGCCTGCGGGCCGAATCCCGTTCTAGAGGCCCTCTTAGGATCTGCACTCGAGCATGGGTGGGCCTCAGGCAAAGGAGTGGGACCACAATACCGGTGCCTTTGAATGCACTGCTTTTACTCCTGCTACTGAAGCCTTAGGAGAGGCATTTTAACTTTTTAGAACTGGGCAAATGATTGCTAACCAGGTAAGAGGGAGTGTGGCTGAAAAAGTCTGGAGGGCTGGATTGGGACCCCAGGAGAGCAAGATTTGTCCAGCAGGCCCAAAATTTCTCTGCAGTCACTGAAGTAAATGGACAAGGCCTCATCCACACTAGAGAACCATACATGTTATTCAACAAAATAATTCTCCGTTTTGGTCTTCCTACATTTTGGCAGCTAATCTGGGTTTGCCTAGAGATCAGCTTATCCTCTGCAATGTTGGGCTCTCAGGTGAGTGCAGCAGTCCCAAGTACCTGGGGAGACTCGGGAGAGAACCTTCTTGCTTATCAACCTGCCTGGTCACTGAGGTCACTGCAGGACATTCTTGCAGGGGTCCCACATGGGCCCATGGCATGACTGGAGTCCACTGGAAGAGCCTTCAGTGAAGCATCCCCATTTCTATGAAATTCTCTAACTTTGGAGATCAGGCAGGCATCAAAACTCACTGTTCTGGGCACCTAGTAAAGACCACTGTATTCCAGGGAGCCTTTCTTTATCCCCTTTATCAGTGGTGGCAAACCTATGGCATGCGTCCCACAGCGGGCATGCGGAACCCTCTCTGTCAGCATATGAGCCAAGTCGCCCCAGCATCGCCCCAGCAGCTGAAAATGGGAAAATGGGACAGAGGGGCCATGAGCATGCTTGGAAAGAAGTAGCAGCCCCAGGCAATGATGTCACGACCCCCAACTCATTAACTGCGACTCGTCTGAGCTTTCGCATGGCCAGTCTGTGCACTGCATTATTTTTTATATATTTTTATATATATATGGGCACATGCGCGCTTGGATCAGCTGTGAGTTGTTTTTTCCTAATTTAAAACCGCAGTTTTCAGGTTTTATTGTAGTGCTGGCAATTTATGATAAATAAGTAGGTTTTGGGTTGCGGTTTGGGCATTTGGTCTCCCCATCATAGGGTTAGAAAAACAAGGGGTATGATTTTAATGGTTGCATTGTATTTAGAATGGGCACAAATGCTGAGCTGTGCAGAAAAAGCTAATCAAGGAAGGTGTTTTCAAAATCGCCCTCTTTTCCATGGAACTTTACCCCTATATTAGGGTTAGGGGAATGCACCAAGGTAGGGTCAGGCAAGTGGTGGCGAACCCATGGCACGCGTGCCACAGCAGGCATGCAGAGCCCTCTCTGTCAGCATGCGAGCCAAGTCACCCCAGCATTGCCCCAGCAGCCGAACATCAGATAAGAGCGCACAGAGGGGCCATGCGTATACTTGGAAAGGAGTAGCGGCGCTAGGCAATGACGTAATGAGCCATGACTCATTAGCTGCGACTCGTCCAAGCTTTCACATGGCTGGTCAGTACGCTGCCAAGGATATATATTTATTTGCTTGGACTGACTGTGAGTTGTTTTTTTCTAAACTAAAACCTCAGTTTTCAGGTTTTATTATAGTGTTGGCACTTTGCGATAAATAAGTGGGTTTGAGGTTCCAGTTTGGGCACTTGGTCTCTAATAGGTTTGCCATCACTGCCCGTTATGTTTCTAATGGCTTGTTTTTATTATTTATGCCTTGCTATGATTCTGAATTGTTTTATTATTTCATTGGTATTAACTTTATGCCTGAATGGGGAGCATTATACATATACAGTTAATAAATGTGTGGGAAACTGGTATTTGACATTGCCTTGGAAAATCAGGAATGCTAACGACAAGGTCTTGCTTGTGCGAAGTGCCTGGTGCAATGAACAAATTCTGTCCCCTGGCCTGCTGCAGTCCAACTCCACGAGAGGTTGTTGAGGCCCCATCAGTGAGGGTGTTCAAAGATAGGCTGGACATGCGCATGGTGGGCATGTTGTGAGCGGAGCTGGCTGGAGCCGGGGGTCAGACTAGATGGCCCGGGAGACCCCTTCTGACTTGCTCTGTTCCTATGTTTCAACTCACCCTTTCCTCACGTACTGATAAGCCACATCTCTCAGCCCCGGCCTGAACACTGAGATCCTGTGCCATGTCGTCTTCTGCGTGATATCGCCTGATGCAAACAGAACAGGGAGCACACATTTTCATTCACTCCCCTTATGCTTATGGCAATGGCACCCCCACCCCCCGCCACACACACTCACTTCCTTGGAGCACTTCGCTGTCTCCCGAGCGCCACATCTCGTTAGTTGCAAGGCTGAAAATGGTGACTGGGTTTTTCCCTTCCGCTTGCCTCATGACAGGATCCTGCCCTACACGGCCAAGCAGGTGGATCCGATTCAATGCTGTGAAAAACAAGAGGAAAATACGAATTTTAAAAGAACCAGGGAAATGAAGCACTGGTGAGAAATGAGTTAGAAGCCAACATGGAGATCAGCAGGGGAAGGGGACCAGAGGGCCAAATCCAGTTTGGAGGAAGCCTTGTGGACTGTGGTAGCTGAGGCCAAGAGCAGAGGGAGTAGAGGTAAAAATCTAGAAATGTAAAAATACCGGCTTATTTCAGCTTAAAGCACTTGCTGCCAGTCACTAAACCTTAGGGTGCATTTCAACCATTTAGAATGAGAGAGAAACAGCACAAAAGCTGAGAAACTACCAAACAATCAATGGGCCAAGAAGAGAAGAGACCAGGTGAAGTGAAGGAGAGCCACAGGGGCCAATTGAGAACCTCTGGTGAGCTACACTCTTGCCTCACCATAACAGAAGGAAATCTCTTCCTGTCTCTTTTTGGATTTGTCCTGAAACTAAGGAGTCCCCTTTGCTTTGGGCAAGAACATAAGGAAGGAAGATACAAGTCTCTCTACAACCCTCTTTTCTGGCTGCCGGATTTCCGACTTGCACCTCTTCATCCCCCAAATGTTGAAGCATCACTTTCAATTTTTTAGAAAAATGGGATACCTACAAGGTATCTATCCAGTGTACATGGGGAAAGGGTACAGTCATGGGAAGGGATGCATGGCCTTGTAGGGCACTCTGGAAGGTTAGATTAGGAGGCCTGCTGGGCTGGATTTGGCTCCCAGGACTGATGGCACCCACTCCAGATCAAAGGTTGCCCTTGGAAGCCACAGATCCTATTCTCAAGAAAAGTTACTTACATCTTTCAAGTACGCTGGGCATTGTTGTCTCAGACTCATACCTCACAAACTGGCGCCATATCTAAGGAGAGAAGATGAAGGGCCAAAACAGTCAGAGAGAGTTTGCCTGCCTGCACAGAGAGGCCAAATGCTGGAAGGCAGTGCCTCCTTCCCCATGGAACCAGGCAGTCCTGGCTCTTCCACCCCACAAACACAAAATCCCAACCACTAGCTAGTTTCCCAGTTTCTGTGCCTCTTTTTGTCCATTCAAAAGCTTGAAATGTCTCTGTCAAGGCCAAGTTTCTGGCAGCAAGAGCTTTAAAAGATGGCTGCTTTTTTGGTATTCTGGCCCCTTCTCCAGGCCTTTGCTCCCATCCACCACTGCAACATGGCTTCCAAGAGCTTCTCTGAAATAGAATGGCTCTTGGGCTGACGTAGGATCTGTAATTTGTACAGTGCAATACCCTTCCATCAGAAGCTGCCCCATCAGAATAGGGGAAGATATTAAAGAAGCAAATCTGGTGCCTCCCTCAGCTCCCACCAGCTTGAACCAGACATGGGTAATGATCAGGCATTCTGGGAGCTGTGGTCCAAAACATCTGGAGGAGGCTGGTTCAAATGTTTCTGTAGCTGGGTGTTTGCAGCCACATTTTAGCTGATCTAATTGCCATGGCCCATCTCCATGCATGATTTAATGCGAGCAAGGAAGGTTCAAGAAAGAAAGGCTCAGCTCCAACAAGGATTCTCAGAATTCAGGGAAGTGATCCTCTGAATGGACAGTGAACCAGACAGGGAAGGAGAGACTTTATGGCATCACTGCTTACAGGCCATGTGAGAGAGGACGGTGCAAAGCACTTCCTCCGGGGTTCCATCAGCTTGCACATTAAAGAGTTTTGACAGCAGCTAGGCCCCTGCCACTTCCCAAGGGCATAACAAGAGAGCAACCAGCTGCCTTTGCTAATAACTATGGTGGCTGCCTTAATGATGGAAGGATCACCCCATGGAGGCCTGCCTGGCACCAACCCTGCCTCCTTTTGCCAGGTTAAGCCTGCCCTCTTAAGGCACTGAATGGCATATGATGGGGCACTCTTATCAGCTGTCTTTTAAACACCTCTAGTATTGTTACTGAAATTGCTTTGAGCTGCTTACATTGCTTTAATTTTGCACATGGGCACTCTATCTGGTTTTTTATCATTCATAGTCTATCATTTTGTGAATTACTGTGAACCAGGCAAAGAGCTTCAGCTTTTGATCAGTACAGAAATGCAATTAATAACAAATGTCAAGAAATCAGGCCAAACCTACTTTTCCCATTAAATGCAGATCAAGGCAGGGAAGGCTGCATGCTTTCTGCATGTCCCCAACCTTTGGTTCAGACGAGGACTTCTTTGCTGACCCACACCCACAATCCTCTCCCCTTCCCACATTCCTCTGGGCCATTCCCTTGCCCACCTCCTTTCCCAGGGTTCCCTGCTTCCACTAGTCAGCTGACTTCTCAGGTCCTTGCCGTTCCAGGACCCTGTCCCCTCTGGGGGAACTTAAGCATCCCTGCCTCTTCCTTTGCTTAGAGAGAAGCTGAGGAAGCTAGAGGGATGTAGGGCTTGAAGCTGGATCAGTGCTGAAGAGGTGGCAGCCTCACAAGCAGAAACCAAATATCTTTTGGTCCTACTATTCCCAAGAACCTGGAAATGCTATAATAAGCCCAACACATTCAAAAAAGGCATTTGCTCAGGGGCCATTTGTCTCTCGCAATGTATATCTTGAAAAATGTTACTGATATATCCTCTGAGAGTATAGTCTGAAAAACGTGCTTGGCTAAGAAAGGCAATCTCTTTCCAGAACAAAACAGACCTACAAAGGCATGTTCAGACACTTGGGAATAACTTCTATCTTGTTTTTGACTGAATTCGTCCCTTTTCCTCTCATTTGTTCTCCCCCTGCACATATATATTTTAGAACAGACTTCAAGCTTTCAGAAATCTACCACGCTGCTTGATGGTTGTTTTTTCCTAGAACCCTGAAGGCAAAGTGCAAAATGATGGTCAATTGCCTACTGCACACCCCAATGTGTTGGGATGTGCTGATGTATGAATACAAATTCACATCACAGAGACAGAGATCACAAACACTAGTAATCCAATTTAGAGAATGCCTTTTTGTTATTGCTATCCCTGAGCAACTGAAAATTAGACATACAGTGGTACCTTGGCTCACTAACTTAATCCGTTCTAGGACTCTGGTCATGACCCAAACTGGTTGTGAGCCAAGTTAAATTTCCCCATAAGGTTCAATGTAAATAAGGTTAATCTGTTCTGTAATTATTTTTTTTAATCAGAAAAATGTAAAGCAAAGTGACAAAGAACAACAAAGATTGTGGCTATCTCCCCATCCCCCCAGCACGATTGTGATCATGTTCCTCATCCCTGCACACGCCCGTCATCCCAGCGCACGGGGGGAGAGACGGGCGCGAACGCAGGCGTGCTTCGGGGGGGGGGGGGTGAGACAGGCACAATCATGCTGCGGGGGGGAGATGTCCGAGATCGCGGTTGCGCTCCTGCAGGAAAGACGGGTGCAATCATGGGCGTGCTCGTGCAGGAAAGATGGGTGCGATCTCAGCCATCTCCACGCCCCCCCCCCCCAGCATGATCGCGGCCTTCTCCCCACTCAGGGGGATGGGGAGATAACAGCAATCGTGGTCCCCACCCAATGCAGAGTTCACGACCTGAGTCAACATTTTTATGAAATTTTTGTTCGCAACCCAAGTTGGTCATGAACTGAGGCGTTCGTGAGCCGAGGTACCACTGCATAGGGTAAATTGGTAGCTCCCAATCTTCTTTCTGCCCACTGCTGTTTTAATGTGTCCAAGTGGGAAGAATGCTGAAATTAGGGCAGAGAGGACAGAAATTAACAGGAACAATTTAGGAACAAGACAGGAAAGTACAGTTTGGCTGCAAAATGTCATGATGACTGAAGTACTTTTGTTACTTCATTCTATGGAACATATATTCATTTCCAGTCAAATATTCTGTGAGTGGATCCCCAAGTAGATGAATCTATCATTTTTGTTCTTGTATTAGATTAAAGTGTGACTTTGTTTTGAGAATCATTTTATAAGCTACTTCAGATAGACAGCTGCAGCCTGAAATGGGATATAAACATTCTGAATAAATTAGTCGATGTTCTGGATTAAGACTGCCATTTTTAAGGACATTTTAAAAAGAACTTTTTCTTTCACCTAGCCTGTATACTTTTTAAAAAATAGCCGGAAGGTACACATCTCTACATAATTACTTAAGAGGCAAAGCAAATAATGAGATATGCCTTCCCCAGCATGAAAAAGTGCCACCTGTTGATTTCCACCTGCCAGGCAGCTGAGTTAAAAGACACAGAGCTTTTTAGTACTGAGAGCCAGTGTTAATGTACTAGTCAGACTGCTAGACTGGGACATGGGAGATCTGAGTTCTAGTCCCCACTTGGCCACAAAGCACACTGAATGATTTTGGGCCAGTCACTCACTCTCAGCTTAGCCTACCTCCCAGGACTGTTGTGAGGACAGGACTGAGAGAAACAGAAGTACATAACCTGCCTTGAACTTCTTGGAAGGAAAAGGGCTGGATAGAAATATTAATTTAAAAGGAGCACCCCTAGGTTTATCAAACAAGAAACAGACTCTATGATACTGAAGGGTCTTCTATAGTTAGAACTTGAAATCAACCACTATTTTCATTCTCTTCTTTGCCAGTTCCTTTTTCCAAATCTGTTCTCTATCTCCCCCTATTCTTGACCCCAAACTTCATTACAGTAAACCACTCTGGATTTTTTTATACATACATGTCTCCTTGCCCAACCTTGTGCTCTCCAGATCTGTTCAACTACAGCTCCCATCATTCCTCATCCACCAGGGCCTGTGCTGGCTAGTGTTGATCCAAGTTGCACATCTGGAGAGCACTGGGTTTCGGAAGGCTATGGAAAGCCCTTTAGCACGAACATGTACTCATAAGCAACTTCAATTCCTCATCCTTGTTTCTGCAGTAATACACATCTCCAGCTTCAACAGAATCTACCTCTTATAGAACTGTAGCACAAAGAGTGTTACCTGCTGTAGAGGCTTATGAAAAATTCTGGCCATTTCCTTTAATTCTAATTAGGCTGCTTTTCCAGTTGCTCTGAAAGAGAAAAGACATTTATTAAAATAGTCAGGCATTATCAGCTGTCAGGTGGCATCTGACTTTCATTTCTGCTTCTCATGCCACATGATAGAACATTGGAAATAAAAACAAAGCCAAGTGAGAAAGGGGGGGAAAAGAAGCCAAAAGGGGAAACAGTGGCTAGAGACACTGCAACTATCCAGAAACATTACATCAAAGAGGCCTCTTTTGCACAAAGCAATAAGCCAAACCCTTCAGAATCATAGCTTACTGCTTAACACCAAGAATATCAGAAATGTGATACAAATTAAGCTGTGCTCTTTTTCCCATGAGTGTTAGGACAGACATAGTAGCACATTCACAGAAAAAATAAGCTAGAATTTCAGATAATCCTGGCTCATTTTGCCAGCAAGAAAAAGTTTAGAGTTGCATCCAAACCCAAATCCTTACTTGCTGTTCTCAAACAAGGCAGGAATTGTAAGCCAATGCCAAACTGGGCTTCATGTAAGAGCATCAGACCAGACTCAGATGTAACATTACTTTTTTTTTCTTCCAAGTTAAGTTTCTGGTTAATGAAGTTGCTCCTGTTGGTGAGAAGATGATTGGGCAGTCTATACCAACAGGGTCACTTACAAACAAACCGGGATTCTCTGGGGTTTGGGCTTATCACTTTGTGGGAATGCATCTGCTGCTTCTACCACAACATATATGGAAGTAAGAATTTAGGATGAATCCTATTTGTGACATATCCTTTGGGTCCTTACCCTGCTCTTTGCCCAGCCATCTCCAGGGATAGCTTAGTTGGGATCTGCTTGCTCCAGTATTACTACCAAGATGAAATCTACCCTAAAACTATTAGTTGCCATAATCAATTACTGAATTAAAAGAGCAATGGGCCTTTTTAGGTATTCAGAGAAGGAAAGATCTAGCTGGAGGGTAAAGTCACTCCTCTGCCAGTCACATGTCTCCACTGCCAGCTCCTTAGTGAGCTGGCATGCCACTGCAGAGCAGCTCAACCAAGAAAGCCAAAGCAATAAAAATGGGGTGATGAGCTTTCAGAATCTACCCAGATCAGAACCCAGCAGACCCCTAAAACATGAAATTTGTTAACAGAATAAGACATTGCAGCCAATTCAATGGACAAATAAAGGGCCCATTTAAATACCTAAGGCTTCCATACTTGCCCAGGCTGACCTGGGAAATTGCATTAATTTTAATAGGTCTGCTCTAAGTAAGACGTAGAGCAGCTACAATTCTATGTCCATTTTACATTGCCACATTTAAGTCAGGAATCAACAACCTCTCTGTATCCTTCCTGCAGATGAACAACAAGGACATCATACAGAGGAAGGAAATCTATAGACTAACTAACCAAAGTGAAGTGTCCTTTTCAGCACAGATATCTGCCAAGCGGTACCTAGGGTCAGGGCAAAATGAGCCAAAGCTTTGTCATAAAATGGCTGCTGAAAACCCTAAGAACAGGGTTTAGATTTAAGATGGGATTTCCCTAGGAATCCATGTGGCAAGTAATATTATTGGTAGTAATACTGGAAGTGCACCTTTGAAATGTTAATTGCTTGCCAGTCCTCTGGAGGTACACTCTTAAGAGATGCTAATGGTTTACTTGTCCTGAAGATTCTCTTCTTTTATATTGTACTCAATCCTATTATTTTATTCTAATGTACTTCTAACAAGCTGTGTCATCCTTCACCCACCCCGCAAACTGTTTGTAACTGGTATAAATGCTGGTATAAACTCCATTTCCAGTTCCTTCGGGGACTGCCTATATGCATGTATACAATAAATGTTCTTTTGATTGTACATCCCCAGATAACTTCTTTGGGTAAGCCCCCCCCTCCTCCACACAGGTCTAGACATTACACACGTGAAGGTGCTAGTACGTGGAAGCCCCAAGTGATCGAGGCTCTAACAGCAACAGGACTACAGCACTCATGCCTGGGGACCGAAAAGCAGAGCCCACAATTACATATACAAGACACACGTGAAAAGAGCTGGAGATTATCTTCTTACAGAAACTTGCAACAAATACCAAGCTCTGCTGAAGAATGCTGGAAAGGACTCAAAGGCCAACCATTCTTGCAACATATGGTGTTGGGGTTTGGGGGTGGGGGGGAGGCAGGGAGAGAGAAAGAAAGGCAGGCTATTATTTCCAAATAGGGAATAAAGTCCTTGGGGCTCCTTTGGAATCAGTGCAAGCAGAAAGAAGGCCGCTGGGGAAGAAAGATGCAGGTGGCTGCGCAAAGCATGACTCAGCGCACTAGAAAGCTTTTCCTTTACTGCTCATCTCTGCCAACGAGCCTTACCTGGGAACCAGCTTTGGTCACTTCCCCACGTGGACGCGATCACATACGCAGGAAAAGATGCGAAACACACATGGCCGCCCTCCCCACCAACTCTTCCGGTCTGGCTTCAACCCGCTTTCCCTCGCTTACCTTCAAGCGGAAGAACTACCAAGGGCGGGTGAATTCCACCATAGAGAGATCCGGGCAGAGTGGCGCCAGTCCTTTCCCATGCGCAACCGGAAGTTGGGACCTTTCCCCCTTCCCGGTATTTCCCGACTCGGCTGACCATAGACCTTTCATGCAGACTGGGAGAACTGCCGTTTTCCTTTCCCAGCGAAAGTTTTCAAGTCTTGCTCCTTATCCTGGGGACGGAAAAGCGGTGCCCCTAGCGAACAACGCGAGAAACCTCGGATTGGTGTGATGGCGTAAGAGCGCGTCCCCGTCAAAAATAAAGTCCCTGCTCTTTTTCGTCTGGGCATTGTCTTGAGGGAGGTTTGTTTGTTTTTTAAGTACATATAAAGTACTCGGAGCTCTTCGAAATGTGCCGGCTGGGAAACGCTGAAAGTTGTAGGACTTCTGCCTTATCTCTGCAGAGGATCGCGCCGCGCAAAGTGGCCGCAAAGAAAGTGAAGTGTGGCAATGGCACCAACGCTACAATTTTGAGGGCGAGACTACCGCGTGCAATTGCGCGCTGCGTTCCGTGACGAAATTCGGCCTGTTCTACCTTTGACACCGGATCCGAGCTCCACCGGCGGTGGCAGGGCTTCCGTGACTATTCGTTCACTCAAGTGTTCGATACTGAAATGCACGAAGAGTAATCTTTGGACTTAGTTTTTTAAGAAAAGTTTTGAAAATTGAAAGAAAATCATGTTCACATACTCTTTCCCGGAATAAATAAGCAGTTTGCATGTAACATTAAAATCGCAGCTTAAAATATACTGTCAAAACCATTTCGGCGATAAAATCCAAAACAAGAAAGCACTGCGGCAAGGTTAAGTGCAGGCCACTTGTAACCTGTATATCGCATTTTCTGTCTTCCGTAATACGTTCCAGAGGAAAGTGTTCCGGATGATGGGCACAGCTATTCTTAGAATAAACTCCCCCACTAAAAAAAGAATCGGAGATCAATGTCTAAATTTTCCTATTTCTACAGTTACTCTAGCCAATTGTTCCCCGTGTGTATCAATTTACTTATAAACCTGATGATTGCAGCCCACCTACAAACTCTTGGATTTTCAGGTTCATTTTCTTCTTTTTAATGCCAGGGCATGTTCTTTTGCTTTTTCCAAAGTTATCAAGCTGCTGTTTAACACCTGGGGGAAAATGTCCACCACAGAGATTTCGTGTAAATCTAAAGCAAGTGTTGCTGCACAGGAGTTGCACACCAGCACAAGGAATATTTATTTAATACAGGTGCGAAGTGCCAGACTGACACAAAGTATTTCAGTGCTGGATATCAGAACAGTGATGTTCATCCATCGTTTTCGATGAGGACCTTGACATCTAACAAGTCATGAGTTGTCCACGGTGTGTCCGCAGGTGGCTGATAAGGCCAATACGGGCATGGAGTATTCTGCCACATGTCGGGCAGACGTGTGGGCACCACTGTTGCAACATTTGCAACTCTGGCTTTACGGAGTGCTGGCTTCTCTTGTGCTATGGTTGTCCTTCTGGCTTCAGAAGTTTGGCAGCCTTGGTGGATCAACGTGCGCCATGTTGATCAGTCTTGTGCCAGGGTCTCCCAGGAGGTGGTGTCGATAACCAGGGACTTAAGAGAGGCTCTCAACGTGTCTTTGTATTGCTTCTTTTGTCCCCCGTGTGATTGTTTTCCTTGAGACAGCTCACCATAGAAGAGCTGTTTGGGGATGCGGCAGTCTGGCATCCTTGCAACATGGCCTGCCCAACGTGTCTGGGCTTTCATCAGCAGGGTGGGAACTGACAGCACGCCTGCTCTGGTGAGGACCTCTGTGTCTGGCACCTTGTCCTGCCACCGGATCCTCAAAAGACTGCAGTTGCAAGTCGTGTGGAAGTGGTTCAGTTGCCTAGTGTGCCTCCTGTATACTGTCCAAGTCTCACTGGCATACAGCAGGGTAGCTAGCACTACTGCTCGGTAGACTTTAAGCTTTGTAGCAAGGCTTATTCCACGGCGGTCCCACACTTTGGTCTGCAGTCTGCCAAATGCAGAGCTTGCCTTGGTGATTCTGCAGTTGACCTTGATGTCAATTGTCACTGCGTGGGAAAGAGTGCTGCCAAGGTATGTAAATTGGTCCACTGCTTGCAGCTTTTGCCCCTTCACTGTGATAGTCGGTATTGGGTTTTCGGAGCTGGCTGATGCATCACTTTGGTTTTCTCTGTGTTGATGAGGAGGTTGAAGTTGTCGCATGCTACTGCAAATTTGTCCATGCTGGCTTGCATTTCCTGCTCTGATCCAGCATTTAGGGCACAGTCGTCAGCAAAAAGGAGGTCTCGTAGCACAGTCTCCTTTATCTTGGTGACAGCCTGGAGTCTTTGCAGGTTGAACAGTTTCCCATCGGTCCTGTATTTCAGGCTGACTCCCAAGTTGTTCTGAAAGGCATCTGTCAGCATGGCTGAAAACATTATGCTGAACAGGGTCGGTGCCAGCACGCACCCTTGCTTGATGCCATTTGTGATGGGGAAGGGCCCTGAGGCTTCTCCGTCATCCAAAACATGAGCTGTCATGCCGTCGTGGAACTGACGTACCATCAGGATGAATCTGTCAGGGCACCCAAACCTCGACATGATGCGCCACATACCTTCACGACTCACAGTGTCAAAAGCCTTGGTGAGGCCCACAAAGATGGTGTACAGTTCACGATTCTGCTCTTGACACTTCTCTTGGAGCTGTCGGGCTGCAAAGATCATGTCCACAGTGCCACGCTCTTTGCGGAAGCCGCACTGTGTCTCGGATAGTAGACCCTGTTCCAGGTGGTCAGTCAGGCGATTCAGCAACACACGTGCAAGGATCTTGCCTGCGATGGAGAGCAGTGATATTCCTCTATGATTATCAGACTTGTCGATTTCCTTTCCTCTTGTAGAAGTGTATGATGGACACGTCTTTCAGTTCCTGAGGAATGGATCCTTCATTCCAGAAGGACTGGAACAACTGAGTGAGTTTGTCGACAAGCACTGCACCACCTTCCTTATAGACTTCCGATGGGATCGTGTCAGATCCTGGGGCCTTGCCACTGGACAGCTGGCTGATGGCCTGTAGGGTTTCAGGCTTTGATGGTGGGGCATCCAGGCTGTGGTTGATATCCGCTTGGGGCATTCTGTCAATCGCCTCGTTATTGATGGAGGATGGGAGGTTCAGTACGGATTGGAAGTGCTCAGCCCAACGCTATAGAATCAGAGTCTTCTCAGTAATGAGATTTGCACCATCTGAGTCCAGTAGAGGGGAGCTCCCTGAAGGCTGAGGTCCGTACAAGGATCTGAGGGCTTCGTAGAACCGTTTGGCATTGTTTCTATCAGCAAACTTCTGGATTTCATCTGCTTTGGCACTCAACCAGGAGTCCTGCATCTTGCGAAGCTTGCTCTGTACAGTCCTGCGAGCGTTGTTGAAGGCATTTCTCTTAGCTGTTGACAACAGGTCATTCTGATGAGCACGGTGAAGGCGGTGCTTTTCAGCCAGTAAGGCCTTGATCTCTTCATCGTTTTCATCAAACAGTAGTCAGAGTCGGGCAACAGATCAATACCTGCTCCAGGTTTTTGAGTGTGCATTGCTACCTTTAATTAGGTAGCAATACATCTTGTTACCTGTTCTGTTTTGTTTTTTTAACAAGATGTCCTCATAGGCACCCAGATTTACTGGTACCTACTATGACTGTAGCACTTCATATCATTAAGTGCTTCTCCAAATTGCTGCGTACCATCATGCAGCCCCAACACTTTCTGGAGAACATGAATGTCCAATGCCAGAAGCAAAGATGCACCTGTGCAGCAGCCCCAACAGATGCGTGGACATGGCTCAAGCCCTCGTCATTCCTCCCTGACAAGATCTCAAATAAATCCCCCCACACATACACTTTTAAATAACCAAGGTTAAAAGCTTTATTCGCACAGGTGTCACTTTTTAAATAAATAGCTATCTATAGAGTTTCAACAGCTAAACATGTTTGGGCTATCCAGCAGCTAGCAATAAAAAAAATATTCATGTAAGACTGGGGAACTTATACACAACAAAGGAAATGTTGAAAGATCCCTGAAGACACTGCTCAAACAGACATGCCTGTGTGATTGGGTTAATCAAATGGAGCAGTGGATTTGGCTCATGAAACAATATCCACAGTTAACACTTTGACAGGGGCATAAGATTGACTTTATTTTTATTACATAACACTTTACATAATGTAGTCCCCAGAAAATGAAGGGCTTCTAGAAGCATGTCTTCCTCCCTTCTAAATGCACTTAAAAACCCACCCCTCCCCTTTCCAAGAAGACAGATCTTTTCCATGGCTGTATGTAGGCCACTCACTGCCATATTAAGGATAAAGCGGGTGCTCAAAAGACACAGCCATCAAGGACAGGCTATTTCTTGCCTGCTGTTGCATTTGGAAATGGAGCACCTGCTTCCAAACCAGGTTCTGTTTTTCTAATCACCTATGGACAACAAGGCAACTCAGAAGCATCCCATCTGCTAGGATGGTAATATTAAATATATGTTGTTATTTTCTCAGGCTCTTTAGGCAGGACCTGAAGTTTAGAGTAGTGGCATAGCCTCATATGGCCCTTCCTTTCCTTCCAGAAGAACAAGCCATCTGCTGCCTAAGAGATATTCCTTTAAAACACTCAGTATGGAGCCAACTTTTCTTTTTTCAACGGTAAACACAGAGGTCCTTAAAACAGGCCGATAAAAACCTGGAGGAAGGCAATAAAGTTATAAGGACCCCTGAGAATCCAGGGGACTTCTCAGTTTAAAGCAGCTGCGGGCAACCAAAAAAATCTGGAGAAGCACAATCCTTATCAGGCCTAGTCAGCATAACCAACACTGGGAGATGATGGAAGAGGCCAAAACATTTGATGGCCAGAAGTTGTCCAACCCTGGCTGGAAAAATTAGTCTATTTAAGATTGCTGCCACAGCATCCCTCTAACTATAGATGCCAGGTTTCAGTGGCCAACCTAGAGGACAAGAAGGACAGCATGGTCTAACAAGAGATATGATGGCCAGCAACCATCTCCCACTGAGATTTTGCACCATGCTAATTGTAGTCATGATGGCAAAAATGAAGCAGTTATGATCTCTTATCCTGCATGGTCACTCTTCACTCTGAGATATGCCTTCCAAAGCTTGAGCAGCCTGGTTCTCAATAGCCACCAGATGTGAAGCTAAACGACCGGGCATTTTTGCCTCCCACCAAACGTTTCTTGCTGTTCTGATGCTTTGCACTGAATCCAGATGGTCGAAACTGGGCACATTCCAAAGACAGGTCCTTTTTGAAGGTTTGGGCAAGACGGGCTGCTCTTAGCTCCCTAAGAAAGAGTAGAGATGTGATTAACAAAAAGATCCGTTGAATTACAGAGCATTTCCCTAAGATGGACGATGTTGATGGCAAAGCACATTCAACCTCAGGGGAATGGATACAGCAAGGAAATGGAAGAAGTGCTGGACCCTTCATATCCTTTCCAAAAGCAGCTCACTAGTGAGTGCCTGCAAAATGTGGAGTTGCCAGATTCTGCTAGTAGCTAAAAGTATGATGTATATGCTAATTGCAGGCCTGCCTTGGATGGGAAAAGATAAAGTATATGAGGTTGAGAGGTACAGGACCACAGCCCCTCCCCAACCTGTATGTTGGTTTGCTATGCAGAAAGGCATACAAGGCCCTCTTGCTTTATGACCCCTACATTTTATTGTCTTCACACAGCTATGGCTCCTGAGTGCAAAGAGGAAAAGGAAGGAAAAAAGGATGAACACAGAATGGCAATCTCCTCTCTCTTTCTAGAGGCTCCCCATCCCTTTCCATTTTTATTCATTCCTCCTTTGCCTTGTATTCAGGTCTGGGGGGACATTAATTCTCTTTTTGTTTTACCAGTTTTCCTTCTAAGAAATTAGTCTTCTGTGATGAGGCACCCTACCATGGCAGTCACTTTTTGAAGAGGAAAGCTTTCAATCCATGGCAGCCATTTTATGAGCACATCCATAACACTCTTTCAAAATTCCTAATATGCCCACTGAGTCCAAAAGTCCTCTGTTTTACCTTGTCCTCTCCAATGTGGCATGAATAGTTACAGACCCCTCACTTTAAGCTATCACAACTTTTGAGTTTCAGTCCATGTAATGTCTGTTTAAGAAGAAAAGCATTTCCCTTTTATCAGCCATATCAGATCCTCATGGAAAATCATCACCTTGGAAATCTATGATGGGGTAAGAAGTCAGGATGTTTGAGAGAGAAGAGGGGTCTAGTCATTCGCCTGAGTAGCATCTAGAGTAAATTATCCTGCAAGAGTGGAGTTCGCTTCCAAACCAAGTAACCTGAAGCCTCGGTTCATTGCAAACCTTTTGGTTTTGAAGAGTGAACAACGGTACCTTTCTAGCATAGCAGTTTTGAACCTCTCCACATTGAGCTGTCTTTGAAGTTGGGCAGCTTTCCCAAGAGAAGGTCGGAGAACAGAATGTTTGGTTAATGCAGCAGCCGATGGCCTTCTCACTGGATCAGGATGAATCATTAACTGAGGTAAGGAGAAAGCGAAAGATTGTAGAGGACAGATGTGCTGAACTGCCAGTGCTCCTTGCTAGTTCCCCAAGGATGCTCACCTCCAGCAGTTCTGCAAAGCCACGTGACAGCGGCTGCGGGATGTGTGGAAGGTTGCCTTGGCGGATGTGATGCCACATGGTATCGTTGGCAGGAAGTGGTCCACAGCCTGCCGCTACAGCGATTGTCAGTGCAAGCGCAAAGATGTCTGCCTTGGGCAGATAGCAGTATTGCTAAGGAGGGAAAGAAGAGCACTAGAGATCTTGAAGTGGTGAGACCATAAACCCAATTTCAGTCTGACACATGCTGGCTGGGAATTATGGGAGCTGTAGTCCAACATATCCAGAGAGTTGGGAACATTATTTAGGAAGCTCTTATCATATAAGAAAGGGACATATTCTAGAACTGACAATGCTTCAACTGAGTTTGAAAGCTTTCGTAATTTAAAATCCAAGCGTAGAATATGCAGATTTCCCAATTTATTTCTGAATCCCTCTATCCAATTAAATTCAAGTTCATTTAAAACACTCATACTACTTCATATCTCTGACCCAAAGTTGAAAACCTTGTTAAAACAGTCCTGGCAATAAAGGGGTAGAGTGCAAGATGTACTCTTGATGTTAAAGAGCAGAAAGAGGATGGTTTTGAGTGTTCTATTTTCTTGAAACACAGGCCATTACTTGTTACTAAATTTTCAAACAACTGATATGCAGCATTAAACCAAAAGCAGTAAAGGGCTTGCCTATGCTGGACCACGGCCCCAGTCTGAACTTCTACGGCAAGTGTGGGCAACTTGTAGTTGGCAGTTGTGGCCCATCGGGTGTTTTGGGCTACCAATTGCCCACCTGTTCTACAGACATATGCAAGCACCCTCAATAATGTTTGTTCTGCCTCTGGGTTGGGAACCTGCAGTCCACCGCATGTTGGACTACAATCTCTATTAGGCATCATACCAATGGCTAGGGTTTATGGGAATTAGAATTCAATTACATCTGGAATACAATAGGTTTCCAACATCTGCTCTAGTTTTGGCATATGCTTAATAGGTCCTTCATTCATATCCTTAATAGGTCCAATTAGTCCCTTCAATGAACCTTTCATCAATTGGTGGCCAGGTGTTAATTGCCACATGTTAGCAAGTAGGCATTGCAAATTTTGTGTGGGATTCCCCAGACTGCAATTCTAAGCACGATGTATGTGGCAGTCTCATGCTATTGAGGCTAATAATAATAGCAGCATCAGTAGGACTTACATAAAATCAAAACTGTAGTGTAAAGTAGCGAAATGTGAACACAACAAAAAGGCATTTTGAACATGAATGGGGTACTTTGTCTGCTAGAATTCCCCATGTACATCCTCAAGAAAGCCACCATTTTACCTCTTGCAAGACTTCCTTTGCCAAGAAACAGCAATCTCCTTCCTCCACTTGGGGGTTGGTAATGGACGTCACATGCCCAAGGTCCCCTGATCAAGAGAAACGTGTGAGATACCGGAGGCTTTGAATGCGCCTGTCATTTTCAATGCCTTCTGCCTTTGTGGAGACCTTTTAACATTTCAGCCTTGTCCACTGAAGAACCCAGCAAATCTCCTATGGGATCACTTGACACTGAAAGCTCCTGGGAAGCATTCATGGCTGCAACATCTGGTCAAGTTTCATGGGCCCAAGAGTTGCTCTGTGTGAACAGAGGACAACTCTCAGAGGACAAGCCTATGGCCTCTAGAGGGGGCATTATAGGATGTTGGGGATTCTCCCCAAGTTATAGGCTACAACCTTGGGGAGGGGAGAAGGTCCCCAGTGGCTCCACCCTTGGAAGAGGAAGGAGGACTAGACTGGGAGGGGAGAAGACCTGGATCTACAAGCCTCTCCCCTCCCATTGCCCATCCCCACCCTCTGCGGAGCAAGTGGGTGTACCAACTGGACCAAATGTACCAGCTGGAGGATGGAGAGACTGCAAAAGCTTCTTGTGTTCATTCTACACTGCCTGACTTTTGCCAACAGGTCTTAGGAAAAATGGAGGCTCCAAAATCAAAGCTCATCATCCAGCAGGTACCTGCTCTTTACAGCTGACCCCTTAATGATCAGCAACCACTTCCTGCTACTGTGCATTACACAGGAGGATAAGCAGCAGTCCAGCAAACCTGCCACTATGGCACTCAGTGAAGAACTGCCGCCAGCCAAGGGAACCATTGCTGTATAACAGGCCAGCCCATTGCCCCTCTAGCCCAGTGCAGTCTGCTCTGCCTGGCAGCATTTCTTCAGGATCTCAGGCAAAGCCCTTCCCCATCAACTATCTGGGCCTTCCAAGAAGAGGTAGCAGGGACTGACTCTCTTCCACTGAGCTAGGCTTCTCTCCTTACAGAAGCTTCCAAAGAACCCCAGTGATTCCTGGAACGTAGGGCTGAAATCACAAATACTCCATGGCCCATTTCATCTCAAAGCTGGAACAATGCAAAGCAAGACAACCCAATGGCAGCAATTGCTCCGAATCACATGTGGATTGTAGGGGAATAGCCACATCAGTCACCACTTCGTTTCTTATAGACCACCAGGACTGGCATATGCTGGAAGCGGCAACTGACTTTTCAGCCAGCACGGTAGCTGACCTTTGACCTGGCTTTCCAGTGTGCTAACTCACATCTATGACCGAGTTCAGACAATATGGTAACCCACACTCAAGGGCAGAATGTATGTTCTTGCTGAGCCATGGGTTATTGTGTGCTCTGAACCCAGTCAAGAAAACAAACCACAGTGAACAACCAATCTCTTCATGGGCTATTTGTGGCTAACAAGTCATGGTTTGTTAGCACGGGTAGGTTTAGACAATGGGATGACCCACAGAACGAGCGTTTGAGTAGTGTCTTGTTTAAAACCAGTCTCAGATCTATCACAATGGACGATTTTGTACTCAGTATCAATGAGTGTGCTGCTGGACTTTGCAGAGCCCATGTTGTAGGGGTACAATGGAGTATTAAAGGCTGAATAATACTCGGATCCAGTTTCTTTCCTCCACATTTGCATCATTATGAACTCTAACCTGGATCGAACAGTGGCAATGTTTGTAATCCGGATTCCACACATGGATTTCCTTGTGTGATGTGCTCCATGTCTGAAAAAATTCTCTTGACATACACACCACACCCATTATGCACACATGCAATGATTCTCACTGAATCTCTCTGTACTGAATCCAGAACCACTACATTTCAGCACCTATTCCAGTTATCATGACCAGCTGTTCAGTAGGTCCCATGTACAGAGTCCTGGGGCACTAAGTTCCTAGCCAGGAAGAGAGAGTGGTATGTATATTATATGAGCTATTTGGAAAGCACAACCTGAAAAGCAAGTCGCACAAAGCTGTCCAGAGACAAAGAAACATGTAAACTACTCACCAATTTTATATACCACATTAGAAGAAGCAAACCCATCATCTTCACTGTCACTTTCCTCATGACCAGCAGGCCCCATCAGTTTGTGACATATGAAAATATTGCCTGCAATCGAGAAGAAATAAAACACTGAAGCTTGCATTATCCATGCAAGGAAACTATACCAACAGTCCACAGGGCTTGCATCCCACAAATTTCTATCTATGCTGGGGAGGAAAAATGCTTCCAAGCCTCAGGGTCAAAAACAATTTTGGAGAAGATCTTGGAGGCCACTTTCTAATGGTGGGCAAGGCCAAAGGGGAAAGGGAAGGGGCTGTCTTGGGAACCCCAGAAGGTCAGACTGGGACCCCCCGACAGCCAGACTTGGTACTGGGACCTGAGGTTCCCCATTCATGATCCTAACACTCCTCACTGTCCCTGGAGATTCCATCCTGTGGAAGAGTATAAAGGACTATGGAAGTTCCTACTCGATATGCAACAGCCAATTTGCTTTCTGCTAGAGCTCATAAGTGAATCACAAGAGGTCCCATTTTCAGAGTTTATCAATCAGGATATTATCAGCCACATTATCAGGTTTCATGGAAACACGGAACTGGAGACAGCTTTGTAGGCAATCTAGCTCAACTCCCTCATGAAGACAGGAGATCTAGAGGTAGAACGTTGCCAACAAAAGCACTTCCAGCTCCTAACTGAAGAGTTCCAACAAGGGTTGGCTGGTCCTATTACTGAACTATTTCTACCATCAAGAAGTTGTTCCTTGTGCTTACCCCAAATCTATCCTCCTGTGTACCTCTTTTAGGGCTGATCCTGCCTCTTAGGGCAGCAGAGAAGTATAGCTATCAGAAGATTACTATAATGCCCCCACTTTTATTTTATTTTCTCCAGGCTAAAGTTTGTTTCTTCAGCCTTTCTTTGCAGGGCCTGTTCTGGCTTTCTCTGTGTTGTGGAAGTACCCCAACTGATCATGAAAGAAGTAAATACAAAGCAAACACCATGCTTCCTGGCTATTCAGAAACAATAATCCTGCAGTTCTAATTAAGTTCCATGACTTATTGATGCCGCAACCATGGAGAGTTTCCAGAAACCTTTCATAACTCTGTATTGGCATTGCTGCAATTCCTAAATCAATACAGGAATGAGACCTCCCAGGGCTTCAGTATGCTCACACTTTCTCTAAACTCTATATTTATAGTTATACTCCTCATCTGCACAGATTCCAGAGTGGTACACAATGAGAGATGACCAAGTTAAGAAGAATAACATAACCTATCAGTAAAAAGAGTATCAGTTAAAAAGTGTCTGGTCAAGCAAGGAAGGCTTTTGAAATAAATGCTTTCAGCAGGCACTGGAAATAACACAATTATGGTGCCCGCCTGAGCTCCAAGGAGAAGACATGCCACAGGAATGGAGCTGCCACACTGAAGGCTCGTCTCCATTCCATCTGGGCCACAGGCCCATGCAGATCCACCAAGAACATGCTGCTTGATGTCCTCCATGATGGCAATGCAGTAGATGCACAAATATTTGTCACTGAAGGAGCATCAGAACATAGGAAGGTGCCTTCATGAAGTCCGAGTCCATTTAGCAGTAGCTTTCCAGGATTTCAGACAGGCGTCTTGGCAGCCCTACCAGGGGATCTCATGGATAGAATCCAGGACATTCTACATAAGAGCAGGTGCTCTGCTACGGAGCTGCGGCCCCTCCCCTTTCAGGTGTGGCCCCAGCGAAGGCTTACTGGGTTTGATATCCAGGTGAACCAGGCCAGAAGCGTGAATATATTTCAGCCCCATGGAGACTTGCAGTAAGATCTCTTTCAGCTCAGGTTCTTTGAAATAGTCTGCTGTCTTCACATTTTCTAAAAGCACATCTTGAAGGCTTCCACCTGCAGAGAACCAAATGTTTATGAAGGTACATCCAGAGAGAGCAAAGTCTCTTTTGACCAAGTCCATCTGTTCCCAGACCCACCCCCCCCCCAGGAGCTCTTACAATGGGTTTAAAAGGCATCTTAAGAAGTCAAAAAAGATCAAGAAAAGAGGGAACCTGGCAAATGCCAAGCGAGGTCTGTGCAGGCACACTGGTGCTCATGGGTGCCATGACAGAGACCCCATGAAGGAATTCACAAACACAAAACATAGAAACAAAAGAAAGTCAGAAGGGGCCTCCCAGGCCATCTAGTCTGACCCCCCAGCTCCAGCTGGCTCCACTTATGTAATCCCCAACATGTGGTTGTCCAAAGCTTCCATGGATTTCAAAGTTCAGTCACTTTGGAGTGGGGCAACGGAGACCCCCATGGGCCCAGCATCCTTACCATTGCAGTGCTCGTTCTGAATAATCATGTGATCATCTTCAGCCCAAGCAGAATAATAGCGCACAACATGTGGATGATGGCCAAGCACTGCATGGGCGTAGACCTCTCTCAAAGCCATTTGCCTGGAGAGAGAGAGGGGGGCAGGGGATGAAAAGAGGGACCCATAATTAAAACTCCAATATCATTGTCAGATTGGGAACTGGACAGGAGAGGGTAAGTGGAGACAGTAGTATGTGCAGGCAGACTTTTTGTTCATGAGAGTGCTCACTAAATGGCTAGAAAACATCTGGAAGGTGCCATACTGCTCGGGCGGGGGGGGGGGGGAGGTCATTCAGAATTTGCTTAACAAATTAACATTTCTCTTCAGAAGAATGTGATCTTGGTTACTTGAGATGTTTGTAGGCTCTCTTTTGGAAATACAACCCACATTTAAAACCCCATTCCACTGCTCAGACCCAGAACACCTCCCGCTCTGACTTAGGAATGGTTTAGTCTTGGCACTGGGTATAAAGAGAGTTCATTGATCGCAGCTTTTCAGGTCTAAGAGAAAGAGAGCCAAGGGTGGCGCCATATGCTAACAGCCATTTGGGGAGCTTTCTGTCTCCAGAGTTCTGATGAGAGCGGACCTTGTCTGTCCAAGGGTTTACACCAAGAGGGCTGACCCTCTCTCAGCTTCTTTCCTGCCAAATCCCATTTCAGAAGCACTCTCAAGGACCATATTTCAGTGCTGAAGGCAGAAGAAGCTGGGCAAAATGTACAAGCCTGTTTCAGCTTAAATCTCTTACTGCCGGTAACTGTGCCTTGGGAGAGGCATTTAGACCTTTTGGGGAAAAACTTCACAACACCTAGGAAGTCACCAAGGGGGGCAGCCAAAAAAAGCCAGAGAGATTGTCTCAGGAACTTCGGAGAGCTGGACTGGGATGCTGGCTGGGGCATAATGGACCCCAGGCCCATGGTTCTGCACCCCCTACTTTAAGCTGTGGTTCATTCTAGACAAGGTTTCTAATGCACCATCGCCACATCTTATTCACAGAATTGCAAGGGCAGGTTTCCAGGGAACACCTCTTCCCACTTACTGCTCTCCCAAAGCTTCATCCACTTTTTCCTTACTGCGGAAAATCCCTTTTGGAAGAGAGATGGAAGAGCTGTGCGGTGCCTACTGCTTGAGGCACAGGGTTCCTCCAGGGAGCGCCATGTGTGTCTCTATTAGATGCTCAGCTTGTAATATCTGAGCCTATTGCCATATATTTGCAAGTGAGATCAGCCTCCAGTGTCTTCCTTCTGAAGCAAGCAGAGCCCAGGAAAGTGCTGCAGCCCTACAGCTTCTACCTGCTTGTCCTAGTGGAAAAAGCATAGAAATACTGCAAAGCCAAATGTCTCATGTCAAGGCAAGATTTACAATATTTGGCACAGACTAAAGAGAGGCCATCTTGGAAGGATAAGTAGGGGGATGCTTGCTGGGTTGAGATAACAGTTTGAAAAAATAATGGTGATAGTCTAATCTACACTGGCCTGAGAGCACATTAGAATCTAATGTGCTCTTTAGCCAGTGTGTAGATTAGTACTGTTTCACCAGCTCCTGAAAATGGTAATGTCAAAAAACAGACACTGTTATTTATTATTACAGATGACTAAAGGCTGTGTAATATAGTTTGGTGCATTCAGAAGCAAATGTTGCCTTCAAAGCTCTCTTAGGAAGACTAGTTTGGTTGGCAGAATGGATTGCCTATTCTGCTCTGTATTCCCACCTCAAATTTGCTCTGGAAAACTGGAGAAATTTGGGTCAGGTTTGGTGCATGTGCAGAGGCAATCGGAGAATGGGAAGGCCGTGTGTGAGCTGAAGCCTTGTATCCCATGCAAATCTTCACTTATGGGGTGGGGGCGGCGAATAAAACCCACAGTCATAATCCCTCATGGTACGTATGTGTGTGTCTACTAAGTGAAGGGCAGTTGTTTTCTGGTTTTGCTTTGCACTGTTCACTTACTCATCCGCAGATCCAGCCAGGGGTCTCTTTGAGCGCTTGATGGCATAAACACACCCATCCAACCTTTTGATGCATTTGTACACAGAACCAAATTCCCCCACACCAATTTTCTCCAGCTCCAGGAACTCCTTCTGGTAGCGGGACACCATGTTGCTCTCACGTAAGACAAATCTCTGAGGAGGGCAAAGACAGACCCACGTAAGTTAAGGAGATCATACATGAGTCCTGGAGCAGAACTCGAGAACACCTTCTTTCAGATTTATGATTGTTTTCATAAATATATGCAGGCAAGTCCAAAATCACTCTTTGCTCAGAGAGTTTCCTATTATTTTTCTATTTGAAAATCTATAGAATTACCACCTTCTGAAAATTGTTTAACAAAGGCCTCAATCCAAAGGACTAATTTAGGGAAGTACAAGAGCTTGATTGCATACAGTGATTTGGGGATCTTCCATCCTTCCCCCATTTTCCACCCTGCCCATGTTTCCCAGGAACTGATGTACCCAGATAGCCTACCTCTGCTACTTGTGTAATATACAGCATCCAGACAAGAACCCCCTTCCTGCAGGAATTTGTTCAATTCCCCTTTAAAGCCATCCAAATTGGAGGCCGTTACAGCATCCTGCGGAGGTGAATTCCAGAGTTTCTGGGTTGAGCATAGCACAAATTTCAGTATAGTCTTACTAAACTGTGTGGCAGCTGAATGATAGGATAGAAAGTGCTGACCCTTCTGTAGTGGATCTACCCTAATTGGCAACTGTACTTCCGGATCTCAAGCAGAATTCTGTTCCTAACCCTGGAAGAAGAGACCCTTGAATAGGAAATGCCAGAGACAGAAGAGGAGCATAGATGTCTTCTGAAAGAGCTGTGGCTTCATTTATGAGTTCAGTCAAATGGCAATGCACCCCATTGTGAAGCTTTCCCAATTAAGCAGGGGGGTGGGGGACATGCTAAATGCTTGCTGAGAAGGAAGAAAACTTGGCATCAGGGTTTAAAGTAGAGGAGCAGAAGCTCAGAGCTGGGGTCAAATTTGGCTCCCCAGAAGTCCCCAAAAGGCCAATTTACCTTCCCTGATCCCACTCCTTCCTCCCAGCCACCAATCACTTGTGGTATCCCAGGTTTTGTGTTGTCCTCTCACATTCTGTAAGGTTAAACTGTCTCTGCCTAAGACTAAATTGCTGGCAGAAGGAGCTTCATGCTGAAATATGCTGGTATTTGGGCATTCTTGGCCCTGCCTCTTTCGACTGTGGCAGACTCACCACTGGCCCCAGCCTATACCTAATCTCCCAGAGCTTCTCTGAAAGAGGTTCTGCACTTTTGGCTTAAAGTTACAAAAGACACTCTTGGCTTTTTCCCAGAGGGAGGCTGGGGAGAGAAATCACCAGAGACAAGCCACACTGTAGACTCAGCCTGGTTTCTCTCCAGAAGAGGGCGATGGTGCTTTATCGCTTAAAAATATTTACTGGAAAGCAAAAAATCCATCTCATACTCGCTTGTGCGAAGTGACTCAAGGGCGAAGAAGCAGAGGAGAGATTTGTGCACCAGGACAGGAAGGACGGACAGCAGGAGATATTAATCTAATCCTGAGTAAGGTTCAGCACTTTCTCTCCCACCATGCACACCCTCTACCGAAGCCTTGTTTTCATTAGCTTTTCAATTAGGGGTTTAAAAAAAAATCCTTAATCTCTCTCTGGGTAATTAACACAGTCAACTGCAATAAGGATAAAAAATGACTCTGATCTGCACTTGCAAAAGCAGCATGAGAAATTGTCAGGCCTCATCTAGGATTATATCATTGCGGAATGCCAGGGACGGGGGAAATGGAATTCCTACCCCTCCATTCCAAATACCGATGGATTACAGAAAGCCAAATACCCCCCCACGCACATACACACCCTACACATAGAAAGCTACACACAGGGAGAAGACTTCTAGCAGAATATTTTCCTTTCCAACTTACTAGCTAGCTCCTTTCTCTTCAGTATGTCACAGCTTTCCATTTGCACACTTTGGTTTACACAGCAAAGAACAAAACACACACGTTGGTATTCAAAAGTGGTTCAGATTCCAGGAGAAGCTACTCCAAATGCTTCCAGTTTGCTCTTTTATCACACCAACTTCCTGCCTCCTTCACAGAATTTTACAAGGCAAGAATAACATCTTCCACTTGTAAGCTGTCTTTGTTTTTCCCATTGCTTCTTCCATCCTTTTCTTACCATAGAAAATTAAAAAAGACACAAGAACTGCGTAGTATCTCCTGTCTGGTTCCCACAAGAGCTCTGAGGATGCACTGCTTGCATAGGGATGGATAAAAGTCTATTTCCACCCAACAGTTATTTCAACACGGGCTCACTCGTAAGCCCATCCTCTCCTGGACAGCCAATAGTATAGCAGTTAGACTTTTGGACTGGGACTCAGAAGATCTGGTTTGAAGCCCCCATTCAGTCACCAAGTTCATTGGATGACTTTGAGCTAGTCACTGACTCGCAACTTAGCCTACCTCACAGGGTTGTAGTGAGGATGAAATGGAGAGAATGCCAACCAAGTAAGAGAACTTGGCTTCCATGCATGAGGAAAAGAAGATGGGATATAAATGTAATGATAACATATAAAAACAAATTAAACATAGAATCTTCATGAATATTTGAATTTTAAATACACGTGTCTGAAAGTAATTTTGCAAAGTACACATCTCTAAATGCATTTTTATTTGCTTTTTTAGCAGAGAATCATCTATTTATGAACATTTATGAAGTGTGAAAGTCACTGAATCACTAAATCCTGGTTCATGCATTAGTCATGGATGTGGAAATCATTTGAATTTGTATTAGAATTCGCTAGCCAAAAAACTATGTGAAAACCTTTGAACTAAAGTAATATGTTGATATGAAACAATTCAACCAATGTGAGTTTTATGGCTGAGTGAGGATGTGGATCGGTATCAGACATTTATTCACTGTACTGGATATATTGCTGCACATTTCAATGGGATTTACTCTGCTAAAGGGATGCAATGGCACAGTGGGTTAAACTGCTGAGCTGCTGGGCTGGTTGATCAAAAGGCTACCAGTTCGAATCTGCACAACAGGGTGAGTTCCCATTGCTCCGTCCCAGCTCCTTGCAGTTCGAAATCATGCAAATGCAAGTAGATAAAAAGGTACCACTTTGGTGGGCAGGTAACAGCATTCCATGCACTTCAGTGTTTAGTCATGCCGGCCACATGGCCACGGAGACTGTCTGTGGACAAATGCTGGCTCCCTCGGCTAGGAAACGGAGATGAGCACCACCCCCAAGAGTCAGACATGACTGGACTTTAATGTCATGGGGAAACCTTTACCTTTTATCTTTTTATGCTGTTTTAGGTACATAGGCACACCTGCAAATCAGACAAGGACTTCTGAATAAGCATGCCTAGGAGTGAGCAGGCTCTGCTGAATGCTTACAGTAACAGTATAATTATTATTTATTTATTATATTTATATCCTGCCTTTTTCCTTTCAAGGAACTCAAGGTGGCTTACATAGTTCTCCTCTTCCTCCCAATGTTATCCTCCAAACAACAACCCAGTCTAAGAGTCAGTGACAGGGCCAAAGTCACCAGTTGGCTCCATGGCTGAGTAGGGACTAGAACGCAAACTGCCTGAATTCCAGTCCTATACTCTTAACCACTACCCCACACTGGCTCTCACTATAATGCTTTTAAAATGTCATGCAGGCTACCCTAGGACTACCTTTGGCAATGAATGGTCCTATACACACAGTCATTGCTCAGTATTTCAGTCCTCAACATACTCTGTTACAAACCAAGGCTTTACTTCTCCAGGACCAAAAAGGACCGATATAGAGTCTACATCGTTGATTATGTAGCACTGACTCTTAATGTTTTCAGAACTGATCTATCACTTGATTATAGTAACCCAAAATAAAGAATATTCAAAGATATGGGAAAGGTGTTTTTTTCCTTTTTCACTTCGAAAAGTAGCTGAAGAGCTGGAGAAAATTATGACACATTTAGTTCAATTCAGGGAAAGTGCAATTCACGGAAGATTGGGGTTAGATTACAGGGAAGGACTGAAGTGACAATATTAAAAACATTCCTCATAAATTGGGACTGCTCTCCTAATGTTTTGAATGCTCTCTTCATTTATATATTTTTGCTTTTAACCATGTATTAGGATTGGAGCCTGTTGTTTAGCATTGTAATAACTACTGCACTGTAACTTTGTTCTCTTTTTCTCTCCTTCCTACACACTTTATTACAGGTTTCCTTTGAAATTGTCAAGATTACAGCATGTGTTCTGCTAATACTTCTTTTATCTAACATTCCAGATTAGTGCACTCTTTCTTCTCTTCAAACAGAAAGCTGCTGAACATAATGGCACTGCTACACCAAAGCCAACATCAGCTACTCACCTTGGCTGGCAACCCCTGCTCCACAGGACCCCCTTTTTGGCTAGGATCATCCCTAAAATGATAAGTTTAATTATATGAAGACAGAGCCTAGTGCAAACATAAGAGACACAAGCTTTCTTTTTCACTATTTAAATATTTAAGCACCAGCCTCAGGAACTATTCAGGCTTGATAAAGTATTTATACAGGCATTTCTGCTATAAGCATACAGAGACTGCAAGAAATTTCCTTCTTGAAATCATGGAGGCTACAGCCTGCAGATTGAGAGGTTCGTAGTCTAGTTCAGATCAATGCAGATTTTACATTAATGCACAATCCCCTGATATCTGGAGACACGGGAAGTTGTAATATGACAATTTAAGCTTCTGGAATTGGATCCCAGAATTGTGATATCCAAGACTCCTAAGCCTTGAAGGAAGCACTCAGCCAACTCCAGCAGATCCACATGCTTCAGTTCAAGCATCACCTTTTCCATCCTGCAGATGCAGGAAAAACTGGGGAAAGAGAAAAAGCAAGCTGCTCAGCTGGCCATCCATGCTTCAGCTCATGCACTGGTGCAATGTTGATCTCTTATCAACAGTGTGAGCCAGCAGGATCCGCAATGGCAAAACCTGCTTTCCCATGGAAGATCAGCAGATTCGATGTGCCATTACTCATTGACAATGTTCTAAAACTTACCACTGAGTATGTAAACCATTATACTCACCTCCTACAATGTTCTACCAGCTAATCACAGGTTTTAGAGAGCCAGTGTGGAGATAAGGGTGTTGGACCAGAGGCCTAGGAGACCACTTGGCCATGAAACTCATGGGTGACTTTGAGCCACTCACTAATTCTCAGATCCCTCTCTCACAGGGTTGTTGTTGTGATGATAAAATGGAAGTCTGCAAGCTGCTTTGGGTTCCTCACAAGAGGAAAAAAGGTGGCATATAAATGTAATGTGATCTAATAGCAACAGTAAAGGGTGGGATGCTCTTCCTGTTATTTAATACAGAGGAATACATAGAAACAGAGCGGGTCAGAAGGGGTCTCCTGGGCCATCTAGTCTGACCTCCGGCTCCAGCCGGCTCTGCTCACGACATGCCCACCATGTGCATGTCCAGCCTATCTTTGAACACCCTCACCGATGGGGCCTCAATGACCTCCTGTGGAAGTCCATTCCATACCCTCGCGGTCCTAACTGTGACATAGGGTTCCTCCTGCTTTGGAGGATGCTCCAAGGCTTCATAAGAAATATAAAGAGACTGGGTTCAAACAACATGATAACTGGTATTGTCTGAACCCAGCTATGCTAATAAGCCATGACTTACTATCCCTGAAGAATCCTTTGTTGTTAGCTTGTCAACTGCTGTGGTTTGTTACTGTACATGGGTTCAGACAACACAATAGCCCATGTTTCAACAGCAACCCACCGTTCAGTGACAACCAATGCTGAATCCATGCTTAGGCCTTCAGTCTGGTTTGTATTGAATGAACCCAGTCAGAGTAGTCACTGCAGTGAAACCTCTACCGAAACCCCAGAGGTTCAGTAGCCTTGGACAGGATGCAAAATATTGGCTCAGTATGAGTAACAAAACCAATCTCACTGCTTCTACACAAGACTGCTCCTACTTCTTCCTTGAAGCATATTTTTCAGCAACCTAATTTAGGGGGAAAGCTTTTTAACTTTTGCTGTCGTTAGGCAACAACAGGCCATACATTCTTGCTAATCTACTGCAACCAATTAGAATATTTTCTAAATACAGTAAGTGATACATAAATCTATGGACGAGGAAGAAGAGGGGGAGGAGAATATCATCATGCAGAGATATACCAGCAGATTCTGAGCTGCCTTATCAACCCCTGTAATAAGATATTTTAGTAAGACAACACTCACATCTTCCCTTTGGCTTTCCTCTTGTCATTGGGATGGAAAACCATCTGTCGATATGACTCGGGTGTGAATGGGTTAATGTTAACCAAAGATGTCTCCTCAGGGTCAGTGCAAGAAGTGAATCTCAAGTTTCTCATCCCTTTGGAGGGGAATTTGCGCACAGGTGAAGGGAAAGCTGTTTTGCTTAGGAGACTCTGAAGCACAAAGCACAAAGATCATCAATAAAGGATGTGCTAAACCACCAGAAACACACACCTGCATGACCTGCAAAAAAGGAAGACATTAATGATTGCTTTTATTTCCAACCTTTCTAATGCCTTGCAAAGCATGCAAAACACTATCTCATTATGAATTTTTAGTGCTAATGTGCATTTAAGGTGCAATCCAATGGTTGGCTGGGGCATACTGGGTATTATAGGCCTTGTTTTCCCTAAGCATGCACTTGTATGATTCTTATCATCCACCCATTATCCAAAAAGAGCACAGAGCAGCTTAGAAACATGTGCCAACAATAAACCATGAAATCATACTTTTGCATCAGAGAATATTAATAGTCATCTGCCTCAAAAAACAACCACCCTTCAAACCAACAAAACAGGAGCCAAATGCTTATGTAAAAAAAAAAAAAAAAAGCAACAGCAGCAGCCTAGCTGGTTGGTAACAAGAACAGTGGCTTGCAGAAGTATTCGTATATACCCTTTCACTTTTCCACATTTTGAAATGGATGTAATTGGCATTGTTACCACTTGAGGTTCACGTTGACACTCAACATTGTGAAGGTGAAAATCTTTTTTTATTGTGGCAAAAAAGTTAAGTAAACAAAAATAAACCTGGCATTGATGGCGTAAGTATTTACCCTGCTGGATTAATTTTTGGAAGAAGCACCTTAGGCAGCAATGACAGCTGTGAGACTTCTTGGGTTAGTCTCTATTGACTTTGCACATCTGGATGCTGCAATGTTAGCCCATTCTTCTTGGCAAAATTGCTCTGTCTCTGTCATGATGGATGGGGGCTGCTGATGAACAGCAGCTTTCAAGTCTTGCCACAGATTCCCGATCAGAGCGGGGTCTGGGTTTTCACTGGACCATTCTAGGACATCCAGGTTCTTGCTTTTAAGCCACTCCAGTTTTTCTCTGGATAGGTATTTAGTATTACTGTCCTACTCGAAGACAGCCCTTCACCCTAGGCTCAGGTCCCTGGCACACTGAAACAGATTTCCCCTTAAAACTGCCTGTATTTTGCTCCCTCTTCCCCTCAGTCCTGAACAGCTTCCTAGTCCCTGCTGAAAAGATAATTCCTGCAAGAGGAAGCTACCACTACCATGCTTCACCCTGGGGATGGTGTTCTCAGGGCAATGAGCACTGCTGGCATTCTGCCGCTCATCGTGTTTTGTAGCAAGGCCAGATAGTTCCATTTCGGTCTCCGCACAACCAGAGAACCCTTTTCACATGTTTGCTGTGTCTCCCACATGCCTCTTTGCAAGCTCCACCCCAGCTCCAATATGGGTTTGCTTTCTTCTTGCTGCTCACTCAGAAAGCCCAGCTCTGCAGAGTGTCAGGATGATTGTTGTCCCATGGGTGCTTTCTTCCATCTCAGCCATGGATCTCTCCAGCTCCTTCAGAGTTACTACTGGCTGTTGCTCTGAAAGCTCACAAGCAGGGGAAGAAATAGCCAGACAGAAGCCATCAATAGCCATGACAAGGTGCTCTCCATTTGAAACTGGAGGTTCAATTTTAAGGAGAAAACTAGGATGAGTACCACACCAGGAAAAGCCATCTCCAACATGCAGTGGTGCCTTTAAGCATGCCACTTCCAAGCCTGCACCTTGAAGTGATACAATCTGGTAATGGCCTTACTTTCTACTCAATTCTGCAATGGCTGCAGGTGCTAGGGGTTATAGTCCAACATACCTGGATGGGGCCAGCTTGGAGAAGGCTGCTGTATTGGGGGAGGGAAAAGAAACCTACTTTCCATGTAGGAACACCAAATGTACATCTATCCCAAGGTCAGAATTTCCAAACTCCATCACAGACTTTGCAAAAGGTTACTTGACTCATATTTGATTTAAAGAGAAATCAAGAGAGAGAGAGCTGCAAATGCCAGCCGAGTCCTCCATCATCTATCTTTTATCTATTTATTTACACCTCTCAAGAGCCAAAAGGCTGTCTTGTTATTATAGCCTGAAGAGTCACGACGTAGAACCTGGGATAAATAACTGGCAGAAGTTCCTTTGAATTGAATCCGAGCTGCCTCTGCCATGCTACATTCTGATGGTTAAACAGAGTTGTTCCAGTCTTCTGCAAGTTGGTAACCTGCAAACCCAGCATCCCCATTCCAGCATGTGCTGAATAAATTGTACTGGGGAAGGCTGAACTCTTTGATACCCAGCAGTTCATCAGAGAAAACAGGAGTGTTTCTCTTCCTCTTAAGGTTATCCTCCAAACAATCTCTTGAAGTAGCTTCAACTACCCATGATAACCATCACAAATTCACTAAGTGAACTTGAAGACTTTAAGAAGATTTGAACCAAGGCTCCTCCAGTCCACATCCTGTACTCTGAACACAACCTCTCGTGAGACTGGGGTGGGAGGAGAGAATTCATTTCCTATACTTATATCTTGCCTTTCTTCTTGCACAAGGATACATTTGGAGTAGCATAACAGAGCTGAGCTCATAGTCCTTCTATGCAAAAATCAATTTCTCATTTCAGAAGTCCAAGCATGAAGGGGGTTGTAAATCGGAACTGCTGCTGCTATTTTTGAAGCACTGGAATTCAGGCATCCTTGCCAATCTACTCCAAGAAACTGGCAAGGATTTCTGAATCCTGAACTGGCCAAACCTGGCTTGCAATGGTCCAGATCACATTCCTCTCTCTTTCCTTTGCTCTGGTTTCCTTGCAATGGCGGGGAATAGCCCACTTAAATTTTTGCTCCCAAGCATACCCCTTTATCTGTGCTTTATTGCCCAGTGGGAAGAAGCAGGAAATCAGCAGGGAGCAGCAAGTGTCCCTTCTCTCTGCTTTCTCACTCAACAAGCCAGCAAGCCCCAGTAACAACAGGAGGGCTGCGAGGTCTGGGTGATCAGGTGTGAGCTCAACAATGCTGCCCTGCTCCAATACCACAGTTCAAGTGGTACCAGGAAATGCAGAGCATCCTCCCACAAGATAGGTCCATATATACACTGTGCTGAGCCTTCCTAATGGAATGCAAGATGAATCCATCATGATGACTTGGCTTAATGCAGGGGTGGACAACCTCAAGAGCTGCATGGGCCATTTTAATCCCTTGGACCCCCTCCTCATGGGCCATAGCCCCCTTCAAAATGGCATTTTGTTTGATCTCAGGTAATTTGTCCTATTAGGGCTTTGTAGCAGCTATATAGCCCTAACATGGTCAAATCCAGCTTGCAAACAACATGGGCCAACTTTTTGAGACAGTCCCACAGATGCTAGTTTCTTTCTTTTTTAAAGCTTTTCTTTCAGAGGTGGGCAGTGCTCACTGTGGCGGGAGCACAGGTGGCTACTTCTGGTTTAAAGGCACACTTCTCCTCCTCCTACAAAACACTACTACACCAGGGTACATCTTTATGGACGCACTTGTACCAAACCAACCAAGGCAGAATCTTTTCTGGCAAATCAAGAGCTTCTCCAGTGCTGAGGATTCATGGACATGAAAGGGACAGATAAAACATGCGACACAGCCGGGGGTCCTGCCTGCTAAGACTATAGAAGTTTCATATTTGAAACAGTAGAATGCATTTTACACAGAAAAAAGGCATAAATTTATGAGTATTGTCAAAATGTCAAGCATGTTGAGCAGGATTACATTGTACGCCACATGCAGTTCGTTTACTTAGAGGAGTAGGATACACCAAGTCTTACCACCAATGCCATCCACCTTACCTTTGGGGTATTTGGGGTATCACAGAGTTGCAGTTTTTGCCAAGTAACATAGTGCAGTGGAGTCCCAGGGTAATCCTTCAAAGAGAGAGTTTTCTTTCTCAAAGATTCTTTGCATTCTCTCACAGGACTTGGCCACGACTTTGGAAGCCTCTGGGAGAGGTCAACTATTTGCCTCTGTGGAGTAACTGGGACAGGACTGGGCATTCGCCAGCTCTGAGACTTCCAGTTTTTCTGGGGGCTGCCATGTCTTAGTTCTTCCTCTTGCATGCTATTTTCTTCTTCCAACTCAGTGTCTTCTCCACAGCTGGAAAAATCCAGCCTCTGAATAATTTTGTTATTGCTGTTCCAGTCATCCATTGTGGCTAGAATGAGAAAAAGGCAAATAGTACAGACTAGACACAAACTTTTTGCAGTACCTACCTCAACCATGACCTTGGCAGTTATCCCAAGCCTGCTCCATATTTCTGCAAAACAAACCCAATTCTTAAAGCACCTTCCTTCCAGCTGTCCTAACTACTTACTTTCATGTAGCAAAAGGTCACAGGCATGACCTAGTTCTGTGACCTTTCTTAGGCATTAAGAGCTAGCTTTCAACTTTTACTCAATACATACAGATGTCCCTTTTGAATAGTCCCTTATGGAGTGGGTTGGTGGGAACACTGTCTATTTTAAAAGATTCATTATTCATTTTATTTACATTTATTTTAAGCTTTCTTTAAGGGTGGAATCAGTACATGATGTGGAGACACAGGAACAAGGGACATTCTATGGATCCTTATTGGGAAATAAATCCCATTGAACTTACTGGTACTTGTCTCCAAGGGAATATGAATCAGGAGGCGGCTGTAGCCAGGTTTCATATTCATTAAGCATAAGCATTCAGCCTACAGCTGTTCTCACACAAGGGTCTAAGTCAGTCAGTATACACAGAAACTAGCCAGAGAAAAGTTCCACGTAATAACTCTTTTACAGCGATCTCTAAACCCCAGAAGGAAGGCCATATGCTACAAGCAGATGCAAAGGCACACAGCCAGCTAGCCAGTGTTTTCTGACAAAACATTTTTCTGACTGGAAAAAAATTCCATCCCTTAGTAAATGCCCCACAAAATGTATAATGACTCTCACTGGTGCTGCAATACCCATTCAAAGGCAAGAATTAAAAGCACAAAGTAATTACCCCTACTTCCTGCTAGCTCCTTCCCAGTAAACCCACTGATGTGTGATGCATTCTGGGAGGGAAGAGCCTGGGAAATAGTGCTTAAGAGTAGCTTCTGGCTTATCCTGTGTTTTTATCATGGCCTATTCTGCAAGGACTTACAGCCACACAGTTCCTTCACAAAAGGCAAAGCAGGGAACATGAAGGCAGGAAAATGAAATTGCTGTTGAATTCATCTGCATTAAGTGGAGACACATTGACGGGCTGCTCGCTGAAGGGCCCTTGAAGGAGGAAATGGTAGAAAATGTGCTTTGCATGTAAAATGTCCAAGATTCAGTTCCGGTTAGGGAAAGTTCCCAGGAAGAAACCCCGGAGAAGTGCTGACAATCCTGTACTAGATGGACCAGTGGTTAGACTTGTTATAAGGCAGGAGTGTTGAACCTCTTTCTGCCCAGGGACCAAAACTCCACCATAGAGAAAACCTCAGGGACACATTCCAGTGTGGACAGTGCCAAAGACACAGGGATAGGAACCAAATACTGGTATAACTGATCATAAAGCTCTTATGGTCAGTAACTAAGCCTTGGAAAAGCTTTTCAACATTTTACAGTTGTGAAAAAACTGCATTAAAACTGGGAAACCATGAAATGGCAAAACTTGCAGGGCCAGATTTAAATACCAGGTGGGCTTGGCTTGGTCCCTAGGATTGAAATTTTGCTTGGTATAAGGCAATTTCTATGATGCTAATTTCTCCTTGTTAAAAGCATAGGCTGCATGATGAAAATCACACAGCACCTCCTAAATATTAAACAAATCTCCCAAGTACTGAATATCAAGAATCTAAAGTGAAGTAATTGCTAGATATTTGGTCACATCCACCACTGACCACTGTTTGTATTTTTATCTACCAAAGGGCAGGTGAGCTCCATTATGAGGAGTAAAATTTCTTCCATTGTAGAATAGCAACCTGCATGTGCACACAAAATAAAAACCTTATGGTTGTATAAGTACCACTAGAAGATACAAGGCCTGGCACACACCACAGCGATCCTATCCATACTTACTCAGAAGTATGCCCCAGAGTTAGTGTGAGCTGCAGCCCAAACTGAAGCTTCCAGATGTGTTAAAGATTTTATTCCCAGATTAATAAGCTTGCAACCCTACACCTAGTCATTGGGAAGTCCCATTCAACATAGTGGAACTCACTTCTAAAAATCAATAAGGATTATGCTATCAGGGTACAGTCCCGTGCACATCATCAATAAACATCATCTAACAGCCTGCAACTTGCAGCTCAATCCCATACATATTTGCTCTGCAGTCCTACTCTGCCCAACAGACCTTACTCACAGATTAGCATGGCTGCACTCCTAAACCCACTTACTACAGAGTACACCCCACTGAAGTATACAGCACTATATCCAAGGTGATCTATATTCTTCTCCCTCAGTCTTAAAGGTCACTTTATGTACCACAGCTGAGCTTAATCTACCTCATAAGGTTATTTTAAGGATGAAATGTCGGTGGTGGTGGGGACGGTCCATAACGGTGTATAAAACTGGCCTGTTTACATGAGATTTTTTAAAAAGTGCACTTCCTAATCTATGTTCAACTGCTTAGAATTAAACGGCATAATCCTACAAAACAAAAAAGTCCTACAACTCCCAGAATTCCTGAAGCAGACATTTTGGCTTCAGAATACAGGAAGCCGAAGTATTTTTTTTTTAATTTAAGCATGCATTGACTTGCACCAACTGTATATATATTAAAAAGAATAATCTCTGCATTTGTCTACTCAGAATTTAAGTGTTCTTAACGTCTATGGGAAGCTCCCCCCAACAAGTGCTGGTATGAGTCCATTATCAGAAGACCTTTCAGAGGTACTTTATAAAAGCCAGCCCATTCAGAAAGAATTCAGTTTGGGCTTACTCTCAGGTAGGCGGATAGTGGCTGTCGCAGTTTTTTTGCACGATTTTCAAAGTAGGGTTTACATCTGGAATATGGCAGCATAGGTTCCTGCTCTCAGGTGCTGCGATCCAGTGCATGCTTATTCGGGAGTAAACGGAGCAGAGCAGGGCTTACTTCCCAGTAAGGTGCTCGAGCGGGAAGAACTCCCCATTCTAAGTTAGCGCGCCGCATCCAGGATCGCAGCCTCCCGGCGGCGCCTACGCTTGCCCAGGACTGGGACGCCCAGCGCGCCTTCCCCGGGCAAGCCAGGCGCGTCAGGTGACAGAGACGGCGCAGGGAGACCTCTCCGACTTCCCTTTCTCGGAGCGGCCGGGCGAAGCCGGCCGGACGAGGGCGGAGACCGGGCGTTTCCAGAGGCCGCCAAGCGCCGCCCCTCACCTCGGCGCGCCGCAGCTGGCTGGGCCATGGTGGAGCAAGCAGACGACGCGCCGCTTCTGTTCTGGGCCGAGGGCCCGGCCGTCTCCTTGCCAGAGCCGGTCGAGCCCGGCGGCTGGCGGGGCTCTTGCGCCTCCTCGGCATGGGGAGGCGGCAGCAAGGGCGAGCCGGGCGGCAGCCGTCCCGGGGGGCGCCTCCAGCAGCTGCGGCAGCCGGAGCGCGAGCAGGTGGAGGAGGACCAGATCGTGGCGGTGTTCGTGGTCACCTTCGACTCCCGCACCGGTAAGGATGGCGACGGCGGCGGGAACCAGTGCACACGACCTCCCACCGTTCCGCTCGTTTTTCTGCACTGAAAACGAAACCTTGGGTTTTGCACCCACCCCCTTTGCATTCGGCTTTGCGCGCGATGGCTGGTTGCTTCTGCAGCAACAACCTCCTCTCTCAGAGGTTGGATGGGGAGGGGGGGGCGGGAGTCATGTCTCTCTGACCATGTGCAGAGCGCGCTTTCTTTCGCCTCTCCATGTAAGTGAATTGCAGCGTTCTGTGCGATTCGAGGCCTCGGTTTCCACGTCGGAGGGCGGGACTCGTCTGATATTTACCTTTCCCTCAGGTTGGTCATAAGGAAGGATGTGCTGGCTTAATCCCACTGGCTCATAATACATGGAGAATACCTCAATGTAGATAGAGGGTCCTCCGCCTGTGAAGAGGATTCACACCTGTTTGCTCTTTGGATTTCCCCAGAAGACAAGTGGACTCCCCCCCCCATCACACACACACGTGCGCACGCATACACATATGTTCTCCTTTTATTTTTATTTATTATTTTTCAATTTATATCCTGCCTTTTTCCTACAAAGGGCTCAAGGCAGCTTACATCATTCTCCTCCTCCATCTTATCCCCACAACAACAACCCTGTGGGGTAGGTTGGGCTGAGAGTCTGTGACTGGCCCAAAGTCACCCAGTTGGCTCCATGGCTGAGTGGGGACTAGAACCCAGATCACCTGAGTCCCAGTCCCATGCTCTTAACCACTACACCACACTGGCTTTTCATAGAAACAAGCCTCCCCTGATTGTCCTCTGCTTCCTCTTTAACCTTTCACGAGGGAGATTTCTCTAAAACAACCTTTCTACATTTGGGGTGACAGGGATGAGTCCAATAGATGCTGCACTACAATTCCCAGCCCAGCATGATCAATGGCTTGGGATGATGGGAGTCATGGTCCAAGCTCATTTAGAAACTGAAGGTTAGAAAGGCTGCTGGAAGATTTATTGTTTGATTTGAATCCCACCTTTCCACCAAAAAAAGGTACTCCAATTGATTAAAATAGAATAAAAATGGACACAACTCTAATTATACAGTTAAAACAAATAATTACAAACAACCACAGCAATACATATCAAGCTCTCAACCCAACAGACCCACTTATAGGCCAAAGGTGTTCTTGGATAAGCAAGTCTTTGTGTGCTCACAGAAGGGCAACAGAAAGGGAATGAACCTAGCCTTTTTTGGAGGAAGTTTGGCTACTAAAAAGTTGAACCACTGGGTGCAGCCACTGAAAAGGGCCTCTTTTGATCTCTAACAAATACACCTCAAAAGAAGGCCCTGACCAGGGTATCTTAAGAATCAGGAAGGCTCATTATGCAAGTAAGTGCTCTTTCAGTTAGTCTGGCTGTTACCAGCACTTTGTATTTTGCCCAGAAACAGAAAGTAGCCAGTGAGACTGGTGTAACAAGGAAGTCACATCTTCTCCATAACTGTTCCCAGTCAACAGTGTGGGCTGCAGCCTTCTGGACCCACTGAAGTTTCAGACCAGTTTTGACAGCAGCCCCATGTAAGGTCTGTTGCAGTAATCCCAATGGAAAGTAATTGAAGCATGCATGACTCTGGTCAGATCAGACATTTTTAGGAATGAGAGCAAGTGATAAGGCATGTGTGGACTAATACCATCTCCATTCCCTGCATTTGGAGGAGCATCTGCCAGAGGTAGTAGAGCATACACTTCAGCCCGTAGCATGTACAGCTGCAGCTCCTGGATAAAATCCCGGGCTGGCATCAGAGGGAGATATGGCTGGGCACCCGCCAAGGGCCCACCCTCTTGGGCCTGTGGCCAAAAGCAGCCTGGAGTTGTGCCTCCTCTTCACTGTTGTCACACTGCCTCTCGCTCTGGTCCAGACAGCAGTAACAGTGAGGGGAAGCACCCATCCCATGACCTGCTTGCTTGCTGGTTCTCAGCCTGTCAAGCAAACTAGTGCTAGCACTGATGAAAAAGTGTGAGAGGCAGGAGTAGCCAGAGACAAAGGCAGCAAGAAGGCAGACTCATAGATGAGGAGGGGCACCATGGGTTTCCTGCCCTCAAAAACCTAAAGCAAGCTCTGTTATGCTCCCTGGCACCTGGAACAGTCACTGTATATGTGCTCATCCTGTTCAGCACCTTTCGAGACCATTGACTTTGATCTAAGATCTTTGGGGGACACAGATGTTGAATAGGGCCTCCCCAAGGCATTTTGGTGTCTGGTGTGGGAAGTACATGTGTCTCTCCATCCTGCTCTGAATGGCGGCATCTTTCCACGTCCATGAGTACCTTTTCTTTCTCTGGACAACATACCCATGTCCAAGAGAGCCTTTGCCTATTGACCAGTATTAAAATGAAGTAAGTAAATAAATTTCCAGGAATCACAGCTATCCCATCCCCAAGCAGGTGGGTATATTTGGATGGACACTGTGAGCTTAGCAGTTCTATCCTAGCAGAACTGACAGTATTGTTCTGCACGGACTGTCAGAGTTTGGAAGATAAAAGCTCCTTGGTAGAAGAGCACATTTCTTCAGGATTGCTGATGCGAAAGAATCCATGGGAATTCTAGGCCTTGCCTCACTCCAAACTCCTGAGCCTTCCCTGTGCTGAGTATTAACTAGGTCCTCAAGGAAATGTGCTGTTCCTTTTCCTCCCTTAAACTTTGCCTGAAATGCAAGAGTGTAAACATCACCCAGTGAGATAAGGTCTGTATGTGAAGTGTGAAGCCTTTGTCCCCTTCCCAGTATTCCCGCTTTTGTAACTGTATTGATTATGCTCAGACAAGAGTAGGAAACACATGGCCATCCCGACAATGTTGGCCTCGTAGTTCCTACAAGCCACCATAGCTATTGGTCAGAGATGAGGGACTTTGGGGTCAAACAACGTCTGGAGGAACAGAGTTCTGTGTTAGAATTTGTTTACCTATATATAAGAACCCTTCCCCTGCATCTCCTGTGTTAGTAGAGCATAAGATCACTCCATGCAATTATTTGGTGGTGGAATCAGGACCGGCAAATGGACCTGCATATTGTCACAGCATGTCACTAGTTTACAGGACTCACTGCCATGAGACACAGTGATGGTTGCGGTCTTAGATCAGCCTTTCACCACCTGATGTCCTCCAGGTGTTGTGGATTATGATTCCCAGCATTCCTGGCAATTGGCCGTGATAGCTAAGGCTTATTTCGATTTCGATTTTCAATTTATATCCTGCCTTTTGCAGTTGAAGTCCAAAAAACCTGGTTGAGGAGGACTGGTTTAAATAAGAGATAGTAATAGTAATGTTATGGTGGAGAGGCCTCTTCTCAATCTTACTTTCACAGATAAAGATGATGCATTGAAGAATCTTTTCTTCAAGGATGTGTTAACCATTACATGCAATGGTAAGCTGGAATTCTGGTGATCCTAGTTTATTGCACCTCTGACTCCCCCTTAGTTTAAATAGTCCTTGTGGTGGAGATGCTATCAGGAGTAGAATAGTTAATGCCTTCACTGAAGTAAAGTTGTGGACCTGATGCTCCCAACAAAGCCAGGAGTTGTCAACCCCAAACAAACCCTGGTTTGTGCTTTTGGCTCCTACTGAACAAAAAAGGCCTGGAGGACAGTTTGGAGGACACTCTCAGCTTTTGATTCCTGGTTACAGTAGTCACTCCCATTGCAGCAGGAGTGAACTGGTTGCCTGTATGAATAATACAAGCTTACAGCTCATTCCTAGTAAGACAAGATTCTGTGGAATCCTGTCCTATCACTGCATGCATTATAGCCATTGCAAGCTAGAACAGTCTGATTGTGACATCTTAGCTGACAAGGGAAACCACTTGGCACGTGCTTGGAAGCACCTATCTGTGTTAGTCCATGTATTCCTTTATATGCAAAGTGCTGGTTAATGTTTTGCTCTGGGAAATAGATCCTCAGTAAAAATGAAGAGACTCCTGCGAGTCCCTTGGACCACAAGGAGATCAGACCTGTCAGTCTTAGAGGAGATCAACCCTGACTGCTCTTTAGAAGGCCAGATACTGAAGATGAAACTCAAATACTCTGAGAAGGAAGGACTCACTGGAGAGGAGCCTAATGCTGGGAACAATTGAAGGCAAAAGAAGAAGGGGCCGGCAGAGAATGAGGTGGCTAGGTGGAGTCACTGAAGCAGTCGGTGTGAGCTTAGGTGGAGTCCGGGGGATGGTGGAGGACAGGAAGGCCTGAAGGAATGTTGTCCATGGGGTCGTGACGGGTCAGACACCACTTCGCAACTAGCAAGCAAGCAAAAAATGAAGAACAGCTTCTTTTTAAGGATAAGCAGAACAGTAGAAGTCTTCATTGCAGCATTTTGGTGATGTGAATTTTGGAGTATTTGAAAATTTCTCCTTTGTGTTGTGGTTTCCTTTACTTGTTTCATGGACATGTCTCAAAGTTTCAACAGAGCCGAGGTGTCAGTTGCAGTAAACTCTGTGGAAATACTCGTGGCCAATAGCTGCATGATGATGCTCCTTTCAACACTACCTGTTTATGCCTCATTGAAACGAGTTTGTCGCAGTAAAATTGCAGTCCTGTGTACACTTGCATGGAAGTAAGTGGCATAGTGATTAGAATCTTGCACTGGGACTTGGAAGATCTGCATTCTAGTTCCTTGTCAGCCATTATTTATTTATTTATTTAAAACATTTCTATGCCGCCCCATTCGCCGAAGCCTCGGGGTGGCTCACAACATAAAATTAAAATATAATATGATGCTCTCTAGGTAACCTACCACACAGGGCTGTTGTGAGGAAAAAATGAAGAGGAAGAGGAGGATAATGTAAGCTGCCTTGGGTTCCTTGCAGAAGAAAGCAAGCTATAAATATAATAAAATTCTTTGGATATTATATGACAGTCACACATGACACAGTAACCTGGAACAGGTTAATGCAGATGGCTTGTTCTAGTTTGGACCCAGTCTTGATTCTAGGATGATCCTTCATGTACCTATGGCTCACCCCTCTGCCCAAACGCACCCTTGTGTCTGACTGTGCCACAGTTGAATCACATATGTACCTTGGAGTAACGTTGAGCAGCATCTTGGTTTCCTGAAGCTTGCTCATAAAAGCTTTGTTTCAAGAGTACCTCTCTTGCATGGTCCCAAAATGTCTTGCAAATTCTGTTGCCTCATGATGCAAAGCCTGCTCAAGTTGATTATGAAACTATAATGAATAGGTGTGTGATGACCACTGAGTGTGTGTTAGGATGTTGCTTCATGTTTATCTGAAATTGCTATATGGTGGTGTTTACATCATGTGGCTGCCAATGGAGTAGACATACTTTCAAGATGGGGTGGATGAGGACTAACTCTCCAGTGAGGAAGTTGCTAATGCAGGCTGTCTCTCTTCCCCCCTCCACCAGAAATACTTGGAAGGTGACTTCAGACTTGTTATTTGTTCAGTGAGATTTGTTCAGTTGACAATTACAACAGCCTTGTAAGAAAGCCAACAAAAGTTGCAAGCTAGCAGAAGATTTCACCAGAGTGCTGTGTAGCAAGTAGTCCATGTATCTTTGCTGGCCACAGAAAAAGGTTATGCCCATTCTCTGCCTGGAAAGGCAGGCTTCTCGCTTTTCAGCAGGATTTTAAAAAGCTATTTACCAAGCGTGCTGGCAAAGGAGAGACAGATCATTGTGGTCCTTCCTTTGCCTTCCCTCTGCATTTCCACGCTGCCTGAAGAGGAAAAGCTGTTTTCCTTCCCCTGCGCTTTGCATGGAAGCCAAGTGGGTTGTTGGAGGGAGGGAGGGAGCAGGTGGAACTCCTGGTTGCTTGGGATCATCAAGTCTGATTTACAAAGGAAAAACTTTTGGGACCAGCCCTACCATCACTCAAATGGCAGACACTTGGAGGCAGCGGTAAGGTGCTGGAGATGGGAGCTGGTTGTCCAGCATCCCCTATGCTGTCCTGCTGAATAAAGAGTTAACTGTCAGTCCAGTTAGCATCTGTGTGTGAAGGAGGACCAGGATGCTGCCATCTTTCCCTTTAGCTCAGGAAGCTAAATGTTTTGGGCCAGCACTGATTGTGCCATTGTCAAGTTCTAGAATAGAAGTTCCCAATCTTTTTGCATTGGTAGGCACACTTGGGAATTAGAGAAATTGTTGAGGACATCAGCACAGAATGCCTAATTAGTGGATCACCACTTTGATGTCTATTTGTTGTAGACATTTTGGGCTGTGACTTAGGAAAAAAATCCTATTTTAGGTTTACTGGACATGTCTCTTTAATAAGGGAGTGTATAATTGAGCTAATTGCTGGTGGTGCGGTGCAGCTATTTGTTTAAAATAAGCTAATGCTTATTTTAAACAAATGTTTTGACAGAGTGCAGTAGTTGTTTGTTTTTGGGAGGAGGCTATTTTGCAGATAAAGTTTGTACTGGAACAGCCATTAATATTCACTGAGGTGCACACTCTTTAAAATTATTTACCTGTTTCATGGAGATCAACAAATGAAAGGGGAAATGGATTCTCCTTTTGAGTGCTGAAAGACGGATACCACAACGCCGGGACATTAAGTGCTCACATCTGCAATGCTATGGAGTGAAGACTTTGCAATGCTTTCAGTATATGAACGGATGGCGTATAGTTGCCAACTTCAAGTGGATACTTAATGTGGATATTTGATTCACTTTTGTTGAAGCCTATGTATACTTGCTAGAAAGTTATATGCATTTCTTATAAATCCATGAACATATATAAAACATGGGGACAATAACATTTAAAAACTAAAGCTTTTTTTTTTTTTTCAAATGTATGCAGGCTCCACACTTGGGTACTTCTTCACGGGCACAGTTTGAAGTGCCCACAGGCACTGCATTGGGGATCCTTGTGTAGGATGTTTGGCTTGCATTTCTAGCAAGTTATAATTGGTGGTTGCCACTGATTTCCCCTCTCTTCTCCCCCTTGTTAGGGATGTCTGTCTGTCGGCAGCTTCCAGGACTCTGGCACTGCTGGTGTCTGCCATAGGCCCTTCTCAGTTCTATTTTTTCCTGGTCTAATATTGACCTGGTAACTGGATATTTCCTTTTCATTATCCAGAAGGCCCTGGACAGAGAGTAGTTAAACTCAGCTGCACAGCATCTCTTGGAGTGCTAGAAATGCAGCCTGTCAAGCCCAGCAGGATCCTTGACAAAGGAAGGGAGCCCATCAGAGGACACCTTGTCCATGACCCTCTCCAACCTGGAATTGGCAAAAGCAGCTGAAGATTCTCACTCTGCCTTAGCTTTCTTTAAAGACTGCAATTCCAGTGTAAGCACAGTCCCAATCTACCAGCCCTCCTCTTCCCATACCTGGCTGGGTATTCCTGCCTTGTAGAGTCTGAAGACATGCTGTTCTGAGCATCACATCCCATTGGAAAGAGGAGTGTGGGTGAAGAGTTGGGAGCCAGTCCCATGCTGGGTGGGAGACCAAGCATGGCTCAGAGGCTCTGTGAAAGCAGCCCACATGGTTAGTCTAGTTAAAATCAAGAGATAAGCTGAAGCAGGTGTTTAGCTCAGTGTCAGAGCATCTACCTTGCATGCAGAAAGTCCCAAGTTCATCCCTATCATCTGTAGGTAGGACTAGGAAAGAATCCTGCCTGCAACCCCAAAGAACTGCTGGCAGTTTATAGATATGGGCAAGGTGGACCTATGCTTCCTAAAAAACAAGGAGGTTCAGTTGTCCTTGTCCTGATATACATGCTTTATTATGGTGTAATAATTGTGGTTTTATTATTGTGCTGACAGCCTAGGAGCAATTCAGGACACTGAAGTTAACACTGGAAATCTTGAGTTTTCACCTTTTGTGACCTCAGCAGACATCGTGTACTTTGCAATCACAAGAACTAGAAACTTGCATTTAGGGAAGGAAAACAGAAAGGCAAGCATCTGGGGAAGCGGTGTTCTCTTCTGGAAGATCATGTTTAGTTTTTGCTTCTGTGGGTTCACAGCATGAAAAAAAACTGAGATCAAATATGCATTGTTTATATTCTGGAGTAGGAATTAGCACCTGCCATGCTGGAAGGCACTGGGGCAGGGGATGGAAAGAAGATGTGGTGAAGAGAGGATTACAGTAAATTGTAAAAAGTGTGTGTCCAGTTCATTTGTACATACTTGAGCTTCGTTTCAACAGGGAGTGAGCTCTAAAAGAGGGTGAATTCTTCCCTGTTAGTGAGACTGGCTGGCAATAATGCAAAATGTGTATTCCTGGAAAACAGCAGGGTGGGAAAGGTAGGTAAAGGCAGAGAAAGACAGTAAAGGCAGCATCACAGTATATTCTAGGCAGGGAGGGACAATGATTAGACTGCTGAGGATGGTGGAGTCAGAGGTGCAAAGATTTTGGTCTGGAAGTAGGGTGGATAAAAATCAGTATTCTTTAAAAAAAGCCAGAATTAAAACTTAAATTGTGTTATTTTACATTTTAAAATAACAGGTTCAATTTAATCACAAGTGTGCTAAGCGTGTGCTTACAGTTTCATACAGGTGGAGTGAAATGGAACATGAGCATTAACTCCAGTTTTTTAATTTCATGAAAATGGCTCTGTCTAGCCTTACTTTTAGCTGATGCCTTTCAAAATTCTAGGTATTCAGTTTCTGTTTCTCTAATGAAAACCACTCCTGCAAGATGCAGCTTGGATAGTTTTGTTGTTGTCCTCTGCTTAAGTAGAGGTAGAACTGGCCTAAACAAAACAGAAGAATTTGTTAAAATAGAAGGTTGGTGCATGAACTAGAAAACTAGAAAACAAAAGTAGCCATGTGGGCCAGAAGGGAAAAAAAATCAAAAGAGGCTCTTTGAAGGTTACTGAGGAAGCTTTCCATGATTTTTTCTAGTTTGCAGAGCTGCAAAATGATAGAATAAAGAGTCCTTGAAAGAAGGGATACTTGAGAACTCCTTTGTCCTCAATAATGGATGTAGTTGGGCTTGCTGTGTGTGCCAACTTCAAGCTCAACATGAGTTTAGTATCCATGGGTAAGCAGTGCCATTGAAAGCTTGTATCATGGTTTATGGATTTCTCTCTTGCCTAACTGCACAAGCAATCTATTATTTGTTAATTGCGCAAATAATGAACGCATTAAACCTACAACGAAGTCATAAAAAGATGCCGGTTCTTGATAAAAATGTAACAATCCAAGGCTAGTTAAAAATGTCACGTATGCAAGCTAACAGCAGATAGTCAGTTTATGAATTCTGTACACTGCTTTTAGCCTCTTCTAGGCAATATCAGCTAACTCATCTTTGACCACAATTTTGTAGTTAGCACAAGTTCTCCTTTTTCACTTAATTGAAAGTGCTGCTGATGCCACAGATTAGTCACACCGTGAAGGAATCTTCTTATGTTCCACAAGCATGCTGTATTGTTAATGAACAGCTCAGAGATCAGCTTGGCTGGGCCTCTGTGTATCTCTTAGACAGAGCAGTATTCTGCTGCATTTTTTGATGTGATACCAGATCTGAAGACCTCCGATGCAGTAAATGCACAGATGTTTCCCATATGTATTCCAAGACCTAGACTCTTCTGTCAAGGTAGAACTTACACTAATACCACATATTGCAGTCTTATTTTAATGTAATCCTTTCTCCAAAGAATTGCATCCAATGTTAGTCTAACTTAATCCACATTCATTCCAACTCTAAGTAGAACTAACATTGGAAACATCCCAGTATAACGTTATGCAGAATGCAGTTGTACAAGTATCAGTGGAGCAATTTATGGGAAGATCTCATCACTGATCACATCCACCCCTTAAAATCATACAGAGCTCATGTGTTCCTTAGAACCCCTTTAGCAGAGGTAGACACCCTGGTGCCTTCTAGGTTGGACTACAGTTCCCATAAGTTCCAGCTGGTGTGGGCAATGGTCAGAAAATATGGAAGCTTAGTCTCTTAAACTTCCCAATATGGTAAAATGCCCCATGGGCTCTGGGTGCTTTGTTAATCATGCCAACTATCCACCTTTGTTGGGTTCAGATGACTCGAGAAGCTACAAGCAAGGTTGAGTTATGGAGTGGGTGCCCTTGAATCAAAAAGATTGTGTAAACCTGGCCTGTTTATTGACAATGCATTTGAGTAGCCCCAGCGTTACTTAGCTTTAGTAGGGCGCTGCAGGAGGAAGAGGAGTGAAGCAGCCATCGAAACGGCATCAGTCTCTACATTTTCTGTGCAGGGTTCAAGGGCAGAGGTGTCGAACGGCATGCCGCCTTTCATAGATACAGTGCCCCAGAATGAAACAACATTGTTTGAAATGTCTGCCGCTACGTCAGCCTTCTTCTTCGGTCTGGTGCCCTGGGGAAGGCTGACCTAAGTCAACATCAAAGGGAGCACAACGGAAGTCCCAGGAAGCGTCTAATTAAGCCAGGAGCTCACTTGGCGTGCCTTACCTCTCCCAGCTCAGTTCGTTCTGCAAGCATTGTGGCTTGACGAGTCGTTGCCTCTCCCATGGGGCCTGACCATCTGTTTCAAACCATCAGCTAAACATTACCTGCATTTGTCTGGCAGGCCACCTGACCACCTTGCTCAGTGAGCCAGAAGTGGGTGACGTGGCAAGGAACTGAAGGAGGGAGGAAAGATAGGAATCGGTCAGGCAAGATGCTCAAGCAAACAAAGGAGTGACTCCATGTGGGCATGGTGTTGGGGGAGGGGAGTAAATGGTGAGAGAGGAGGAAAGGGGGAAACATGGCTGGAAAGAGGTCCGTCGCCTGTCCCTTTCCATGCACCTTCAGCTTCACGCCATGCATTTCAAGAACTCATTATTCTTCAATGCCAAAGTTGCATTGCTCTTTTTGATTTGGAATTTGTTAATATCTTTTTAGCCTGCCAGGTCTTATAAGGCCTGAGGGAGCAGCAAAATATTTAAGCACACATGCACACCCAGAGGCCTGGGGAATGTTACCTTTTTTAATTCAACTGAAAGCCTAGTAAATAAGACCATGCCAATGCCTCACCTGCAGATTTATTTAGTTTGGCCTGTTTCTGGCAGGATTGCAAATGGGTTTGTTCAAAAGTAAGTCTGGCTGTCCACATGAAACTTTTATTTTCACCTGCTCATAATGTCTTTTCTCCTCTGACTGTCTAGGGAATACTCTAACACAAGGCAGAATGTAATTAATTTATTTGTTTTCAGGAAGAGGAAAGGGTTGAGATCTTTTGGCACTCAAGTGCCCTTATAGCCTTATGGCCTGGCCAGTGGTCTGGGATAATGGGAGTTGTAGTCTCAAGCATCTGTAGGACCCCAGTGTACCTCTTCCTGCTTTAAGGGGTCCTACTATTTGAGTGAGGATTATACTGCTTAGCTGGATTAAGTACCAGGTCCTCTCTCTCCAGACCAGAAGAACTGTAGAACCTTGCAAAGCTCCCCCCTCCAGTACCTTGGGCCATTTACTGCAAATATAGGAAAACTGCTGCGTTTTTCTCTGCCTTTACCTTCCCATTTGCAATCAAGATTAGATCCTCATTTACAACATTTAGAGATGCAACAGAGGGCCCCACCTGCTGTCTTCTCCAACCTGGTGCCCTCCAACCCCCAATGGGAATTGTTGTCCCACACATCTGAAGGGCACCAGCTTTGGAGAGGCTGCCTAGCAGGTTGTCACCATGCTCCACACATAGACACGCATTGACATCAGCACTGCCTCTATCTCCATTCCCATCCATTATTTGTTTTAGAAGTATTTGTTTTATTTAAGACAAACACAGCTCTGGAGGCAAAATAGAGCCCCAGGCACCTGTGAGTTTCTGTCTCAACAAAGGCATTCGTCCTCCATCCCTCCCCCCAGCACAACATTTGTTTCCAAAGCTGCCAGCAAATTGATGTTTACTCCTGGAGTCTGGCCCAACATTACTTAGCTCAAGGTGTATTTATGGTTGGAACATTTCCTGCCCCTTTTAAGCCACCACACTTACCTGTAAACTCTCCGGAAAGCATAAAAGTGGATGTCCATTGTAAAACAAGCAGGCAGACAAAAACCTTTCAGCCTGAGGGCCAACCTCCATTTTGGAAAGTTTGTGAGCAGGGATATATTCCATACTGAAGGCAAAAGGAACAGGACGCAAACCAAAATATAGCAGCTCTCTCTATTTTGCTTAAAGGTCTTCATGCCATTAACTAAGCCTTGGAGAGGTATTTCAGCCTTTTCAAATAGGAGAAAATGGAAAGCCCAAACACCGATTGTTGGAGAGAAGGGACAGAGTCTTCCTGGGGCTCCTGGAGGGTTGGATTGGGGCCCTTGGCCTGAAGTTCTGAACCCCTGCAGAAGATCTATGAGTGGCAAAATGCCATCTCCTGTATCCTCTCCTGCACTGAAGGTAGTAGTGGGCAGTGGTATTATGAACGGAGTTGAACGAGAGCCTTGTATTACATTTACTAGATGCACCAGAGAGAGGCTTCACTGGGGCATTGTGGGAAATGAGAATGGTCACTCACACCCAGCTAAAAGCAGGGAGACCAGGGCTGGAGTCAGCATAACAGTGGGTTCTGCTGGGGTTCTGGGACCCTGACGGCTGCCCAAGCATATCTCATGCTGGTGCCCAGTCTGAGAAGAACCGAGGCTCAATAGCCAATGTCTCTGGAACCATAGGAAGCCATTGCCAGTCCGGACAGACAAGACAGAGCTCGGCTCTATAGAAGAGATCTTTCTCTGTTCCCACTCTGTTTCCCAAGGCATTTTGCTAACGTCACAAATTAAACTTCTGCCCTTTAAAGGGGGATCAGCTCTAGAGCTTCAGGCATTGAACAATATAGAACTGTATTAAATAAGAATTTGCCCTCAGATGCTTGCGTTTAAGTAGTAGAATTTTATACATTCCAACAAACTTGAGGAACAGATAAGATTTATTGAGGAGAAATGAACTTTCTGGGGGCAAGTATGCAAGTCTATTAATAACCCAACTACACTGGAGCTGTTTCAGCAGCTTCCCTTTCAGAACACCAGAACTCTGAGGAATATGTACATCAAAGGACCAAGTAGTGGATTCTGGGAAGGAACTGCCTGAGACCCTGGAATGCTACTTGCAGTCGGATTACTTGGATGGATAGACAAATGGCCTAAGGTGTAGAAGGAATCTTACATACAACAGTGGCACTTCCCCTGAAGATAGTAGTTGTCCCATTGACTTCACTTGGCTGGCTTCCAGATGTGTTGGATTACAGTTCTCATCAGCCCCTGATGAATCGTGCAGGTTGGGGATGATTGGATGTGTAGCCAAACACATTTGGAGGATGCTGACACCCCTCATCACCAACAAGCATGACTAATCGAGGGAGGGCTGATAGGAGTTGTAGTCGAACAGAAGGCACCAAATTGAGAGGAGGCTGATTTAACCCATAATCACAGAGAGCTACATGGGGCTTGTTCTTCACCCTGTTCTAGACAGGGTTGCACTCCCCCTAAGGGGCAGGCACACAGTTTGGGAGAGTCCTTGACCCAGAGCTATCTCTGGAATCTCAGGTGGCTGCTGAGCACCTTCCACCAGCTTCAGCTGGTCCATCAGCAGCATCCTTACCTGGAAAGGCAAAGCCAAGTGATCGAGGTTGTCCCAGCTGAACTATTGTAACTGGCTCTATGTGGAGCTACCCTTGAAAACGGTCTGGATTCCTCAGTTGGTGCAGAATAGAGCTTCAAGATTGCTTACTAGGACTGGCAGATAAGATCACATAATGCAGATCACAGCCATCTTCACTGGCTATTGATTGAAGGCTGCTAACTTTAACATATAAAGTCCAAAATGGTTTATGGCCTGGATCTCTGAAGGAATCTCTCCTTCCATATATACCTGCTCAGACCTTGAGATCTTCCTCTGAGGACCTTCTCCAGGAGCCCTCTGAAAGAGGTTAGAAGAGGGACTACCCTGGGGAAGGGCCTTTTCTGTTTTAGCACCCCAGCTTTGGAATCTTTTCCTTAAAGGGATGCACATGCCACTGACACTTTATTTATTTCAGTGCCAGACCAAAACCTTTTAATTTACCCAATATTGTAATGTTTGCTTGGTTTTTAATGTATGACATAGAATTATCTTACATTTTTATAATTGGAAATTCATTTTATCTAATGCTGTTATAGTCATGGTCTTTTGTAAGCCATCAAGAGATCCATCCTTGGATACAAGACAGGGTCAACATGTTTTAAATAAATAAATAAAAATAAAGGGAAGGGGCAGCCACTGTAGGACAGTCTTGAGCTTACCTTCATCTCCCCCCTCCCATACAATCTACTATATTACAGCCGGTTAAAACTTAGAGCACTAAGGTTTGCTTTCTGCAAAGCTTGATTAACTGGACATGTGCAAACTCCTCAGTGAACTTGGCCAGCAATATATGATTTCAATAGCTAAATATAATTTTAGCAATTGGCAAGCAACATCTGTGTCAAGTTCAACCAAGCTGGTAATGAGATGATGGTGGAGTTCTAATCTACATATCTTAGTCTAGCCTTTCTCTAACCTGGTACCCTTGGGATAGGTTTGGCTGTAATTTCCATAATTCCCTGCCAGTATGGCCAGTGGGAATCAACACATCTGGAAGACACAAGATTCGGAAAACCTGTCTGAATGGATGCAGTTTGTGGGGCGAAGGGGAGCTATTAAATAAAGCTATTACTTTTGAGGATCTAAATCTGAGCTTCTCTATTCTAAGGCATGCATGCATACACCGTGTCCCATCTGCCGTCGTCCGGTATAGTTTATAATAATACTTTTGTAAAATTAAAAAGTTTCAATCCCCTCCTTTGCTATGCTGATTTCACTATGAAATGAAAAGGAACAGTGCATTGCTCTTAGAGGGTGTGCCCAAGCTGGGGGAACGGGCATTTATATGGCAAATGTGTGTGAGTGTAACTAACATAAAAGCGATGTGCCTTTGCGGGGGGCAAAGAGCATCCAAATTCTACATATACACAGATGCAGCCTGAGAGGCCCTGACTGGCCAAGAAAGGGATCTCGGGGTTGTGGTGGGTAGCTGGATGGAGACCATTGTCCCAGTGTGCAGCTCCTGTGGGAAGGGCAAATTCTTTGTCATGGATCATTAGGGAAGCAACTGGAAGGAGAACTGCCTGTATTGCAACTCTCTTATACAAGCCCATGATGCAGCTGCCGTGCCTCTTAAATGGCGTCCTTAGCCAATTGCGTGGGTCCACTGACTTACACAGTGGTACCTTGGCTCACGAACTTAATCCATTCCACGACTCTGCTTGCGACCTGAATTGGTCGCGAGCCAAATCAAATTTCCCCATAAGGTTCATTGTAAATAAGGTTAATCTGTTCTGACCCCTATGAACATGATCGCGAGCCGTTTTGGTCGGGATGTGTTGGGATGTGCTGATATATAATGAATACAAATTCACATCACAGAGACAAGAGATCACAAACACTAGTAATCCAATGTTATTGCTATACCTGAGCGGCTGAAAATTAGACATACAGTGGTACCTTGGCTCACTAACTTAATCTGTTCCAGGACTCTGGTCATAACTCAAATTGGTTGTGAGCTGTTAAATTTCCCCATAAGGTTCAATGTAAATAAGGTTAATCTGTTCTATAAATATTTTTTTAATCACAAAAAATTGAAACAAAGTAACAAAGAACAACAAAGTAACAAAGTACAGTACAGTTGAGAACACTAACCTAGGTGGGGGGAGGTTATTGTTTGGAGGTAGAGTCCAAAGGATAATCGTGCGATAGCAATCGTACTCAGGGTGGGCGGCGGGGGTGGGGTATGGCCGCAATCGTGTTTGTTTAGGGAAGACAAGCGTGATCATGATCATGCGATCGCATGTGTGTAATTTTAAGGTTAGAGTATTCCTCAGTGTGGTCTGTACTTTAAATCCTAGATGCAGAATAAAAGAGGAAAGAAAATTAATAAATGCAAAAAGGCACATGTGTTAACTGGAACAGGCTCTCAGTGTTGACTTTCGTGGTGGTTTCCATTCTCTGTCTCTTAATCCGCATATACTAAATTTTGGGAGTGTGATCTCGGTTAGTATTTGGCTTTTCCTGGAACAGGCATGCTGGGAGAGGGGGGTCACTAATTGCTGAAACCAGGCCAAAGGGGTGGGGGCTCCTCAAGACAAGGGAAAGGTGAGGGTGTGTGAAACTGCTCTGGCATCAACTTATTAAGCAGTGATTTCAGTAAATTTCAGTAAGTGCCCTAAGAAGAGTTGTGCTAATCAATGCAGTCGATTTAGACATGCCTGTTTGACCAGTCAGACGACAACTGAGGGCTTCATGGAATGTGATCCATAGGATGAAGCTGTTGAAAGAATGCAATAGGAAAGTAACTCACCTATCTGTAATTATGCGTGCAAATGAAACCTGCCACAAAATGTTGCAGCATGGAGCACTTGTGTGTAGGATTCCATGTCATGGCCTGCTCCAGTTTTCCATCCCCCCCCCACCCCCCAAGAGGCAGCCACCATGCTGTGGCCACTGAGCATGTTCAGTCTACATAGAGTTTTTTTGCGTGCATTTGGTTTCTCCCAGTTTTTAAATTAATAATGGCATTTAAATTAGCTTCAGCAAGTGCTGGCACTTAGGAGTTTTTAACTGTTTCATTGTTGTAATAATGTTTGTTGAGAGAGAGAGAGAGAGAGAGAGAGAGAGAGAGAGAGAGAGAGAGAGAGTCTCTTTTGTGTAAACCATCTTGAGATTTTGTAATGATTCGACAATATATGAAAAGTTTAAATAAATCCCCCCCCCCATTTGTGCAACTTCATACATGAGCAGTGGCATTTTACCTGCATACTCAATGGCACTCATAGTTTGAACATTGGGACCAGAGGGGTGGATTACACTGCAGGGATGGAGGAGGGCCTTGCAAATATATAAACTAAATTTCCCTCTTTCTGTCTCTCACACTCACCCTGCCTGTACGCTCACACACGCCTGTAACCTGGTCTTGTAGCATGAGCAAGATGCAGTCACGGCTTTGCACAACTTTTACACAACTTTGCATTGTTAAGAAGCATGCTTTTACATGACACACACACAAATCACACACATTCACGAAGGAACTTTTGGTGTGGAATTCTGGGTGCTTAAGAACCTAGAACTGCCAAAACCGGGACAATCAGAGACCACAGGGAAAGACTTGAAAGCAATTCTTGTGTGGGCTCAACGTCTGTCCCTCCTTGCATTCCCTTCTATGCAGGTAACATGGTTGAATGGTGTTTGCCGCAAGACATCGACCTGGAAGGCATCGAGTTCAAATCCATGGCCAGCGGGTCCCATAAAATTCAGTCAGATTTCATGTGAGTGTACAGACAGTCCCCAGCCTTCTCCTCCTGCGGCATGTGTCCTTCGTTGGTCCAGGAGTGCACAAGCTTCCTCAGTTAAGTGGAGGAGGAGTTTTGGTCCAGATGAGCAAACCCCGCCTGCATTACAATGGGCCACGTGCACTGAGGTTGGGACAAACCCTTTCAAAATCTGTCTCTTCAGGCTCTGCGGACGTTCTCTTGTGCTCAGCCCAGTTCTGCAAAGCGAGCCAAGCCAAGAGAAAGTCTGCAAACACTTGTGGATCCCAGTAGCGGGCAGGGGAAAAGGGCACGGCACCTGGCAAGCACACTTGCAGTGCTGCCCTTGCACACCACCTCCGTCAGCAGTCACAGGCAGGGAAGTCGATCACTGCGAGCAAGCACACCTGGCGCCGTACATGGTGACCCATCTCCTCCGCCTGCTGCCGCTGGCAGTAGCAGGCACTGGTTCGCTGTGTGTGGGAGCGGATTCCCAGGGACACCCTGCGACGCCGGGAGTGCTCACCAGGAACTTGGAATGTGGGCCACTGAGAGGGTGACTGGCATCCGGGGAACCAAGCCCAGGGAATTGGATGGATTCCCGCCCCCCAGATGGATTCCTCGCGCATCCCCAGCATGCACGCAGGCTTGTGCAAGGCGGGCCTGCATTTTGCACTAAGCTGCTGGGGATGCTGCATGCACTGGTCCACACTGCACCCCAGTTAGGATCCCTGTTGCTGGTGATCAGGCTACCACTATACCTTTTCCCCGTAGGAATGAACAGCGAGCTTATTGGGGGTGGGGGGGAGGAAGAGGCATCACTGGGCTGGCTGGAAATTCCTTTCCTTGTCCGGGTGGCCTCTGCTCTTGGGTTTGACTTTGCCCTGCTGTTCCCCATATTGCATACCCCATATTTACCTTCTGCAGTCTGGCACTCCTCAGGGGAATGGAGCACAGCTCGCTTCCCCTGCAGCCAGCATGGCCAATGCGACATAGCCTGAAATGTCTGGAGAGTGCTGGGTTGGGGAAAGCTATTGCATCCAACACGGCAGGTCCTGCTCTCCCTGTATGTCTTCATTTCCTGGTCTGCGTATTTGCTGACAACCCATCCCATGCTCCTTTGCAGTTATTTCCGGAAAGGGCCTTGCTTCGGCTTGGCCTGTTTCGCCAACATGCCCGTGGAAAGCGAGTTAGAGCGTGGGGCCCGCATGAAGTCTGTGGGGATTCTCTCCCCTTCCTACACCCTCTTGTACCGATACATGCACTTTCTGGAGAACCAGGTCAGGTATGTCCTTAGGGGAAGGGCCTGCGTGGGGAGAGATGGAGGCCGTCTGCTCCGGTATCCATTTGGGAGTGGTTCTTGAGGGTGTGTTGGGAAGCCATGGTGCTTTTCTGGCAGTTTAATGAGGCTTTGACAGCAAATGCAAAGCCTGGAATGGGGACTTTTCCTGTGGTGTCTAAAGTGAGGCAGGGACACAGAAGCTGCATGCAGCCATTCAGGCTCTCAGGTGGCACTTGCGTAAGTGTGAGCCTCCTCCCAGACCAAGAATTATGCATGCAAGGAGGGTGTCCCACCAGCAGTTCTCCTTGACAATTTATTCGGATGAGATAATCTTGCACTTTGGACGCAATGCATGGTGCATCCATCCTAAGCTGGCTGCCAACTGCCCAGCAAAAGGTCCCCTCCAGAAGAAAGAAATTTAAGAAATGGGTGGGCTCAGCCACAGCACCACCCGTGCCCTGGTGCCATTAGTCAGAGGGCATGAAGAGAGTTTAGTTCTGCTGTGCCAATTGGATACAGGATTCGTGAGGAATCTCACAGCTAACAAAGAGCTTCCTGCAGCAGAACTGGCAGGAAGAACTCCCTGGTCCCGAAGAAGGGTTAGCATGTGCTGCCGATGCCAGTTGAGAAGGTGGGCTGCTCATTGGATTGAAAGGCCCCTCCGCAGGCTCCTCCGTAACATGCCTGGCTTATCTCGCTTGTCTTCCAGGCACCAGCTGGAGATGCCGGGACATTACTCTCACTTGGAAGCCTTTTATGATGACAAGAAAGGAGTCCTCCCAGCTGGCGCCTCCGCTTCTCAGCAACCCGTCCACTGGCTGCCTTCCATCCACAGATACATGTACCCAGAGATGAAGGTGAGGAGCCAACAAGGGGTTAAAGCACTGTGCAGAGTGTGACCAATGCTTCCTGTTGGTCAGATTGCATGGAGAGGGTTTAGCTGCTGGCCAAGATAGAGCCCTTGAGACCTCTGCCACCAAGAGGGATGAGGGGTCACCCAGGGGCTCTCCTTGCGACCCTGAGAGCTTCTTAATGGACGAGCAAGCTGCAAACCTTGGAAATGAAAAATGCAGGGGGGCCCTGTGGAGGGGACTGAAATGCAGATCCCTGCTCGGCCACCAGTCTCACTGCGTGGCCTTGGGCCAGACTCCTTCTCAGCATAGCCTCCTTCACGGGGTTCTCAGGATTCCAGGAGGAGGTACAGGAGGGTCCCTGGCTGTTAGCTGAAGCTTTCCAGTGGTAAATCAGGATAAGTCCATGATTCACCAGGTGAATAAAGAAAAATACTTCTCAGAAGATACTTGTTCAGTGTTAGTGTTGGTATGTGCCTGGACCAAGTCGCACTAGGAGCTTAGTGGCTGTTAGGGATTTGAAACTGGGACTCCATATTGCCCTCCCCAATATGCCCTTGTTGGTTTCACTGTTTTTCTCTTGCCCTTCCAAGAAGTTCAGATTGGTGCCCTTGGGCTTCAGGTGTGGTCACCCATGCAGGCACTGACCAGACCTGCTCATTTTTCAAGGTGAAACTGTATCTGGTGCTTGCAGACTTTTCAGTGTTGCTGTAAGAGACAAGTTGTGCTGGTCCCATCGCTTATCCTTGATACAGCCCCATTTTTGTCAGCACTGTAAATCAGCAGGCAGAAAGAGCAGGCGAAAGCTCTTTTCTGGCATTGCAGGATCTAAAAATGCTGCAAACTGCTGCAGAATCTGTTTCTATCTGGGTAGACTTAGGGAGTCTCCTCAGATAAATTTTTAGAGGCACTACATGCCCCGGCGCACATGCGCATGCATGCTCACACACCTGCAACAAGCTAGATGTTACATTTTGGTCTGAAATGTACATAAGTAAATGTTCAGGTGTGTATACTTAGTAATAAAAGTAACATGGTTATCATTTCTAGGCCCCAAGATCCATAGAAATTTAGGTTTCTTAAGGTGCAACCCTAGGTCATGTTTAGACAGAAGAAAGGCTACAATTCCTAGCCTGCTCTGCCTTTTTTCTTTTTAAATATCTGTAGGATCGTGCACATAATACTGGAAACTGTATTCAATAGTGTGAAGATGAGGAAGCTCACAAGACTTTATTTTCTAAATGCATGAAACTAAAAATGTCGCAAAAATAATACTGCATTTAAAATGAGGGTGCAGAATGGCTTCTGGCCCAAGGGCCAACTTTTATTTTGGAGAAGCACTTGGGGCAGTGGGTGGGGCCAAAGGTGAAAGGGGCAGGGCTCAGAGGGCAGGGCACACTTACCTGAAAGCTCTCCCTGCCAGTAACTCAGCCTTAGGAGGGGTGCTTCAGCCTTTACCCGCGAAGTTGGAACTGATTTGGCATGTGAAATTCCAGAATGTGTCCTGCTTCCTTCCGTGGAATGTTTGCTTGCCTATAGCTGCCATCCCTCCCTCCCCTGCCTGAAACAAAATCAGTGTGGTGTCCTGTTCTCTCAACTCAGTCTTTGCCCTGTTTCTCCCTGGCTGCAGATCACGCACCCTGCAGGCTGTATGTCTCAGTTCATCAAGTTCTTTGGGGAGCAGATCCTTACACTGTGGAAGTTCGCCTTGCTTCGCAAGCGTATTTTGATATTTTCACCTCCTCCTGTTGGTGTGGTCTGCTATCGAGGTATGGAGGAGCTGGAGGAGTGATGGAAACCATGGAGTCACAGATGGTGCAGACATGGGGGCAGGTGGATGCTTCCTCTCCTTTAAAGTCCACGGACTTAAGGGATCACCCAAAGAGATGTATAGGCAGCAGTTTCAAGCCAGTTAGTGGTTTGTCTACAAGGTCCAACAGGAAAGTAGTCTTATTGGTCCCATGTGGCCCTCCTGGATTTTAGCCAGTTTAAGGTAAAATCTATGCCAAATTCAGTTTCTTTTGTGAGGAACAGAGAATTGTTTCATAAGGGAAAGCACAATCCTAGTCATGTCTACTCAGAAGTAGGTCTCCTTGAGTTTATTGGGACTTACTTCCAGGTAAGCAGGCCTAGGATTACACTCTTATCCTTACAGTTCTCTTGGCGGTTTCTGTGATCACCTCCAAGCCAACTGATCATTCTAATCCAGCATAGCAACTTGTAACATTCTCGGTAGTGGGATGTAAAGTTGCACATTATGCACTCTGAAGACTGCGTCACTGTGCAATGTTCCAAGCGAGGGAGGGAAAAGAATGTAGTTCAGTGCTAGAGCACATGGATGGCATGCAAAATATCTGAGTTTCAGTCCCTGGGTCTTCCAAAGTTAAAGAAGGTTCAAGCCTCACTGGAGCTATTACAGAACAGGATCCTAATTTAGACTTTAAAATAACCATCAGTTGATTGGGAGTTGGAAACAGTTCCCAATCTACTGCAAATCACCAGAAAAGAGAATTAGAAAAGAGAATTTTCACTGCATTTGAACTGTTTTGATTTTCAGCGTAAGCCATTCCATCCAGAAGCATACCTGTTTCTTGCCACATAGATAACTTTTTTGGAGACTAGGCTTAATCATGTTCTCCAGTGTAGAGGGGCTTGCAAAGTGGAGTGGTGGCTTTAGCAGCCACCTGGTCAATCTTGCTCTCATTCCCTTTTCCCCTTGCCTGCAGTTTACTGCTGCTGCTGCCTTGCCAATGTCTCCTTGCCTGGTATTGGTGGGACTGTTCCCGACTCCAAGCCTTTCTTCTACGTCAATGTCGCCGACATCGAAATGCTGGAGACAGAAGTGTCGTATGTGGCCTGTAAGTTTGTGATGCTCTCTATCTCTTCACTCATTCTTTTTGCTCCCTCGAATTCTGCAACTGTGCTGTTGCCAGCACTGGGGCCAAAATCAAGAAGGTGCTGCCACGGAGTGCCTTGCAGTTTTTACATGGAACATTAAGGAATTCAATGCTCCTTATTTCACTTTATTCATATGTTCAGCAGAATAAAGTACTACAGATTTTTCTAGGTTTGTGCAGGGCAGGGCAAGAGGCATGTTCAGGTAATATGGATTTTTCAATAAAAGTTTTGAATTGGAGCATTAAATGGAGCAAATGTTCATTTGTAATAGAAATTTTTCTGATGCCTTAGTCCAGCTTTCCCTAGTCTGGTACCCATCAGATGTTTAAGTCTATCACTCCCAGCATTCCTGTTAGCTAGGCTGGTTGGTGAGATGAGCTGTCCAACACATTGGGAGAGCACTGGATTGCCTGAAATAAGGTCTAAGTGTTCAAGTTTATCAAGATCTCCCTGGATCTTCATTCTGTCTTCTAGGGCGTTTGCTATTCCACCTAGTTTTGTATCATCTGCAAATTTGGTTATCTTTCCTTGTACTTCCTCATCTCAACCATTAATGAAGATGTCGAGTGCTGGGCCCAGGACTGATCCCTGTGGCACAGTCCTCTTGTCCTCCCACTAACGTCAAAGCCATTTTTGGTAGGGTTGCGAGAGAGGGTCTTCTCAGTGGCCACTCCCGAGTTAAGGAATTCCCTGTGGAAGGAGGCCATGTCGGTTTCCCCACTGCCATTTTTCTGCTGATTGGCAAAGATGTTCTTATTCAGACAGGCTTTTGGCATGTGCACTAAAGGAAGTTTTAATTGCTTGAGCGCCATATATTTCTTTTATTTTTGTGTTTTGAATTGTGCTTTAATTGATCTTATAGAATGATCTCCTCACTGAGGCGAGGCTGACGCCACTGCTGTCATATTTTTGGTGCCAGGTTAAGAATGCCCTCTACTCCCAGGCATCGATTCATATTTAATGGCATTTATATCAGCTGCCTTTTTAACATGTCTAGTATGTTCATTGTTTAGCATTTTTCAGCAGTAAAAATTGTTTTAAATCTTCTACACTGAAATTATATGTGGTGCTTTGTTATCTGTATTTATAATTGTAATTTTATTGTTATGAACCACCCAGAGAACTTTGGCTATTGGGAAATATAGAAATAAATGACTTCTTTTAATGTTATGTTTTAATTAAGATTTTGTTTTCCATCCGAATTATTCCTTGCCATCTTGAGCGCTCCCTTTTTGCAACAAGGCAGGATGCAAGTTAAATAACTAAAAAAGCACAATTAATTCTGCCTGGATCCAACCATTCCCTTGCTCTTTTCATGGCAGGCACAACAGAGAAAATCTTTGAGGAGAAGCGGGATCTCTATGATGTCTATGTGGATAACCAGAATGTGAAGACTCACCATGAGCATCTGCAACCACTCCTGAAGATTAACAGTGCAGACAAGGAAAAGTACCGGAGACTTAATGACCAGAGGTAACACCCGGGGTTGGTGGGTGGGTTTCCCATCCAGGTTTAGGGATAGCTTGAGTGTGGGAATCCATTTTGTTTCTGGATTGTTCCCAATATTGGTCAGTGTTTTAATCCAAAGATTCTTGGGGAAGATTTATTCCAAAACCATGGAATAAATCCTCAAAACACCTGAAATTGTCAGAATCGAAAAACAGTCTTTCCTGACTGCAGGGACCCATTTTCTAGGTCCTCTGCAGCAGGAATAGAGTGCCAGAAAGCTGCTGCCGGCCACCTTGGGTCAAGTTGGGATATGTTGTTTTTGATGGGTATATGTGTGTCTCCATCATTCAGACAGATGCTGATGTACTCCCAGGAAGTAGACGAGGACTGTAGTTCTTGCGAAGAGGACCTTTTCATCCTGTGAGTTGTTCATGTGGGATTCTTCAGAGCATTCCTTCATGCTAGTGATAGGCTCCATTCCAGATAGGCTTGAATGGATAAATAATTGAATAAACCTGAACTACTTACTGAGAAAAATGGAAATAGTTTGCTTGCTTCCAAGAATTTCTGAATTTAGATTGCACGTACCTCTGTTCCCCCTGGGCTCACACCCCTTTCTTCACACCCTGCTTCATTTATAGTGTTTTCACCCTGGTCTTCAGCTTTAAAAAATCTCTTAAGTTTACAAAGATTAAGGCAGCCCCTACCTTCAAGCTAAGAAACAAGACCAAAGGAAGAGAGGTTGGGGAGGAAGAAGAAAGCAAATGCATCAGTTGCTGATGGATTGGGCCAGCTTGTCCTTCCCCTTGCTGTGGTGTTCTGCCTGGGAGGCAGGGCTTGCAGGTTTTCTGGCTGGAGGATGAAGACAGAGTCCCACAGAACCATCAGTTGAGACTGTGTATTCCTTCCAACAGAGAGGGCTGCTCCCTCCCTGGTGAATGGATGAAGTAATGGAGTAGTAGGAAACAGGGAAAGGGGTTGATGGCAGTTCTCCCCTGTGGCTTCTTCTCCCCTTCTGCTTAATTCTGCAATTCAGATGGCTTCTGTGAGGGGAGGAAGAAGGGAACAGATATTTCCAAAATGTATGGTGCAAAGCTGTTTTCATTGGCATTTAGGACTTTCCCCATTTTCTCCTCCATTGCTTTCTCCTTCCTGTGATGATGGAGAACCAGCAGGCAATCCAGCCGACAGTGATTCCCTGTCTGCCTTTGGAGTTTTGGTGGTGGTGGTGGTGATGAGGTTCTACCCAGCAATACAGCATCTTAGGTGACAAAACTCCTGGGAAATGTAGTTTTCTCAAGGGTTTCTGCAGTGTCTGTAGCCCTTGAGGAATTACTTCCCCAGGGACTGCTTGTACCTGGAATGACTAGCAGCAGGCCTGAGTGGGGTTGAACGGAAGACCTCCACTTGGTACTTAAAGCACTAATGATTGGGGTTGGGAGGCAGGTAAAAGAGGCATTTGTTATAGGCCCTGAGATACATTCTAAACCAAACATGCAACTCTCAGCAGCATCTCTAGTTCCAGCTGAGCTGGGAGGAGCAGGGTGGAGTGGTGGAGGCTTGGGCAGGGGACATCATGGCTAAGCCGTGGAGCAGAGCATGTACATCACATACAGAGTGTTCAGTCCTCAGCATTACAGATCCATGGAGCTTGGGAATGTTTGAGAAAGGGCATTCCTTCAGATGCATTGGTCAGCCAGAGGTGATGACAGCCTGGGGAAGCCTGGTTGGACAGCTCTTCCATAGCTCCTCAGGAGTCTGGGGAAGTGGAGACCTGGTGACGCTAGGCTGAAAAAATTGTGGGTGGGTGGCTCTGGGTGCAAACAGAATGAGGCAGCATGAGAAAAGGCCAGAGAAGCAAGAGGGAGGTGCTGGCAGGAGAGTTTATTGGTTTGAAATATCCTGTCCAGTGCACGAATTAGAATTCTGTAAAATGTGAGCCTGTCAGCTACCATCCCCCAGAGGAAAGGACTTTGTTGAAATGTGTTGGAGAGTGTATGGAACCAGCAAATACTCCTTCCAGCACCAGTTTAAGGTTCAGCCCTTAGGAGGCGGAGGACAGCCACTTCTGTTGTACTAGAGGCGCCCTGTGTTCTTCTTTTAAATGGTTGTAGTTTGACACTACCCAGAATGTCTTCTACCTGGGATGACAGAGAGGACAAGCAACAAAGAGCCAGTCCCTGGCCTTTGGGCTTCACACATCCTTACGCATCTCCCTTTCCAATGAACTCTGCAGGTTCTTCATGGAGCAGAACAACCGGATATTTCAGACCTTGATGGAGGTGTCAGCCAGCCAGGACAAGACCTTGACAGCTGACCACGCCCGAGGGATGGGCTTGGACCCCCAAGGCGACCGTAGCTTCCTCATGGACCTACTGGAAGTCTATGGCATCGATGTCATGCTGGTCATTGATAACCCTTGCTGTACTTAGGGCAGAGAGTACTCGGAAGGGTGAGAAATGGAGAGTGCACACGCGTGCGCAGAAGACGGCCACTTCTTACAGACTGCAGGATGAAAGAAGGGCAGCCTTGCTGGACTTCAGCACAACTCACATTGTGAAGAACTGCCTTTTAAGAGAATTCTCTACAGAAAGTGTTATTTATATATATATATCTATATATATAATTTCCTATTAACTCTCATTTTCAGGTATACCTTAACCAAGCAGTCCCCCCCACCCTCACCCCTCATCCAGGGTAGCCTGCCTGGCCATACTTTCCCCTTTTTAGTTCTGTAAAACCATGGCCCACTTCCTTTCCTTCCTCCCCACTCCCCTCTGAAATGACCCAGTAGAAGCTCCTTTTGAGAGCCTAACCCAAGACCTGTTGGCCAGGAAGTCGGGTAGTTGGGAAAAGCACTTTAATTTCTTGGGGACCAACATGAAATTTTTATGCTGCTTTGAGCCTTGGTGACTTGGCTGTTTCTAGCTTTGACTGAGTAGAAACAGCCCCGTGTGTCTTTTAAATTCTTATACAACATGTACAAGATGCTTGTGTTCTAGCTATATGGCATTTCCGGCTGAATGATGGTTAACCTGTAAGGCTTTGACATCCGAGAGATGGGTTCCAGGGAGCAGCTTGTACTCCTAAGTCCATTGCTTCAGAAGTAGTAGGAACAGAAGAACTCTTCTTTTGTTGACTAATATAATTTTTCCCTAGCTTGGTCACTGTTTGGCAGGTCCCGCTGGGAGGGATGGCCCTTGGCGGTCCCTTGCTGAGCTGCAGCAATTGCCCTCTTTCCAGAGAGGAAGGGCCTATCTCAGGTGAGCCCCGTCTGAAGACCGCTGCAGTTGACCTCACTCCCAGCACTGTATTATTTGCCCGTGCAGTTTGACGCTGTGGAACTGATGCATCCTAGGCTTGGCCTGCATCGTGTCGACTTGAGCTAGCTCTGAGAATAGTGTGCCTGCCATCTTGGTAGCTTTTCTCATGCACTGCAGCTTGAGCACTGGCTCTTCCTGCACGAAGCAGTCCTCTCACACAGGAACACTGTGTCAGCCCAGGAGTGTTGGGCTATAGCTCTGATCATCCCCAGTTGGGGTAATGGGAGTTGCAGCCCAGCACATCTGGAGAAAACCAGGCGGGAGCAGGCCATGCAGGAGGGTGTCTAGGCTTCAGACTGAACCTGAATCAATCTCTCTGTGTTCCCACAGAGTGGCAGTGGTGGGGTTTCATTGAAAAGGTAAGAGAAAGTAGCAACGGGCTGGTAAGCCTCGCCGGGAATAGTTCTGCTGTAGTATGGCAAGGGAATTGGTCATATATTTGATAACTGTGATTATTTTAGAGTACTCTGCTGTCGGGTGCATAGCTGGTTGGTGGCTGGGCACCTGCGCAGCACGTGAAAAACCATCTGCCTATCTTCTAGCTTTAAGGCTTAGTTTAACCAATCCAAGTTCTGTTGCCATGTGGCTTGCGTAGCAGCTTTGCTGTCTCGTGCCCTTGATGTTGGGCAGCCTAATCTAGCCTTGGCCCACCAGCAAGGGTGCAAAACCACTGCTGATAGCTTAGCGCACTTCTGTAGACTGGCCTTTGATGGCCTTATTGCTTCTTTGACTTCTGTGCCTGATAGGTAGCCTGAAATCCCAGCGGCTTCTCTTCTGTCCTGCCCGTTCTGCATTTCAGTGGCTTTCTTCTCCATGAGTTTTGAGACAGAGCTTTTGAGCTCCTCCTCTGTCATACCAGCTGAGCTGCATAACAAGCAGGGAACCCCATTGGAAGCCTTGTTGATCTTCCATGGGGAAGTTTTGAAGGAGGGGTAGATAAACTGTGGTCCTCCAGAGGTTGCTGGACTACAGCCTCCATCATCTTCAACCTTTTGACATTGGCTTTGATGATGAAGTTGGGGTCCAGAGTTAACTGGAGAGCTAGATTCCTCACCACAGATTTAGAGAAAACTTTGGGCACTGGCCTAATGGGATTGGCCAGTATTGCTGCCCATGAAGCCCTTACTCAGTTCGAAATGTATCCCCGATCCTTGCCAGCCAGTATTTTATGCCTTTTTTGCAAACTGAGGCTGCCAAAGTTGCTTCTTTATCAGGCATTGGGTGTTCAACCTACCAGCTGTGTTTCAGCTGTTCTGATCAAGGAGTCACTGTTTGCCTGGTAGAGGGATGGAGAGCTGGCTCTAGATGGAGGAAACGGGCCCTGTATGAGTGAGCCTTTCCTGGTTCATATTTTCTTGGCCTACTTGTACCTTAAATTTTGAATGCTGTGTGCTAACCACCGACTCTGAAAGGAAATGTCTTTGTCTTGCTTTTCTGTGCTTTGAATAGTTGTCTTATCCCAAATATTTGCTGTGTTGCCCTAATTTATTGTAGGGAGCGTTCTGCATTTTTGGTTCCTTTACAAAACACACGAATGAATGCCTCTTAATACCAGAATGGATGGATGGATGCAGTCAAACACCCAACTTGTGGGCCATGATCATAGCGATGCCATTCATCCTCTTTGGTATGGAAGAGCCACACATTCTTTCCTTGTCTTAACCCTTTCCTACCTCATATTTAGGTGGCCTGCAGGCAGGATTCTTCCTGTGCAAAGGACTTAAGTTTGCTATTTTATATAATGAAATAAAAGAACTGAAATGGTTTGTGGCTGCTTTAACCCACAAAGGGCATATGCAGGCAGCTGCCGCAGTGCCGATTCACCCACCAGGCAAGCCTTCAGACTGGTGACTTTGCTCGTTGTTCGGCTTTCTGCACAAATCACTAAGTTGCAGCAGGGCACTGCCTGTTAGACTGGCCTGCCTGGGGAGGGGAAGAGGCAGTAGGGCTCCATTGCCTTTCTGCCTATCCAGGCTTCATCTCTTGCATCAAGAGGTTGTCCATAAGCCTGTGCAATAGCTGTAAAACTCTGGAACAGAATAAACGGCAGGGCGTGGGGAGGAGTTAAGAGGCAGAGCTCTTGCAAAAAGAAGAAACTGGGAAGAGCAACTGAAGTTTTGGGCAATTTAAAACTTATCGTGTTCCTTTTACATGAGCTTGCTGCGCTTTTGTCAGGTGATACATTTTCCATTTATTTTTGATCATGCTAGAAAAAGCGTCCCTGCATAGTTTGGGTGTGGCAGCAGGAACAAGAGCAAACAAAACCCCCAAGCTATTAAATGTAGGAGCAGGTTAGGGTATAACCCTTCAAAGCCATCAGTGAAGTATTACATCCTACTTACAAAGCCCCTTTGTAGTCCTGAGAAACTGGGTACAGCAGAGAATTTTCCCCATCATGACATGTTCTATTTATTTTCCTGGCCCCAAAGCCTAAGCAGCTCTTTAATGACATAAACACTTCATAATCTTTACCCACTTATAGAAAAGTGGGGTGGGGGGTAAAGGAGGAATTATTTCAGCTGACGTTTCTTTGCTAGGCAACAGAATTAAGATCACAGCAGGAAAGCCTTAGTGCAGGAGATGGAGGTATGCTTAAAAATCAGAGGGAAAAATGTGTAATGCTAGATCACCATATTGGTATGGGGTCTTGCTTGGAAATACCTGACTTCCACAATTAATTTGTTACTGCAGGCCTGTCAAAGCCAGCATCTGTAGCAGCATGATCCCCGAGGCTACAGCAGGAGACCTTTTGTAGCACAGTGAAACTCTAATGCCAGATTATTAAATGCTGTAAGCTGTATTTGCTCCAAGAACAACTGAGCAGGGCTGCCACGGATAGGACATTTTGGAAGGCTTTCATTCGCAGGGTCATCATAAGGCAGAGATTACTTGACAGGACATTATAACATAAGCTGTATACTTACAAGACAAAAGGTATGTTTCTTCTGCCTAATTTAAGGCACAATCATATGTTGCTTCTTTAGACAAAAAACGGCCTGCAATTCCCAGTAAACTCTGTCTACCAGGTCCCCTTCCTCTTGACTGCTGAACTGCTCATAGCCTCCAGGCACAGAAATCACTTTTAAACATGAGCTGGCATTCCCCATCTGTGTTGTAAAAGGAAAATCCCAAGCCAAATTCACTTTCTGTAAAATGCATCTCTCAGCTCAGCTTTCAGTGGGACCTCTATTCCTGTGCATTGAATGCTGTCATTGCAATAATCGTGTTATCTTGGAAGTCTGAAGCTTATCCCATGGCACTTTCCATGTGTGAGAGCAGCTGACAGGAGGCAAAAACGGAAGGTGCACATGTGATGAGGTTACCATTTTGTAAGAGGTCTGCAAGGGGTCACATACCTGCACTTTTTCTGAAGGCTCACCTTTGAAGAAAATTAAGAACTAGTCAGTTGCTTTTAAACCCAGAGCCAATAGCACCAGAGAAGTGACAGTGGCAGAACCTATTCCTGTATAGGTCATAAAAATACAATTTCTAAATCTAAATGAAGAGCTAGGCAAGACCAAAGTAGGCCAGACAGAAGATGGGCATTTTTTAATCTAAAATTTCTAATGTGTGGGGCTCTAATATAGTTTCAAAATGTCATGGACAAATGTTGGTACTTTTCCCCCTTGAGACTTCTGCAGCTTCTGACAGAAGGACAACAACTTTTTTCTCACCAAGATTAAGATGCAGCTTTAAGCCCTTGTGTTGTGACAACTGAAGGTACTTTATAGGATCAGGCTGCTTGATAAAGGTCAATGTGATTCAAAGTTTGTCTGTTACCTTGAGAAGAAACTATGCTTTGACAGAGTTGGAACACTCCCTTGTGCAGGATCAAAATTGCTTCCTTTTTGCCTTGTGTATCCTTAACCCCTGGAAGTTTCTTCAACTTCCTTGGAACTTTCTAGAAAAAAATGTTAAAATGTATGTGCACTGCTCATCTTTGAGAGCCCCAGTACATTGTACAAGCACCTGCTCTCCCTGCAGGGGTAGTAACGGGTGTGCAACCACTGCCGTTGGACAGCAGCAGAAATGGAAGGTGCAATGGAAGGCCTGCAAAACATGTTGCAGTGTGAGCTGGCTCCAGCCAGGTAGCCATGCCGTCTCCCATTCATTTCCCCCCGCCCCCCTGCAGCATTCAGTGTTGCTTGCTTGCTGAGCATGCTCAGTACACACTGGAGTATTCTGCCACACCACACCCAGGGAAGGGTTTCCCTTCCTACAAGTCTGCTGAAGCTCCATTGTGGATGGTGCCGCTTTAGCCACATAAGGTCGGTCGGTCGGTCGGTCGGTCAGAGTGTCTCTCTCTCTCTCTCTCTCTCTCTCTCTCTCTCTCTCTCTCTCTCTCTCACACACACACACACACACACACACACACACACACGAATTTCCTATTCAACTGTATGATTATTAAGTCTGTGATGCTCCCCCTGCTGTACAGGAAGAAATGTGCCAGTCTGTTATAGAAATGCTAATGAGGGAGAAATTACTGAAGTGCTCAACATGCTCCATGTGTTATGAGTGTTCTAGATATTTCTCCTAGAAGCAAGAATGAAATACTTGTTCACCACCCTCAGCAGCTTTTACAAAACAGCCCTGCATGGGGAGTGGGGACATCGCTTTAGCACTGAACTCCTCCATCCCTTTTCCTAGTATCTGTCAGAAGTGGCTGTAGCATCAACGCGCCACAGTGTGTAGTGCATTCTTATACCTGGCACAGTTCATACCACTGCTGAGTTCACACTCGTGCATGGATAGCTTCACGAAACGGTAGCTGGCCATGTGAACAAACCTTTGAAAAAGTCTGTTCTGTGAATGGCAGCAATAGGGAAAGTGAAGGCTCATTTCACCCCATGTAAGTGAAACATCTGTGAACTCCGCTAAAATGCTTTCTGCAAGCAATAGCTCACGCTGTTCCCATCTATGAAAAGCAGCTGCGAGCTCTGAGGCAGACTGAGCTGCACGGGCTTTCTGTGGAGCAACACCACGCACATGCACCGCTTCAAGGGAGCAGCCTGTGCTAGAGCAAAGCATCACTTCACCACCACGGGCAATGACCGAAGGCCAAAGCGTCACATTGTGTAGGAGGGCTGTGCCTGGATTTCCCAAGACTTCCAAGCAAAGGGATTTGCTCTTCTCCCTGAACTTGGAGCTGGGTGGCAGTGCCACAGGAAGCGCTGCTTCCATGCTCAAAATCTCTCCCTACCTGCTGAAGTTGTGATTAGTGCCACTGGGGAAAAGAGACAATGGCCTGTTGCATCTACCAAGTGGCGCTCACAGCTTGGGAGGGTGAGGAGAGAGCCTGACTGGAGGAGGGTGAGGGCAGGGATGTGACCCTCCTTTCCCCAGCACCCCACTCTAATCCAGTTTGGAGCCACGCATACCAGTTCATGCACACATTCCTCATAAGGTGTAGGTCAAACACAGCCAATCCTGCCCAATTTCTTGCAATTCTGAATGTTACTGAGAGCACTTTTTCTCTCCTTCTCAGTGCAAAGGAAGTACATAGCTTGTTGCGTAAGGGTTGTGACATTCCTCGATAGTAGATGTGGAGTTTTTGCAAGAGTTCAAAGATGCTATTTTGAGGTGACTGTAAAGACAGCATGGGTGGCGCTCTCCAGATTCGAACAGCTGAAGAGCACCAAGGATTTGATTGGCAGCTAGCCTCTTCTCACTAAGTTCTAGCACCAATGGCTTTCTTACTCTTTCAGTAAGAGGGAAAGCACTAACTTTGTGAATTGCCACCGCTTATGTGAAGCCCAAGAAGGACTTGTGTACATACTATAATAGCCTTTTTTACTCTATTAAAATTCACTTTTAACACAGCTGCTCTTTGTGACTGTTGATTATTCTGGAAAATCTTTACAGGACGTGTAATTCCAAAACCTAATGCTTCTCTGACACAGAGAAAGACTTCAAGACTGTTTACATTAGTAATGGAAGAGCACGAACGATTGGCACCTTAGTGATTAGGTGACATGTTACGCGGATTTCATCACATTAGTCTCCTTTCCCAAGGGACTGGGAGTTCAGATTTCTCCATCCACAATGCCCACAAAAGCTTGTACTTTCTGGGAAAGGCCACGGCTCAGAAATACATGTCCTTTACATGCATAAAAGCCTGACTTTGTTCTCTCTTTCCATCTTCATTTCCAATTGAGAGCCAGTAGTCGAAACAGTCTGTGCTTAACTGCAGAAATCCAGGGAGTCTGACAGTACCTTTGCATTTTAAAGTATTTAAACAATCCAGGAAGTGTGACACTTGCATTGTCTTGATAGGGATACACAGGTGATTGGATCCAGAAACTGTCATAAAATAGACTCACTGCAATCAATGGGAATTAAATTCATCATAACCAGCATAAGATCCACTGACTTCAACAGGTTAACTCGAGGATGACTAAATCTGGACTCACACCAATGCCAACATTTCCAAAAAGGGCTTGAGCTTAATGGTTGTACTGGGAAGTTATTCTTCCCCCAAGAAATAACCAGAAGAGAAGGCAAATGAATGGCTAAATCATAGCTACCCTCTCTTCTTCCTAGCAAGAGAACACAGAATGTACAAAGCCAGTTACTCATGTATTGAGATCATTCCTCAAAACAAAGGTTTTCATGGAAGTTGAGGAAGCATATACAGTCTTCATGCACAGCTCATTCAAAGGATCTGTCAGTGGTGCTGTTAAAATAACACCTTTTTCTTGAACATTTTTACAGGGATCTGTATCTGCAGGCAGTTCACTGAATGTAAATACCAGACTAGTAATAGGTGCCACATCACCTGCCTTGATTAGGATGCACCTTGAAGCATGTGCTCTTTCTTAACAGCATCACAGAAGAACTGCAGCTTCCTGGGTAACAGCTTCACCTCCACTGACATTGCTTCATACTCTTCATTGTCTATAGCCAAAGAGCCTTCGGTATTCTGCAAAGAAAACTGGGTTTATAGAAACTGGTTACATCAGAAAAACTAAACAGATGTACAGCCTAAATCTGCATCTAAGCTGCCATTTTTTATGGTTACGGGATACCAGAAAATACCAAGAAGAGCTGGTGTTCGCACCTTATCCTGGGCGGTGCAATGTTCTCCTGTGACATGAGTTCCACACTGAAGGGATATTAATTTTGTTGCAACAGTCACTGGCCACAGTGCTTAGTGTACTCTGCTGTGGCTTCAATAGTGTGGTGCTTCAAGTTGTGAGCTAGAATGCCTGAAAAGAAACCTAGATGGCCTGCATGTTGCACCACCTGCTCCTCCTCAAGCCATCTGAGAAAAGGAACGGCAAACAATTACATACTCCTCAACATTTTACACCATACCTCTGGAAGCTGCAAGATGCACCGACTCGCCTGCAGACACTGGCCTCCCTCAGGACATAAGTGAGGGTCCTGAATCTTCTGACTGCTGCTCAAAACAGAGGGAGAGACAGAGGAAAAATGTGTGCTCAAAATACGTGCTTAAACATGGCAGCCACCAGCAAAGGTTTTGGGGGTGTGGAGGTGTTTCTCTGCCTCCTGTAGAAAGGAAAACTTATAACAAGACAAACAGCAGAAGGTTCAGACAGGAAGGCACTGTGAGGTCAACAGGCTGCATGAGAAAGAAACAGTCACAGGATCGTGTCTGAAGCTTGTGCAAGCCTATTTGCACAACTAGTGTTAGCTCAGTTGTAGAATTCTGTCACCAGCTGAGGTGAGTGGTGAGCCGACTGCTGTGGGAAGACTGATGCTGAAGGAGAAGGTCATATGCTCAAGCTCACAGGTAGCTAAGCAATGGCAGAAGCAGAAGTCAAATGAGAATCAAGTCAAGCCAAGTACCATCATAAAAAAAACCTAGTGCTGAGATAACTTGAGTGATGTTATCTGATGTTGATGCTATTTTATGCTTCTGCACTGCCCTGAAATCTAATATAGTAGCAGGCATTATATAACTGTTTCATGTACGTATGAAATGCAATACAGTATCTTTCATTGAGAGACGTAGGAGATGGATGATGTGGAAAAGCAACCCTGTGACAAATTCAAAAGGGATATAAATCATTGTTTTCTGCATGGGTAACTCACCAACTTGCATTAGCAGGGTTTTTTTTAATCATAGAGCACTAGCTACAGTTAGAAAGCTCAAAAGCTGCTTCAGAAGTTCATTTTTCTAATATGAAGGGCAGCATCAGTGTAGTTAAACGGTTTGTACTAACACTTGAATGCATCTGAAAGTGTCCTTTTGCCCCAAATGCTCAACGCTAGAAATCAAATGTGTGTATTAGACTGCCAACCTGGGAATCCTCAGCAAAGATACACAACAGCCTAGTTTAAATGGTCATTCCAGGCTTCAGGAACCAGAGTTTGTGAAGCCACCCCCCGGTGAACATCCCTTGGTTCTCCCACTCCCATCACTGGCTTTTCAGCATTTTAGTCCTAGTCCCTATTCAGGCAGAGCTCCCTAGTACAGCCACACTGGGGAACTCTGGCTAAATGGAAGCCAGCATCTTTGCCCCAAAGCTGGCTCATAGCACTGGATCAAGTGCATGAAAAGGGATGGGCGCGGGAGGAGCTGTCAGCCCCAACTTCATAGGCCACGGGTTCTTTTTTCTTCATTATTGTGCAATACAAAACAACTAAACTGCACCATTGCAGAGGTGGGTGGACAGATGTAAAGCTGTACAAGTTTTAAGTTAAATCCCAAAAAATCAATACTCCTACCTACCTACCTACCTATCCTACACTGCTATATATTACTATATAATAGAACATACCATTGTTATTGAATTATACATATGCTTCAACAAAGTCGCCCCAAATATCCATATATTTATCCACTTCTAGAGTACACCTAAAGGCCACCTATTCAAAAGATGAATGTTTTCATTAAATCTTCCACCCACAGTGTTGTTCATCCTCCAGTGTTGTAATATTAGTCTTTTAGGCATCAAAAGGGCACAAAGAATCCATTTTCACTGATCTTGTGTTATGTTCTAAGAGACGGGGAGATAATTCAAAAGAACATGTGTGCCCTGAAATGTTAAAGAACTTTCCATCATAAGATTTATCTAAGCGATTATCACCTCCCAGAAGGGAGCTGGCATTGGGCATTGCCCAAACATATGGAGAAGGGAAGCATTGGTTTATAAACCCTCAAACAGTGGGCTTAATCTGATCACTGACACAATCTTCCTTTATTGTTTCCTCAAGCATAATCATATGGACAGTATATGTAGGGATGAGAAATAAAATGAGAACATTTCAAAAGGCAGACAAACTTGTGGTGGATGGAGTCAGCATCAGCTGAGAAAATGGGTCAGTGAAAGAAAAGCAGTATCTGGAATTGAAAGAATGAAGTGCAAGCAGCATTACAGAGCCACCTGCCAAGAATATACTATCTGTAGTCCAGAAATTGTAATCATTTGGGCAGGCACAACACTGAAGGAATACTGGAAATACGCTACTTGGGTAATCTTCCAAACAGCGGCAAGAGTACAGATGGTTGATCTCTGCTAAAGAGCTGAATGCATCAATGAGAAGCAAAAACTACAGATTGAATGCAGCAGAGAGGAACTGTGGCCGATTCAAGGATTTAGCTTATGGAACTAGAAGATTTGTTGGTTAACCTAAATGAAAACAGATTACAAATACCTTGAGCTGCCTAGTCCCTTTAAATTTTAGGGTATCAGCCTTAATAATTCATGCTAAGCACACTTGCTTGCAAGCCAGTTCCACTCAGATCAATGAGGTTTATGTCAAAGTCTATTCATTTCTTTTTATTACTGCATTTATAGTTTGCCATTTTTCCTCTTGCACGCTCTCCCTCTTGCCAAGTCAGTGACTGCTCTCAGTCACTCACTGAGCTTCACCACCAAGTGGGGACCAGATCCCCCCAGTTCCAATTCAGAACTTTAATCAGCACGCCATGATATGCTACACTATGCTGCCTCTCAGACCAGGAACCAAAGTTCATCTCCTCAGCCAACCTGCAAGGAAAACTGCTATCCTCTTAGTTTACACACAGAAAGAGGAGAAGTCAGTATGTTACTTGTCAAAGCTACAAGCTCTTAGCTGGGTTAGGGTTCAACTCCAACAAAACTGCTCACTGCCACAGACAGGTTCTTCAGTTCCATGAGCTCATGAAGCAGCTGAAGCTAAGACTTAAGCTAGGCCTTGTACCAGAAGAGTAGAGAACATGAATAAAAGAATCTCTCTCTCTCTCTCTCTCTCTCTCTCTCTCTCTCTCTCTCTCTCTCTCTCTCTCTCTCTCTCTCTCGCTAAGAATTTCAGAGACTGCAGACACCTCTGCAAGTCATATTATAAAGCTGTGAAAAGACAACAAGGTGAAAAAAGAGGCAGAGCTGTTAGGAGAAGAACAAAATGTAACCCAAGGCAAATAAGTTTATATACAATTCATTTTTTAAAAAAATCTGTATATATTTAATACCATATCATTAGATTAAACTGACTAAGCGCGAGGACCATAGGCATAGGTTAGCGTGCGCAGCTTTGCACTGCCGCGTGCCACACGCTGGAGTGGTATTGAGTCTACTGGAGTGCATGGAAAGATGCTCACACCTCCAGTTGCTGCCTAGGACAGTTTCAGAAGCCCAGCACCAGCTTTGATAAGGTAAAACTTACTCTTCCCAGAAACCTCTGTTCTCCAACCACCCCGCCATCCAAAGATGCTGGTTGCTGCCCCTTTGCCCTTCTCTGATCAAGCCTCATGCTGAAGTGACATCCCCCTGGATTTTTCCCCCAGAAAAAAATACTATAGAAGGCTTTATGGTTCCCACCACAAGCTCCATTCCTAGCGCACTCTAGGAAGCATCATGAAGCTTCATGCACTAATTCCAAGAGCACTCTGGGGATGCACTTGGAATAGGGCTTGTATGGTAGAAACCACAGCGCATTTCCTTTATTCACCTGGACCTTTTCCCCATGACTCTGGGGGTTCAGCCTACAGGGCTTGCTGCACATTGTGCACCCCTTCTATCAAAGATGGTATGGCAAAAAGTTGTCCCTCATTTCTTTCCTGTTCCCCTCCCCTGAAATCCAGGGCCTCTTTCACAGGAACTCACACACACAGAAGAGCACTGAGCATGGAACTGGGGCTTTGCAAGCCCAAATCAGCTTGCACGGGCACATTCCTCTTCTTTGAACGCTGGCCCAGAAGAAATCACCTGTAAAGCTTTTGACTAAATGTTAGCAGAGGCGCTCTCTCCTTCTCTCATCTAGCTTCTATCTGACTTAACAATGTTCTCTCATTGTATCATCAACTGGAGACTTTCCCAGTTCCAAAATCTTAGCGAAACATCAGCCCGTAGGCATTTGGGAAAGGAAAAGTCAAGTGAACTAAAATGTAGGCTTCCTACAAACCGTAAGAAGGGCTATTTTCATGGTTTCCTTTAGCAACTCGTTTACACCTGCAGTGCCTCCAGAGGCCTCACTAGTTAATTCCTGCCCATTCCTTAATTCAACAGTCTCACTATGGATTTGCACAGCATCATTCTTCTTGCTTTCCCTGCCCCATTTTCCATCTATAATAGTTCAGGCCTGAGCTGGAAATAGCAGGTCTCCATTGCAACAAGTGTTTCCTCCACTCCCTATTCTCAACCCTGTAATTATATTTGGCACCGAAAATACATATTTGAGAAATACCTACATTAAGATGATCCAGAATGCCCCCAAAACTTGTACAAGCTTTCGAATTCTTTTGTGGCATTTTGGTTGATCCTGAGATTCTGTGTTTTTTTCTCCCACAGACCAGCACAAATATTTTTGTTCTTTATGGTCCATGAATTCTTGAAAGAACTCATTAAATGCATTCCACTGCTACATGCAGAACATCTGGACCTGCCTGCATCAAGGGACCAATGTCTTAGTTATGTCAGATTCGCTTTCATAATTTGGACAGTGTCCTCAAAATCTGACATTAACACTGTTCTCTGCTTCCCTCTCATTTATATACACTGCCATTTTTGTCAGTAGTGTTCATGTAATTACTTTCTAGATATTGTATAGGCTTCCTTTCATCCATAATGTTTCTCAAGGCTGTTTGCAATTTTTCTTTAAGAAAAGCTGTTTTTGGGTGCAAGCAGACACATGAAGCATAAACCAATATTGTAATTCAAATGCTCTTATTCCAACTTCCTAAAGTGCAAGATGGCTAATGGTAATACTTCAGATTATACTATACCAGCATTATCAAATAAATGACTATATAAATCAATAGGCCTGCCAGAGCAAAAGAGAGTGTGCAGCTTCCCCCATTCTTCTCTCAAGCACACACAGCAGGCACAAGCAGTCTTTGGTTTATGGAATCTATGCTACCACAAGCATCTTAATTTCATCACTTTTTTAGCTGGTATTTACACCTACTCTTCCCAGTGCTCCAGATATATGTCAACACTTACAAATATCACCCTCTTTCCATAACACATATATCCTATTCCATTTTTGCCTAAAGGATGGCAAACCCACCCCTTCTGCTATGTTCTTTTAAGGTGGGAGACCAAAATACTTTCTCTTAGAAATCTTTCTGCAGCTGCCCATGTAGAAGAACGGATAGCATCTCATCCGCATGAGAACTTTGAATATATTTCTTTCAAGTAGACATAGGCATATTAATACATAATGTCAATGCAGATCAGCAGCAGAAAGATATGCAGAGATCCAAGGAAACTGGAAGATTTGCAGCCTTGCAGTGGTCATAGAAACCATAAATTAATGACCGGGATTAATCACAAAGAGCCTCTCTTTTTCTGTTTCTGTTAACTAAACCCAGCAAGAAAAAATGGCACAACATGGCAAAATATGGCTCAACCCATGGTGGTTTATAAGCCTTGGTGATTTAGCATGTCATCTGAACCCTGCACTCTCTCACAGGTGGCTTATAAGCCACTTCAAACTAGCCATAGCTTGTTGTACGGTTTAACAATAATCAAGGGGGTCACTCCCCAAAGATTCCCAGGGAATGCCAAACAGTACCTTCAGAGGGGGTTATCATTAAAAAAACAAACAAACCCCCCTCCCCTTTGCACAGAGCCAATCTGTCCAGGTATGCTCAGGGAAGCTCACTTTGGGACAAGAGGCTGTTTCCCCCTTTTGTAACACAATCCTTGGTTTTGGGGTGGGGACAGGTCTGCTGCCTCAGGTGTTCCCCAAGTGTTGACAGTGTCCCCCTGCTGCTAGCATAAGACGATAAGCCATGCTGGATCAGACCAAAGGTCCATCAAAACCAGCACTTGGTACGTATGGTGCCAGGCCAGCTGCTCACAGGATTCCTCAGGCAGGATGGGTACAAGACCTCTGCCTGCCCAAACTCCTCAGCAACTGGTATATGCAGGTATGCTGTCTCTCCTAAAGGAAGTAGCACATGGGAAGCAGCACATAGCCAACAAGGCTACTAGCCACTGATAGCCTCAGGGGACACTTCAAACTTGGGAAAATCCCCATGTGAGGAAGCAGGTTTGCCCCTTTAAATTACAAGCCCCACCCCTGCCCAAGGGGGGGGGGTGTTAGATTTTGCAGCTCCAGAGGTGCTGTCCACTTGAGGTGAACTGCAAAATTGAGGGGTCTGTTGGGGCTTCCTAGCACCCTCAAAAATGATGAAACCATTTGGGAGGGGAAATAGAGGGTGCGTACCCCCAAATATCTTTTTTTTACAGGTTCTTGAGGATTCTTTAAGGGGACCTTGTGGTTTCCTGTTATCCACATTTCAGAATGTGAGGGCTGTCCAAGCCTACATAAACACCCCCTTTAGAACCCAAGGATTCACCAGCAAGAGTGCTTAAAAAAACTGGAAAAAAATCCCACCAGGAGTGAGCTCAGAGCTGCAATGTGACATGGGCGCTTGTCTACGTGGGCAAGAAACTGAAATTGTTTAAAATATATTCAGTGATCATGGTACCACTGGGCATCCTTGGTGGGACTACCTCTCAGATGCCCCAAAACCGGATTGGGAAAGGTGCCTTTAACTGCAGCTTTCGCAATCTAAAAAAAAAAGCAGCCAGCACAGAATGGCTTCCTGTGGCTCAGGGGACATGTTGGTGCTCCTGCAGTGTCCACTGGGGTACTGGAAGACTGTGGGGGGTGGAAGGTGGAAAGAGTTTGGAGGAGGCATGCAGTGCATGGTCAAAATTCCCAAGCGACTCCACATGTTATGGAAACTCCCCAGTGTCTAGTTTTGTCCTTGAGACTCCTTAGTATAAAAAACGACTGATGAGAGATAGAGAGATAGATTTTATGGCATGATAAAGCATATAATTACAGCTCCTTTAGTACTCACCCTCTTTTTATGTAGTCACCCTTACTAATTGTATCTGGTTCAATGCAAATATTCATGAAGTCTTCTGTTCTCTAATAGAAATATTTAGAAAAAGACACATTACTATTAACATCTAAAAAAATCTCATAAATACTCCTTTGAAAAGCAAATGCTATACTTCTATTTCACTGTACTATCATCCTGGGACTTTTTCGTGAAGGACAGTATATAAAAGCTATAAATGAATGAATGAATAAATGAATGCAGGGGCACCTTCTGCCCCTGAATGAAATGACAAGCTTTTCCCATTCCCTGGGAAAAGTATTTCTTGGGAGGCAGAAGACAGAGCTATTAGGGTGTATGTTAAACACTAGATAGAGTGCTCCCCCACCACACACACACCCTTACCTTCAATTTGTGTGCACCTTCACCCTCTTTCCAAATTTAAAAATTTAAGAATATAATATAAAATGAGTGTGACTGGGTTCAGAAAACACAATAACCCACTCAATGGGTTGAGTATCATTTGTTATTGAACCATGGGTTGTTGATGAAACATGGGTTATTGAGTTGTTTGAATCTAGCTGAGATAAAACATGGTGAACAACCTACAACCCGCCAACAACCCACCAACATTCCTTGAGAAGGAATGTCCTATTGCATCTTTCAATCATCCTCTAAGGTAAAGATTCCCAAAGGGGAAAGTGAGGAGTCAGACCTTACTGCACATACTTTATAAGCAGGAAGCATCTAAACAGGGGATGCAAATTAAGCTATTGTGGAGGACCTGGAGTCAGAGTCCAGGATGACATACCAAAGAGGGAATCTCAAATACAAACAGCATCAGGTCTAACTGCTTGTCTTAGCAGACTGAATCATCGTTCCTTTGATTCACTGAGCATACACTGCCCCGGGAGAATTTGATTTAAAATTGGATGTACTGGTAATTGTCCATCAGGTTGTAGAGGGATGGCTACTCGGTGCAGCAACCCAAGTAGTTACTACTTTACATATATGGCATCTCAGATGAATATATCCAGAGGAAGTCTAAGTAAGAAGCAAATAACCAGCCCTAGGGCCACTAATCCTGGAACTGTTTTTTGAATTAATTATAGAAAAGACTGTGTAAATTCTGTGCTAGATGGACAACAAAAGTGAAAATTTTGCACAAAAGAAAACTGGCTTCTATAGCCTATGTAAATTACATAAAGTACACCCTCTAGCATGGTTCTATGTGCTTAACTAAGTCTGTCATTTACTCTAACTTTGCATATTAATTCTACTTTCACTAGTTATGGAAAAGGGAAAGGAGCGCATGTGCTGTGCTGAAGTCTAGCTTCTTCACTGCTAGAAAGCTGACAGTCTCCCCTTTGGTACAGGGGGTATAGTCAACATACGTGTACTTTCAAGCATGTTTTTATAACATAAGGGCTAGGAATTTCCCCTTCACACTTTTTTTTTGTGAATGAAAGCAGAAAGCTTTTCAAATACACATTCTGTGATCCTATGGAATTGCAGTTCACAGACAAAGCCTTGGCAACAGATACTCATTTTTTGCAACACTCTACTTCAAAAGGTACAGGTATGGCAAGCAGACCTCTACGTGAATTTTAAAAGACTACAACAGAACACACTCATCTCAAACATAGTTTGGCATTGTTTTCAAGTCTTATCTGCTATATCAGGCCTAAGGTATTTAAAAAAAGGTTGTTATGCCTTCAGCTAGAAAGCAACAACAATTTCAAATAGGAAGACAAATTAGGGATTTTTAATGTCTTACTTTCAAGTCAAGATTTCTGTTCTGCGTAGTGACAGAAAATTCAATGGCAGACAGCTGTACTTCTTGCCAGGACTCTGAGGTCGCTTCCGTGGGGATTTCTGAGGTCCAAGAAGAAAGATACCATTAAGAAGAAAGTGAAACAACACAATTGTGTTGAGACCAGTAGAGGCCAAAATGCTTTGCTTCCTTGTTACTTCACAGGGCTTCATTCTAATAGCTGAAAAGGAAATAAAGCAGCCAAGATGGAAAAAGGAAGTTCACATAACAAAAGAAGAGTAACTCATATATACTTCACTGGAACAGTTAGTCGTGCTGCAAGGTCATGCCACACGGACACAGTGGGGAGCCAGCATGAAGGCCCCTTTCTTTTCTTTTTTAATGTAGATTTTCTTGCAAATCTTCTTACCTTTTGGGACAGGAGCCCAATAATTTGCCAGTCTCTTGTAAAGTCTGATGTATAAAGGAGGTCTAGAAGTCTTCTGTTCCGGCTCCTCAGGAGGCCTTGGAGTTGGGCCCAAATAGGTCAGAGAGGCAAGATGTTTCTGAGGCCACTCCTTGGAGTTTGACCAGAGAGAGAGAGAGAATATACATGGTATCTCAGGGCTGGACCAGATCTGCAGACACAGATTTGGGACCCTTGGTTGCCACTGAATGGCTAGCAAGGGTGACCTGTGGAAGAGACACTATGAGCAGGGGAACAGCTGAGTGCCATCAGCTGCTCTCACTTTACAGCTATTACATTAGTTCCTTTCCCCTATGATGAGACGAATGTCTGTCTTTTCCATCTGTAGGGAAGAAGGGGGCTGTGGAAAAGTGGCGAGTAGGGAAAGGAACGGTTAAGCACAACACTTCCTGTTTCTGTCCTGCAGATGGTGCCTTCCTGAACACTTTGAAACCAATTTTCCCTGATCTTTGCTGGCTGAATGTATCATTTGTCCCTTAGAAGCATCATGATCTCAAGGAAGAGCATAGAAATGCAGTCTCCAAATACAGCATGAGCTTTTCTTGTCTCAGACTGTAGGATGTGAAATAGCAAAAGTTATGGAAAAGGCAGTGTCATCGACTACCCATCACCCTGCAATAGCATCACAAGAAGGAAAGGAGATCTTTGGGGACCAAAGTCAAGCAATAAGAAGTGGGACAGCTATCCATTCCGTAGCCAAGCATGTTAAATTCAATGTCACTGAACAACGCTGAAAGAACACTTCAGCAGAACAATGCTGAAAGTGCTTAGGAGCCATCTTGTCCATTTCTGAACACCCACAGTGCCAGATGGCAACATATGTGCTGTTTACCCTTCTGCTTCATAAAATAAAAACTTAAATATTTTGGCAACATTAACCCTGCATCTCTGTTGGGGACTGGGATGGAAAGGAACTATTGCCTTATCATACAGCCCATTACCCCAAGCAGGATACTCTGGACTAGTGAGCTTAGAATTTAAATCCACAGTCACAATTTATCTGTTATGTGATGCTGCAGGATTTCAGCAGACACCTATATTCCTATTAACTACTAAGGAATCAGGAGAGGGTGTGAACAGGAGGGAAACAAAAAAACAGGGCCCCTTTAATGAACGTCAAATCCTTCAATACTTGAGAACTTAAAACTAGAGCAATTAACCTTTCTGCTCATTTTGTGACAGAAGGTAGGCTGACTGCAAGAGGCAGATTATCAACAGTCCTGTAGGCTCTATTTATAGGCACCACTTACGTCAACTGAATAAATCTCAGGGTGAATCATTAGCATAACAAAAACCATGAGAGGGGGCTGAACTAGAGGAAGGCAGCAGAGTAGCCTCTAATGGATTTCAGCTGCACCCCAGCATTCTTCCAGAATGTCATTAATTTTCTCAGCCACCCATTTCTAGCACTCCAATATGATTCCAGCTTCATTCCAGGATTCTGCTTTATGAAAACTCCATGATTCTGCTGCTCATTCAGCAAAAAATGCTCCACACAAAACTGGCCACACATCAGTCCTCTGTAGAGGGCCAGCTTCAGATATGCCACAAGAATAATCTAGAGTATTATACTATCTTAAATATGCTCCATAGCAAAACAAGTTGTACCATATGTCACACACAATTTGAACATATGAAGCTGGATTATAATGAGGCAAGTTACGGCTCTCTCAAAATCAGTTGCCTCTGTTCACTGGCAAAGGTTCTCCAATAGAAGAGCCTTCTTGTTGGAGATATTGGCTAGGGACTGAACTTAGGTTCAGGAGCATGCAAAATGAGTGTACCACTGAGCTGTGCTGTGCAGTGATGTTCTTATTAACTACAGTGAGTGACTGATAGGGATGCTTCTTTACCTTTAATGCATTAAAGAAGTGGGCTCCTTTGATTTTCAGAGGCCCAAGATACCAATACCTGGAAGAGGATAAAACAAAACAAGCAAAATAAAGTTGTGGCCATGGAGAAGGCAATTATCTTTCCCGATGCAGTTTTCACTAGAGCTGTTTCTTACAATTTAATTCTTGGACTTTAGATGCCAGTCACCTCGCTGTAAAGTACAACTGATCCCTGGATCTGTACTGATGCTGGTGTCACCTCTGGCTCAGTGAAACCTGGCCCATGAATTTTACTATGATTCAGAACCTGCCTAACACGTTAGATCCTAATAGTCCCTGGACTATCCCTAATAGTCCCATTTGGCCTTTCCATATCACCTTTACACAACCAGCCCTTCCACTGATTCCTGTGGTTCCCAAGTAGCAGAACCACGGGTACCAAGTGACCAGTACAGAAGCAAAGGGGTGCCTCCCAAAAGGTGCACCCATACCACTGAGTGGATGAGGGGCCTCCAAAACGACCTCCTCCATGAAACAGAAGAGCCTGCCACTCTCCCCACACACAGCCCCTGCAACAAATCCCAGGCATCAAACTCTCCACCTAACTAATGACTCTGAACATAATGCAGAATAATCTTGCCCCCTTTCCCTGACAGCAAAAACCTCCTTGTTCTTGAGAAAAGTTGTCAAGAGAAGTACTGGACATATCTGAAGATAACTTACCAGGGAAGACCCACCTCATTTTTCAAGATGCACCAAATAGGCACTTAACCATTTGAAAACTAAAGTGAACTGCAAAGCTTAATCCTGGGAGAAGGATAACCCTTTGGAACCAGTCTATACTTTACTCAACACTATGAGAAATTCTGTATCTCAGCTATTCCATGCAGCATCTGTAACATGTACGGTAACTTAAAGCATAATTCACTTCCGCTGTGTGGATTAATTCCACATCATTATCTTCATGCCCACTTTGGAAGTAGATACTTTCAATTTGATGGGGCGAGCCCTGGTGCCAAACCACTCTGAAGTTATGGCAGACACATGTAGCAGGTGCTATGTAGAAACTGCTTCAAATGGGTCTCAGAATAGCCCTCTGAGAGCTAGGCAAGGCTCCTGGCAGCACTCTAAAACCTAGGCTAATTCTGGACGGGGAAAACAATCCATCTATTAGTGCCTCAAGGTTGACACTTCAGCATAGTGGACCAGTTTGTACAGCTGTACCATGAAAGCTTGGGCCGAGGAAGACCTAGGACAAATGTGAGGAACCTCTTCCAGCCCAAGAGGCAACTTCAAGTTTAAGGGGCCGCATTCCAAAGGTGGGTGTGGTGAACGCAAATGAAATGGGGCCTAAAAGACAAAAAATATCAGCACGTTGTAGCTTAACACTCTTGGCAGTAACTATGCCTTAGGAGAGGCATTTCTGTCTTTCAGAAGAGGGGAAACCACAGAAAAGCCAGCAAACCACCCAACAATCAGAGGCAGGGGAGTGGCTTTCTGAGGAATACTAGAGGGCCAGACTAGGCCCCCAGGATGGCTGGCTTTAGCCCTAGGTCTGAGGTTCCCCAGGAGGAGAGAAGTCCACTTGTGTCAAAACAGGCTTGATGACAAACCTGGAGTCAATGCTTCTATGAACATACTGCACAACACACTGCTCTCTCTCCTCTCAGCTAAATTCCTCCAGGTATTGGAAAGCAATGCCCTCTATTCTTTACATGATACAGATTAATATAAGATGTCGCATGGGATATCAGAGAAAAATATTTCTGTGGTAGAAGATAAAGGCAAAGAGAACACAAAACAATACTGTATTTCTTTACTTGCTGACTTTTGCTCCTGCATCTCGATAAGACCCCCATCTCAAACCAGTTACAGCAAACACAGGTTGGTCTTTGTTTCCCTGCAAAAAAAATCAGCAAAACAGGAGTAAAGATCCATACAAAAGCAGCCATGTGCCAATTACACTAATCTAAGGAGATCACAGCAACAATGGGTCAAATACTCAGCAACGAGCTGAACTAAAATATCAACTACTACATGCTGGTGACACTACATTAAAGCTTTTAAAAATTAGCTTTGTTATGTGCCATCAAGTCATCCCCAACTTATGGTGACCTTCTTAATGAATAACCTCCAAAATGTCTTGTCCTTTGCAGTCCTGCTCAGCTCTCATAAATGAGTCCTTTATGAAATGGACCATCTCCTAAATGGTCTGCCTTCAACCACCCCCAGCATTACTGTCTTCTCCAGTGAGTCTTATCTTCTCATGATGTGCCCACAGCTGCAGTTTGATCATTTGTGGTCAGTTTTGCTTCCAGGGAAGCAAAATCTGACATGATTTCATCTAGGACCCACTTGTCTTTTTGTTGATATTTACAAAGTTATTCTCCAGCACCATGTTTTGAACACATCAACTGGACCACTTCATTTTGTGGACACCAGAAGCCTAAAGAATGACATACAGCATTATTGACCACTGTACAGTTGTTGAAATAAAAGGGATTTTTTCACATGGGTGCCTCAGGAGTGAAAGCCCTCTCCTCCTTCCCAGGGTGTCTACTTTTGTTGCAGGAAGCAACTGAACAAGGAACTCTGAGATACTGAAACATGATTTCAGAAATGAGATAATCAGATATGTGTGTGGTTCCAGAAAAAAACTAAACATGTGAGAACAATAAGAAAAGGCATGCCTAGGTGAGTTACTCCTGCAGTAGTGCCTAGTGCTGTTCTGCATGAGCACAATTTTTATTTTATGTTGCCACTGTACTAATCAAATGTGTGACATCATTTCCATTACAAAGAAGAAGTTTAAGCACTGCCTTGCTCTCAATCCCTCTGTCCATTCTTTGAAGAATAATTAAATGGTTCTGCAAGCTTTTATATAAATAGTCCTGATGTGTTATCACCATGTCATATGACCAAAAGCTAAAACCAGACATTCAGACAGACATAGGCCTAAGAATGCCCATCCAAAGCAGAGTGGGTAGTTAAGAAATTATTACCTTGATCTGCAACACATCAAGTGGAATCGTCTCTCCTCTAAGGATGGATAATGTGGCATCTGTGATACATCTGAAAAAAAAGTCAGAGAAGCACATAATTCAGCAGGAAAGAACATGCTTTGCATGCAGAACATTCAAGCACAATTCACTTATCTCCAGTTAAAAGGATTTTAAAAAGCAGAGTTGGAGAAGACCTCTGCCCAAGGACCTTAGAAAACTACTGCCAATCAGAGTTAATAGCATTGACCTAGAGGAAACATTGACGATAATGGTATAAAGCAGCCTTCCTCAACCTGCTAAAACTCAGATGTGCTGAGTACCATAATCCATAGTCATTGGACACAACAGTGCCTCCTCCATTCTACCTAAAGAAGCTCAACCTACAGGGTGGGCGGCTGAACTACACTTTAACAGTGCTGGTGGCACAGCATCTTTCATCTCACCTGAAGGTAGCAGGCTAGCTAAGGGCATGTTGCCTGGAACACACACCGCATGGAGCACAGTCCCATATGTACCACTGAGTTCTTGCCATGTGAGGTGACTGTCTCACTCTGCCCACTTGTATACCCTCACTGTCATATCCACAGAACAAAAATACTGGCATCTAAACACAAGAGCTTTTACTTCAGTTACTAACCCATCCTGACCTCAGAGCTAAGCAGGTAACAAGACTTCAATACACAATGAAACAGAGAATCTCCTGCTCATTTCCAACCATGATTTTGTTCTTTATTTTGTGGATCTAAATTTGAAATGTGGTGCATCATCTTTCCATCATATCTCTCCCTGCTTCTCACAACTCCACTGCTATAGAGGATAAATTATTACTCCCACACACAGGCCTGTCTGTTCACTCTTGCTCACAGAATCTAATTATTAATAATTATTTTGTTATCTAATTAGCATTCTGTTCAACAGAGATTTTGCTGGCATCCTTTGTGCTCTCTCCAAGGCCACCCGTCTTGGCGGCTTAAAGGGACAACCAATGCTCTTGTCAAGAACAGACCTAAACTGCACAGCTTGACACAATGAGCCACCATAGGTAAGCCAGCAATGCCTATTTTCATGACATCTCTGCTGGCCAGACAAACATTTCCTGAGAGCCAGTATGGTTACAGCACAGGGCATAAGCTAGTGCCCTTCAGTACTGTGGACTACAACTCCCATTCTGCCTGACCTCTGGCTATGGCAGATAGGGCTTATGCGAACTGTGTTCCAAAACATCTGGAAAGGGCCAGATTTGCCTGCCCCTGGACTAGAGTATAAGTGTTCACTGGTGGGCTCAGGTTCAAATCGCCAATGAGCAACGAAGCTTCCTGGGAGATTAGAAAGCAGTTCTCCTGTCAGACCAACCTCTCTTACGGAGCTGTAGTGAGGACAAACTAGGAAGGCCTCGTGTATGCTGCCCCGCATAGACAGAAGGAAGAGCAAGATACAAGGCGATAGTAAATATAAAGTCAGACACTCTCACAAAAAGGTCCATAACATACCCCAAAATGAAATAGCTAAACTGGTACAGATATTTACAAACATCAGATTTACAGCCCTTCCTCCCTTATTTTTGCCGATTTCTACCTCCCCATCACCCTACTCCTTTTGATATGCTTGCGAAGGTCCTCATAGTATGCAGAAATGCAAACTTACTGGACTTGGTTTGCACTCTCATGATAAAGAGTGTGACTCAAGGTGCTGGTCTTCCCAAGGGGAATGAATCCAATAGGAATCTTACTGAAAGCTGCCTGGGAACAAGTGCAAAACAAACTGACATCAACATCAGCTGAATTCAGCTCCTTTCTGCAGAGCGCAGCTGCGCCCAATATCACTCCCCTCCACCCTGCGTCTTGGCATGAAGCAGTCAGGCACTTCCTGAAAGAGAGGCAGTAATGAATAATGACTTGGAACATCAGCCTCACTGGACAACCCTCCAAGTGCCAACTGGCAACAAAGCAGCCTTCTGTACTCATTAGGCACATTGTTACACACATAGAAGTTGGCACACTCTCTCTAAGCAATGTATGGAGTCCGTCAGCAAGTGTCCATCGACGAAAAGGCTGAAGATGGCATCCAAAGCAAGGCTGCATGCCAGTCTCATTTCATCTGCAAGCAAAGCTTGCTTGAGATGGAAATCAATAATTCAGAGTGCCTTTCCCCTCAAGGAGGGGAATACTCAGAAGGCCCCTGGAAATCAAGCTGCATGAACATTTTAACGTATCAATTAAATAGTCTTTTTCAACAGACAGATTTACACATTTATCTTTGTCTCTGCAAACCGGGGGAACAGATTTTGTTTGCTAATTGGGCCACAGAATGAGTCATAGGTTGAACAGATTTGGAAGTTCAAATGCAGCTCTGTATTCTCTGGACATACTGGCTGTCATAAAATTGTTGGCTGCAAGTCACTGTATTATTCTCCTGAACTGTGCACGGCTAAAGCCATGCTGCTGAAATACACACACACGCAGAAGCTGTTCTCCTCGATGCGTGTAAGCACCTCAGTGTTAATGACTACATTGCCACAATACCCGGGCTTTCTGCAGAGGACCGCAGCTTGCAGCACCGTGACTCAGCAAATCCAAATCTTTCCTCAGCAGCTTTCCATCACTTGTTGCCTGCAATGCCTCTCTTTTATCACGGTTTGTAAACCCAGCCCCCTTCCTCTTCTCGTGTTCTATCTTCTGTCCTTTCACAGACGGGCTGGTGTCACACAAACATAAAAACATACCAGTGACATGTGCAGGACTGTCTGCAGTTTGGCAGGAGTGACCTATGTCAAGATTAAATGACTGGTATGTGCCATGCTGGTTTTGTAGGGACTTGCATCTGAAGAATATTTTCAGGATATAGGTGGTGATCATCCACTGCTTTTGTATCCCAAAATGTGTGGCACAGTGGTTAGAGTGCAGCGCTTGGAGATCCAAGTTCATTCCTCACGCGGCAACGAAGTTTACTAAGACTCCCACTGACTCTCAGCCTAACCATCTCACAAAGTTGTTGTGAAGATAAACATTGAGAGGAGGAGAAAGATTATATAAGTAGCTTTGGTTCTTTGGAGGGAAAGGGCAAGATATAAATATAATAAATAAATAAAGCATTGCTGAGTGTAATCTGCTAACTGCAGTACCTACCAGAGTACTATAAACCTCCATTTCAGGACTGGATCTATCTAAACTGCAGCCAAAACATTTGGCCTATGTTTTGGAGTTTTGTGTTACTTCCCCACCTAATTTGATGAAGAGAGGATGAGGAACTCAAAAGTTTGCCCCTTTTGTGGAATTTTGATTGGTCTAGTAAAGGCATTGCCCAATTCTGGATTTTGGACTTCTTCCCTAGAGGTCGGCATGGTTATCTTTGCATTTGATAACTATTTGGGGTTACCCTAAACTACACTGGGATGCAGCATTTTATCACACAAAGGAAAAGAAGGAAGGGAAACCAAGAAAAATACTATGACAGAGGACCCATTAATCCTACTTCATCAACTGCTGGCTGTTACCAAACAAAAAGATGCAGAGACAGTTTTTGATCAAGTGGTGATGCTCCTCCTTCAACACCTAGAAGTAGTCCAGAAGCTGCATGGAAACCAAAGGGTAGGACCAAGAGGAGGCACACCTTTTGGGAAAGGGCAGGGAACATAACAGACAATATGTATTTACATCCCTGCACAAAAGGCATATTCCAAACTAGGACCACCATGAAGGGTAAAGAACATGCTGATTCTGTAATAAAGTTTCTGATTAAGCTGCACACACTCAGAGACCAGCTGCAAGGCTGGCTCCAGAAAAAGATAAAATAGATCAGATGCTGCAGCCTGACAGCTGATAGGGAGTCCACTGAGGTAGTCTATTGCAAGCAGACCCAACCATCAAATGAAGGCATAACATGGGCTGTACTATCCTGTTCTGTAATGCAAAGGAAGCCCTAACATAGAGAACACTGAAGGCACTTTTTAGTTATGTCACAACCAAGACTGGGAAAGGAAACTTATTTTTTAAGGAATTTTGCACATGCTTTGGCTTGATGAATCATTTGGCAGATGAGTTGTGTGTGTGTTCTGAATGTATGAAGAGTCCTGCTGGATCAGACCAAAGGTACATCCAGTGGAGCCTTCTCTTTTCACAATGGCTAACTAGATTCCTCAATGCGAATCCCACAGCTTCTTTCCGCTTGCCTTCCTCAGCAACTGTCATTTAGAGACATACTGCCTCTGACGCAGGTACCATGACTAGTAACCTTGAATTTGTCTAATCTCCTTTTACAGCTGTCTAACACAATTTGTGTTTCCTTCTTCTCTACCCTTTGCTGATTAAGGAGTTGAATGATGATCTCTTTCCTGGGAAGGGGGCAGTCAAAATCCTGATGGTGGCCACATTTAGTGAAGATAGAAGTCCTTGAGTCAAGGATTTCCATGCGGTCTGGACTATGCTGCACTGAGAAGAGGAAGGGAGACTGAGAGGGAAAGCATCAAGTAATTCTGCTATATGACAGCCCAGAGACTGACACCAGCAAAAGCCCCTCCCCAAGAAATGCAAGGAACAGAAGCTGAACTGAAAAAGGCCCAGACTATAAATCACTGCAGCACTGGTCCGTTGCTTGTTTACCCAGGAACTGCTCCACTGCACGGCTGGGGCGGGGAGAAGGAATGGGAGAAGTATATAATTTCTTTCTTTAAGCGCTGAAGCTGTCACCTCCTATTATTCCTTTTGCCCAGTTTCCTTTCAACTGTAGAGATCTGAAAGCTTTAATTTTTCCCAGATGGAAATGTAATTCTTTACATTGCTGTTGAAATATAATTTTGTGTCTTCGTAAGCAGGCAACGTAGTTCTGTGCAGCAGGCACCATTGTACTTGCTAAAAGCCTCCTCAGATCTTCGACTGAATCATTAAATTGCCTTTTCTTGGTCAGGTTCTGATAAGACACATCGGAATACAGTTCTATTAACAAACAACCTTATATGCTTGATGTAACACATGCTCTGCCACTCCATCTATTTCGCCCATAGTCTGCTTCAGATGGGAACAGAAATATGGCCACAACAGGCTCCATTTTATATTTACATGAAGGTATATACATATGTATTTATAGTTCTATTAGTTCTGCACTCAGATTCTACTATGGTGCGTACACAGAACTTAAAGGGCTTAAGAAGCTGTTTTGTGCCCAAATAAGGCTGAGCTCCCAAGGAGGTGGTAAACTCTACCAGTTCTTACTGCAGGTGGAAGTTTACATGACCAAATATCCATCCCAGCCAACAAGTAACCTGCACATAGAAAACAAGAAGTTGGGGAGGAGGTTTCTAACCTGACATTCTCCCTGACATGCTATTTTTCTGTGTGAAGAAAATGTGTGTGCAGGGACACTAAATCACTCCTTGCAATATCAAATGGTACAGGTTAGGCACAGGTGTCCAACCTCACCTAGAACTGACCCAGGCACAGGCAAGTGAAATTGCAAGAACCTAGCAGGGTGTAAAGAGTCCCCTCATGCATAATAGTTAAAATTGCAAAATTTCTGGGATTCTGCAATTAAGAATGCAATAAGGAAAAAACAAACAAGCAACCGTACCTCATCTGCCCTTCGGAGGAGCCCAGTTATAACCTGAAACAACCAAAACACGTTAGCTTGCACTGGTACTCTGCCTCTGCACATACTAAGCAAGAAATTTCCAATTCCAAAACAAAGAGGTGGCACATCAGCAGGTCTTGATATATCCTACCATTTTTGCACCAAAGGAATATTCTAGGTTCAAATGCTTTTGTAGGAATCACAGTGGGAAGAGTCAGATCCAATTGTTGGAAAATGTTCCTGGGATGGAACCAAAGAGGAGGAAAAAATCTTATCAGCAATCCTTCCCCCACATCCCATTTCATTCTGTTTCTAAAGCTGAGGGCCTTACCCAGAAAAGGACCGGGCAAGGGCAGGGAAAGTAAGGAAGGTAGCTGTCCAGGCTCCAGAAAAGTTTTTCACCAAATTTTGAAACACATATAGGAAACCACTACAGTTGATTCACTACTAACCAGGTGCACATCCAGTGCTCCTCCCAGGCCTTTCTTGCTACTGTTGCATAGCTGTTCTGACCCCACAACCACCATCAAGTTTTTCCCTCTCCTGCCTGTGCTCTCTTCTTCCTCCCCAAGAAATCCTCAAACAGATTATCCTGTCTCCATCAGTGCCCACAAGGCAAGAGCAACCCACACCAGGTTCACTAGATGTGCACTGTAGGTGTGTGCCCAGTACACATGGCCCCTCAACCAGCATCATATGCAGCCTTCATCCTCAGTTATTCTACACGTGGTGCCAAACTTACAAAAGGCTTCAGGATTCATGATACATTAGTTCTTTGGATAAGATGCAGCTTTAACAGTTGTTCTCTCATAAAACAGACCCTGCAGCTTTCACAGAACTAGATTAAGAGACAAAACCTGTAACCTCCGAGACAGGTCAAGGTTCAAAGGGACAAAAAGGCTGGCAAATGGCCAGGCAGAGATTGGAGCCCTTAAGTCAAAGGAGGGGAACTGATATTCCTCCAGGTGCTGCTGGACTAAAACTCCCACTGGCCCCAGCCACCATGGGCAATGGTCCACAGGGCAGACAGCTGGACTCCAGCAGGATCTGGAGGGGGAGAGGCTCCCCACATCTGCCTTAAGTGCAGCCAATTGACAAACCAGGCTTTGTATTTCCTCAAGGGCTTCCCCACCTCACCAGCAAGAAGGCGGACATTAAAGCCAGCCATCTGATCCTACAAAAGCCAGCTCCTGGTCAGCACTAGCCTGGTTCAGACAGTAGATTCAACTATGGCTTAGGGTTAAATAAACAAGATTCATTCTTGTCAGCTCCCTTGCCACCTTACCCCAGATCAGAAGCATTTCTTCCCATTTTCAACTAACTGCAGTTTCATGTTATACCTGAACTCCTGTTTGTTGTTTAGTCGCAAAGTCGTGTCCCCATGGACAACTTTTTTACAGCCTCTCCTGTCCTCCACCATCCCCTGGAGTTCACCTAAGCTCACCCCAACCACCCCAATGACCCCGTCTAGCCACCTCAACCTGTGCCGTCCCCTTCTCCTTTTGCTGTCAGTCTGAACTCTACACTATGTTTAATCTTAGCTATGGATTAGGGAAACAAGCAAACTTCCTAATTTACAGTTTGTCTATATTGAGACGTAATACTAAAGAGCAGCTACTTAATAGAAGTGAACAGTTCCAATCTTCTCAAAACAACATAAGGTGCAGTCACAAAAAGGTTCACAATCCAGAGATGTGTTAATGTATTAATAGTTTGCATTACAGCCAAACAAAGTTAACATTCATGTTAGCTCCAGTTTCTTTAGAACAAGTAACTTGAAACTGGAAGAGAGATGATCATGTATCTGTGCTTCTGCATTTAAGGGAAATTTGAATCTCTGTATACTAATTTTGTACCTTCTTTATCCATTGTACAATGTTTCTTCCCAATTGTTAAGTGGCCATATTCCACAAGAACTGCATACATGACAGAAGTTCTCCTTGAAAGGAAATAATCAGGGGCTGGGATAGTAAAGTATGTTTGAAACACACATTACTAAATATTTTTAGGCACAGAAATGCCTTGTGCTCCTAAAATACGGCAGAAATAACATGACGATATAAGCCAAACCTGAGCACTGGGGAGACATTGGCAGACATAAGCAGCAAGAGGGTTTTGTACATGGTTAAAAAAGAAAAATTGACCAGTCATCACCAAGTACCAATAATGTCCAAACTGTAGTCTGTCTCTAGCTCCTACATCTTGTATACTCAAGGAGACTGCACCTTTGGGGGCTGGGATTACCTGAGAGTGCTGTTCAAGATTAACTACTTGCAAAGGAGCCCTGAAAAAATTATTGATAGTATAATTCAGCCTCCATTTCACTGCTTCTAATATGGATAAGATGCCAGCAAAGGCAGGTGAGGGAAGATAAGGAACACATAAGAAATTTCACAGTACCTCTTGTAGAGTTCCATCTCCTCCTGCAATTATAATCATGTCTGTGTGTTCCATCAGCTCCAGCAACTTCTTTGCTTGCCCCTCATAATCTGTCTGTGATTTAAAAAGAAGTGCAGAAATGTACTGTGCTTTTAACACTGCCTGCCCCGAAGGAAAAATTGGTATATATGTTTTAGCTCCACATGCACAAGTATATTTTTAATCTCAACACAGTATGTGCCATCTTATTTATTTTTTAAATATGTATTCTGCCCATAAAACAACCACCCCCAGGCTCACCGTACATCACACAGAGACATTCTAACAATATATTTTTTCACCCAACTAAGGGCACAAGCCTGTGGCAGCTAGAGGGTGGCCAGAGGATAGGTAAGAATCCAGCTCCCACCTTAGCCGTGTGTTCTGAGGGTGGAGCTGTGACTCCAACCATGGAGCACCTTCCAGTCACCTTTGCAGCAGGCATGGATCTTCCCATGCCCGCTGCCGCTCCAAAATCACAAGTGCCAGCATGGGGCGGGGAGCCTTCCAGGGGGCAGAAAGGGGGAAAGGGGCATCACTCTGGAATATGAAGACTCCCGGCAGTGCTTCAGCTCCTTCTCTATGAGCAGGGGCAAAAGATGCAGACGGCCAAAATCAGTCTGTGTCTATTGCAGGACATGAGAAGCACAGAGGCAATCCTTGCCCTCATACTCCAACTGGATGCCCACAATCCCCTGAATGCAGAGGATGGCACCCTAAGAGAAATACAGTCTGGGCTATTTTTAAATTAGAAGTACTTAACCCAAAGCATGTAATATCACTTGTTTTTGATGTAAAAAGAAGAAGAGAAGTTGCAGGACTAACAGATGGCTGAGTCTCTTCAAATAGATTGTTCCCTTCCTTGCCTTTCAGTCAAAACTCTCTGTTGGTTTATTAGTGAAAGCAAACAGCACCACCTATTGAACTGTCCACACTACATCTTAGAGCACTGGAAGAACGTGCAGCCACTTGCCATCCAAGTTCTGACATAGCAATTGCACATGTTGTACTTAACAACATAACCCCTTGGACAGACACAATACCTTTGCTAACTGATGAGAAGGATTCATCCCTCACTTGCAGAAGACAAACTTTTCACGCAAGGAGGTGCTTTGTAAAGCACCACGCACACTGATGGATGGTGTGATATAAATAAATCACTACCACAGCCAGGTTTTGGCAGTAGAGTTCCTGAACCATGGCAAGTTTCTCTTCTGCTTTATAGGAGCTGTCCATGATGCTCAATAGTGGCAAGCCTGTTTTGGGGATGGGATTTAGCACCATGCACAACTCCCATAAAGCTCAAAAGTGAAGCTGCAATGGATGAGGCCCACTAATATGGAACTCAACAGTCTCTCCTGGATTTTGAGTACCAGGGTTAGGAAAAAAGCCCCTGCTTGAGACCCAGTAGAGCTGCTACCTGCCAGACTAGGCAGAATATTAATTTGTTTCAGCATAAAGGTAGCATCACTTAAATTTTCATAAAATGAGAGATGCTGCCTTTCCAGGAAATGGTTGTTAGCCTACTTGGTCTTTAAGTCCCCCAGAGGTGGGACATTTCCCTCCTGCCTATGAATGGAAAATGATCCGCCTTTATTTCTTGTGCATACCGCACAAATAAGTTAATAACCAAAACAACACAATCCCAAAAATGTTTAATCCATCCAAGTTTTCTCTTCTTCTTATGTACTTAATGCTCCCATCAGCATTTCTGAGTAGTTCCCATCCAAAGGGTGACTGCAGGTGTGAAATGGTGTTCTTTATCAATCTCAAGTGTTCTGTGGCAATTTTACGAGCTCTTGCACATCAAAATTTTGCGTGGCCAGTTACCAATTCTTCTACCTACCGGCATGCATTGGTAGCTGTCACTCCAAAACATTCTCTTGGGTCTCTCATCAAGATGCATTACATATTTTCCATCACTCTATTTCAACAAACTAAATGCCACAACCCTCCCCCACAAAATGGCATTATTTAAAAATAATAAAAAATAATAATATCCTTCCACTTCAGCATGTGTCCTCTTTCGCTTTAGTTTCACCTCTAGTAACATGAGGTGAATTCTGACCAATATGTACTGGAAGAGACAAATAATTACTAGGAAGAGAAAGGTTAAGTCCGTCCTAATTCTTTACCTTCACCACAGTCACGTCCAAACCAGACAAGTGGAGAATTGGAGCTGCATTCTTTTCAAACAGACTCCTGGCTTTGCTAGAAAGTAAAATATGACAGATCACTTCAGAGCTGTTGCTTTTAAAAATATCCCTCAGTGTTAAAAAAAAAAAAACCTAAATTATGTTCATGTTAAAAATAAGCTGTTCAGCACATCCCTGGCCATGTCTAGTAGCTGAGGGAACCAAATCAAAGCTATTGCCTATGGTCTTATTTTATTGGTATAAATATGGCCATTTGTTTTTGCACGCAGAATGAATAATCCGTATACAGTTCTCAGTGGCAAGATATCTGGGCAAGCAATGAAGTCTGCCTTCCTCACAAGTGAAGTGAATGAGTGGGCTGGAGGGGGCGGATGAAAGAACACCGAGCAATGTTAGACTCAGACAATTTATGCATTCTATTACGTTAGTTTTATCCTGCCCTTCCCCAGAGGATCTTAGGGTAGCTAGCACACAATTCTCACCCACTTGTTGTGGGGGAAATGTAATTAACACATTAAGTTTTTTCCAGTGTAAGCAGCAGTCCAGTGATGGGGGAGAAGGAAAAGAACTGGGTGTGCAGGAAGTGTTCTGTTTCAGCTAGTCCTGAAATGATCCACAATTCGGAGGCAATGAGGAAGTTGGATGCAGAGTCAGGGACTGGCCAAGCCCCTGACTCCCGTGCTGTGATCCTGATCAAAAGCAATCCATCAGAGCTGCTTCCTGTTCCAGTCAGTGCGCTGTCTTGCAAGCTGCAGTCCAAAAATGCAATATGAACAGCTTCCATGCTTGTATGTGGCTAATTTGACTTCTCCCCAAGAAACTTTCCTTACAAAAATTGTCCTGAAAGATCCTGTATTAGACTCACCTGAGAATGACATGATGATTGTATTCTATGATGAGGTTGAACAAAAAATAAACAAAGTGGGAGAAATCACTTTTATCCTAATTAGCAAAGTGAGCAGAAGGTATAATAAACTCCTGCCTTTAGGTGTAAATATTTTACAGGCCTTTAAAAGCAAGATTAAAAGTAAGATCAAACCAAGCTCAACAAGACTTACTTCCAGACAAGTATACCCTGGCCTGCAATATTTAAGAAGTTAAGGTTTTGTTGAATACCCTTTTTCTTTCTTGGCCAATCCCATATATCCTCCATTCATTACATTACATTTATATCACTCCTTTCCAGCAGGAAATATATGGCTCTCCCTACTCCAGCCCTCATTCCATATTCATAACAAACCTGTAGGGGAGAGGTCATCCCTACCATGTGGAATATATGGTAGTTGGCTTGCATAGGTACAACTCATAGTCCTACTGCTCTAGTATTACTTCACTTTTCTTTTCTAACTTAAGAAACTTTCTAGGTTGTTTTCTTGCAGAAAACACCCCAAATAAACCCTAACATAAATTACGTATTATTATCCTAATAATAAGGTATGGGATACTAGCCCTTGGTTGACAGGATGCAAATTCTACATTTAAGAAGAAATATTACCTGATTATTCAGTAACGTTAAAACAAAAACTTTACCTGACCTTGTTTTGGTTATGCTCCTGTGCATTTTATGCCGGTTACTGCATAATAAATAGCCATGCTATTAATTATAAATTATTTTGGTAAGGTAATTTATAGCACCCAGAGAATACAAAAGAAGATTTTAAATAAGGGCCATTTTTCAGAGATGTGTAGTTTGTAAGACTTATATCCTATCAAAAATGAGTTTTCAGTTTAGGCTAACCAGACAATGTTTTAAAACAGTCAAACATCTATCACAGTAAGTGTGGTATGCATGGAAGGAAAACCCTTAAGTTGCAGATACCTCTATGCACACAAAGACACATTTCCCCATATAGAGTCTTCACTGGAGGAAGCTTCAGGTGAAGTGGACCCTCCTATTGCTACCCGCCCAGTGGTGTGGGTGAAATGCAATGGGATAAACATACAGAGGAAGTGTGATGTCCTCAATAGTCATTCGGAACAATAATTTATTTACTGTTTGTTTTATTTCTATCCCACTTTTCCTTCTCTCCGTTATCCTCAGAATGACACAGTGAGTTGGGTTAGGTCTAGAATAAGTGGCTTTCCCAAAGACAGCCAGTGAGCTTCATGGCCAAGTAGCATCTCCGTGGTCCAACACTCCAGCCACTGCTCCACACTGACTTACAGCATGGCTCTCATTTAGAAATGCTGGGAACCACTCATCTGGAATCTGCCTTAGAAAACTGGCACAGCAGGGAGGGCAGCCGAGAACTCTTCTCCTTGGCATGCTAGTTTTCCAGGAAATGATGGAAAAGTATATCAAAATCATTTAGATATTTACTATAGTAAGTGGTAAATAAGTGATATGAATCAATTAATTAATAAATTCAAATCTTACCCAGACATAATTTACAGGATCGGATGCCTATTTGGAAGAGGTGCATGCATGGTCAGAAGACACTGTTTACTTCACAGCAGTACTTTAGCTGTACATTGGACTTTAAAACAACTTTTGCACGAATTGGCTATTTGCTATCAATAACTCAGAAGTGCATTTGGAAGAGAGAACACCAAGTGGCTTTAGGGACATCAAATCTGCATGACAAGCAGCTCAGCACTGCTATTTACATGAACCTTACATTCTAACAACAGCATGAAAATAAATATGCATGACCTTAATGAGGAGATTCATATAAGTAAATGTACCAAATGACCATTCTAATTATGGTTTCTTATCTATATTGCAAACTGCTTAAGTCTGATAATATTAGATTTGAGGTTGATAAGGGGTAAGACTTTGATTCACACAAATGGCTTTGCCCTCACCAACAAAGGCAGTAAGAAACAGTGCCAGTAGGCAGAGTAAAGAGATACCTTGGGGAATCTTACCCTTTACAAGCTGCAGGGTTGAGAAATACCGTTGCTTTCTTTATGTTCACATTAGAAGGAATAATCTGGTTGCCGAATACCTAATAAAGAAGGAAAAGTGGGAGTTTCCTGTTATACAATAATCATATTTCTCCTCTGCTTCTGACAGTGCACACAGCCCTGACACCTCCATGTTATCTTGGTAGTTACTGGGCAACTTCTTGCCCCACACAAAGGAAATGGCTCAGTAAAGGGAAGCAGGATGGCTTTTTTTAGTCTGCCCACTCTCAGTTAGCAGCTAAAGTCCACCTTGACATTTTCAGATCTGCAAAACGCTTAATCCAGCCTTCTGTTAAACGTTATGGCTGCAAATCTAAAAGTTGCAGGCAGCCTTGACAATTAGCATATGGAACTGAACTATGTACATGCTGTTAGTTGTGAACAGTGTATAGACTATACAAGTATGGCATTCTGTACTGTGACATGTCTGCCACACTTCGATGCAAGCTAAGTAATAGAGACAAGTGCTGGGAAAATATAAGTAATAACAGTAATCAATGCATTTATTCTCAGAGCATTTTGTGAAGAGGTATAAAACAAGGCAGCTGAAACAATTGTATTAATGCAAGAGTTTTGTAACTTTTCAAAGCAGTAACTCATAGCAATTATCAAAATCATTGAGATTATTAGAGCAGAGAATTTAAAATGAATTAGAACAAAGTTGAGCATTGCGTTCTATTTATTTCACTGCAATGAGAAAGAGAAGGCAGAAGGTACATAAAAAAACAGTGATTCATGAGGGCAAAGGACAGAGGAAATCAAACTGACATGTTATCTGAAGAACAGATGGGGAAATCAGTGATTAATTCTATTACTTTTGCATTCTTGAGGGAAATCAGGGAAAATGACTGTCTGCGTTTTTAATTCTGGTCTGTTACAGCTGTTAGAAATATTTAATTATTTACTTGGTAGAGGGAGCAATATATTTGCCTGCACTGAACAAACAACTTGTCTCTTCCACAACTTATACATTTGGCAGACTTGCTCTTTGTGGAGGCTTTGCTCTCATGCATTAAAGAAGATGAAGGGAAACACATATCAAAAGCCTTCATAACAATTTGCTAGTCCTTTAGCAGAGGAAGAGGAGGGACCTTGGGAACTGATTTTAAAATTTACTTCTCATTTGACCACTCTGTCCTCCTCTTTACCATTCACATCAGTTCCCCCATTACACAAAAGTCCTCAAAGTAGTATAAACAATAACTGTGACTGAATATTCCATAAACCTGTTTATGTCACTTGATTCATTTATGTTTGATGACTGTCACTGCCAATCAAATGTAAGAACTGGATTAGCTGAAAGCATGGAATTTAATGCAAGGACAAATGAAATAATATGTCTCTAGTGTTGTATCTGCAATGAAAAAATTCCTTTTTTTTTTAACTGAAAGGCCAGTGATGGCTTACATGTATGGTCAACTCTAGGCCAATGGTGGCAAACCAATGCCATGTGTGCCACAGAGAGCATATAGAACCCTCTCTGTCAGCAAATAAGCCAAGGTGTCCCAGCATTGCCCTAGCAGCTGATAACAGCACACATAGGGGCCATGAGCATGCTCGGAAAGGAATGGTGGAGCCAGGCAATGACATCACAAGCTGCGACTCATTAGCCCTGATTCATCTGAGATTTTGAATGGCCGGTCAGGGCACTGCCAAGGATATATATATATTTGCTTGGACTGGCTGTGAGTTGTTTTTTCAAAACTAAAACCTAAACTAAAGGTTTTACTGTAGTGTTGGCACTTTGCAACACATAAGTGGGTTTTGGGTTGCAGTTTGGGCACTTGGTCTCTAAAAGGTTCACCATCGCTGAAATAGGCTTAGCAAAACGAGGTGTCCTAGCATGGTTTTGATGGTTGGAATGTGTTCAGAATGGGCAGAAATGCTGAGCTGTGCAGAAACAGCTAATCAAGGGAGGCTTTTTCAGAATCGTCCTCTTTTCTATGGTATTTTACTCCTATATTAGGGTTAGCGGAGTGCACCAGAGTAGGGTTAGGCCAACGGTGGTGAACCTATGGCACATGTGCCACACCAGGCAAACAGAGCCCTCTTGGTCAGCCTGCAAGCCAAGTTGCCCCAGCATCACCCCAGCTGAGCATTAGATAACTGCGCACATGGGGGCCATGCATGTGCTCAGAAAGGCAAAGTGGCACCAGGCGATTATGTCACGAGCCTTGACTCATTAGTCGCAACTCATCTGAGCTTTCCCATGGCCTGTTATTGGGCTGCCAAGGATATATATATATTTGCTTAGATGGGCTGTGAGTTGTTTTTTCTAAACTAAAGACTCAGTTTTTAGGTTTTATTGCACTTAGCGATAAATAAGTGGGTTTTGGGTTGCAGTTTGGGCACTCGGTCTCTAAAAGGTTTGCCATCTCTGGTCTAGGCTTTAGTTTCTTCTTATGATTAAACTTTTGCAACCCTTGAGAATGTCATTTTCTGATAAAATAAATAAAAGCCAAGTTGAGTACTGTCTCCTAGTAGCTGGAGGGAATGGCAACCCTCAGAATTTATTTTAGAGCTTTTTGCCACAATGGGTATTCACATCTATTTAAGCACATCCTTTAATTGGTTGAAGAAGTTCAGATTTAAAGGAGAATTTTATATAACTTCCTTCTGATTATTAATTTATTCAATTTCTATAATGTCCAATAGCTGAAGTTCTTTGAACAGCTTACAACAACACATAAAATACAATATAAAATATGAACATTAAAAATAACCTGCCCAGGGAGCCATGTGGCTAATAAAATAAAATGAAATGAAATGAAATGAATAAAAATATTACCACACAAAAATTAAAACTGAATTTAATTTGAATTTTATTTAATTCAAATTTAATTTGAATTTGAAACCCATATAAACATTACAATACCTTAAACAAATTAAATCTTAAGACCTAAATAAGCAACTAAAAAGCCCCAGTAAGTTAATTAAATGTTCCATGTTAAATGACAGACTTATCCTGGTGCCATACAGATATTAAGGTTAGTACCAGGAGGGTCTTAGTGGGGAGTTCATTCCATAACTGGAGATCCACCACAGAAAGACGCTTCTCCTTGTTGCCACCAACTGTCCCTCAGAGGTGGCAGGCCCCAGATCTTGATCCTAGTGCCCAGGTACATGGCGGCTGGGGGAGGCACTCCAACAAGTACTGTGGTCCCAAATCATATAGGCCTGTATAGGTTAAACCAGCATCTGAACTGTGCTTGGCAGCATATAGGCAGCAAATACAAGCCAGCCAGAATTGGCACTATATGCTCTGAGCATTTGGTCTCTGTAATTCATTTGGCTGCCACATTTTGTACAAGCTGAAGCTTCTGTGCATTGTTGTAATCTAGTTTCTAGTGCAAATCTAATGCTAGATAACTAATAGCAGGATATCTCTGTCCAGGCAGGGATGTAGCTGAAGCTGGTAGAAGGTCACTAAAACCATCTTAGCCTCCACTAACAAAGTTGGCTGAAGGAGCATGCTCAAGCTATGAACCTGCTCCTTCATAAGGAGTGCAACCCCATCTAAAACAGGTTATACTCCCTCCAGCCAATCAGCAGAACAACCCACAAACAGCATCTGTCTTGTCTGGACTGAACTTCAGTCTGTTAACAGTCATCCAGTTCATTGTAGCAGCGAGGCACCAGCTTAGCACATCCACAGCACCACCTGCTAAAGATGAAAAGGCAAAAAGGGGCTGCATCTCATCAGCATACTGAAAACAACATGCTCCAAAACTACAGATGACCCCACTCAGCGTTTTCATGTAGATGTTGAACAACATGGGGGACAAGACTAACACCCAAAAAACCCCATACTGGAGAGTCCAAGCACAAAACAATATCCCCCAAGCACAACTTTCTGGAGCCAGCCATTCAAGTATGAGCGGAACCAGTGCAATGCAGGGCCTCCCACTCCCACCTCAGACAGTGCTCCAGAAGGATACCATGGGATCCTTTAGATCAGTGGGATCTAAAGCCCCTGAGAGGTCTAGGAGTAGCTTGCCTCTCTCCTGGCACAGGTCAACATACAGAACAACCAAAACTGTTTCTGTACCCATCCAGGCCTGAACCCGACTGAAATGGATCCAGATAATCAGTCTGAACCAAGGGTCACTGGCTGGTCACTACTCTCTCAAGAATCTTGCCCAGGAAGAGGATGTTTACCACTGGCCTAAAATTATTGTGTCCTTCTGGGATCAGGTAGGGCTTCTTCAGAGGGGACTCACCACCACCTCTTTCAGGTGGCAAGGGACCACTGTTTCTCATAAAATGGCACTAAGCACATCCCTGGACCAGCTGCCAATTCCCTCCCTGCTAGCTTTTATTAGACTAGTGGGGCAAGAATCCAGCATGGACATGATTGCATGAACCTGTCCAAACACCTTGTCAACATCTTTGAACAGTACTAACAGGAATTCATCCAAAAGCATTTGACTAGACTGTGCTCTGGATATCTCACCTGATTTCACTGTAATAACATTGGAGTCTAAGTCCTGGTGGATATAAGAAAATTTATTTTAGTGGCTTAGAAAGTCCTGTCAGGCTACTGAGAGGCATTTAAATGTGAAAATAAATAAACAAACAAACACAATATTTTGGAAATACCTAGCACATATATTGCAGCAGACTTTAGATGGCTGTAAGATGTCCTTGGGACCAGCACATTGTAGGCACCAGATAACCTTAGAGCCTCTGGAGGGTAGTGAAGAGAAGATTAGGTGGCGGCAATCAGATACTGTTTGTTTGCCACTCTCACTGCCTCTACAGGCAGACACCAGGGCTTGAATCTATACAATAGTTTCCCTCTATCTGCACTCAAGCCACCTCCTGATTTGCTTCATCATTCTCGGCTCCGGAGCAGGCCATGGAGCTGTACAAGCTCTACTACAGGGAAGGGTGCACAGGAGCAATCATGTCCACTGCCTGGGTCACCTCTGTATTCCAGACATCAACCAGAGATTCGACAGGACCACCAGAAATATCACTTGGAGCTGATATTTTACTTCCCAATTGGCTCTGTATAAATGATTTTTGTATGTGCATGTTACGTTCGCTCCACAGATAACTATGTTTAATACTGACACTCTAATAAATATCACTTTCACCCTGTCCATTCTTTTTATGCTGTCAAATATTTATGGAAATTTTTTGCCACTGTCAAAGAGAAAGACATCAACAGTTTACAAAAGGGCTGATATGAAATTTGGTGGTCACAGGGTTTAGGAATCAAAAGGGAGTTCACCCCATAACAGGATCAAAGGGGCATGTATGAAAATTCATAGTGTGAGAAAAAATACAGAGTATTAAAAAATCAATTCCCCCCCACCCCACTTCCTTGGAACACTTTTTTCCATTTTCGTATAGGTTCCAGACTACCAGAACCAATCGGAATGAAAAAGCTACACCCTAATTGCTCTCCACTTTCACTTGACAAAATGAAATTTCAATCTACAGAGTTGTCAATCCTACCACCCCTGCCCCATGCATTTACCTAACAGAAGCAATACAGGCAATTAAGTTTTCAGAACTGTCACACTGAATAATAATTTAAAAAGTCCACCATCATGAGGCTGTTGAATAATTTGTGATAGCACTGAACTGGAGGTATAATTAGGTGCATACCATTGGTCCTGCAGGAAGGAGAAAATACCTTGTGGTGTTTGAGCAAAAGAATACAGACAGCCCCTTTGTCAGGCTAGTCACATAGATGAGACCTGCTGGGAGAATCTCCAGAATCCTGCACAAGTGAGATAACGAGGGGATTTTAATCTAATTTGATCTTGTTAAATGGTATTACCTGGGCTTCTTGGCATGCAGCTCTCCTTAGCAGATTATCACTATCAAGAGGAGGAAAAAAGAAACAAAAATAAAACAATGGGTGCTAGAAAACACAAGTTTAGGCAAGAGACAGATGAATGCATGCATTAAACACATCTATGATTACTACTTTGGCATACAGCATATAGTCCAAACTTGTCAGGAATGCATACTGTTCAAAACTCATAATGTTGTAACTGCATTAGCTTCCCTTTTTCACTACCTATGACTTTGTTACTAAGATTCAGATCCCACATGTAATGAAATTACATGATTAAATAATGCTCACCCACAAAACACACTATATAAATACTAACTGAAAACCTCACCTTCCTACAGCCTAACTTGCAGGTGATACAACCATCCAGTGGTTGTAAAAGTGCAAATATTATTATATACTCCATCCACACAGACACATGCACATACAGTGTCACTAAGCTTAACCCCTGCACTTTGTGGTTGGGCACCTGAGTTTTGTGTACACCTACCTTACTATTTTGCCTTATTTCATTTATCCACTTTTTCCAAATAAGCTGTCCCTGGGGATTCATTACAATTGGGCTTGAAGTGTTGCACAGTTAAGGGATGAAGAACAGGAGACAAAATCTTAATTTCTGAGAGTTCTTCTCTCTCAATTAATATAGCATTCCAGTTCTAATTCATGCAGCCTGAAGTGCTTTGGCTTTGGAAAGGACATCACTTTCATTTGCCAGGAAGTAAAGCCAGGCGAGAAAAGCTCATTAGGAGATAGCTTGTGCCTTGAAGCAGCTGGCATCGAGGATACGAAGGCCGGAGGACAAATGGAAACCTGCTTGATTTAGAGTGGACAGGACTCAGAGGGACTCTACAAGTGTGAAAGGGCTATGTGACACCCTTTCTGATTCAACTCAAACAATATGCTCTTAATACACCCCCGATTATTTGGCTTATTACAGAATGATTCACTTTAGGATGTTTCCCACTTGTCCGCTTATGCAGTTCTTTGCAGCCACATATAATATATTACTGCCATGGACACTTTTCTTGCATTACGAAAAATTGATTTCAGATGAAGAATCAATTGGAAAAATTCAAACTAAGCAACAAAGGAAACTCTGCCAATAAGAAATCTTTAGTAAAAAATAATGGGACAAATAGAAACAAGGTTCCTAAGTGAGAGAATGTATAAATAATATATTACTCCAATTCACTCCTAATTGGAATATTTATCAAAGTTTTCCTCAGGGGCATTAGCACTTCCTTTAACATAATGTTTACTCTTCCAATTTAAAGAAATAAATCATGGGTGTTAAGAAACAAGAGCATTTTTTACAAGGGCAGACTATTGACTAATTGCTATAATTTTACTAAGGACTAGTTAAAAACCAACCTGGCACTGAATGAATTGGACAACCATGCTCCATCTCATCCACACATGTTCAGAGAACCACTGTGCACAAGCATATATTTATTACTCATTTATTTCCCACCATATAATGGCTTCTGAGCAAAGAGCTTAAGAGACTTATTCTGATGAAATGATTCCCAGCCTCCTCAGCTAAGCATCTTTATGCGAAGGAAATACTGAGAAAGTAAGGATTTGCATGATGCACAGTAGTGGAAAAGTTGGTCAATCGCATCTACAAGAACCATTTCCATGGTCTTTCTGCCATAATCATTCAATTCATTCCTCACTGTCAAGCTGAAGAAAAATTTTGCAGAGAATACTGAACCATTTTGTTACCATCTGTTTCAAGGTTAGAAGTCACAGCACTGAGGTTGCAAAGACGGGGTGCGCATGAGATTGTACACCATTTAAGCATGGCCCCGCAGGGCTGCAAATGACAAGTACAGTATGCTGAAAGTCAGGGGTTGTTCAGTCCTATTTATTTCACTTAGTGTTGCTAAATATTTAAGTGCACAAAATCACCTATTTTCTCTGCATTGCATTGAAATCTCTCCAATCCATATGAAGGGAAATCCATGACAGGAAAAGGGTTTGGGTTGGATCCAGAATCTGCCTTCTACAAGAGGACTTTTCTTGAGAGAAAGGGGTCTGCAGAAGGAAAGACCCTCTGACTATTTTGAGATCCCCCCCCACAAAAAAACCCTCAGTTCATCCCACTTAAAAGTTTCTTCTGACTCTGTGTTGGATTTTCAGGGGGCTGGAAGGGGCTGCAAATAAGATAGTAAGGAGGCCCACTTCCATCAGAACACTTGAACCAATGTAAATCTGGATCCAACCATTTGTACACATAAAACACTGCCAAAAAGCTACTATGTAGGCAGTTGAGCTTACAGTTCTGGCCTGAATGCAGAGATTCACACACTCAGAAATAGGTTTTACGACTGTACCTTACTCAGCAAGCCGCCACCCCACTTGCTGGAGGCAGTGGAATTGAGGAAGCAGTTCTATAAAAGCTACTGTTCCCATGAACTCTTACTGCAGGGCAATATATTCAGCTCATTTATTATAGTCTGTATTAAAACGTATTAGCTGAGGCCTCACCTCTCTGAGCAGCATATATTATATAAAATGTATTTTGAATATTGTAGAAGAATTCTCTCTCAATCCAACATGTAAAATAAATTAAGTCTGAACATAAACACTTGGGCAAATAAAAAGATTTTCACCTGGCATGCCTAGGAAAATAAAGACAACGCAAGGTAAGTAACCCTGTTACATTTTAAAAGCAATTACAATTAATTCAGTAACTTTTCAATCAGTAGCAGAAGAAAAGTTAGATTATATGGTTATATATTTGCCAACAGGCAATATTATCACCTAGAAAAGCCAACAGACTTTCATATTGAAATGACAATATTCACAGTGAAGTGTGAAGTAATCATATCCATGGTTTTGTTCCATGCTCACAACAATCGCTTTTACATTCAAGCAAAAGTGGCATCAAAGCTCAGCGATTTCCAGCTACTGTAGTACTTGCTGCTTCACTGCTACCCAGTTTAGCAACTAAGAATATAAGAAGAGGCAAGCTGGATCAGATGAAGATCCATCCCAGTGGCCAGCTGCCCAGTGTAAATCCAAAAGTAGGACATGAATGTAACAGCATCCTCCTACTCACGTTCCCCAGCAACTGGCAGACATAAGCATATTGTCTCTGATGCTTGGAGGTAGCATATAGCCACCAGGACTAGTTGCCACTGATAGCCTTCACCTCCAGGAACTTGTTCAATCCCCTTGTAAAGCCATCCTAATTGGTGGCCATCAGTACATCCTATGAAAGTGAATTCCATAGTTTAAAAACCCGCTGCGTAAAGATATTCTTCCTTTAATCTGTCCTTAATCTCCCACCTAGTAGCTTCATGGGATGTCCTTGAGTTCTACTATTACATATAAGATAGAGTAGAATATGTCTCCAAGCCTACTTTCTCCACACGATACATAATTCTGTACGCCTCTATCATGTCTCTCCTTTTCCTAAACTAAACAATCTCAGATCTTGTAACCTTTTCCCATACAGCAGCTGCTCAGCTTTTTGATATTTTAGTTAACTTTTTCCAAACTTTTTTCCACTTCTGAAATTTTCTTCCAAATAACTGGTCTGGCTTGGCAAGCCAGTCAACATGGATGAGAGAAATTGGGAGCATGCCTCCATTTACTTAGGCAGCTAACCCATAATCAATACAGATCTAATTCACCTCCTGCAAATAGGCCACCATCAAGACAGATCAGAAAAGTAATACTCTATGACCGTTTTAGACATGAAATCATCATTGCATTCTTTGGTAGACTTGTTTGGGCACATTTTTCTACAGAACACAAAACTTCCAACACTAAACAATGACTTTCTCTTGGCCCCTTTTAAAGATGAATGGAGCTGAAACCTCTTGAAATCAAGTGATCAATTTCAAATACAACAGCCATACTCCACTATCAAAGCGCCTAGCGTTTCATAAGAGAGAGGATAGAAATAATTTGCAGAAATCACTGATATTCAGGAAGAAAAGGCCTTGCTTCAGTCTAGTCCAGCCTTCTACAACCTGATGCCCTCTGGATGTTTTGGCCTTTAACACCCATTAGTTCTGGTTAGCATGGCCAGTGGCCAGAGAAACTAGGAAGTGTAGATCAGAACAAATGGAAGGCACCAGGCTTGGGAAAGCTGTAGTCTATCACGGCAATCTGATTCTTCCCCCAAACAGATGGAGATTCGGTACAGTCTTTACATGATAAGTCTCTGCTGTGGAAAAGAACCACAGAGCCCAATACAGAAACACAGAGGCCAATAAAGAGATAGGCCATGCTAGCCCGGAAGCCAAATCTGAACACTGAAACCTAATGGCTACTTTCTGCTAGAAACCACTTGGCCAATCGGCAAGACTTCAGGGCCAGCTAGGCCTGACAGAGCAGACTATTGTTCATTAGCATTAATAGTTCCCATCAATGACTATGCTGCACCAAAATCAAAAGACAACAATGCTCATGGCAATCAGCTATTTCCTTGCAGGCCGGATTCCCTGGATATTTTTGAAACTTTATCTCCTATTAGAGGAGTAACAACTGCTCACAAAAGACTAGACCAATTCAGGACCATTCTCTTTCTCTCCTCCTCATAATAAGGGTGGGGAAAAACAGGAGTCTGTACTCTTTTGAAGTCAGATCATTATGTATGTCAATTTTTTAAAAGATCAAAAATCCCCTTTAAAAAAGGTAACAGTTACTATCTACTACAGATTGAAACAAAGGTGTAATGATGACAGAGGAAAACCTTAGATACAGTTCAGTATTATTCCCATACTACACTAGCCAGAGTGACTTATGACATCCCTCCTCAATCACTTGCATCCATGTGGCTTGTACACTTAGCACTATAAGAGAGATTGATAGAAATTCCAGACTATGCCAGAAACTATTTTAGTTTTTCTAACTCCTATGTATATAGCAAAGCAACAGCCTAGCCAACTCATACAAATGCATTTACATTACAAGGAGATTGAGATGCCAGTCTTTCAAACTGCTTGTCTATCTTGCTCTTTATAATAGCATCTGTTCATAATTACCAGTTTTGTTCTCCCACAAAGTGCTATTTCAAGCCATAGTTCTGTTGTTCCTGATGTGGACTACACAGTATTTGCCAGATCGTTTCTTAAGCACTCTACTGAGTGCTTAGAAAACTGCTGCCCAGTATTAGTGCAAGATCAGAAAAGCTTTGGGCTGGTGGGCACAGGGATCACAGGCATTTAGTAACAGTGTCACACTTATGGAACTCATTATCAGTTATGATATATCAGGAACCATCTTTGCAAGTCTTTAGAAGAATCCTAAACATGCATTTAGTCTCAGTAGCTTTCTCCTAAGGGTTGAGAACTGGACACGGAACCACTGATTGATTCAAAATTGAGAAAGGAGTTCGGCAAGGCTGTATACTGTCGCCCTGCCTATTTAACTTATATGCAGAGCACATCATGAGAAAGGCGGGCCTAGATGAATCACCAGTTGGAATTAAGATTTCTGGGAGAAATATCAACAACCTCAGATATGCAGATGATACCACTCTCATGGCAGAAAGTGAAGAGGAACTAAAGAGCCTCTTGATGCAGGTGAAGGAGGAGAGTGCAAAAGTTGGCTTGAAACTCAACACTAAGAAAACTAAGATCATGGCATCCGGTCCTCTTACTTCCTGGCAAATAGATAGGAAGAAATGGAGGTAGTGACAGATTTTATTTTCCTGGGCGCCAAGATCACCACAGACGGGGACTGCAGTCAAGAAATTAAGAGACGCTTGCTTCTGGGGAGGAAAGCTATGGCAAATCTAGACAGCACACTAAAAAGCAGAGACATCACCCTGCCGACAAAAGTGCATATAATCAAGGTTATGGTTTTCCCAGTTGCAATGTATGGCTGTGAAAGTTGGACCATAAGGAAGGCAGAATGCCAAAGAATTGAGGCATTTGAATTGTGGTGCTGGGGGAGACTCCTGCAAGTCCCCTGGACTGCAATGCAATCAAACCGTTCAGTCCTAGAAGAGATCAACCCTGACTGCTCTTTAGAAGGCCAGATACTGAAGATGAAACTCAAATACTTTGGCCACCTAATGAGAAGGAAGGACTCCCTGGAAAAGAGCCTAATGCTGAGAACAATAGATGGCAAAAGAAGGAAGGAACGGCAGAGAATGAGGTGGCTAGACGGAGTCACTGAAGCAGTTGGCATGAGCTTAAGTGGACTCCAAGGGATGGTGGAGGACAGGAAGGCCTGGAGGAATGTTGTCCATGGGGTTGCGACGGGTCAGACACAACTTCGGAACCAACAAAACAACAAAGGGTTTTATGGAGCTGTTTTGGGAAATTGCTTCAGTGTACACTGATTGCAATATTTGTACTTGGTTTTAATCTTATTGCTTCATTTTCGTAAGTTACTAATATTAACTACTTAAATGCTAATTGACCAGGTTGACCCTTGCAGAAATACACATTTGGATGAGATTATACATTTATTTCCTCCATCTGTCATAAATTCTTCCAATTAGGTTACCTTTGAGTTTTCCCATCCTTGTTCTATCAAATTAGCGATTCTAAGATTCTAAGACTTGTAATTTCAAAATATGCTCCAGTTTGTTTCTACTTGCAATTTACAAATTCCCTTAGCACTACTAGTCTCTGGCACTTTCTTATTTCTCTGTTAAGCAATGAATTTTTAAAATCAGATTTCTGTTAATATGTTGATATTAATGAGGGTACAATTAATTCCTCCACCACTGAATGTGAGGCCAGCTAACCCTTTATAAAGGGCTGGATCAAGGTCTACTACTTTTTTTTTTAAAAGTAATAAATAGCCTTAAGCGAAAGTTTGAAAAATCTTATAACTCAATTTGCCATTTTTCCAATGGCACAACTATATCAGGAGCTGCAGTACATCAAATAGGAGCTATATAATATTGTTTCACAGCAGGAGGAATTTACTCTAACCTGTTTAAAACAGGCACTTCAGGAAAATGGCATACATCCTTGTACGATTTTGGCTCATCAATTCAAACAACAAAAACATCAGAATATTATTTCAGCTGTTAAAGATGAGAGTGGCGAGATACATGCTTCCCCTGAAGACATACACTCTTAATTTTAAAAATGCTATTAAGAACTGCATAATAATGAAATATCAGAGAAGGATATGCATGTTCTATTTTCTCATGCCAAGCTTTCCTGCCTAGGAGCCTTACAAAGGCAGTTTCTTTTGCAAACTGAGACAATAGCGGAAGCAGTAACTAGTATAGAAACTGGGCAATCATCTGGGCCAGATAATAAATTTAGCGGAAATCAAGCTTTTTGGTTATAAACTGTTTTTGCTTATAGAACTTTATTTTTGAATCAAGGTCACTATCATCAGTCCTCAAGGATGCATTTGTTATTGTGATTCCCTGTACTAAGTATTGACTTATATTGATAATTAATGGAAGTATCAAAGCATGAACTCCAACTTTGGCCAACAGATTGGACTAAAGTTGAAATGACCTGTTACAAACAGATCAGGTGCAGTTTTGGGGTTAGGGTTAGGGGACAATAATCTTAGATTGGTTATCAACCTGACTACATTTAATATGGAGAGAATATATAGAGCAGCCATGCTTTCTTTGGACACAGAGAAGGTATTTGGCTAAAAATATTGGAAATTTATTGAAAGTTTTCAGTTTCCCACAGAAAGGCTGAAATGGGACAAAATTCTAGGTTCAGTCAAAGAGTTAGAGCTAGGGCTAATACAGAGCTGTGGAGTCAGTACATAAAACCTTCAACTCTGATTCCTCAATTTATGGTACCTTCAACTCCACCTCCTTTGTATAGCAATATAGGAATACACTAATTATTATTTATTTCCTATATTGATTGAAAGCTCTCAGCTTTGTCAGATGTAAAGAATGTTGGTAATCGTGTTTGGCCTCCAGGAGATTTCTGATCTTTCTTTAGCCCTGATGTAGATGGAATGTCTTTATTGCTGTCTCTCTCATTTACAGCTTCTAACACTGTAGGATGAAAATGCTGCAAGTATTTGTTTTTCGGCGCCAGGCGAAGACCTTTTTATTCAAGCAGCATTTTAACTGTTAACATTATTGGTTTTATCTGGCCAGGGCGGCTTATTTTATACTGTATTGTTGTATTTTTAATTTAATATTTATATTTTTAATTTATAACTATTTTTAACTTAGTGATGTGAGCCACCCCGAGGCTTCGGCGAATGGGGCGGCATAAACATGTTTTAATAAATAATAAATAAATAAATATCATTTTAAATTTGATGCACTTGCAGGTGCATTTTTATCAGAGCCACAGAAATTACTAATTTTTGCAACATATGCTTTTTCACCATCATCAACTTCTATAATATATTGACACACATAATATTTCCCATCTGTTGTTTTTTGTACTGTGTTCAAAACTTTGTTGATACTTTTTTGCCATTGTGAATTTTTTTCATGGGGTGCAGCTCTCACTAATATATGAAATTAAAGTATATCCTGAAAATATAACCTGAAAAAATACTCAAATTAGTATCTGTGAACTCGGAAATGTTAACATATGATTTATATTATAATTTAGATTCCACCAACTCTGACTCCAGTAACCCATGAATTGCTTCCAATTCCAGTTCAGACTCTGTAAGATCATGATATTTGGGATGAAAGCTAGACAATGAAGAAAGCTGGCAGGAAGAAAATTGATGTATTTGAATGGTGCCATTGGAGGACAGATTTGCTAATACATAATACTGACAAAAGACAAACAAGTAGGTCCTTGATCAAAGCAAGCCAGAACTTTCCCTGGAAGCAAAAATAACGAAATTGAGGTTATAGTACTTGGGGAACATCATGAGAAGGCAAGACTTGAGAAGACAATAATGCTAGGGAAAGTCAAAGACACTAGAAGAAGAAGTGAAAGACCAACTAAGAGATGGATCAACATCATTAAAAAATCCACAGCTTGAATTTATAAGAGCTGAGCAGGAATGTCTCAGGACATTTTGGAGCTATTCTGTGTAGGGCTGCCATAAGTTGGAGAAAATATGATACACAGGGTCATTAACAAAAATGGAAAAGCAAATTGAGTTGTTCAGTCTTGCTCAGTCAATGGACTGCTGCATTGGCATCCATGACCGGAAAGGTTAACAGATCTTAGGTTGCATCCAGTTCAGCAAAAACCTATGTTCTCTGTTTACTGGATGCTGTAACAGCCATTTAATACAAATTTATCTATGTCAGCTAACTGTTGGAGGTGAAACACAATTAAGGCTTTGCTAGGAAGCACTTCCTGACAGTCAGGACCCCGAGGGTGTGGAATGGGCTTCCACGAGAGGTCGTTGAGGCCCCATTGGTGCGGGTGTTCAAGGACAGGCTGGACGTCCACATGGTGGGCATGTTGTGAGTGGAGCCGGCTGGTGCTGGAGGTCAGACTAGATGGCCCGGGAGATCTCTTCTGACTCGCTCTGTTTTCTATGTTTCCATATTCTGGCTGCCCCTTTTTTTGTTGTTGTTAGTAGCGAAGTTGTGTCCAACCCATCACGATGGCCCCTTTTTTTGGGGAGGTAATAATTCTGATATTTATCTATTTAGAACATTTTTATCCTGTCCTATACAAACTGATTTCTTTGGACAGCTTACAATATAATATAAACAATAAATATAAACAATATACAACTATAATAACAAGATAAAATGTGACTGAGGATATTAATATTAATAAAACCAAATTAAAATTATTTAAGCTTTAAAATACTGGGTAAATAATAAGGTTTTAACCTGGCACCAAAAAGCATATAAAGTTGACGCTAGGTGAACCTCTATGGGAAGAGCACAACCACTGTAATAGAAAGGTCTATAATATTTTACCAATGTGCACAACCTTCTTAATTATCCATCTGTTTCTTTCAACTTAACACAAGATCTGCACTATTTTGACAGTTAAAAGACTAATATTGTAATACTAGGACAGTCACTTTCACCAATACAGTGGGTTGAAGATTTAACAGTGCTTTCAGTTTTGAATGGGTAATCTTTTGGGTGAAATCTACAAACGGAAAAATATCAAGATACCTGGTCTGCCTTTGTTGAAGCTGATGTACAATTGTGCTTATGGACAGTAGTACATCTTGCTTTAGGGGTATACATTTCATATGTATCTATCCTAATTGATCTAATCAAATCTCATATAAAAATAGTAGTATTTTATTTTATTTTATTGTTTTGACTTTTGTTTTGATTTATTGAAACTCACAATTAATTGAGAGTGCTGATGTTGATTAATAGGCTGTTGATTTATTTTAGCTGATTATTACTGATATTTTCATTTTGCCTTGAGAGGATGCTTTTGTCCTATACACAGCCTATAAGCACTCTTAAATATATAAAAACAAAAATCAGAACTGACAAGTTGGCAATTCCTCAGACTCAGAGAATTTACTTCACTTTTCACTAGAACGCTGAGATCTGTCAACCAAAGCCAGGTTCATAAAAGGAGCTTAGGGGTTGTCCAATTACCCCTAATATTCCATGAGCCAGACAATGGGATGATTTCAATATACAAGAACAACTCTACCTCTGTGTTATTACAGATTAGAGATCCCAATGCAAAGCTTTAAAACTGACCAACTGAGCTTAGCGAGAAAGACCTGGTTAAGGGCAACCAATTAAGTCTCTTATTTTTAGGTGAAGAACATTGATGCGGACAGAGAAGCAATTAGCACAAGGCCAGCAACAGCAGATAATTTTTTTTTCAAAAAAGAATTCAGCTATTCTCAAATTAGTGAGAGTCAGAAAGGCATGGTTTAAGGCATGAAACAGCCACTTTACTGCAGCTAAGCAGGTTTAGGTCTGGTCAGAGACTTGATGGAAAAAGCCTGTGTAGTCTATCTATGCTGCTACCCAACAATAAATCACTTGCTAATCTACTCCAAAGTTACCTTGAGATCTTTGCCCAAGCATGGATCTGCTCCTGGTGGGACTTGCCTCAGCAAGCTATAAGAGCAAACAGTGTTGTTGTTAATAATGTCCCAGGAGAAATTCAATCACACCTGGGGTGAAGATCCACCTCTTGTATCTCTGTTAGACACTACTCTGGATACATGCACATCCTTCCAGTCAATGCAAAGTGTACTTTCCATGTTAATTCAGAAAAACAAGTGCAACTATACTTAACCTAGGAAACTCATGATTAATAACTTCTTTATTGTTTTTTAAATAGGAGCTGCCATGGGAAGGCCAAAATAAGATTAGGACCCTGGTAACCCTGACTGCTTTTTTGGAGGCCAGATACTGAAGATGAAACTTTGGCCACCTAATGAGAAGGAAGGACTCTCTGGAGAAGAGTCTAATGCTGGGAACAATAGATGGCAAAAGAAGAAGGCGACGGCAGAGAATGAGGTGGCTAGATGGAGTCACTGAAGCAGTCGGTGTGAGCTTAAATGGACTCCAGGGGATGGTGGAGGACAGCAAGGCCTGGAGGAATGTTGTCCATGGGGTCGTGATGGGTTGGGACATGACTTCACGACTAACAACAACGCAAAAGTGTGAATATATTTTTCTTCCTGTAAGTTTCCTACATGGGGCAAAGAAAAAGCAACTTCAGAGGTACTGTTTGCCTATAATCCTAATCAAAGGAATTAATTCCAATTTCTCAGCTAGAGCCTAGATTTTTCTATGCAAGAATAAGTAAGAGCTTATTTGGAATTGGATCTTTCTCTTGCAGACAAAGTTCTCCTTCAGCAGCAAATGTTCAAGTAAATGCATGAAAATGCTAATTTGGGAAGTCAAAGGCTACTCTGAAGCAATATTGGGCTAAAGCAGCACACCTTGCATTACAAGCTCTAAATGTTATGTTGTAAGCCGCCCCGAGGCTTCGGCGAATGGGGCAGCATAAAAATGTTTTAATAAATAAATAAATAAATAAATATGGAAGAAATAGAGGGATATGCTTTTGCTAAACCTTTAAGCTGTTATAAAAGAGGAAGTATGTTAGTCAAGTATGTCTCAAGCACAGTAAACCAATGTCAGCAGCAGCCTAAACTCATTTGTAAGGCAATGTGTATATATAGTTTATTAATCCATTCTTATGTTGCTCAAAATTTCAGATGTGTGGTTCTACATTTATTTGTATCAGCATTTAACTCGCACTCCTAGAGTCTCCAGGGTGGTAACATTGAGGAGTCAAAAGCAAAGTCACTAACCGCACCCGGGAAGCTCAAGTCAACATTGGTCCCAATGGAATGATCAAATTAAAACAACCTCTATATTGCACAAATGGGAAGATCTTAAACTCAGTTGATGCTAAGGATCTGGTGAAAATCCAAAAAGGCAAGTTTCCCTTCATATTTGTGTGTGAAGTTCTGAAATCACCTCTCTACATATCCCACTGCATTCAAGGTAAGCAGAAAAACACACTACTAATGAATGCTGTGAAACACTTCAAACTGAGGTAGAGTCTTTAACTTACATAAGACAGCTTTAAAAAATTAGCTTCCACTAAGAATTAACAAAAGCATAAATCTTAAGCATGGCTCTTCACATACCAATGTATCTAGCTAGGGATGTAACAATTATTATTTTCCCCTGAGAACAGATATTGTTGCATTTAGTGAAAGTCAGCCAAAAAGTTAAAAAGCAGAAAGGAAGGCCTGCTTTGCAAAATAGAAACCATCCTCCTCTGGAAACCATGGCTTGTTGATTATAATTGCACTTAAAAAGAGAATTAAAATAAGACCATGAATAATTTTAAGTGCACCTCTACACTAAGCTTTTAAAGCATCCAATATTTTTAGATTTTGTTGTAGGCCAGACTGGATTTAATTCTATATACGAGGCAGAATCCTTGTTTTCATGTTTGGATAGAAAAAGGTTCTACAACCCCCTACATTCTCCAACCTTCTACACTGGCTGAGGAATGCTGGTAATTGTGGGACAATTTTCTGCCTAAATATGCATACAATTTCACCTGGTTTAGTTGTCATGGTTCCCAAACCATTAAAGTCTAGTTTATGAAAAAAATACAGATTCAACAATAGATTCTCAAAAAATGACATTTCTGAGGCTTATTGTACAATGGAACAAAGACAAAGACTGGCACTGAATTAGGATGTACACTCAAGAACTAAAATAATGAGTATTTGAGATATCATATGACTTTAGATGAACCTCTTGATTTTGAGTACTCATAGCTGACAACACTGGTAATCCAACTTGACCTTTTGACTGCTTCCGCATACTGTGTATCCCAGTTAGTGAGATACATCCATTTTTGATTTGGTTCATTTTTAAATGGAGAACGTTCTTCCTTTTAGCAATGTTCACTGCAAGTTTCACTGCTTTTTTCTTCACTGTAAATCAACACGATCCATGATATCCTTGCCCATGGTAGACTATTAAAATCTCTTTTTTTTCCGTGAAAAGCAATGCATTCTGATCTTCACCAAGTCTGTACTGCATTTTTGCACTGGGAAATAATTGGACACATTCCTCTTAAGTATAACCCAGCTTTCCCATCCTTCTCAGCTTCAGAGAAACACTATTGTGGGTGTATGTTTAAAACCTTGCCATGGAACTGCATAAAGCCATGCTAATAAACCTGTGAAGCCTAAATTTAATTCTCAGAGTTCAACACACAATCAAATCCCATTGAAATCAAACAAGCCAATTACTGCAGGTTTAAACATTAGAAACAAAGGCGGTAAAAATGTATACATGCTAAATGAAATACAGATATACTCAAGGAGAAGAAACTGAGTAAACAGAACTGAGTTAAAGATTTGTTTCCTTAAGCCTCCCTTTTAAATTCTGGCAGGATTTAACATATAATAAATCAGGAAAAAAGTGATTTCCTATTTCTAAAAAGTGATGAAAAAAGATTATGGTCCTCAAGACAACAATAGTTTAAAATTATTTGGTTATATTTACATTCTCTTGAAACTGTATTTATTTTTATTTATTTATTAAAACATTTTATATTAAATGTACAAACAGAGATTAAAGTTAAAGCTTATTAATATCTTTTCAGAAAACAGTACTACGGTTTAGGCCCTTTAAAGGAATATTTCTAGAGAGACAGCAGTAGAGGGACAGCAGTGAATGGCTATTTCTCAAATTGTACTCCATGAATATACTTATGCTTCAATTTTCTGAAGGGTTTTTTTCAATTTCAAAAATGAAACAAACCATGGACAATAAAAAACACATGCAGTAGGAGGGTTCGAACGATCATATCTCAGCTTAAACTTGAGATAGGTTTTGGCCACGCATGCAGTCTGCCCTTTCCTCCTTCACAGCTGAAGCCAAGAAGCGAAGAAGCCTTCCATCATTATAGCTTCCCATTTCATCCATACTAAGAAACTAGTGCCTACAGCTTCAAAGCATGTTGGAATATTAAGCCAACCTGAAGCCACAGTTTAATATACTAGCTTGTTTCAAGGTTGCTAAATTATCTGCAAACCACATAAGAGATGAACCTCTCTGCTCATCCAGTGTCCATATGCCCAACCTTGGAGGAAATGGGAATGGTGTTAGAAAAGAGGAAGTTGGAAAAGAGAAACAGGAAAAAATTAAAGGGACTGGTAAGCTGATTCATGATTCACAGTGGATATGCCTCTTTATCTTTTCTTTTTCTCCCTCTAATGATAAGTTTATAAAAACTCCTGACTTTTCTATACTTTGACTATAATATATACATGCTGCACTGGTGAACCTAAATGAGAAAATGTACCAAGGGAGATGCTTCCATCAATAAAGGCAATTGTTTTTAAGTTTGTTGATTGTAAAAAGCCCAGAGAACATTGTTAAAGGACAACATACAAGATAAAAATACAAATACAAAATTGGTATGGGCTCCTGGACAGCATTAACTTTATATATAAATTCCCATTTTAGATGAACTAGGAAACTTTAATGGTCTTCTTTCTTAAGCAAATGCAGGAGACAGGAAGCTGTGGGAGCAGGGGGCAGGAGCAAAAGGCTCATTCTTATCTTGGTTTATTAAATCAAAGTATGATAATCTGAATATAGTTGTTACAGATGTTTATGCATCTGAAATATTATCACCCCTCATATGTAAAATTGACTTGACCCAGTCAAGGGTCACAGTAGGACATCTTTCCCCAACAAATATCTTGGACTACAACACCCCCAAAGCCAGCAATTAATCTTTATCTACTCCCAGGAGACTGCCAACAAAATGCTATCTTCTCAGAATTCTGAACAAATAAACCCACTTGATTCAAATTAAACACCACTGCAAGTTTGAAGCAAACACATAGAATCCTGAAACAATTATCAGGTTTGCATAACTGGGGAAGGAAGATAACCTGCATTAGTTTATTTTCCTGCCTTGGGTGTTTCAGTTGCACACTGGCAAATTAACATAATTATCCTCAGCTAAGTAGGGGTTAGGTGGATTTACAAACTACCCTGGAATCCATGGCTTATTCTAGGCTTGTAGAATGGGTTGTAAACTACTCCTTCCCCACCCACCCACTCCAGGTTCTGGTAACACAACAAACCATACCCAGCCAGTGTAGCTATGATAATTCAATAGCATGCACAGGGTAGGAAAATATGCTACAACGGCTTATTTTCCTTTTCTGATCTCACAGAACTACCCAATGACTGTTCAAACCACACAATGTAGCCTTACCCAGCATGTTTCATAGCATGTTGAATGCCATGTTTTTGAGCCCTATTTTTAAATACATAATTCCAAAGAAAATTATAGCATTAAACATCTAATCTGAAGGGAGGAATCATTCAATTCTAACTTTAAATAAATGGAAAAATCATATTTCTCAATGGTTTCATTTAATGTAAAATACATTCATCTATTTCATCACAACAATTTGCCACCCAGTCCAAGGGAAAGAAATAAGAAATATTGAAGTATACACTTTGCCTAAACCAGTTTCATGCATTTTCAAACTTAGACATATACACACATTGCCTCCCAAAGGTATAAATTTTACCTTATTAAAGCTGCAAGGGGCTCCACATCTTATTGGAAAAGTGGCAGTTTAATCAGAAAAGTGACTTAATCCTATTCCCAATCAAAATTTCCTCTAATCTGATTTTGTATATGCAATGAAAAGATGCCACATACATGGATGTATCTAATTATGGAGAGAGAGAGAGAGGAAAAGATTGGACCCTCCCGCCCATCCTGGTTCCAATTAAATTCAGAGCCTTCCATTGCTATAGTAAAGTTAAAGCAAACTAATCAGGAGATAGTCCATATGGTATGCATGCACCTTCCAGTATATAACACTAGACTCTAATTTAGTTTTTAAAAAATACATGTCAACAATACTTTAATGAATAATTACCAGTGCTTTCCATACAGCCAATTACCTCCCCAGGCAAGCAAGCAGGTCCCAACAGTAGTCTTTTTCCAATGATTTCTGAGAGTGTGAAATATCTTCATCACTTTAGCCATGTTTACGTTTTACTCTGCAGCGCACCTTACAAGCACTCTGAAGTGAAGAAAAGGAACACAAGAACATCTGCATGGTAAACTACACATAAGAAAAATTAATATCTTCAAACACAGGAAAAATAATGTAACATTGATTTGCCTCTAAATAACTACTACCTTTGCATTTGTAAAAATAAAGGCAAGAAATAACACTGGCTGAAAATATTGCTTTTGAGTTGAGGTTTCGAGTTGGAACCCACTCATTGTTGAATACCAAGGAAAAACAGTACAAAACAATGCAAGCCAAGAAGTCAATAAACAAATAACTCAAAAACCCCGATTTCTGCAGATTCATAAGCCTCCTGCAAATGAGTAAAGCACATTTACTGCAATTATTCCAGATCAGTTCTACTTGAAGAAAATGCCTGAAAGAAGCATGTCCAGTTGCGGAAAGAGTTTGAATGGGTATACATTTTAAACAAGACCTTATGAAATATGATTTATGAGTTTTGGCAATGCAGTAGCAACCAATCACATGCTTCCAGGAAGCTCACATGTTTGTCTGCAACAACTAGGCATACTGCTTCTGAAGATGGAGGCTCAATTTAGCGACTGCTAATAATAAATGTTAAGAAAAATATCCTAAGTCTTAAAATAAAAATATCCCAATCCTATAAATAACTGTTATCTGGGTTTTGTTTTTGTCTTTGTGCCTACCTCCATTCTCCAGATGATTTTTCTCCCTGATCAAGACCCTTAATTCCTCTGTATCTTCTGTTGCTTTTGTTCTTCTCCAGAGCAGATGTTGTGACCATTTGTTTTCAAAAACTCCGGCAGCTCAGATGCAGAAAGTAGGCATCTATTTTCAAGGACCTGAAGACAGGCTATGTCTTAACCTGTGCCAGCAGGTACTTTCCCTTTACACCAGAAAGTTTTGTCACTATAAAGCCATATCAAGAACAGACACCATTTGAACATGCACAAAGTGATCCTCCCCCGAAGGTTAGCTTTTTTTTCTTAAAAGTATGCACACAATTGTCTTAAAATAATAACTAATATTAAACACTCAAGCTTTCCTTGACATTAAGTCCTCCTGTCTGCTTCTATGAACTCTGTCAAATTTGTAAAATCCAATTTGGAACCATCTTCCTCATAATACTTTACCCCTTTTTGATAATTATGAAACCCCTCTAGCTATATACATGCATACAAATGAAAGGCCTGAGGTGTTGGGACTAGACTGTTGGTGTGCAGTGCAATTTTTCGGAAGGGACCCCACAGAGAAAACCTCCTATGTACATATCTATCATGGCATGGAAAAAGATTCTAGCTCAGCCTGCACCTTCTTGTAGTTTTTAAAAATTATTATTATTATTATTATTACTGTCGAATTCACCTCTAGAATAAGCTGAAGTTCTTTGGGCAGTTCACAAAAACACCTATCACAAACACATAAAATATAGCATTTTTTTTCAATATACAGAATTTTAAAACAATTTAACAGCCGAAACAATTTCAGTACAAAGCCAATACCCTTCAGCACAATTAAATGCCTGGGAAAAATGGGTAGCCTTAAACTGAAGCTGAAAAATGAGAGTTTGTGCCAGGTAAGCCTGAATGGGAAGCTTGTTCCATAATCAGGCGTGGCCACAGAGATGGTGGCCACGCCTGATGTTGCCACCATCCAAGCCTCCCCTAGATGTGGCTCTCAGAAGAAGGTGCTAGTTAATGATTGTAGCATTCAGGTAGATCCACAATCATCTATTCCCTTTTTATGCAAGCTCAACCACAGCCTGAACTGATACAGTGCATTGTATTACCACAGAGCAATACTGAGGTACAGAGCTATCTTGATGCCCTGCATACTTCTGTAATCATCCCCAACCTGGTGTCCTCCAGATGTCTGTTGGCAACTCCCATCATTCCCAGGCTGATATATCTGGAAGGCACCAGGTTGGGGAATGCTCCTTTTACCGACAGCCCCCTTGAATGCCTATCTGAAATGCAGGTCGAGCCAATGAAATGCTGCTTAGGACAACTTAGCAACTGGTTATCTCGCCTTTCCTTTTGACACTTCGCTACCTGCACCATCCTCCTATGCTGGGATGGAAGTGGATGAAACCCTGCACCAGAAGGGCTGGTGTAAGATATTGAAAAGATCTGGAGCTCCCTGGACTAATTTTTTTTTAAAAAGCGCACAATTTTGCATATGCTAATTTACATATGCTCTAAAGCCTGTGCCTTTAAAGGACCCTATCTGTAAAAATGGGACAGCAGAACGTTTAATTTCAGAAACAAAACAAAATTGTTCAACCAGAAAGATTCAAGGAGGCTGCAGGAGAGGAAGCCCATGTGGGAGAATGCCTGCTCCTCCAAGGGAATCGGATGCAGCTGAGACCATCGGGGGGCCCTGCTCCTTTATTTCAAGCCCACAACGTGCTGGGGAAGAGGGCTTCCCCGAGACTCGGGTGTCAAGCCGGGTGCCACTGCTCACCCGGCCAGCTTTGGACTACAACACCCAGGATTCTTGGCCATTGGCCACGCTGACTGAAGCGGATGGGAGCTTCAGCATGGACTACTCTACACCCGGGAGGAGCCACAAGCTTGTGAACGAGTCCTGCACCCCACCGGGGCAGAGGCAGGGCACGACAAATAGACGCGGAGGAGCAGCAGCAGGCGCCCGCACGGACCCTCCGGAGGGGCAGCCTCACCTGGCCCGGGGAGCCTCGGAGCAACGCCTTTCTCTCCCCGCCGCGGCTGCAGCGTGCCTCCGCCTCCGGCCGGCGCTCGCAGGACCAGCGCGGCCTCTCGGAATCGCGCCGCCCCTCAGGCCTGCGGAGCGGAGCGAAAGCGCCTCGGCCTCCTCGGCTTTCCCGCCTCGCCGGCGCACGCAACTCCGGCCGGCCTCGCTTCGCTTCGCTCGGCTTCCTGGCGCCGCGCGGCTTCCCCTTCCCCGCCAGGCGCGGAAACAACGAGCCGCCTCGCCCGAGTTCCGCGCAGGCGGCGGCCAGGCCAAGCGGCAGGCCTTCCGAGGAGAGAGCCCCCGGAGACAAGGCTGCCTTGTAAACCAGCATAGTGTTGTTGCTGTTGCTATTACTATTACTAAATGAATAAAGCTGGAATAGTAATTCCTGGAAGGTACAGCTAGGGAAGGGTGTTGTTTAAAAGACGAGTAAGGGGAGCCACGAAGGCGATGTACAGGATTAGGCGAGGCATGGAGAAAGTGGAGGGGGAGACATTTTTCTCCATCTGTAGTACCCAAAGAGAGGCCCCCCTGAAACACGACTGATAAAAGGAAGAATTTCTTCACACAATGCATAGTCAAAAATTGGGTAATTTGCTACCACAAGACATGAAGGGCACTAATTTGGATGGCTGGACAAGGGGGCTGGACAAATTCCTGGAGGAGGAGGCTGTTGTTAGCTGCTAGTTCTGATGGCTATATGCTACTTCCAATATTGGAGGCAGTATGCATATATATGCCAGTTGCTGGGAAACATGGGTGGGAGGGTGCTGGTTCACTGATTCCCTGCTTGTGGGTTTGTAATAGGCAGCTAGCTGGCCTATGTGTGAACAGAATGCTTGATTTGATGAACCTTTGGTTTGGTCCAGCATGGCTCTTCTTATGTAAGTATTTGATTGATTGAGACCTTGCCTTTTCATCCCAGAAATGGCACTCAGGGTGGTTTATCATCTATTTACACCCAGGGTAGGCAATTTGTAGCCCTCAAGAGGTTCTGGACTATGACTTTCATCAGACCTAGTCAAGGTATGAAAGTGGTAGGCAAACAAGCAACACCCTGGAAGGCCACAAGTTGCCTCCCTCTGATCTTCATGGTTGCTCTTACTCATCTTTCTGAGTGTCTCAAAGGACCCTGTCAGAAGTCCACACTGCTGGTCACTGTGTGTACAGAATGCTTGAACCAAGATGAGCATTTGGTCTAATTCTTCATGATTTTTACATATGCATTTATGTCATTTACTAAAGTACTTTCCCCTCCTTTTTGCTTAAAGCAGAACAAAAAAAGGCATAGCCCGTTTGTATCAGCTTATTCTCCAATGCAGCTGCAGAAAAATGACATGGAAAAGCTATAAAACAGGACAGGGAACCTATGACCCTCCAGATGTTGGTCTATTACCCCCATCATCTTTGACCATTGGCCATGCTGGCTGGGCCTGATGGGAGTGTTAGCTCAACAACATCTGGAGGGCTGCATCTGCTCTGAAAGAAATGCTTTGTTCAAAGCACGGGGTATGTAGCATGAATGGTACCTCAAGACAGTTGACACGGCTGGGGGACTGAAGCCAGTTTAGCTTGGGTCTGGCATTAGCGATTAGGCATTTTCAGGAGAGTTGTGCTTTATTCTGAAGTGCTAATCAGCCTGATGTGTAGTCCAGGCAGAGACTAGTGTAGCCTCCTTTCTGGTCCAGCTTCATCTCCTTGGTGTTTTTCTTTCAGTTTCCTTTATTCTGATCGATGTGCTCCTACTTCAAAGAACCCCCTGAATCAATCAAATACCATCAGATTCCTTACTGTTCAGGGTTCAGGACAGTGTTATCTCAAAGCAGTCTTATCGCTATAACAACTCAATAACACTAAGAACTGGTATCCATTTTTGTTTTTGCATAATATCATTTAGATTGTACACCTGAGGGGCAGGGACAATTTTGGTTTTTTACTGATCTGTAACCTGCTTTGAGGGATTTTTGCTGAAGAGCATTATAAAAATGCTATATATACAGTGCTTTAACTTTAAAATGTTCCTTCAGTGGTCTTTGTACTGCCTGAATGAATACTTCCTTCCTTCTGCACCACTGCCGTACCTATTCAAGCTGTACATTTGTAATTACTTAGATTATTAGAATGTCACAGTAGGGAATTACTTACTCTGTAATGGTTTCTCTGAACTTCCCACTGTTCAAAGAAGGGTATGTGAGTGTAAAACATTATCTTCCAAAACAGAATGGTCATAGAGGACAGATCCTCAGCTTGTGTTAACTTTTAATCATGTATTACTTTTTTACACTGGATAAGATACTAGTTCAAACCTACCAGGTGTTTCTGCAACTATGTTACACCCATTTGAAATAATAAACAGTAGCAGCAGAGGCCATTGTTGCCTTATTATCCATCCAGGCGTGTGACCTGATATTGCATTCCTGTTGAAATTCCTCCAGGCAAAAAGACTTGTTCTGTATTTTAATGTTTTGATGATGGACATCTGGGCACCCTGGAAGCTTAGCCGACCTGCTGTATTTTTGCATGTATCTGATATCTCTTCCCTGCATCTTCAGCTGTTTTGTTGTAAAGAGCCAGTAGAAGTTATTAGCAAAGCAGCATGGGACCAAAAGAGGAGAGTTAATAAAGACCCCCTCTGGATTCTGTTCGGCAGTCTTATTTAAAAGCTACAGAAAATGACCCTGCATTTGCTGTTCTCTTGATACTCTCATTTGGTAGTTGCTGAAAATAATTGTTTCACTATCATTTGATCAAGAGGCTTAAATAACTGGGTTAAATTTTACATCTGTTCTCCTGTGTCACAAAAAAATATCCCACATATATTTTCTTGCTTGTGGAGTAACATTGTATATACATATATTTAGCTTTCACCTCATTTGACTGGGGAGAAGCAACTTCTCTTCCATCCTACTCATCTGAAAGCTATGTCTCGTTTGCAAGCAAGCTAGTCTGAATTATTGAGTGTCAGGGTGAGTAGTGGGTGGGGAGGTTTCCATGAACATCTCATGTTTTCTGTGGGTGGCTGAGGAGGACTGTGGCTGCATCAGCACTTAGAAAGCTCCATATACTGAGGACAGACCCTTGGTCCCTCACTCAGCACTGTCTAGCAGCAATGGTTCTCCAGGGCTCTGGTCAGGATTCTTTCCTAACCCTAACTGGAGAGACAGGGATTGAATCTGGACTCCTCTGTGTGCAAAAGGAGGCACTTTGCCACTGAGCTGCAGCCCTTTGATTAGTTCTTCAGTCGCTCTGCTGCAATCAAAGACTGTTCACGCAACTGTCAAGCATAGGATGGCTGTGCCACAGCCCTGGAAACCACCGTGTGCATTGCCCTCTTTCCAGGGCAGGGGTTGGGAACAGCCTAAGCCCCCAGTCTTGGGTCTGGAACTCTAAAGTATCCAGCCTAGGGGGCCATAGGATGGCTGTGCCCTGCTCTCAAATTCTATTTATCTCTACATATAGATAGGTATTACAGGTCTCCAGAGACTTCAGATATTTTTTGTAAGCCCCTCCCCTCAAAAAAAGAAAATCTGACCTACAGCTTCCCTATGCCTTGCCCTGAAGCAATTTGGTTTTATAAAAATCCTCCACTACTGCTAGACAAGGCTTTAAAAAAACTACCTGCCCTGTAGGAGTCTTTTTTTTTTTTGTGGGGGGGAGACTTCTGAGGAGGGACGATCTAACCCTAACCTACCCTGATGATGTACTTCATCCCTTGCCCCCCCCCCACACACACACATGCACACTCAAAAAAACTGCATCGTGGGCTTTTAGAGAGCCCCCTTTGCTGACAGTGGAGGCAAGGGGGAGTGGTGTGCAGAGGGGAATTGTTATGATCAGGTGGGTGTTATGAGCAAGGATGCGCATACAGGAGAGAAAGAGTGTTGCTCAGTCTGCTTGCTTTAGTTTTAACCTCACCCACTTCTGGTAGCAGGCATTCATTGCTGGCCCGCTGCTCCCAGAAGATTTCTCCCTGACTGGAAAGTCCCTCTCCAGCCTCTTGCTTTTCCTGGCATGTACCATTGCAGACAGGGTCTCTTGCTTTGCCCTCTGGCAATCAGCACTTTCAGGAAGATATCAAGGCTGAATCCACTTGTTTTATACTTGCAAGAAGTTTGTAGATGTGACAATACTTAAACATGCAAGCCCTCACTGCTGTCTGCTGTGGCACAGTCCATGGATAGGTTTTCTCACTCAGTTCTAGTGAATCTGCAAGGTAGGGTATGTGTGCGTGTTACTTGAGGGGGGTGGCAGAAGGAATTAACTTCTTAATTTAATTTTGTTGCAGGTGGCTGGCACATTTTTCCTTGGTGTGTGACCTAGACATGTCAACCAATTACATATTTTAAGTTAACTAAAATAGCATACTTTGTAACCCAGAGATGGACAGACCTCAGGCTCAGGAGATGCACTTAAAAAAACCCCCCCAAAAAACAGGACCTCCATATCCACCTGCCAGCTTTTGATGCTGAGGGCATACACTTACAATTAAAGAATTCTGACCACCCCAGGAACTTGTTTCTTACAACCCTATCGAGCTGAATTTGCTTCCACTGGTTGGAATTTGCTCCTGATTAATTTGCTGAAGTTTTGCTTGGCTAATCTACCAGTTAAGCTTATGAATGCTTGTATCCCCTATGTTAATTTAATTTTTTTCTGGCTCATGTGAAGATTAATTTCGTGATCCTGTCAGAAACCTCAGCTTTTGACTCAAACTTTTGAGTCCTGATGAGAGGGGAGGAAAATAAACCACTAGATGGCTCTCCAGATCAGGCTGTTATGTAAATGGTGGCTGGTTAAGTGTGATTATTCTGGCTATGCTGATGTCCCTTGGAATATTGTCGATTGCTAAAACTGGCTGCTGTTTAGTCTGTTTGCATGACAAGTGCCATCTCCCTCCCCCCACACACATCCCAACACACACATGAGGATGCTTCTTAATTTGTATATGTAGCTACAGTATATTTGCTGTGTTATTTCCTCTTCCTTTTCTATTCATTTTTAAGTCAATATGCCAAGTGGGAATTGCAGTCTCAGATACAGGAAAGGAAAATATCTTGCTGGTTTGTGAAAGCAAGCAGAGAGGATTTGGAAAACAGGAAGCAACTTTGTACAGAGTCATACCTGCTGGCCCAGTCTAGCTCAGTATTCTCTACAGCAGCTTATCCCAGACTGGTCCCTTCCAGTCCAGATGTTGGATTCCAACTCTCAGCATCCCTTATCATGGAACATGCTGCTGAGGGCCAATGGGAGCAGGAGTCCACAACATCTGGAGAACACCAGGTGGGGAAAGCTGATGTATATCAGGGATGTCCCCAGAAGGCCGTACCCTCTTTTCCAACACCAATCATTTGGTGGGTTCCTGAGTTTTCTGCCATTCCCCCACCCTCTTCCACATCTGAAAGGTTGCCATGTCTTTCTAGAGGCTTTGAAACTGGATGTAAGGGTGTTAAACTAAATTATGCTGATATTTGGGGTTTGTAGTTTTGTCTTGAGACCTTCTTTTGCTTTGGTCTCCACCCATCCCTGGGATGCAGCCCCTGAGAGCATCTCCAAAATGGATGTCAGCCCTTGTCAAATAGAGGTTCTATAGCCCTGGTCTACAGGGCTAGGGAGCGGTTGTCCTGAGTCTTTCCAACCATTCTTGGGGACACCTGAGATTGAACCTGAGACCTTCTGCATGCGCTGGAAAGCACACACTGAGGTATGACTCCTCTCTGAAGTCTGTATAATGGCTAAAGAAGATGGGCTTACTTGTCTTTATTTCTGACACTGTCCAAAGAAGCTTATGTGGAGATTTCAATCTGTATTCTTTATGGGTTCTCTATTGGCCAAGAAGGTGAGTGTTGGGTTACCACCATTCTGGTTGGATAGCTTGAAAAATCTGCCAAGAAGACCCTCTTAGAGTCCTGTATTTAGCAGTGGGTTAGACCCTGCCCTTCCAGCTGTACTATTTTATGATTCTATTATTTTTCCAAGCTTTCTTGCCAATTAGCAGAAGAGATTTTTTTTAAAAAAGTTCATTTCTCTCTCTTAACCCTTCCTGCACTGCATGCACCTGCAGAGACACACAATCAGGAAAAAAAACTTTACTCTTTCAGGACTTAAATTGTGCCTGAGACCAGCCCAAGAACTTATTTTCAGAGCTAGAATTGAACACTTAGACATAAGAAATAATAGGTAACAAAGCCTCTGAGCATGTGCAATGTGAATTTGCTCAAATGGTAATTCACAGAAACCAACCCACAGCATACACTTTGGGGACATGGGTTTCTAGGCAAAGTTAAATTCTGTTTTTATTCATTAAGCACTTCTCCCTTTTCACTGATTTCTATATTTCCTAATTCCTAATACTGCATGCCTCTTCCATTCATGCTATGCTTATGAGCACCTACAGACAGCCTGCTAGTCACTAGAAGAAGCAGTGTGCTGGACGAGATGGCCCTTAGTCTTGTGCAAAAAGCTATTCTGTTTTTCAAACCCATAGGGCTGCAAAATGCACACAGCTTTTCTGAACATGTAACTTTCTCCAGGCAGTGCTTTCTGTATACTCCATAGTGTTAGCTAGCCAGCACTTTACTAGATCATGAGTTAATAATGGTTTGAAGCTATCTCGATTAAAAAATTTATATATATATATATGGTTATAAGTAGGCCATGGAGGCCAAGGCTCCTGCTAATTTAATATCTGTGCTGAAGATGGAATTTCAGGTGCTGCATCTTCATGGTTCTTAAAGGTACAGGAGCCCTGTCCTCCTTTGCATGTGCCTGGAGGTGGCTGGCTTCAGAAGCTGGAGGCTCTTTCAGCAAGACACCTTTGGTGGACCCCAGTGGGCCCTCCTCTTGGCATTGTCATCGACTGCCTTTGCTTCTCCTTTTTCTCACCATTGCTACCACTTATTTGAGGCAGAGATCCAGTGATCAAGGAGGCAGTGCCGAGACAGCCCCCTCCTTTTCACCATCTCCGTTGCCTGGGCCAGAGCAAGAGTCTGGTGAATAACCAGGCTGCAGTATCAGAGAGCGGGTGCAACTCCAGGAGGCACCTGCCAGTTTGCCTCTGCTGAGGTGTACGCATGCATTGGATGCTGACCCAGGCTTCAGGCTACCCTGACCAGTAGCCGCTTCTGGTTAGGTTTAATGCAGTGCTAGTCAATATTTAAAAACAAAATCAAAACACTCCTTTAACTTCATGACGCATGTTGTACAAATCCATCACTGTTAAGCTAACTGGAGTGACAAGCCATCCACAGATTGCTGACCAGGCCTTCTCTCTCCCTCTCCAAGAATATTTTGAAAGGAAACCCTCAGGGGATGGCTTTAATATGAATCTGCCAATATTGTGGCTAGAAGAGATGGCTTGCAGACCCATGTTACAGTCCTACTTTCCTAAGAGCCCTAGGGTATCTACCTAACAGCAGAAGTGCCTTCTGTAGATACTCGTTAAATAGCTGCAGAAACCCACCACTGCTGTATTTATGAATTTTCAAGCAAGGCACACAGAGAAGACTTGGATACAAGCTAGCCAATCTGACAAGACTGATGATTCTTTTGAGATGGGCAGGCAGCCTTGGCACTGATTGGGTTCACTCTTCTGCGGTTAACAGATGTTTGTAGCCTTGAGGTGCAACCAGATTCATTAACTGTGTCTAGATCCTGAAGTTGTCATGGTGGCCAGGAGTGCTTTTGACACACTTGTTCAGAAGGTTCCAGCCTTCCTTACTCAGATCTAGCGATTGACACTGTTGTCTTCAACACCTCAACGCATGTGTTCTGCGTGGGGCTGCACTTGAAGTCTGCTTGGAAGCCTCAGCAGATGCAAAATGAAGCCACCCACCAACTCATCAATATAGCAGGTCACCATGACCACATTTGATGAAAAGATTTAATACACTGCTGCATCCTCTTAAGAAATGTACCACCATAAAATCAATAATAAAACCAGAGAAATAAAATCAGAACCAAGACAGCAAACAGCATATCGCCCGCAGCAAAATCCTTCTGATGCTCTGCCCCCAGATAAGCCAGACTTCCACAATCGAGTGCCCCTCCAATGTTTTGGATTATAACTCCCAGCATTCTTGACCATTGGCCATGCTAGCCAAAGCAGCTGGGGACTGAAATCCCCAAAATCTAGAGAATAATCAGTTGGGGAAGACTGAGAGCCTTATACCTGGAGTAGGTGACCCAACACACTCCAGAGGTGTTGGACCACAACTCCTGAGCACAAGCCATGCTGGTTGGGGCTAATATGATCTGTGGTCTAAAGAACATGAAGTTGCCATCGCCTGCCTTTCACAGGATTCCAAAGGTCTACAAAGTGGTTTTTATCATAATGGGGAATAACTGGGACCTTGAGAAGGCCTCATTTCATCCCATACTAATTTTGATTTCCTTTACCAATGGAACTGTTAGCAGGAGCCTATTTGTAACCCTCTAGTGACTTCTTACCTCCTTTTGGGCAAAATTCTTATATTCCAAAAGGAAGGGTTCTTTTACTCCAGCAAGATTTCCAATAAACTCTCTAATAAGCCAGGTTCTTCCTCCTAATTTGAGGTGACAGCTATAACCCATCAAGCCTTGAATACAGCGTTGGCCTTACATGCCCAAGAGACTGCCTCTCCATTATAATATTTATTTTAATTGTGGCAGTCATCTTTCTAGAAGAGTATATTACCTACAGCGATGTACAATAAAATCCACAAAGCACATTTACAAGCACAATTAAAATAAGAACAAAAACAAGAAGCAGAATGATCATAAAATATCACAGCACAGCAAATGTGGTTGCTTGTTCATTTGAATATTGTGGCTCACCCAGAAATTTGAGGTGCCTGCACCTCTCCCCACGTTTCCATCCCTTGGTCCTCCTGCAGCATCCCAGGGAGCATCAGAAGGATGCTGAGATGTCCTCTGAGCTGCAACAAGCCAGATAGCTCTGGCCAAAGCAAATGTTATTTATTTATTTATTTACCAACCGAGGCTTCGGCGAATGGGGCAGCATAGAAGTTTCCTAAATAAATAAAGAAAACGTCACCAGTAAAAGCATCTTTCCCTATCCTGTTCTGGGGTATCTAGGACATGTCCCCTCAAGGATGCCCAGCAAAACCTTATGGTGGGCTGCCCATGATTACCCACTATTAAAAAAAAATTAAAGTCCCACCTGTCAAAGTATGACCGCTTGGCTCCTTGCAAAGACCTGGGGCACTGTACGTTGCAGAAAGGGGTTGATTCCCCCTTTTTGCAGTGTGATCCACCAGTGTCTTTGGAGAAGACCTGCTGCCGCAGGTGTCCCTCAAGTCCCCCACATTGAAAGGGGAGATAGGATTGTCCCTTTCAATCACAAGCATCCTGGCCTCACCACCACGAGGGTTTCCCTCAGCTTTGCCACTTCCCAAGGAGCCAGCAATTCTGTGGACTGTGAAACTGAGGGGTTGTCTACCATCCCCTAACCCTCCCCCCCCCCCCAGGATCTCGCAAAGCATTTTTATAGGTTCTTGGGATCAGGGTTCATGTGAGCCCTTGTGGCGCTGTGTTATGCACATTTGAGAAAGGGAGAGCAGCCCAGGGCCAAAGTAGCTCCCCCCTGAAAACAACTGAGGATTCTGTTGCAAAGATTGCTTTCCAGAACCAGACACCTTTAAAAAAAATGATTATTTTTTTAAAAGGTGCTCTGGCTATATAACTGCAAAGAATTATAGATAGGTGAACCCTTCCTGGGCTTATTAGATTGCTCTCCAAAGCATGATCTTTGATTACTGGTATCTCAATCGGCCTTTATAACCATGTAACATTACCTTAACCCCTTTGGCAACTTTGCCACAATATATAATTCATGTCTGCCATTATCATAGCTGTGACTTCATCCCCCTCTCTAAATGGATTAATCAGTGTATCTGCAAAGTACCAGGATTTCATTAGTGACTGGTTCATTGCCCATCAAGATAAAGATGTAATGATTGAGTCATTCAGGTAAACACTGTAAAATTTAAATGGGGGTATGTTTCCCCTCTTCAGCTCTGCTTATGCCGAGTGGTCAGAACACAGAGCAAGGAGGGTGAGGAGCCTCTGGCCTTCAGGCTAAATCTGGACTTCCCGGGGGCGGGGGGCAAGCACAAGACTTAGCCCAAGGCTTAGCAGCCATGACCAATTTTTTCTTCCTCTGCTTTTAGTTATTCAGGGGCAGGACATCATTACTGGTTCTTAAATAGAAAGCTCCCTCAAGATGGCACCTAATTAACTACCCATCTGTGGCTGTTTCTCACTGCCCAAAATCTTATGAATCACAACTGTTGTACACCTCGGGATGATAAACCACAATAACCAGAATATCAGATACAAATTAAATTTGTAACAGGGAATGGATAATGCTAGAGCCAGGATTTCTCTTTACAGAAATCGTCTATCCTTCCCAGCCCGCTTAAGGTTTTACTTATTGAAAAGACTAATATCCTTTTGATCTCAGAGTTGGAATCCCACTAAGGTCTGGTGCAATATAGATTGGTTAAATGCCACTTGCAAATGGTATTTACAATGCTTTGGCTTTCTCAGAAAAGAACATAAGAAGAATCAAAACCTTACCTAGTTCAGCTCTCTGTTCTCACCGTAGCTGACTAATGCAATATCACCCTTCAGCTTGGGCTCCCCGGAAACTGGTATTCAGCCATGACTACAGCCATTAATGTCATGACTACAGCCATTTATCTTCCATAAATTAGTCAATTCCACTTTAAAACCATCTAAATTGGCACCCGTAACTACATATTGTGAAAACAAATCCCATCATTTCATATCCTTTCTAAGGTGCAGTGACTGTAACTGTACCTTGTCTTGCAAGTGCGGTCGCACCACAGATCTGTAGAGTGGCACTACGATATCGACAGTTTTATTTTTGATTCCTTTCCTTATGATCTCTGACAGGCACTTACAATTTTTCACTGCAGCCACACACAGGATCATTGTTTGCAGGAAGCTACACAACTTTCCTGATGAGTCAGTGTCAGAGCACATAAACCAGGGATCCTCAAGCTTTTTCAACAGGGGGCCAGTTGAAAGGTGCCAGCGGTGGGCGCAGGCCACCAAGATGGTGTCAGCAGGGAGCGTGGGCTGGTGAGGGGGCGGGGGTAGGGGGCGCATGCGGTGAGGCAGGGTTGGGGGGTGTGCGGCAAGTCCAAAACGATCTCCGCACAAGCAAGCCGCTGCCTCGCCATGCACACGCGGCGAGTCCATAACCTCTGAGGTGGGCCAGATAAAGGGGCATGGTGGGCCAGATCCAGCCCATGGGAGGTAGTTTGAGGACCCATGCCATAAACATATGTGTGGAATTAAGACCGTTTTTGCCACAATGTACACCCCTTTATATTTGCATACTTTATTTATTTATTTATTTATTTAGAAAATTTCTATGTCACCCCATTTGCTATTTTAATGCCTATTCTGACAGTTTGGAAAGAGCCTTTGTTTGTTTATTCAGGAAAAAGCTGTTTGGACATCTTTGCAACTCCCTTTGTATTTTTACCACCACAAATAATTTGGCATCAAACTTGACCACCTCACTGCTGACTCCTAACTCCAGTTCATTTATGAATTAATTGAAAAATACTAGTCCCTGTACAGATTCTTGGGGGATTGCTCAGTTTATATTCTTCCATTGTTACGTCCATTGCCTCCTCTCTGCTTCCTGTTCCTTAATCAGTGATCAATCTATAAGAGGCGTTATCCTCTTATCCCTGCTGCATTTGCTCAGGAGTCTTGACATTGTCGAAAGTCTTTTGAAAATCCTAGTAAACAATGTCTGCTGGATGGTCTAAAAGCTTGGAAAGAAAAGACTTACCTTTCCAATATCCATGCTGATTCTTTTTCCAGCAAAACTAATCCTCTGTATGCTTCATAATTTTATCTTTAATGGTTTACCTGGAACAAATGTTAAGCTGATCCCCTGTATTTTCCTGTTTTAAAAATTGTATTATGCTGTCCCAGAGCTGATAATAGAAATCTTCTTAGCAGACCATCAGTTCCACATTTAAGTTCTTTGAGAACTCTTGGAATCTCCACACTCATTCCCCAAATAGGTTCAGAAGTTCAGAGCTACCCTAATTATTGTTCATTCTACTTGTTTGGGACAACTGGCCAATCTCTGTTTCTTGAATTGCTGCTGGGCCACTGTCTCCAGAATTATAAAGCACATGCTTGCTCAGTTTTCATGAGATATTGGTGATGGATCTAATCAAAACAACCTGAAAGGTGATGCTACTTAATACCCAGAAGTGTCAGGAGCAAGATCAAGTCTTATGCTGATAATTTTACACAAAGGTTGGTTTTATCATAGGGTCAATCAATCTCACTAAATTGAGGCATTTTTCAGCTTTTGGGGATATCACTGCCTGAACCAAATTGTTAGCTAGATCCAATTTTTATTAACATCAGTGACCCAGATTTTCAGGAAACATTGCAACCCATCAATCAAAAACAGGTGAGTCTCCAGCAGGTATCTCTTTATGTGCTTATCAACTGAGCAGGCAATTCTGCATGCAGAAGGAGGTATTACAAATGGATGAACTTGATTTAATGTTCAGATGTCACATCTGAACCAAGTAGAATTAGTATTAACCCATGCTGAATATTCTAAGGCAGCAATATTCTTTATCTCAGCGGTAAAGTAAATGTTGGAGGACAGCAATATTTCTTCCAAATTAAAACCATCCGAAAATACATTCATTCCACAGAGTATTTGAAAAGAATTTTTGTTGTTGCAATGTGCCATGTAACATTTATTGCTCTTATTGGTTTTGTGTGAGAAAACATTTTCTGATTGATCTTTTTTTCTTTCCTTCTTAAAAAGCAAGTTAAGTTTGTATTGTGTTCTTTGCTCTTGCCCAGAAAACTTCCACAAACACCCCCACACTCCTTTCCCTGGATTAATTTAGACACTTCATACTGTGGTTTAGTCTGGCCTGGGGTAAAGTCTGTTCATTTAACTAGAGTGTTCTGAAGCAGGTGCCCTGTACGAGCAAGTGGGTGTGTTTTCTGTGCGCAAAATCATTCTAGAGGACAGCAGAAAGCAAAAGAAGTTAGTTTTGCCTTGAATTAGGAATGCAGTAAAGTTCACAGATGCTTCGTCTTTCTTCCAGTTTCTTTCTTTTATGTTTGACAGGACTGCTGTTATGCTTGCATGTGTGATTTCATGATCCTTACATGGCCCTGAGCTAGTCTGGAGTTCAGACCGCCCAAGGGTCACAATCCAGACTGTCTGCCCTCTTGCATAACACCCCCATTTCACTATTCTGCACCAAGACAACTCATGCCTGCAAATGGAGTTTTGGAAGTGTCTCCATCCACTGGTCAAAGGACTTGCTGGCAGCTTGCTCCCCTCACACCCTGCCCTCGCCACAAAGCGGGGCTCAACTGCAACAGCCACTTGCCCTAGGACTGCAAGCAAGAGCAAAGCATCCTCTAGCCCCATCCATCAGTTATTAATAGCTGCTAGGACTAATTTGCTGTATGTTTTCTCCAGTATAAAAGGCAGTATGTCTGTACATACCAGATGCTGAGGAACTTGGATGGGAGGATCCTATTGCACTCATACCTTGCTTGTGGGGCCCCATGGACAGCTGGATGGCCCCTGTTTGAGCGGAAGGCTGAGCCAGATGGACCCTAGCAGGGCTCTTCTGATGTTGCTATGAAGTAGATCTTCAGATGATTTGGACCTCAGTCCTACAAGTCCTGTCTGCATGGCCAGTGGTCAGGAACGCTGGGAGTTCACGTCCAAAGCATCCCCTCCCCTTTCAGAATATTGATTTAGAATATTTATATTTAGAAGATTAACCCAGGTAGCAATCCAAAGGGGTAATTTAATTGAGACCAAGGGCTTGGGCAGGAGAAGTCACTTAGGCAGATCCACTTCCTACCTAGCCCTTCTCTACAGCTTTTTATTTAGCCATGTATTTATTAGATTTATAACCTGCTTTTTTCCCAATGAACTTTAAGGGCTCACATCATTCTGCTCCTCCTGCTCTCAATCTTATTCCCACAATAACAACCCTGTGAGGTAGGTTGGCCCAAAGGCATTCAGTTAGCTTCATGGCTAGTGGGGACTACAACCCAGATCGCCTGGGTTCCAGTCCTGCGCTCTTAACCACTGCACCACACTGGCTCTCTACATCTGCCACACCCTTAGTAGTAGCACAATACATGCTCGTACTTTGCATGTGGTAGGTTCCATCTTCATGCTCTGGTATCTCCACTGGACAAGCATTTCAAATAGTAGGGTGGATTCAAATAGATTGTTTAAAGTAAGTCATTCATATTTTTAAACAGTAAAATTGGATTTTTACTTAAAAATATAATACAATAAAAGTATAATTGCAATTAAAGCTCACATACATGCTAAACCAACAGTTGTAGTCTAAAAATACAGTTACCTGCACATAATGCTTCAAACCTACAGTCACTTACCTGGGATTGTGCTTTAACCTCTTGGGTGCTGATCATAAGAAAAGCCGGTCAGACTACTTTAAACTCATTCCATCTATAGGTAAGAAAGGAAAGCCTGCAAGACATATCCAGTGGAAGAATGAAGCTGTGAACACAAAATTCTACTCAGCTGTAAGTTACTGTGGTCACATTTGTATCATTGTTCAGAAAAGATATGACACACTTTCAAACGGGAAACTTGATCTAAGCCAGTGATTTAAACTGACCATTTCTTGCTGATTTAAATCATGATTTAACCTGATCTACCCTGTTCCACAACAAAGCTGGGAAAGAACTGAGCTTCTGGGAAACCACAGTGAGTTGGAGTGGAGGGCACTCAGCTAAATGGACCAATGGGCAGATGATGCAGAAGGTCGATTTTTGCAGCAGTAATAAGTAAGGTTGGTAGGTAGAAGTCAAGAACTTGTAATGAGCATCAGTACTTTGTTCCCTTTTGTCTAGATACGGTTAGTAGAAATTGGTTCAGGTCTTCTAGGCTTCAGTGGGTCCTGCTACTGCCTTTGTTGCTGGCAGTTAAATTAGTATGAGTATTGCTTGCTTAGTTGTTGGTGGCTGTACTGTGCCATCAGTGTGAATGGTTCAGGGCCGGTCCTACCGTAAGGTAGTGTGAGGCAGTGACCTCAGGCAGCAGAAGCTGGCTGGGGTGGAGGAAGCTGCAGCTCCTTGGGCACTCCTCTCTGCTGAAGACAGAGCAGACCTATGCATTCCAGGCAGCTTGTCCTGTGCCCCATAAACCAGCCTACTACCCTCGGATGCAGTGGAGGATGGGTTCCCATCACCAGTGTCCAGATAAGATTCAACCACTGGTCCTTTTGGCTTCTGTAGGTGGAATGGGGAGACACCATCTTGCATACCTTCACAAAGAGTAAAATGTCTTGGGCTGTTCCCTGTCCTTCATGGAAGGTAATAGGATGGCTCTCTGCCCCAGGGAGCTCACAATCAGAGCAGAAAGAGGGGGGAGCAGAACTAAACAGGGAGGACTTACGGTGCATGGACATTTCTCAAAGGGTGTCATTCCAGGAGCTTGAGTCCCCATATCTCCCACCACTCTGCTTGTGGTCAGAATCATGTCAGGGGGGGGGGGGTACGTGTGTGGGGAACACCAAAGCAGCAACATCAGTGGTAGCTTTGTGCCAAGGCCAGACTGACCTGCTCCTATCCAGCCTGTGGACCCACCCGCTGCTGCTGCTGCCCATTTTTAAACCACAAAAAAAGTATAAGATGGATAAGCACGGAGTATGAAACTCAGGTGGGAAGCTCTGGGATACATTTTCAGCTGTACTGGGGATGAGATGCAAAACTGACTATATACTTAAGATATGGGTTGTAATGGTGGTTTTATTGAGTAAGTATTCCTAGTTCACACAACCATGAGGCACACAGCAGGCACGAAGAGACCCTTGGGGACCCTCCCTGCTCCAACTTCAAGCCACAGGCAGCAGGTTGCATGTACGTACTGCCACATCTGGAGGTCAACTTTTGACACACCATTGTAGAGAAACACGTTGACTGTTTACCAAGCAAAACCTGGATCCCTTGCAGGATGTCAGTTGCACATCACCAGGCAGCCACAGGCAGGAAGCTGTTGTGCTGAGGGTGTTCCTCCTCCTCCTCGTTCTCCCTGTGCAGTTGTACAAAGAGGACTTCAGAAGCTGTTGAAACATAAACTCTCTCACTTGCTCACTCACTCACTCCCTGTGCACATGCAAGACACAGAGGAGGATGGAGAGAAATCACACCCCCCCGCCTTAAAAGAGGAGCCATGGACAGATGGGATTGGCTGGCTGGCTGGGATTAATTTGGCTGTTACTACCTGTTCACAGCAATTTCATTGGTTGTCCAAGGAGCATCTGCTCTGCTACTGGACAGGCAGAATACCAGACAGATTTTCTTGTTCATTTGCTTCCTCGCAGCCCACTAGGCAGCAGGGTGTTGCCAGCATCAGGGCAGGCAGACGGGGTTGCTTGGCGACCAGAAAAGAAGCTTTGGTTTTCTCCTGCAGTGCACTGCATCTAGACAGAAGCATAGCCAGTCCATACACAGTGTGTGAGCGCATCTGTCTCCCTGCATACCTGGCACTGAATTGTGATATCTCTTGGGCCGCTATCCTATCTGGACTTACCTGGGAGTAAGCCCCACTCAGCTCCGATCAACTGACCAATCAATCAATTGATCTGTCATCTCATCTCCCCTCATATCTGTGTCTATAGTCTACTATCACTTTGGCTGCAATTCTTGCATGACCTTATCTTATATCTAGTTCGGGAAGCCCAACCAAATGCAACAAATTTCTTCAGAGTGAGAGTTGTGCCATGGATCGATCAATTTACTTATCAGGCTCTCTGTCTGATATTGCTGTAACCCTTATACACACTTACATGGGAGTAAGCCATACTGAACTCAGTGCAAATTACTTCTTGGGAAGACAGTCTCAGGGTTGATCTGCTGATGGAGAGGTGTAGCATTAAATGCCACATGCTGGTGAGGAGCTCTTTGGTCATTCCAAAGAAAGGCAACTGCAGCGGGTGCCACTGTCTGTCCTCCAAATCCCTCACTTGGTTCAGTGGTTCATGGACTGTTACAACACTTCAAGAAGATTTGGCCAGTACAGAAGGAGGCCACTTGTCCTGATGGGGACAAGGTGCTCTGATCACATAATGGCTCTACTGCAGTGGCTACCAGTGTGTTTTTGAGCCCGTTGCATTGTTTGTAAGCCTAGTTATTCCATATGAGTTGGCCTGCAGTTCCATAAAGACATGCCTATTTCCAGGATAGTCCCTGTAGGAAAGCAGAAACACCGCAGAGCTCAGGGCTCATTTTCCATCTATGACTCAAATTAGCTTTGGCATTTGAGGCCTCCATGCAGAGCGATCAATGCAACATTTACATTGACCAGAGCTAGGAAGCAGGTTGCAGTGGTTAATTGCTGGGATATGACTGGGTTCAAACCTTCACTCAATTGTCAAGCTCATGAACTTGATCATTTGGGTGATTTTGGGGTGGCCACTGCATTGTAAGGATAAAATGGGGTGGGGAGCTCCATGTAGACCATCTGAGGCTCCCAAGGAGAAAGGTGTGGTCTAGAAAACTAGATGACATTTTACTTAAAAATTGTCCTCTATTGTTTTTTAAAAAAAATTCTGCCTTGGAAATATTCACAAATAATGCCTTTTAGGCAAAAAGGTGTTTTCAGGGCCAGAGTAGCTGTGATACCAGGAAGTCCATGGCTGGGAATCCTAGTCACCCACCCCAAATGCAAAAGCAATGACACCCTTCTTGAATTAGGACTCTTTCTGAAAGAAGCTTTTAATTTGCTGCATCCACATTTAGTTTAGTAGCAGAATTGAGATTTTAGCTCTACACGAAGTGTTTCCTGTCCTGCTTTTCTGGTACAGAACCTCCAGGTGGCACTGTGGTGTAGAATTATAGTGCAAATATACAAGTGGAAAGCAAGTTTTCTTCCTCTTCCATAAATTAAAACCACATTTTCCCTGATCTAAAAAAAACTCACTAAAACCCTGTGAAACTGGAGGGTCCTGAACCCATAAGCAGCCATGAGTAGTGAGTGATGAGTGCACAATCAATGTAGAAGAGCTGTTAGACTGGGGCCCTGGGCTGAAGGAAGCAGTTTCCTTCTACCGCATTGTTTTCTCAATCTTAATCCCAACCAGAGGCTCCCATTTGCACAATCAGGGCAATCATACTGCGCTTTGGAGGCAAACAATGAAGAACAACTGGAGATATTCTGGCAAATTTGGATAGGTTCTGCGGTCAGAGACCCATGTACTTACACGTCGGATCTACTTTCCCCTAGAGAAGTGATTTTCTGTAGGAGGAAGAGCTCTGCTTATGGAAGATCCCTCTGCCAAATCTTTGGAGATCCCTTTCCACCCACATCTCAGCTCACTCATTCAGAGGGCTGGAGGGGCTGCCATGGAGGGAGAGAGCAGCAAAGTGATCCAGCAAAAATCCAGATCCAGTCCAACGAAGGTATATTAGGTTATCTTCTCTCTTCGTATGAGACTAACTGAAGCATCTCTCCTGTAAGTAAGGGTGCAATCCTATGCATGTTTAAACAGGAAAAAGTCCTACACCACCCAGCGTGCTCCAGCTAGCCATGCTGGCTGGGGTGTACTAGTCATCACAGGACATTTTTCTGTCCAAGCATGCATAGGACTGTACCATAAATCGCTTTCGCAAATGCAGCAGGCCAGCCTCTGTTGTTTACCTGAACTCCTGACTTGCCTTCAGTATTTCAAGAACTGTCATGAGTCAGTGCTTCTTACCAGGCATCAGCAGGTGTAGCTAAATTACGAGGACCTGGTGAAGCTGAACAAAAACCATGCCTTTTGTTCCTCAAAGCTGCCCAATCAGCCTTTGCATCTCGCACTGTTCATTTCTTTGCTCTGCAAAGAGAGCATTTGGCTTCACTGAACCTTAGAATGCCCAGATCCATACTCTGAGCCACAGAATATGTGGTTCCTTAAAGGAGGTACACTTTTCACGTGAATTCGTTAACAGGATCACCATGTAGAAATTAAAATGAGGCTGTACTAGGTATGCCTTTTTGGAAGTTAACTCCATCCAAATCACTAAGGCTTACTACTGCTGGGGGTCAGAAAGAGGGCTGTTTTGGGCACTCATTCTCCAGGCCGGCTGGATGGGCTTTGGAATACTCCGAATCAGAATGTGAAAAAGAACTGGGGAGAATCTGGGAATGAGGACCATGCCAGGACACTGAGATGAGGGGAGTGGAGATGCTTCTCTCAAGGCCAGACTCCCCTGGTGGCAGGCAGTCCATGGGAATAACCAAGATGAACAGCTGGTGGGAAGGGATGCAGAGCAGGGGAGTTTTCCAGGCACAGACCAGGCGCTCCTGGCTCTTGTCCCATTACAAGGCATCAGCAGAGGAGGGTGGCCCTATTAGAGGACTGGAACATGGAGAGGAGGCATGTTTGCTTTCAGAATGCCCCTCCTGAAGAGATGGGGCCCAGGGATGCTCATAAGGAAGGGTCCTGGAGGTGATTACTAGCTTGGGTTCAGCAGACTGCTCTGTGCACGCTCAGAGATTCGTTCTGGGTGTTTGGTGTTTTTGGTCGATAAAGAACACTTGGCAAGGAAAACGGTCTGTGACTATTGAATGCACAAAGGAGCAACCCAGCTCCTGACAGCTACAGAGAAAATGCCTTTAGGATGGGGACATTTAATGTGAAATACCCTGTTCTTTCTCCTTCAGAAATCAAACAGATTGGAGAAAGCTCCTTCACCCATATCCTGACAGAAATTCAGTCTGCTGCTTCTGTGCTCCTTAGATTCCTCCCTGCAACCCCAGTGCCACCACTGAGCAGAATAAACCAGAAAGGTCCTCATGTCTTTCAGGCAGCTGAAATTTAATTGATTCTTCTGCTGCTGAAAGCTCCTTTTTGTTTTGTGCTTAACCTTTTCCCAAGACCACTGAATAGAGTTCGCAGTTTTCCATCTGCTAGCAAGACAGCAGGGTCGATGCAATGCAAGCTAATGGAAACTATGCATTTGACAGTTGATGGATCCCGAAGTTGATTTGTACATCTTTCTTTTCATTTCGTTCTAAGTGCTGATTCAGTTATTTATTTATTTATTTATTTATTTTTCTGCCGCAGGAAGCACTCCATTCTAACAAGAGTGTTAGGGCTTTGCTCTCTGTCATTTACCCCCGTGCACCTGTCATTAAAAGCTTGACTGCTGACAAATGTTTGATGTATGTTCAGGCGGAAGAAGTTGGCAAGGATGCAACTTGGGTTAGTGGAGCCATAATGACTCTGACTCGTAGTTCAGTTCCTTTGATGAAAGCTGAAGTGCAACAGTGAAAGGTTTGATCTTTAAGGAGATGTATACAGCGATCTCTATTGAAACCTGGGCAGTCAAGATTGCTAAATATTCATTGATATAAATGGCAGGTGATTCAGTATGCGTGTTCTTTCAGTAATATATTTACATGCTAATAAATGCAGCTTTAAAAAAAGCAAATGTCACCTGTGTGAGACATTCAGACATCTGATTTTTGCATTTTTGATGAGCCCCTTGGCTTGAATCCAGCCCTTGCTCTGCGGAGGACAGTCCCTAGTCTGAAGGGCTCTTAGCAGGCTATACTCCATTCAAAGACATCCTGTCCTTGAAGGCCTGGGCCAGTCTGGTTTAAGGAGAAAGAAAGGAGAGTGGGAGCCTTGAAGTTGCCCAACTGCAGCAAACACTTGGTGGCAGCGCCCGTCACCAGCTGACACGCTTCCCTGATACTAAGGGCAGGGAATCTGCCTTGGTGGGGTACAAGCTGCAGGCTAGATGCCGACCATGGGGTGGCCATACCACTGCCGTCCAGGGGGAGGGGGAGCCCTTCAGGAGATGGGCCTTGGTGGAGTGCAAGCAGGTTCCACAGGCTGCCTAGTGAGCGTCTGTGGTAAGATTCTGCCTGCACTCTGGAGCATCTCCTCCCACATGCTGCAGTGAATTGCACCAGTATTAAATACAGTCATTATTTCTAAAGGTGCATTGATGCATGCCAGTTAGCATATACACATTTTATGCAAATCAGTTTCCTCTTTTGTCCTCTTTTTTGATGATATCCTTCCTTTTTGTGGTCTCATGTAGGAGTGATGGAAGACTTTATCCCCATTTGACTTAAGAACATGAAAATACTATTGTGCAGTTTTGAGTTGGACTTTCAGTTCAGAATGCATCTTGATGAGGCCTCAAGGAAGTGTGGGACCCTCCAATCCACGGAGAGTCCCAAAGCCCAGTATTTGGCCTGCTCTAATTTTCGCAGTTGCTGTGTCTGCCAAGAAGCCAAAATAGAACATCTGTCCAGCCCCATTTAAGCTACCAGTCATGGTTGGTGTTTTAGCTAGGCCTGCCCTCAAGCACAATGTTCTTTCCAGTCTTAAGGCACAACTTAGGTATGTGTGTACAGAAAAAAACAAGCCTGCTTTCTGTAGAAATGTGCACAGGAATGCATGTTGGTTCTCAACCTATAAAATGGGAATAACAGTGACTTCCTCTTTTGCAACTGTTAGGGAGAGAAAAGAGAAAATAAAATGCCATTACTACATATAAGGCATTTGGACGAGGACAATATTGTATTGTAAATTCGTTTTATATTTTTAATGTATTATATTTTAATGTTTTGTGAGCCACCCCGGGGCGGCATAGAAATTTTCTAAATAAATATATAAATAAATAAAACTAAATAACCAGTCACCAGTTTTTAAAACACACAACATGATTTCCTTTTATTTAATTGCTTAATCAGTTTACATTCCACAATTGACAGTTTACTTTTTCATATTTTTCCCATAAACAAACTGTTTAATTACCAGACGAGATTGTAAAGTGATGGAAATACAGAACTCTCTGCCAATTGAAAAAAAGAGAAAAATTGCAAGATGCAGCCAGTTTCCTTTTGTTTCGTTTTTTTCCCCTCCCAGCAAAGTCCTGCAATATTCAGTGTTTTTGTTTGTTTGTCTTATTTTTCCTCCCAGAAAAGTCCTGCAATTCTCTGGTCGATCATGACCGCAAAATTATGCAAGAACTCACCAGTTTCCCTTTTTCATTGCCTGGATGCCTTCTGTCATTAAAACAGACAAAGAAACCCTGGATCTTATAGATGTTCAGAACAGTAACACTAAACAGAACAATAATTTGGTCTATTGCATTCAGCTACCCTTGCTCACCTTTGCTATGATTGGCAACATGAAGAGATAGATGTGATAAGACTGAGCTTTAGCTGTAAATATAGTCAAACAACACATCAACTTGGTTCAGCAACATGATAACCCACACTCAAGTATTAAGCATGGGTTGAATTTAGGTTGCTATTGAATCATGGATGCTGCTGAAACATAGGTTATGGTGTTGTCTGAACCCAGCCAAGATAACAAACCAGATGAGTAACCCACAGTTCACAACCCAACCATGGCTAACTTAATGGGTTGATTTTTGGTTAACAATCCATAGCTTGTTAGTACATCTGGGTTCAGACAACACAATAACCCACAGTTCAATAACAAGCCAGATTTGAGTGACAACCCACACTCAACCGTATTCAGCTCTTATCACTTAGTCTGATCCCAGTATCTAAGCATCTCAGAACAGGAATAAAAACATAATAATTCATGTTATTGGGTTTTAAAATTTTATTGTTTAGCATCATTAGCCACTTTAGCCATTTGCATTTCATGATGGTCCACAAGCTGGAAACAATCCACTATGTTTCATTTATTTTTAACCAGTGTGACTTAAGTGGGAAGAATATCCCTCTGGCTGCTGCTGTGGGTAAAGGGAAAGGCAGACGGCTGGATAGAAAGGCTCTTAAACCAGGGGAACTGAATCTCCAGCTCATGGGCCAAATCCAGCCCTCCCAGAATCCCAAACTGGCCTCTGAGTGTTTCAAGAAGACCAAGGCCCCTTTCCTCCTGACTGTAAACAGCTTAACCAGTGGTGGTGTGGTGATTAGAGTATTGGACTGGGGACCTGGGAGATACGGGTTCCAGTCTCCACTCATCCATGAGCTCACTGGGTGACTTTGGGCCAGGCATAGACTTTCAGCCCAACTTAACCCAAAGGGTCGTTGTTGTGAGGATAATATGGAGCTAAGTTGGCTTCCTCACAAAAGGAAAGAAGACAGGATATAAATTAAATGATGTAATAGTAGTAGTAGTAGTAGTAGTAGTAGTAGTAGTAGTAATAATAATAATAATAATAATAATAATAATCAACTTGCTCCAGCTAACGTGAATATATGGTGAACATTTTGCTACAGTAGGGCAGTGTATCTGCTCTAGGTTTTAGTCTGAAAGAAGCTATCCATGGTGATGCTCCTTAGCCCCAAACCAACTCCAGCACCTTAGATAGCTCCTTAAAAGCCCCCACCCCATTTATATTTAGTATTCTATCGTTCAGCTTTTTCTAGCCCCCATTCAGTAAAATAAACACAGTTCACATATGTATTTTACTGTTGATGTGCACCAGCCAAGCTCACTGGCTGTAAACAAGGTAATTAACCATCTTCCTCCTTTGAAGTCTAGTGGCTGAAGATATTGGGCACTCGAATGGACACACTCAACAGATGGTGGACTCTGCTTGGCTTTGAGACTGAAGTTATTCAGGTCTGAATGACAAGAATGATGTTGTCCTAACTACGTCTACCTGGAAATAAGTTCCATTTTATGACTAATGCATAGAATTTAGACACACCTTCCATGCTTGTGAGGAGCAAGCCATAGAGGGTCGTATTGTGTGATCTTCACTACTTCCTGCAGGGTGATTTGTTCATGGGCAGCGAACCACCACAATAATCATGGCTTGTTCTGGTGGTTGTTGGACCTGGTGGTTGCCACAACTCATGATGCCACGGCTTTTATTCCCTTTTTACCCTTTCTTCCCCTGAAGAAGAATTTCGCAGCCTCTGAGATGACAGCTAGTGAACAACCCTTTCAAAGTACCAAAACAGCAGGCTGGAGGGCTGTCACTAGATCATTACCCTGCCCCCCCCCCCGACACAAAATGCACAATTTTAGGTCATATTAAACCTGCCATATAGTCAGATTTGTGGGTCTGAAATGGCAAGACTCACCTGGGTGATGTCCTGGTGGGGGGAAGTATCTTCTTTTGAAGTGCCCCAGGTACTCACCATGCATGTTGACCCAGGAGGGCTGTAAATAGCCCTCTTTCCCTGTCTCGACAACTGTCAAAAGATAAACTATCCAGGGAAGCCAAAACCACAAGAGTTCTTTGTTCATCATCATCATCATCATCATCATCATCATCATTATTATTATTAAACATTTCTATGCCGCCCCTTGTGGCATAGAAAAGGAGAGGCCAGTAGATTATCCCTGCACAGTGAGATTCACTAGGGATTTTTGTGTGGATCTGCATTTTTGCCCCTTTCCAAAATTCTAGGTGCTCAGGAAGGTGGACAAGGGGGAACCATCCCATTCATGGCTGTATATGTCCAGGTCAAAAATCCTGAACAGCTCTGGCAAAACAAAGAAATTTAAAAAACCTTTTAAAAGCAAGTTTTTACAGCTAGCTCCCAAAGCCCCTGCAAATGGCATGGCCTGCACTTTTCTACTCTCCTTAGCGCCTGGAGCAGCCGTCCCCCTCATTTTTCAGGCTGCTGCCCCCTTCCTCTTGGATGACAACCATAGTGCACTCACACCTCTTTCTTTGCATTTGGTCTAATGTGCTACTGCAAATTTAGAATAAAATAACATCCCCTGGAACTTTCCACCTCCCCCTTGGCGGGGGCATACGTCCTACTTTGGGAATCACTGACCTAGAGTCTTGGGAAAGGGAAGAAAAATGTAAGGAACCTGGAAACAGTCAGACTCACCTAGCCCCACACACAAGCCTAGAGGATCTCCCCATCCCCTTTTGATGAACCAATGACAGCCATCCCAATGTGTCGCTTGGGCACTTTGCAGAGGTTGTCGCTGGGTGTCAGCTCAGAGATTATGAACAATGATTTCCAGAAACAAGGAGAGAGAGAGAAACGTGGCAGTAGCTTAAAGCCCTTTTGCACCCTGGGATGCAGGGTGGAAGGCTGATACGGACAGTGGAAGATAGCCCATGGTGAGCCCGATTGTCAGGCAGGCCATGAGCATTACACTATGGGGATGGCCTTCTGCTGATGTGGGAGTCACTTATCAGACATTGCCTGTGACATTATAACATAGTCACCTTCTTAGTCTATGGACCTCATGTCAGGTGTCTCACGAAATTTACATGGCTTTCTGTGTTCATTTTTTGCTTGCAGGTGAGCATGCAGTATGGGATGCTGCTTGCTCACCTATCCAGCACTCAAGCATACACCTCCATCAACATCTTCCCCCACTGTAAGACTATCCTGCAGCCACAGAGTTCTCCCATCTCACCCTCTAGCAGGGCAGGGATATCACTTGATATGGCCAGTGCTAGTGAAGCACAAAAATATCTGCATGGAAAAGCCCTAAGTTATACCCTAGGAATTGTAGAGAAGTACAGATTACCATCTTGTTTCCCTTCATGGTACTTTGAGTTGACCTGTGACTCTCAGGTGTACTAAGTACAAACGCTCCATCTGTGGTTGCTGAGTCTACAGGTGTGCAGCTGCACAGATGGCAGAGCATCTTGGGCCAGCCATTTTCCTGAAGAGGTAACCTTGCAGTGAAGAAGAATAATTCCACAAGCCACTACAAATGTTCATTGTGGCTCCTTCCTTCCTTCCTTCCTTCCTTCCTTCCTTCCTTCCTTCCTTCCTTCCAGACACATTCACCTAGCTGGTCCACACAAAAGTAGTAAAACTGCCCAAAGAGTGGTAGCACTTCAAGCAGTAGGTAGAATTGCTAGACTGACCACTGCTTTATATATATTATGTTTTACTTTATTCTTCTTATTTATGTAAGCCATCCTGAGGCTCTGTGAAAGGACGGCATACAAATATTCTAAATAAATAAATAAATATACAGATTGGGGAGGTGGGGACTCCTTACAGAAGGAAAGCTCTTTGTCAGGGAGTTCTAACTTGTTTCCTGATTTATGAGACTATAAGTAGAAGACTGGCTATTTTCACAAGGAAGCACTTGTTCACATGCTTTCTCCATTGTAAAGTGGTCCAGTCTAAGAACAGTGGTACCATGTGAGCAGTAACTTGAGTCAGCAGGGTTCTTGGTTTTTGTAGAAGTCTTCTTCCAAGAAGGGACCTCTTCTTAGGAACAGGGCTACGCCTTAAGACAACTTGTTTGGAAAGATTAGAGGTGTGTGTGGGTAGGCCTGAGCCTGAGAAACAAGGAGAGCCAGCTTCTGAGAGACTATGAGGATGGACCAAAGGAAACCTTGAACAACGTTACTGAAGATAAAGTATCACCTTTGTCAATAATTCATCTTCATAGCATACTCCCAGAAGATGAATATATTGTGTGCTGATGAACAACTAACCCAGTGCATTCTGGGTCATACTGTATATTGTCACCAACTGAGAATTATCATTTATCTATGCTCTAAAAGACATAATTAATGACAGGAATAATGCACACCTTGAGGCAAACTCATCCCATGAGACCTGTATTGTGATGGACACAGCAATCCAATGACCCTAGAGAACAAAGGTATGTTCAGATTTTGAGGTCCCTGATAAGAACCAGAGTTCTGATCCCAGAGTCTGGGATCTGCAGTCCTATTTGCCTCACCACTGGCACTGAAAGAACCACCAGGTTGTAAAGAAAACTGGGTAAAGGGGAAGGGGAGCTTCCAGGGAGGAGAAGGAGAGGAGGATAGGGCATTGGGATATCCTGGCAGTGCCCCACCCTCCTTCCCTCCCTCCCCGCTGGAAGTGTTGCAGTGAAGATGCATGCTCATTGTCCTACAGGTTCAAACTATTTACAGGCATCCACATTAGAGTGGAACTTACTTTCTCAAATATTGAAGGTCAAAGCACTTGTGGTGCATTGGGACAAAAACATGATTGTAGGATAATTTTACAATGTTCTTCTCTACTAAAAACAAGTAATATATACATGCTAAATTAGATCTGCTTAGAGTATGGGTGGACAGTTTTGTGGACCTCCAGATGCCTAATCTACATGGCCCATCAGTTCTTACAGAACATTCTCCAATGCAAACTTAAAACCTCCTTATGTAATAACTCTGCAAATTAGCCTAATTTGCATGGGAGCTTTTTCTGGAAAACCCCCATTGCTACTGCTAGAGATTTTGAGATAGCTAGCCTCAGCCTTTGTCCCTGCAGCGGGGTGGGGTGGGGGAAGGCACTCCATCCAACACAGGGAATGCTCACCTCTATGTTCCCTTATCCCAGTGTGCTATTTTCCACATTTCTGAAGGACAAGGCAAGAGGGAAATTTCTATGTGTGCTACAATGGGTTTCTTGAGTGTGTAAACCTGATGCTTAATGGTCTTCTAGTGATGGACTGGAGCAGCCAAGAAGGCTATCCCCCATTCTGGTCAAATTGGGGGTCGATCACCCATCCTCAGAAGACATGCACTCCTTAAGGACACACTTGCGAAGACCTTTTAGCTAGAACTTGCCTACTAACCCAGTGGCTAGAAGACTGGGGCACATCTTAGCCTTTTGGGGTACTGTCACTTTGCCCCAAACAAGTAGCTCTAGTGTAATGAGGCTCCAATGAATTTTGCATCATTGGAATTCTGCACCATCTGTGACCACATTGTATCCCCATATCAATCTGGCAGTTGTCAAAGCAGCTGCAAAACAACTGTATTGAGTGAAAGTTGAAACAGAACTAGCTGGTCTACATTCAAGGCCTCTTGGCTGTCACTCACAGCAGCTCTTAGAGATCACCTTGATGCGAGTATTTCTTAACGTGACTAAGGGCAGCATCTTCTGCATGTTTAGTCAGAAGAAAGTCCTACAACTGCTGCATAGTTGGCTAGATGGCCAGATAGTGGTCAGCCTTCTTTTCAGTCTGAACATGCATAAGGTTACTACCTAACTGATACCATCACATCTCTTTATTTAAATATATGCAACATATCTGTACAGTAGCAAACACAAATATTGCCCAGTTTGCCCTTTGAAACTTCCAGTGACTTGAGACTAAAGTATCTCAGGAACCATCTCATCTAACTCTGTCTGAGAAATTTATTCAGCTTATTCAGCCCTTTCACTGGGTCTCTCCACTGTAGGTCATACAACAAGAAACAGGGCCTTTTCGGTTGTGGCACCCAAGGTTTGGAATAGCCTCCCAAGAAAGGTATCCTTGGCCTCGACACTGTCTGCTTTTATGTGAATGGTGCTATTTCAGAATATTGTTTTTAATAACAATGTATCAGCTGTTGCCAATTTTGCTTTTGCACTTATATTCTGGGTGATGTAATTGTTCGTGAAATTGTTATTTTCAACTCTCCATTATTAGTGTTGTTGTTCTTATAGAAAGGTAGGACATAAGCATTAGGAAATAAACAGATAAATGTCAACAATGGAAGTTCTGCTACACATTATGACCAGTTCCTTTCCTCTTTGGTATTAATCTTTGCCCAAACAACAGGATCATAGTACATTTCTTTTACAAGACCCCTCAAATGCCTTTCAATTCCTTTTACTATATTCAGTCACGTTGTTAAATGTAGGAATCGTTGTGCGAAGCTTCTTACTGAAAAGCGGAAGACTGGCTCTGTTGTAAAAGCACAGTAGTAATAGCGTCCTTCTATGCAAGATCTCTCTGTCTATTGGCTTTTCACCATATTCATTTTATAACCTTCCGAGTGGTTCACTTGGGGATACCCAGGACTGGCTGTAAAATGCATACAATGCAGCAAAATTCTAAAACAGAGGAACAACAACATGATCTGCAGTCACTGGCTGAGATATATCATGCCTTAAAAAAAGAGGCTTACATTTCAGAATGATCCATTTAGCCCTGGCATGGTGCAATTCTAATATCACCAGATTGCGAGAAGTAATCCAGAACTAATAAATCCTGATTTCCCATAAATCTCCACCAACGTTTGTGTGCAGCCCCTCAAATTCTGTACTAGTAGTCATGGGTTACTTAATCTGAAAAATGTCTGTAATTGTGTAAATGATTGTACACTCTGTAATGCTGATGAGCCTGTTAAGGACCTCACCCTACAATATTGTAGCATTAATAAAAGGTCTGTTTGGATTGCAATTTTTTTCTTTAATTGGACCAGAGTTGTCTTTAATTTTAAGAATTTTTTTTTCCTTCCACAGTCAGAAATTATTATGTTTCTCATTCAGAGCAGGGCAAAAATAACAGTCTCTAGCTCTGCATTTACATTTCTGGTTTTCAGCAAACATGCCCTCATCACTCTTCTGTAACATTTCTGACCTTAATTACTAGAAAGCTACATGTTTTAAGTACTGCTCCATCAGCCGCATATAACTCTTCTACCGATCTGCTGAATGGGTTGAATACCCTGTCTTGCAATGGTATCACCGTACTCTCAGGCATCTCTGTCACAATTGCGGTGTAATTCCTCAGTTGCTCGGAAAGAATCAGCTTCTTTTTATCAGTCTATTAATGTGAATTTGATCAAATGTCTCCCCTGAATTTCATTTCTTATGATCAAATGCCCTAGACGATGCTTCAGCTAATACCAGATCCTTTTATGGCTGACAGTGTAATTCATAATCAATTGTAATTGGAAAACAAAACAACCCGCAGCCTTGTGTGCTGTAAGCATGCAGGTATATTGGCTGAATTATCCTAGCAATACCAACATTTTGGGATCAGTTTCTGATACAAAATGTTTTCCTTATGCATAAACCACATTTTCCCAACCATAGACCAGAGGTTGTGTCTCATTATCTCTTTGAGTATTATGACATTTCAGTCCAACCCTAGATTGGGGGGCAACTTGTGACCCTCCAGATGTTTTGGCTCACAAGTCCCATCAACCCTCCCTATCAGAGCCAATGGTGAGGGATAGGACTTGTAGGCCCAATAGCATTTCTCTTTAGTTTTCTCTAAATCATATTTTTGTAGCAGTGCAAAATTCTTATGCATCTTTTGTCATTTTACCCGGATTACCTTAGAAAGCAGTAATATATTAACAGTACTGGAAATAAGGATTTTTAAAAAAAAGATTCACAAACTTTCTTTGATGCTCAATAGTCCGGTTCCATCTGTCATGATTGTACAATAAAGATCTTGAAAGTACAACCCTGTACGTTTCTATTCAGAAGCAAGCCCCACAGAGTTCAGTGGGGCCAACACTGAGAGGGATGTGTGTGCATGCATGCCTGTGTGTAGATAGGATTTCTGCTTTCATGCAGTATTGCCTCCACCAGGTTTGGAATATGTTTTCCCTCGATATTAGCCATTACTGTCACCTCTGCAGCAGTTGTTTCTCTGTTACAGCAGACATGTCATGGATGGTCCATAAGCTTTGGCGACCAGTTCTTTAGTGTTCGATATTTCTGTTTGCTAATGAGCAACGCAATTATCAGGCTGCTCTCCTACACCCCCTTACTTGCGAGTATGCCCTACTGAGCTCAGTGAGACTTGTACCTGAGTAGACCTGTAGAAGAGTGTTACTTTAACAGAACAGAATCTTGTAGAGCAGTGGTCATTGCAAATATCATCACACATCCCACTAAAAATGAGAAATTCTGACACAAGGCAGTTACCCATCCCCACAAGTCTGAGTGTGAACTTCCCATTTTCAGAATATCTTATGTAAATGTGGTCAAATGGATTCACCTTACTGAGTCATGGCTGAAGACTTTGGAAGTTATGTCAAAACGAAGTACTCATAGTGAAACAGACTTAGAACTGTTGAACGCTGTACACTGAGAAAACCTTGGGTGATGTGGCCACAATAGATGTTCTATGGAAACTGGCTGGATTCAGCAGGTTCCTGCAAACACATCCAAAACTGTTTGATGAGTTTTGCAAAAACAAGAGCAGTTACAGGGCCTTGCATATGACATGTTACTGCCTTTTGATAGAGCACCGGCAGAGTGGCCGCCTGGGCTGAAGGCAAACTCCCAGTTGATGGTATGCTGGAAAACATTCAGTCACAACCAACAGGTTTTTGCTTCAGCAAGATCAAGTGAAAATACGTTTCTTAGTCTGTCCCACATTATGCTGTAGGGAAGGGGGTTGGCTGCTGCACAAGCTTGTTCTCAGTAGAAAAGTAGCATAGCAGGAGGAAGCCAGGTGCCCACTTTTATGGAGGACAGTCCTCTATTTGAATGACAGCCATCTTCTATTTGATGGGCTATCCTGTTGAAATCTGGTTTAAAGATAGAAGGCAGTGTCCTATGAGGTACAAACACTAATATCAATGGCACAATTCTTGGCACAAGGCCAATAACAACAACTGGTGGGCAAGGCCAACAACTGCTATTAGTGTAGTGCTACAATAGTTAAGCCTAGTGCAACAGAATGTATGTTTGTGGTTGTACTCCACTGGACACTGTCTAAGCAACCATCAGAACTGTGGATAGTGCACAACAGGTCTGCTCACAGCCTTCCATAGCACAGTGAGATGGATTATACCGGGAGTGCCAAAAATGGATACACATTTTAAGAGATGTTATCTATGCCTTACCCTGATGCCAGGAATGATTGAAGGCAAAAGAAGAAGGGGACAGCAGAGGTTGAGGTGGCTGGATGGGGTCACTGGAGAGGTGGGTGTGGAGTTGGGTGTACACCCAACTGGAGAACCTGAAGGAGTGTTGTCCATGGGGTCGCAGAGAGTTGGACATGACTTTGCGACTGAACAACAATAATCTATGTATTACTTTTCAAAGCTGAATTGAATCACAGTAGCAATGTGTAGTATGATGTTCGCTCAAAAGGTGGTGTTCCTTCAGAAAGAAATTGAAATGGCATGTCCAGCGATAGAAGTGGACAATTTGGACAAAGTTGCTCAAGCAGAAGATCAGAATCTTCTGTAATCAGAAGTGTCTGGATGCTGATGGTAACCTAAAAGTGACTTGTATTCATCTTTTATTATCATTATATATTGAGTATTACAACTTTAATACAGTTTTTTTCTTTCTTAAAATGTGTATACATTTTTGGTACCCTCTGTATTTCCATTTAAGCTGAAATCATTCTCCCTGAATTTGAATCTTTACATATGCATTAGTATATACAATTTAAGCATATTGGCATCTTTTTTCTCTGTTTTTATGATGACGGAGTTTTCTTTCTTTCTTTTTTTTGGTAATTCATAATCCATGGTATGCTGTGTTTCTTCATACAAGGGATCAGTCCTTGTCCCCCTGCCCCCATCTCCAGGAAGGCGTATTCAGACATGTAACTCCCTATTTACAGCCTGAAGTGGGACAATCCAGGGTTTTACCACTTGATTCTTCTGAATGCATAAACCTGCCACTGTGACAGTATGGTTGTGGTTTGATTGATTGTTTATTTATTTATTACATTTCTAATCTGCCCTATATACAGTGTTGCCCATTTTATACCACTCCAGTGATGGAGGCAATGCAGAAGTCATGTGGGAGGGATGCAATCACATGGAGAAGACAAGACCAGGCACGGGGGAGGAGGTAGCATTTGTTGGGTTCTTCCTATGTGACTCTCCCACTTGATTTCTACATGTCTACATCACTGTAGTAGCATGAAACAGAGCTATGGGAGGACCAGCAGCCATGTCATTCCTGGAATGTAGCGCTTTGGCTTTCTGTTATCATTAACAGATGTTCCATGCCAGATTGCTCCTGAAAGGAGCCGATAGAGTCTTCTGATAAAGAATGGGAGGGCCGAATCAGGTTAACTATCTGCATCTATAGAAACACAGAACTCAATTTGTTGTTTCTTAGTCAGGCAGCATTGTAAGGTCACTTGCTGGGGAGATAAACTATGATAGAACCCTTCTGGCAAACACACATCTTGGCCAAGGTCAATGCAGCAGATGAAGGATAACCCAACAGAAGCAGATGCTTGGAACAGCATCATAAAACAATTTGTTGGAAAGAACCACTTCGCCTCTCCTCACTTTCTCCCCAATAAACTTTTATGACATTGACTTTATTATGACACAGAGACCTTACAAGCCTTTCAGAGACAGTTCCCCACCCCTCTCGACAGCAATACATGCAAACAGTTTGCTTTAGAACCGGTGACTTCTTCAGCAATAGGAACAATGACAGAGGCTTCAATGCTCTTGATCTCCCTCGCCTCTTTGACAAAAAGGGAGCACCGGTGAGGCAGTTGTGGGGGCGGTCTTGGAGAATTCCTTAGGAAAAACAGGTGCTGCATCTTTCAAATCATTTGAAGATTAAATTCCCCCCTTCCCTCCCCTCTCCACCAGTTCACAAGCTTAAGTTTGTACATTTTTACAGGTATCTGGATCCAAATACAGTCACACATGGAAGGTGCTGATATGAAAATAGAATAGGAGCTCTTCTATTTATATAAAACATTTTCATGAGATTGAGGGCAGGAGAAAGGTGTGGGGGGAGGGAGAGAGAGAGGAAGGGAGGGAGATGAGTGGAGGAAAAGCTGATGGGGAAAGAAGATGAAGACTCAGGATGTGGCTGCGATTAGGGCCAGCCTGAGACAGTTTGCTGCCTGAGGTAAAGGACAAGATGCTGTCCCTTCCTCGAATGTGTTCAGGAGTGCATCAGGCTGGCACTGACTGTTATTTTGACCCTGGCCATGGCTAGTGATATGGCTTCCAAAACAGCAAGCTGGCTTAGGTTGCATGTGTGGCCATAAGACCTGTCTTCTAGTCTCTCACTGCAATTCTCTGCTCTGGCACATGGCATCTGCAGCAGCTGCCTCAGTCAACCTAACGGGGTGGATCTGGGTAATGCAGTCTTCACAGATGGACACATTTTGGAATTTGAGAAGCTGCTGTGGGCACTGCCACAAAATGGCTTCCGGGGAGCATATGATTACTCATGCAAGGGCTGCTGTGGGGATCCAGCTAGTCAGGTGTTGAGGAGCGAAATTGTGAGGTTAGAGGCTGGGAGGAGGAGGGAACGCAAAGGATTCATCTCAGGCCTGTTGGTTCTTTTATCCACACAAACCTTTCCCCATCTCTGTCTTTTTCTCCCCCTGTGGCCTGTAGCCTTGCCTTTTTACTCCTCTTCACCTCTTTATCTTGCTGCTTATGTCTGCCCAGCCTTTACACCTTTGCCTTGCTTTCTTTTCCCACCCACTGAACACTGGGAACCTCTCCAGTCTCAAATTCACCCAGAACATTTCAATTTTTTAAAAAAGGGTTTGCATTATATGTGCAAGGATTTTGTACACATCTCTTCTACTCTGTGCACCTTTGATTGGAGAACTGCATTACAAAATGCAAGAGAAGTGCATATCTTGGCCGAGTTTTGATCGCACAGACATTTGAAGGGGGAAAATTAGTTAAAATTAAAATGTGAACTGAACAATGCTCTTCTCCATTCCTATTCAGATCCACTTGACCTTTATGGGCCAAGTAATGGTGCATGATATTTGTGATCAGATAGTGCAATGTATTTTTCTTTCTCTGGGAAGAACTACAGAGGCTCCCAGACTGGACCGGAGCCATGGGTTGAGAGGAAGGCAATGGGCTTCTCCAGTGTTCTCATTCCTGGTCTCATTCCTGCTTTGCAGCTGAATTAGGGCACAACAGGCATACAGAATTAGGGCACATCTGTGCTGTGGACAGGTGTGCCCATCATGGAGGCCCTCAGTGGGACACGACTGCCCAAGAAGGGCCTTTTAGCGTGACAATGGGGGAAAGGACTTTGTGCCGTGCTGCTCACAGTCTTCAGGGTGTGCAGGAAAGAGAGAAGTGGTGCCAAGGCACATCAGAAGGTCCTACAGCTGCAGGGGAGGGGCCAGGACAGGTGTGGCAGGGGCACTGGTGTAGTGGAGGGGGGCACGGAAGAGCATTTCTCAGGGCAGGAGCAGTGTCAGAGCACTGGGGCAATGGGAACAGCTAAGTACTGAAGATCAGGCACTGCCTTCCACCAAGGCAGACCATTGCTCCGTTTAGCCTACATTGCAGACACTGACTGGTAGCAGTGGCTCAGGCAGATCTCCTTCCTAGTCCTCTATGGAGATACCAGGGATTCTGCATACAAAATACATGCTCTAGCACTGCACTATGGCCCTTCCCTGAGATACTCTCCCTGCTCTGGCAAAGGTTTAAGGTGATGACAAATCCTTTCAGGCTGGCCATAGTTTGCAGCAGATTAACACAGGGGAAGTCATAGAATTAAGCTAATATTCAAGCACATGTCTTCTTTAATGGGGTTCCTACTTCACCTTAGCAATTTAAATGCAAGATTCTTTGCAAGATTCTTTTTATTTCTAATTTAAAACTAGAGGTTGCACTTCAGCTGAAGGGCTTTTTTTTTTTAAAGGCGAGATATGTTTAGCAAGTGCAATTAACCAGACAGAAGCAAGAAAGAACCACTGAACTCATGGAACTTATTCCCAAGTAACAATGCATAGGATTTGACTGAGGATGCGGAAACTCTGCCAGAGCTGGGCCTCCCATAAGGGCGCTTATGTGCTGAGCTGCTGGGAGGACCACACATTCCACCTGTGGCTCCAGAAAGCAGTGCTGCTCCAGTTTGCAAGGGCCTCAGTGGCACAATGCCATGCTATGGAGCTCTCTCAGGGAGTGGAGCTCGACAGGTACCCAGAAGCTCTGCACAGATGTGGAGCCACCACTGTGTGGCCTGAGCAGGTGCTTCTTTAGGGCAAGGTGTGGGCAGGAAAGTGCCTCAGGAGCAGAGGCAGTGCTAGGATCAGCCAGAGCCCTGAATCTGTCATCTGGCGCCTCCGAGGGGCCCTCTGCCACAGTACCCTGCTGAACTGGGACATTTGCTAAGATACAGGGACAGGGTTCCCAGTGCTCTGTGTTGCATCTAATTCCCCAGATCAGCTGAATTTTTACCCACATAGAACTAAGCTTCCACTTTGAATCTGAGGTGGAGGCTTCTCCCCCACCTCTGAAATCAAATACTGCCCTCCTCTCCCCTCACCAGTCTTCCCTTTTAATATAAGTGTATCCTTAGGAGACGGGCTCCTTGGTACACATGCAAATTGGTGTTTGATTGCATTGCATTGTTTTGTCTTGTCCTGTGGCCCTGAGCCCTGGACCTTTCTGGAGTCTAGTATCACTCCTGCTCTGGATAAACCTTTGCTGCTTGGTTGTAGGGGAAAAGGGGAAGGGAGTGTGGCTGTTTAGGGAACCCCATAGGACCAGATGGGGACCCCAGGAGATGGACTTGGCTCACAGGCCCAAGGTTGCCCACCCCAGTTATTTGTTTTTGCATTAACTTGATTTGGTTTTCATCATTATCATCATCACCACCACCACCACCATCGAAAACTCAATATTCAATGGACAGGTGGAAGGCATTTTGTGCTTAAGTCTGCACTGCCAGTATGATTAAAGCAATCAAAGTGGACCTAACACTTCAAAATCTATTAGTTTTAATGAGTATTAAATGGGATTATACCACTGATGGTCAGATCTGCATCAGGTCTTGCTCCACAAATAATTACTTTCATACACACACAGAAACAGAGAACAGTGATTTGGTAGACTTAAGCTCAAATGTATCGATTTCGCTAGATGGAAATTTGTTCTGCAAAATGTCTGTCACATTTTAAAAGAGTTTTACAAGCTCTGGATGTTATAATATAACAAGTGCCGCAAAATTCAACGCTAGTCTATATATAGGAGCATGTACTTGCACATGTGTGAAGACACATAGTTTATGTACAGATGCTGCATTTTGATCTTATAAGCAATTAAGTCGCTGCAGCTGGAGAATTCCTAAAAGTTTCCTGGTTTTTACTATCTTCTATCAGAAGCAAGAGCAGAGAATGTGTGGAAGATCAAATGACAAATCCATGAAGAGAGACACTAAAGTGATGGAAATTGCTCTGTAAAAATAGTAATGGTTCGAATTAGGTGTCTGAGTTTCCTTTTGGCTCCCAAGAGCTATAAATAATTCAGCTTATTCAACTGAAGGCATTTTCTAGCAGTTTGTTGTGGAGGGTCCCAGCCGTTCCCCGTACGGCCTCTATTGCCACACAGCAGCTGTTTGATGCAAGTGCAGCTTCATTCTACAAGCCAGATAAAACCAGCTTCATATTAGTGCACGCCATGGTTGTTACTGCTGAACGAGAAGCTCTGACAAGAGGAAAACGACATTGGAAAACTCTGTGAAAAGCGAAGTCACGATCTGTCAAGCTTCCATTGCTTGGTTGGGCTTTGGGGGCCGGCCCAAGGGGTTTCCCGGCCTTGGAGGGAGGGCAAGATGGTGCCATGGCACACACGGCTCTGGCTCCCAAGCCCTGCTGCCACTTCTGGCCGCCTGCTGGAAGCAGCTCCCTTCCCCTGCTAGAGCTGGGCTTGGCACCCCCTGCGTTTCTTTAAGCGTTTCACTGGATCATGCCGAGCTGTCCCCTGGGCAGGCAGCTCCTCTGAACCAGGACCCTCCGTGCACTCTGGGTTTTGGAGGGCCCTGGCGCAAGACGCCTCGTGGGGCTCCCTCTCGTGAGCCTGCCTGCTGCCAGGCATTGCCACAGCTGCTCCTGCTCCTTATCCTTGTTCCCGAATCATTGCTAGCATGCACTGGACAGGCAGAGAGCCTGTGAGCCAGGAGGCTGTTAGCCTCCTTTGCCCCTCTGTCTTGCTACCACCACTCACTGGGCCAGGGTGAGCGGTAGGTAAACAAGCAGGTTGCACTGATGAGGAAGAGCAAGTCTGGGGGCCTTCTGACCTTGGCCCCATAATGGGGTTTGGGCCCTCAGAGGTGCCCAAGCATGTCCAGGATTGGTGCTAACCCTGTATGCTCTGTGAGAGTTGGAACATAAGGAAGGCTGAGCGCCGACGAACTGGTGCTTTTGAATTGTGATGTTGGAGAAGACTCCTGAGAGTCCCTTGGACTGCAAAGAGATCAGATCAGTCAATCCTAAAGGAACTCAACCCAGACTGCTCTTTAGAAGGTCAGGTACTAAAGTCGAAGCTCAAATACTTTGGCCACCTATTGAGTAGGAAGGACTTATTGGAAAAGACCCTGGTGCTGGGAACGATTGAGGGCAAGAGGAGAAGGGGGCGGCAGAGCTTGAGGTGGCTGGATGAGGTCACTGGAGAGGTGTGTGTGTGTTTGGGTGTAGTTTGGAGGATGATGGAGGACAGGAGAGCCTGGAGGAATGTTGTCCATGGGGTCAAGAGGAGTCGAACACAACATGGGAAGGACTGTCAAGGGGAAAATATCACAACTCAGAACACTGAAAAACATCTACGTTCCAGCATGCTGAAATATGATCTCTCTCTGTTGTGGGCTGCAGTGGATGTTTTCCAATGTTTTTTAGTCAAACAAGCCGCCCCGAGGCTTTGTTGCGATGGGGGTGGCATAGAAATGTTTTAAATTAAATAAATAAATAAATAAATAAATAAATAAATAAGAGCTGTGAAGGCCTGAAAAATACCTGGAATCCCCAGGGGAAAAGCAACAGGTATTTTCTCCCTCACCCTACAGAAATTCCACAGAAGGGTGGGAGGAATGCAATTTTGTCTTTTAAATCCATTTACCTCCATTTTCTCCCAGACCTTCACAGCTCTAAGCTAAGAGCCTGCTGCCAAGAAGAGCACAGGGACGGAAGCAGAAGTGAATAATGGTGGGTCTAATCTTCATGATTTCTGTGGAATTTGCTGTTCATAAAGGCCAGTTTGGACATGGAGACTCATTACTTGATGGTTTGTAGTTTGGATCGAACCATCCAGGGACCTAACTGCACAGAAAATTTTTAGATCACCTGCTGTCAACTCCAGTGTGATGCTTTTTGATGAAATCAAACAGGTCATGGAGGTGTTGCAAGTCATGTCCTTTGAAATGTTTAATGACTATTTGGGTGGGCAGGTAGAATGGGATCATGACAATATTCCCTGTCCATTGACCTAAGTATATTGATTTTGAAATCTGCATAGATCCAAGGCACGTACAAATGCATGCATTTACCTAATTATTTCACTGTTCTTCCAATGTCTCAAGGTTCCATATTTAGGATCCCCAAGTGGTCTCCAATACAACCCCTAACCAAATCCAGACCTGCTTAACTTTGGCAAGGTGGCTGCCTGATTTTCAACATTAATGCACATAGGTCAGAGGAGAGGACAAAGATAAGCCAAGTTTTCCTGAGCCTGGTTTGGAAACAAACCAAGCGAGAGTGTAGAGAGCCAGTGTGGTGTACTGGTTAAGAGAATGGGACTGGGACTCAGGTTCTACTCCCCATTCTGCCACGGAGCCCACTGGGTGACTTTGGGACACTCAGAGACTCTCAGCCCAACCTGCCTCAGGGTGGTTGTGCAGGTAAGAGTGACAACAGGAGGAGGTTACATAAGCTGCTTTGAGTTGGAAAAAAGCAGGATATAAATCTAATAAATAAACTACTGCAATTTGCTGTAGCCTTTGGGAAATGACACCACCCATGAGAAACTAGGTGATGATGCAAGATGTGTCAGTGAACAGGCAAGCCAGGATGTTGAGGTGGGAAGTGTGGGATAGGCAAAGGCTGCTCCTTCTCCCCATGAGCACCATTGATTGCAGTGTCCAACCAGGTAAGGCCTTAAGGGAAGAGGTGACAGGTGTTTGGAGGAGTAGAGGAGTGTCAGCGAGGGCATTTGAGGAGAGCGGGGAGAGCTGGCAGGAGGCCAGTTTTATTTTCTGAGCCTCGGCTTGGAAAATAAACCAAGTTGTTTCCACTTCTTTCAAGCATATCTCCAAATCAAGCCATGATAAGGGAGGGAAGAAATCTTGCCCTTCCAGATGTCATTCGATGCACACCCCAAATCCAAGAGCATAGAAAACCTGAAAGAACTCTGGCTGAGCAATGAAATAATATGAAATGGAATCTTTGAATTTCAGATGTTTGCTGATATGGTTAAAGGGCTCTGGCTCTCACAAACAAGATGGATCCATCTCCTTCTAACACCCACACCTGTGCAAATGTATCCTCTTTAGCCGAAGACACAGCTTTTCTTGCTCTCTGTTCCTCTTCCTACCCTCCTTCGCTCCTCCAGTCCTCTTTGGCATGCATCCCTCATGCTGGCCAAGGTCGCTGTATTCTCAGTCCCATAGCATCTGTGGGAAACATGGCCTTCAGCCTCCATATCTTCTTAGATATGCCACACTGCTTTGCTCTGGACTAAATATAATCTTAAATTGTGTTGGTGGACATTTATCTGATTTATATTGCATGATTTTAATCTGATGAGGACTTTCTGTGAGGGGGAGTAAAAGGCAGGATATTTATATATATTGATTAAAAAATAGAAAAGACCCCAATTTGTTTCAGATTAACTCTGTAATCAGCTCAACCCATTTGATAATCAAAGAAAAGCCACGGAAAACAAAAACCACTTGCTGCAATATTGTGTCAACAAACAACTGACCATGGGTCAGCTGACAGTACACTTTTTACACCCCTATAAAGCAGAATGTCTGTGATATTCCTTGCTGAAAAGTTAGTAGAGTACTAAATACTCAGTGGGATTTCTGGACTGAGGAAGGGAAAGAGCTAAAGAATCCCATTATGAACAGGATTTCAGCATACATACTGGCCCTGAAATGCATCCTAAAATTAAAAAATGGGTTGTTTACTCCCTGGTTTCATCTCTTACCACTTGCCTTCTGATATCCTTTATCAATTGCCCATCATTGCTGGTGAAAGTTAAATGGACATAAATGGATGAATTGAAAATTTGAGAGTGAGGCTTCTCCATTGAGCTGGGGAGAAGGCATTTCTTATTACTGCAAAAAAAAAAAAAAAACCTGTGTAAACTTTAGACAGAGCTAACACTGTGATTTCCTTGCCTGCCTAGATAGGCTTAGAAAAGGTGATGTCTCATTTCTTAGCTGTTCAGATTTGGAAAAACTGAGTTAAATGCCATGGGTAGCTGACTTCCTTCCTTCCTTCCTTCCTTCCTTCCTTCCTTCCTTCCTTCCTTCCAAAGCAGGGGAACTTCTCCAGCTTAATGGGACCATGAAGTAAAAAACTTGTAACTGCATGTGAGATTTCTTTACACTGCTATGAAATTCAATGAAAGCTAACGTGCATTAGCCAGTCCCTTAATATTTCATCTGCCACTGCTACACAAGGAACATTCAGATCATGGGTCATCTATTTTTTCTGGGTGACAGAAATGTTATCACAGCACATCCAGAAAATTAGCTATCCCAGGATCTTTGGCATAAAGGATGGTGAAGGAACCAGCATAGAGAAAGATGTAGGGAGGGAAGAAAGAAACAAGAAGATGGAAAGAAACATGGGAGGGACGGAGGGAGGGAGGGAGGGAAAGAATGAGAGTTCAAGCTGAAGAATCACGACCACATCATACAAACACAGAGCTTATGAGACATGGATTTTCATTCTCCGCCTCCAACCCTTCTCCTCCATACGCACGGAGAGGTTTTCTCCCAAATGCAAGTAGGGATCTGGTGAAATAGGGTAGCTTCTGATGACAAAACACAAGGCATTTTATTTTGGGATACATTGACATAACAAGAGGCACCACTGCTTAGGTCCCATTACTAGCGCTCAATTCAGAATCCCACACCTCCACAATGGCATATACCCTGTTGTCTATAAAATGGTGGCCCCCAACAACAAAAATCTCCACCCAAACTCCTCCTTCCCAGTCATCCCAAAGACTAACCAGCCAACTCCAAGGGCCATCTCCATCTCCTTCTCCCACACTACCCGCAGTGCCTTCTCTCTGGAATGTGGAATTCCCAGCTGTTCCATGGCAAGGGGGAATACGTGCAGAACAACATCCGGCCAGAGATACCCTCTGCCTCAGAGCAGGCGCTTTCCCTCATGCATCCTCCACAAGTCTCGATGCCTTCAGCAACAAACACAGCAAGGATGGCTTGACAGGTGATCACACTGCAATGTTTGAGTATGTTTTCTTTTTTTAAAGGGAGGGCAGGGGTGACACATGCACGCACTCATGTATCTCAGCATCTTAGTGAGGCTCTCTCCTGCATTTCTACCAACAGTTCAGCCTCATCAGTAAGCCTGGATGTAAGGCAGCTGGAAGTTGCAAACAGCATCACTGGAGCATCCATTGAATCATCCTTATTTGCCGCTTTGTTCTTGATTTCCCCCCTAAAGTTTAGCAAAGAAAGGAAAGCCTTTCATAATGTTCTATTTCATTCCCTTTTGCTGTAAGTCAGAGACAAAAATTAGGCAAGATTGTGTTGTGTTTTTAAAGAGGAGAGTGTGCAGGAAGGGAGATTCTGAAGATGGCCTTGAGGAGATTACATTTAAGAGAGGTAACTCAAATGTTTGGTTTATTTTCTGTTTCTATTTCCCCAATTTGCAACAGACAAGATTGTGTTTTTGTTTTTGCTTTAGCTTCCTGTACAGACTCGGTCTTACATACACCAAGACATCCCTTTACCCCCTCCCTACCACATCCCACCCAACTGGCAGTAGACAGATGCAACAATATGTTCACTTGACTTTTGAACTGGGATGCTGAAGATTTTTAAGAACAAGATGGAAGAGCGATGTTGCAGAAAAGCTTTTCCCACCTCCAGGAGAAAGAACAAGAGTGATAAAAAGTCTGTAGAGAAGATGTAGGCGCCATATTGGATTTCACTCTACCTTGGCACTGGCATCCATTTGAGATCTATATATAATATGTTTATGTATATATATTTATATATTTATAATATGTATATTTATAGGTTTGTTTGTGTTTGTCTTAGCACACTGTCCCATTCTCAGGTCTCGATTTGGGGCAGTTGGTCCTGGGGACAGGTTGAACAGAGGGGGCCAGCGTGCAGAAGAAGCCAGAGATCAACGTGAGACCCAGGCCCCCCCATGCACAAAACATTGACCAGCCATAGCCGTGGCTGATGTCATCAGGAAGTCCATACAGGTACCGGGGGTATCGGGAGAGCTCGAAGTTGATTCCAGCCACACATGTGCACAGTGAAATGATGCAGAAGGTTCCTGGAGGAGGAGAAGAACAGAAACAAGGGTGGGGGGAGGGTGAAGAAGGATTAGACATCATTCAATGGTCTGGTATCAATCTATAAGGCCCTAAAAGGCTTGCCGCCAGGTCACCCCAGGTCTCATCTTCTTCCATAGATACCTGCCTGGTCTCTCCAGAAATGTATAGGACACCAGAGAAGATCACTGAGAGCCTAAGTTGGGGTCTTCTCAGCATCATGTGAAGGCTGTTTTTATTCTTCTAGGATTTTTAGTTTTAAAAATCGTACTAATGCATTTTTAGATGCTTGCACTGCTCCTAGCTTTTATATTGTTTATTTCTCTGTTTTTTCTATTTTCAACAATCTCTTTAATATCAGATTTTATTGTGTCATTGTATGGTACAATGCTAAGCTTCAGCAAATAGCTGGTATGGAAATGCAGAAAAAAGGGGAGGGGGGACGACTAAAAGCCTTAACTTATCCACTGCGTAAAAATCAAAATGAAGGGTAATATAGCTGAGGAAATGGATCCAGGAAAGAGATACACAGATGGGTTTAAAATGGGGCCAGCAACTCTAGAGTGCCAGTTGTATCCATTTATTTAAAGCATTTTTTTATTTTACTGTTTTCTAGGCAGCCAGCAAACAAGTGCTTCTTATTAACAATTTTTGCATACGTTAAACCACAAATCCAAACCCCCAGCAAACTAGAAAGGCTTAAATAAAACTGCTCTTGCGTAGCACAGCAAAGAGCAACTGAGACATCTTGGAGAATTACATTCCACAATTTTGGCAGATGGTTTTACCTATGTTAGTCTGCTGTCTAAGCTCTGTGGATGAAGTATGGGGCAGTAGATTTACACCTGCAGAGCTTTCCATGGGGGTTCTGGGGTCCTCCATGATGGAAGTTCAGGTAGCCAGATTGTCCTACTTTACAGAGGACAGTCCTCTGTATAAAGGTAACCTTAGTTTGAACAGCTATCCAGTCCAAGCCCACTTTAAGAAGTACCCCTGAGGAGGGGATGCAGAGGCCTTGGTGTTACTCATCCAAACTGAGCACCTGGACAGCAGACTGCGGAGGCACCTGGCCACCTGGCCACAGTCTTCCCCATTACAGAAAGCTTAGTGTATTGTGGATCTGTGTAAAGTTCTTACTTCCAAATTTGCAACTACATGTGCAAATTAGCATAAGCAAAGTTTATGTGAATCAGTGTGCTCTTGTTTCAGTGTGTGGCTTGGCAAATGTGCCCTGGTACATGCAGAGCTTTGCATTGCCAGCTGAGCGGCATTTTGGTCTCATCCTGATCCCCCCAGGGCTTGCTGCCTGATGCAGCTAGGATGACACTCTTAGGCAGCAATCAAGCGGGTTGCACCCTCTGTCAACGTGGAGGCTACGAGGAAGCAGAAGTAGTAGAGGTGATCTTCGCCTCCCCATCCTCCTGCCCTGCAACTTTTGCCAGGCATGCTTTTCCCTGCACCAAGCTGGTGCACATCGGGGCTGGCGTAGCCCCAACACAACGCATATCCTAGCACAGTGATGGCGAACCTTTTAGAGACCGAGTGCCCAAACTGCAACCCAAAACCCACTTATGTATCACAAAGTGCCAACACTGCAATAAAACCTGCGAACTGAGGTTTTAGCTTAGAAAAACAACTCACAGCCAGTTCAAGCATATATATTTATATACCCTTTGCAGTGCACTGACTGGCCATGCGAAAGCTCAGACGAGTCACAGCTAATGAGTCGCGGCTTGTGATGTCATCGCCTGGCGCCGCTACTCCTTTCCAAGCATGCGCGTGGCCCCTGTGTGTGCTGTTATCCGATGCTCGGCTGCTGGGCCGATGCTGGGGTGACTTGGCTCGCACGCCAACAGAGAGGGCTCTGCATGCCCGCTGTGGCACATGTGCCATAGGTTCACCACCACTGTCCTAGCATCTCCAACTCTTTCCCCTCTCCTCTCATCAAAATCTCTCCTCCCCTCCTTTGAGGTCAAGTCCACAACTTCGGAGGGCAACAGGTGTAGTTCCTTCCATGCCAGATATAAAAGGGAGGGAAGGGTGCAGATCTCCAGCCCCCCCGCCCCACCTTCAACCTACTGATCTCGTGTCGTGGAATTCAAATGATCCACGGCTCTTCAGATGCTGCCAGCGGGCCATAAGATCGCTTTCTTGGTTTGCAAGGTGTTGTGGGCATATTTTTTCTTGGTTTTTTTCCTATTCTCTTGCTATTAAAGAGACAAATGGGAGATCTCCTCTAGAGCCCCTTCCATTTATGAGGGAGCACAGCCTCAACACTTGCGCAAAACACGTGGATCATAGCTGAAGCACATACTAATGAACACAGTGCAGTTTCCATTGCGTTGGAATGTGCTCTTGTGTCACACACAAACGCAATTGTGGGTGAAGTAGGAGTTGGGGAGATTATGTGCACAGGGAAATGGTCCTTCAAGGTTCATTTGGCTTGGTGTGTGTTTGTTGTTTAGCTCCATTAACTACGTGCAGGTTTGCTGGAGTGGGAGAGAAAAAGCAAAAGCAATAATCGGCCCCTCCTCTGGCCCCCTCACAAAAAATCATGGGGAAGGAAAAGTGGTGGGGAGAGAAGAGAAGGCTGTGATGCTGCTTGTTGCTGCCCTCACCCCCTCCCATGGATCAACAAGTCAGCCCCCCATTCCCCCCCCGAAAGAATTCCCATTGACGTCAATGTGATTTGTTTCTGAGTATGGCCATTGGAAACAATGCCATTTACTTCTGAGTACACAACATTTTGTACTCATTTGTATCTAGCCAGGGCGACTTATTTTATATTGTTATTTCTTGTATTTTAATTTTCTGTTGTGAGCCGCCCCGAGGCTTCGGCGAATGGGGTGGCATAGAAATGTTTTAATAAAATAATAAAATAAATAAAATAAAAACATTTTCAGGTTTGAAAAAAATTGCAAACTTTATTGTTTGAAAGGGGAGGGGAGGGGAGGGGAGGGGAGGGAGCAGCGCTGCATTTACTCTCCAGTTCACTAGCCATGTAAAGGAGGGAGGGAGGGAGGGAGTAAAGCTACTGAAGAATCTCTTCAAAGATGCTGCTGCTTCACCAAAGCCCTGCTTGGACACTTCCTCTTCCCTCCCACCCACTGAAGCCACTCCTCCTGGTCCAAGAACAGTACCACAAGTTTAGCACACACTGATGTTTACACCAAGGAAAAACTGCAATTCCCCAAAAGGTTGTGATGTAATTGGTCTCATGAAATGCAGGCTATAGTGCTTCACTACATGAGGCATGAAATCAAGGCACCTTACTGAGGCTTCTATTTTCTTTGTGGGAGGGTTACAGCATCTTTTACACAAGGTCCCCCCCTCCCCAGGTTTTCTGCTTCCTGCCATTCTATGTGTTCCATTTCACAACACAGGTGTCTCTGTAGTGTAGTGTAGAGAACAGAAGTGCAAAAATACACAAGGTTTCTATAGCAAATAATGATGCCATCCAAGGAAATATTAGAACTTCCTTGCTGTAAAAGGACATCATGAAACTCACTGGAAACCTTGGAAGAAGCCCTGGAAAGGTGATGGTATCATTTGAAATTCCCACAAACTCCTAAGAATGAGGGCTCACAGGTACATATATGTGCAGGTATTGGGCCATCTCACATATTACATCCTTCTGATGCTCTGCTCAAGATTCAGAATGAGAACCAGAAGAGATGAGATTGGGAAGCTTAACTGAGATGCCAACACATCTCAAGGTAAACCAGTGGCCGAGGAGAACCAGAGAATTTCAAATGGGAAACTCCAGAGGTGGGTGGGGGATGAACTTCATATCATCAGTTCAATAGTGCACCATTGTAAAAAGGTAGACCAATTGAGAAGCATCGGATGTCCTCAGCACCCAGCCCGTAAGCAGCAAGAGGCACCCTGGAGGTAGAGACTGGTCCTGTTAGCCTGGAAGGGAGGAGAGATGTCCATTGGGGATCAATATCGTATCGTCAAGCTGCATTTCCTTATTAGCTAGTATTCTAATTGCGCTTGTGTCCATGGTTATTGACTGCTCCAATACTTTTCTTTTGCACCTCAAAGCCAGCCCGGCTGGCCAGCTTTAACAAGCTTTAATACAAAAACCTTTTGTCCTGATCTGCTTGAAAGTGGGAGGAGGAAGACCAGCACATGACAATAAAAATGTGATGGCAGAAACAGTGCGACGGTGGATCATGTGACATGCTAGTGCATCTGGAATTATGATGCGAGTAAAAATGTCCAGTGTTGATCTTCCCTAAGATGCTTGTCTGTCTTGAATTTCATTACTAGCAAGCAGCAACATCCCCAGTTACTTATATTTCACTATTCTTGATTATGAGCTGAATCATTTCTGTAATCCCTACCCACCTCCTTCAAAGATGGATCAGAGCCACAGGCTATTGGCTAGTGCAAAGGGGGAAATGCATGGCCCTTCAGATGTTGTTGGACTGCAACTCCAATCAGTCCTGGTGAGTATATCTGACAGTGAAGGATGATGGCAGCTGCAATCCAGTGCCATCTCAAGGGGCAGGAGTTCCCCATCCCTGAATGAGAGCCACTGTATTGCTTGCCTGCTGGATCTGGAAGGCTGAGAAATCACACAATGTATATGTAAAAATAAAATCAAAGCAGGTAGAAATTAGGTCAGTCGTGACACACACCTCACCTCCTAATCAAGGTAAATGAATATGGAGTGGAAGGGAAAAGGGAAGGATAAAAATGTGGACTTTGCAGTCTCCACCTTCTACAAATGACAAAATAATTACATCCAGTTTGCCTATTGCTTGGTAAGAGGTACTGCGGAAACACCAATCTTTACATCAGCCCAATATTCAATATAAAAATGTAAGTCTCTAGCAGTTAATAAAAATATTTAGAATTTGCATGGTGGCTTTGACAGTATTGTTCACTATACATGTAGCCATACGCATTATCTTTCAACAACCCTAGATGCAGAGTAAGGCCAGCCTGGAAGGTGTATGGATGAGGTCAGTTTCATAGCTCTGTCTCATAGGCACCATACGACACCAGCTCCCATGGGGCTCTTTGGTACAGTCGCGTATTAAGTATGGCTCAAATTGCCAGCAGTGAACGTCTGTGCAGCGTAATCCAGCAGGATTCTAATTCTGTTGTCCGTCTCCTATGCAAACAGACAGATGCCAAGGCGACCTTTCCTAACTTGTTGCCTTCCAGATGTGTTGAACTACAGCACCCATCTGGGAATGGTGTGGAATGCTGTCCAACACTTCGAAAAGGAACCAGATTATGCTAGGACATACAGAAGCAGGGCAGAAGGAACAGAAGACAACATTGTCCTGAATCTCCTAGAGGGGTTTGGAACAGGGCTGGCATTCTGCATGGATGGCCATCTAACGGCAGCACAGCAAAGAGAGATGCAGCAAATACGGCTTGTCCCAGCTGTCATTCGCTCTTCCCTTTTCCCTGAAGGCTCTCGTTCTTCTGACAAAATAAATGGGAGGGGAAATGTAGGAGAGCTGGACCCCTCCTTTTTCACAGCCATACAGCTCTTGAAGGGCTTGGACCAGTATTGGAGATGGGCCAGGTTGCCTCTGGACCTGTTCCTAGTCCCAGTTTCAGGACATGCCTGACCCTGACTGCTTGATTGATCCCTTCACCACACACTACATGCCGCAGGAGATTGGAATACATGTTAAGAATGCAATACCCGGATGTGGACAGAAGGCAGAACTCTGGAAAGGGAAGGGATAGAAATATTTCTAAGGCTAAGACCTTTCTATTTAAAACTTATTTTAATTGTTAATTATGTAGGTTTTTTTAACAAAAAAAATTAAGCCAAGATGCACTGGGTTTTAATATTTTTATTGCATAATTTTTATATGCGTTTGTTAGTTTTTGTTGTGAGCCGCCCCGAGGCTTTGTTGCGATGGGGGCGGCATAGAAATGTTTTAAATATATAAATAAATAAATAAATTTCTTGCTACTTTTTACCTTGGGTGCTTGTCCTTTCTTCCACCCCCCCACCCCCCATCCCTGGGCTCTAATTGGCTGACAGTTGTTTCTCTGCATTCCAAAAATATCCCATGTAGGGGAGCCTAATTTAATTTTCACTTGTGATTCACTACTGCAAATGAAATATTAGTTAACAAAAAGAAGATTCATATTTCAGACTTCATTAGGAAAGAAGATGCTTAGATTAGTAGTTAGCAGTTTTGACTTGGGGCTCTGGAGACTGATTTAAAATCCCTGTTCTTCTGTGATAGTCTGGGTACATCAGCTTTGCTGTGATAAGCCTGTTTGTTTGTTAGTCTTCCATTCCTTAATGAGAACAATCGCTCTTTTCCAATCCCAAAGGAGTGGAGGCCAAGATTCCATTCACTTCCAGCACCCCTGTGGGTCTGAAGATAGTGGCAAGGCAAATGAAGAAGGAAGGATCATAACAAAATTGCTTTCTACCAGCTCAGACGACCAGTGTATCTATCAAGGCTGATATTACCTGCTCTGGTCAGCAGCAGGTTCCTAGAATCAGTGACAGAGAATGTTCTTTTCTGCCACCTGCCAGCCCAAACCTGTCAAGCACCTGGAGAGATCAGGGACTAAATCCAGGAACTTCTGCATGCAAAGTGAGTGCACTGCCAGAAGGTTGTGGAATACAGTGCACAGTTTTAGTCACAATGCTTCAATGAGGACATTGCAGAGCTGGAGAAAGCGCAAAGAACAGGAATCAAAACGTTCTAGGACCTGTAGTAACTCCTTTAGGAAGAATTTTATGATTTTAACTCAGAAAAATGGAAACATGAAAGGGGTGTGTAAAAGATGCATGATGTGGGGAAAGTGAACCCCAAGTCGATTAGGCCCCAGCCATTATAACGAGAATCTCTGATCCCCAAACCCACATTTTCTGAGCTCAGTGCCCACTTCAGAACCTCAACGCATTAAAAAACTGGGTGGGCAGATACACTGGGCAGGGGGCAGGGGGTCTTATATGCGCACCTGGGTCTTATATGCACACCTGCCCCCTGAGATCGGCGGGAGAGGCCCTTCTCCGGGAGCCCTCCGTGGAAGAAGTTAGGAGGGTGGTTACTCGGAGGAGGGCTTTCTCAGCGGCGGCGCCTAAGTTATTGAATGCGCTCCCCAGAGAGGTCCGCCTGGCGCCGTCGTTATTTGTTTTTCAGCGCCAGGCGAAGACCTTTTTATTTAAGCAGTATTTTAAATGTTAATATTATTGAATTTTATTTGGCCAGGGTGGCTTGTTTTATAGTGTATGTTTTATATTATATATTTGTATTTTATTGTATATATTTTAAAATGTTATTTTAATTTTTTGTTGTAAGCCGCCCCGAGGCTTCGGCGAATAGGGCGGCATAAAAATGTTTTAATAAATAAATAAATAAATAAATAAATAAATAAATAAATAAATAAGGTCCCCTTACCCAGTGTAGGTCAAAGTCACCCTCCAGGTGTACTGTGTGACTCAAGCAACAAGGGAGGGGGCCAAGTCAACACACACGATGTCCTTGTATATTGACAGTCCTCCAATTTGGAGCACCTGAAGAACACTAAAGTGGATTAGGAATGTCTGAACTCGTTTCTGTTCTCTCCATGTCCATTTCACATGTTTCATAACTCCTGTTGGGGTTCAGTGTTGGCAACACAGTGGGGCGTTCAGTTTATAGCTAGGATCTGATGAGAAGGGGTCCGGAGGGAATCGCGGCCCAGTCGGCCTGTGGAGTGTCGGGACAGGGCAGCCTTTATCTGGGCCACCACCAAGCAGGGGGAGTGGAGATCCATCCCCTTGTGCCCAGCAGATAGTTTCAGCCTTGGGAAGAAGCTGGCAAATTCTCTCTGTGGGAAGGTAACAGGAAAGAAGGAGTTTTGCAGAGATGCTGCTCAGGTTGAAGCATCTTCCCTGAAATGTAGGAGAGAAGCACTTAGGTTGCCCATGGGCTTGGTGACTGGGCAAACCACCGGTTAGTGGGCTAATGAGGAGGAATGTTATTGTAGCCACTTGTCTGGGGGTTTTATTTTCTCCACCTGCAACTTTCTGTCACTATCTAAGCTTCTGGGGACATTCTGTGTATGGACTATTGTTATTGTTATTATGTTTATCCTTTGCCTATTCCTAGTGACTGGGACTCAAGGTGGGATGCAACATTAAAATTCATAAATTAAAGCATTCAAAAATATACAAAAGTTAAAATATAATTATATCAATTAGATATAGATAAATAGAATGAATATCAAGATTAAAAACACTACCAACAATATAAAGAATAAAACAAATCCAGCACACACTCACAGGCCATTCCCAAATGCCTGCTGGAACACAGGTTTTCCCTGCTTTTGCAAATTCAACAGGGAAGGTGCCAATCCAGCTGCCCAAGATGGATGTCACCATGTCTCTTTAATAATGCTTCATCTAATCCAGCTAACTGCTGGTTGTGCATTACAATCCAGTTAAAGCTTCCTTTAACCCATTGCTTTGGCAATATTCAGTAGTTGCCTCTTTCGGGGAGAAGGTTATTATATGTATACATTTTACGCTGCAGCAGTCTTTCATATTCGGACATGGTCTTTGAACAGTGCAATCCTTCTGCTGCTAGACAGTGTCTGGGCAGGTACAGGATTATTATTATTATTCTTTTTTTTTTTTGGAGACCCAGCTTCAAGGTTGGAAAATTAATCCAACCTTGGGGCTGAGTTTTCATAGAGTGCCCTCACAACAGCTGGTATAGAAAGAACGAACTGACATAAATTTCCCCACCTTGGAATATTTGGCTATCCAATCTGCTTTTGTTGAATCCCATGTATACTGAAATGCTAGAAAGCTATATTTCATCTGTATTTATTGATATGGCTATACAGAATCCACCTGCCTGCAGGTCTTTTTCCCCTCCTCTTTTTTCCTTTCTTTCACTCTCCTTTTATCTATCTATATATCTAGAGAGAGAGAAAGAGAGATGGTTGAAATTCCACAATAAAAATGAAATTATCAGCATATGCATTTCATATGCCTCTTCCAAGTGCTTGCTTGATCAATCTATCATTTCTCTCTCTTTCTGTGTGTATCCCCCTCTGCATACCATATATACTGACATATAAGAAGACCCTTGAAACCAGAAACAGCAAGGCAAAGATGGTTGTGGGGGAGGTCATCTTATACAACAGATAAAAAATTGTCACCATACAGTAGGACCTCTGTATCTGCAGGGGATGGGTCCTAAGCCCCACAGCAGAAGCCTGAAATCACAGTGCTCCCACGAAAGTGGAAAAAGTGACTACCTTCAGAGACTCTACATGCTCTTTGTTTGGGCGCTAGCCAGCCCCACTCACATGTTTTGTCCCTCCGTGGACTCTACAGATATTCACTGGTTTTCTAGAGATATTATTATTATTATTATTATTATTATTATTATTATTATTATTATTATTATTAACAACATTTCTATGCCGCCCCTTGCCGAAACCTCGGGGCGGCTTACAACATGTACATTCTGGTGTGTAAGAGGATATATGCCCCTGAAACCAGAAATAGTGAGGGGAAAATCAAGCATTGCCTCATATGCCTGACATATGAGCAACACCAGAAAAACAGCTCAAACTATCAAGCTTGTCTTCTGTGCAAGCTGCCTTGTACACCAGTATATATGGTGCACCAGAGACTCCATATCCAACCTGATTTTCTGCCCCTCCCACACATCAAGCAACCTAAAATGTGGATCAGGCCCAAGAAATGCAGCATCCTGATTAGTTTCTTAAATTATTCCACAGTATTATCAAATTATGGAAGAATAAAAAGCAACTCCCTCTCTGCTCCATGGTGACAAGCCCCTTTGTACCAGGGCAGCTCTGCAGCACGCTCCTTCTGTGCATGGATTAAACGCCTCAGCAGCATGAGGCTCTGGAGAGAACTTCATTGTTCAACACACACTTGCACAGAATATAAATGATTTTTAATTACACACGGTAGCCTCATCATCGGCTGACAGACAGGGGCATGACAGATAGGGTTTAGTTTAATCCTGCCCTTGCTTATTTATGAAAATACTTTGGGAGAAACCAGCAGCCCGATTGGCTAATCTAGGGCCTGTGCTATGTGAGATCACAAATACTCCTGGATTAGAATTTAATGGGCCTTTTTAAAGTGCGTGCGCACACAGACAGACAGACAGACAGACAGACACCCACCCAAGGATCACACCAGGCAACTGAATTTCTTTTAATATGATGACTTTGGGCTGATTCACACAAGATCTATGAATGCAGAGCAGCTGTGCCATCCCTCAGCTGACTATGTGCCAAGCAGTACGTGGGGAAATCTCTAGGCTGCAGGCAGGCACAGCTGAGTCTGAGCCTGTGTTTAGAAACACAGAATAGTAGAGTTGGAAGGGGTCAAGAAAGCCACTGGGTCTAACCCCCCTCCCACTCAGGACAGGACTCCAAGATAAACCATCCCTCTCAGATGGCTGTCCAGTTACATCTCGAATGCCTTGAGTGTGGGAGAGCCCACAGCTTCCCTGGGTAATTGGTTCCATTGTCTGCTTGTTCACCTGGACCTGGCTTTCTGTAATTTGAGCCTGTTATTCTGTGTCCTGCACTCTGTGATGATTGGGAAGAGATCCTGGCCTTCCTCTGACAGCCTTTCAACCTTTCAAGTACTTAGAGAGAGCTAACATGTCTTCCTTCAGTCTTCTTGAGGCTAAACACACCCAGATCTTTCAATCTCTCCTCATCAGGCTTTGTTTCCCATCTCCAGATCATCCTTGTTGCCCTCCTCCAGCTTGTCTGAATCTTTCTTAAACTGTGGTCTCTCAAGATGAGGCCTAACCAATTCTGTAAAGGAGAACTAGTTCTTCACATGATTTGGAAGTGATACTTCTATTAATGCAGCCGAAAATAGCATTTGCCCTTTTTGCAGCCACATCACATTGTCAAATCATGTTCAGCTTGTGATCTACAACAATTCCAAGATCCTTCTCATTTGCAGTATTGTTGAGCCAAGTGTTCCCCATCTTGTAATGACATATTTGGTTTCTTTTTCCCATGTGTATAAATTTCCATTTCCCTATTGAATTTCCTTCTGCCTGTGGCACATGCCTGGCCCAAGACAAGTTTCTTGAAGGACAAGATGGTGTGCCCCTGCCCCTCATTTCATATAAAGAAACTGACTGTCTAGCCAGGAAATTTTAGTTCAGCATTGACCACGGAGCTCCATCCTCCACTTACCCTGTAGGCAGCAAGCTAACTTTGGGGGGCAAGGAAGGCCACATGGGGCACAGAGACCGTTCCTTCACTGTCTCCCTGTCCTTCAACATCCCCTGCTTGAGTAAGGTGGTTGTGTGTCCCCTTTTTCAGAGGACAGCCCTTTATTTGAATGGCTGCCAAATACTTTGTTTGAAGGCATCGTTCAGTTGTAGAGCTAACCAATAATTTATGGTTTTAGTTGTTGTGAACTGCCTAGAGAGCTTTGGTTATTGGGAGGAATAGAAATTTAATATCAATCAATCAATCAATCAAAGTCTGGGTTAAAGAAAAAGAACTATCACAAGGAAGAGCTGAGCCTATGAACAACACCTGAACAGCAGAGTGGGCAAAATGCACAGGTTTTCTGTTCAGTCTTTATATTGAGATACACTGTATCTCTATTTAAATCATTATTGTAATGCCTAACTCTTCATTGAAACATATAGACAAGTGAGTGCAAATCTGTATCTTCTTGTGTCCTCTTCTTTTGGCAATGCATTCCCTCTCTTTGGGTGGTTCATTGGTGTCTGAGGAAGGTGACTTACTCTGCCTAATGGCAGGACTGGCTCTGAGGTGATGCCTGGAAACGAGAATGCAGCTTCTGGCTGATTCTTCAGCTTGGTGCACAATACACCAGCCTGCACAATGTTGTCGCTACAGTAATATGGGAGTCCTGCATACAGGTTTGGCCCAATCTATTATGCAACCTGGCTTCTCAGCCTAGCTCCTTTGGCATTTGAGGCGCAAACTCCCCAAAACTCCTCTTCTCCTTGGTAGTAAACAATGCAGCAATATAACTAAGTACTAACAATTTGCTGCCCTTTATGGAATCCAGCATCTGTTGCCAGTGGCAACCAGCCCTGACACCAAAACACTGGGGTTTCGGCCTGTCCAATATATGCGTGTGCAGTGGGAGTAGGTGGCACTGGACTTATAAAGGCATATATTGAGGACTTGCAGCAATGGAAGTTATCTATCTCCAAACATAATGCTGGTTAAGAGTTTCAACCTTGGTCAAAGTCCTTGTCTAACTGCCATATGATCTCTGTTTTAATTTGAACAGACCTTTGTTATAAGAAGGAAGGTCTTGCTGCTTCTATGGCAATAAAGGGACTTTTAACACCCTTCCTTTCTGACCTCCTAGCCACATAGCCCATTCATCCCCTTTCCCGGATGCATATAATAGACCTGTTTCTAATCTAAGAAAAGGAGATGGGTATCTCTGAATCTGACTTTGGCTTTTATTTTGAAAGGGAACTTAAGAGTTGCTGAAATTTGTCAGTCTGACAACCTTATAGACTAGCGAACTCTCCTTATCTTTAGAACAAAGAGATAAGAAGACCCATGTTCTTTAGGCAAGGATGTGCAAGTTTTATAGACCTTTTCTGCCTCCTTCTTCTTTTTCTTCCGAAGAACTCTATGAAACATGAAAGTTTACTTACTCATACTGAACCCAGAATTTCAGTGCATCAAAATGTGTTCAAGGAGTTGAGCCTTTAAAAAAAGTTGGCATAATTTTTGGCTCAAGTTCAGCTATGACAGGAATCTAGTTTCAAATAAATACAGTTTTCTGTTGTAGAGAGAATTGATTTACTCAGGGAAGCCTTATTAGCATTCATATCATGACACTGAATCACAAGCACAGAAACAACAACACGGGTACAACATGCAACAAAATGTTGCAGTGTGGAATGTTCCGATGCCCTTAAGCCTCCCGATGCTGCAAATTTATGAGTGTGAGGGGTGCCTAGACTACGTTCATGATGGTTCTTTGTCTAGATAAAGAACCATAGTGAAAATGCTGCCATTAGGACAGAGCATTCTGTATGCAGATGTGTGTGCATACATATCTTTAAATAAAGCTCTTTCTTCCTTCCTCTTGGAAAGAACTCTGTTAGAGCAACATGCATATAATAAATTAAAACCAGGCAGTCCCTCCTTACAATGTAAAGGACATGACAAAAGGAAAATGGGATAGGGCCGGAAGAGGAAAAAAGGAAAGCTGTGCACCAAGTCTTAAACAGATCTTCTTGTAATGACCAGCTAGAATGGAAAGCATTTAGAGAGAGGGAGAGCCACCTGTAGCTGGCGTCTTAGCAAAGCAAGGCTTCCTTGCTTTCCATTTCTGCCTCTGCCGCAAATGGATGGAATGGCTCCTTGTGGACTCTCCCTGCTGGGCATTCATATTTGTCATAGTCTTTCTATTTTGATACTGAATCCTACTCTTCAAGTAGAGTATCAACCATATTGGCCAGAAAAACAGACTGGATGTGATGTTGGGATGGCACAGTGGGCAGGAAGGAACCTGGAGAAAGCAGTTATTCCTAAATTAGTCACTGAAATAGAAAGATAAAATGTGGTAAGCTGAAACCCACAACAAGATGTTGTTGTGTATTCTAAGCCATTAACATCAGCCTTGTAGAGGGCTGAGTGGTGGTTGCATGAGGAGAAATCCTTTTTCTTTCACATCCCCCTGAAATCTTCCCCTACTGTCCCATATAGCATGAAAGGTCTCAGGTATGGAGCTAGCTGCCAATCCCAGAACCAGGTCTGTATTGCTAAATAGCAGAGAAGCAAGGCCAAGGTCAAGGATGGGCACAGCCATGCCCGTCTGCTGATGGCCCATGCCCAGCAGGGCTCCACTGACAACAGTGCCCCCTGGAGGCACTCCTGCTCATCACTACTGCAACCTGCTTGTTCACCTGTCCCTTGGTCTGGTCCAGATCACAGTGGTGGGAAGCAGGAGCAGGAGATGCCATGGCCTCCTTGCTTACTGGCTGTCTGCCTAGAAAGCAAGTGAGTGTTTGAAATGGCATGAAAGAAGAGGAGAAGGACAACAGTGCCAGGAAAAATAGAGAACTTTATGGAGAGTGGGGAAGGGAAAATGGTCTTATTTTCCTTTCCTCACTCTAGAAACATCCCCCTAACATGAAAAGAAGAGTTTTTAATAGATGACCCAACTGCTTTTCTATTTCTGCTCTCATTTCAGTGTTTCCACCCACCATCTAGTTCATGGTTCAGCTCAGCTGAAAAGCAAAGCAAAGACTGAATTCCTCTGTTCTTGCTGGCCACCAACCATTCAACACCAATGTCTCCTGATCCCATTTTAAAGTCATTACAGGGGTATTAGTCAGGTATTATCCACTGATATTACTTGTAAGCCACTCTAAGAAAGTTTTATGCCCCGAAAGACAGGTCATGAATACTTGTAATAACACTTAGATAATTGATGAATGATTGATAGATAACATTTCCTAACACCTGGAATCTAAAGAGCATAGCTCTTGCTTGTTTGCTTGCTTGCATATTTATTTCCTTTAATTTACATAGCTACCTTATTTGCTGCAGTCTAATTACATGGCTACCTTATTTGCTGCAGTTCATTTCTAAACTGATAGGCAAGTTAAGTATTGGAAAGAATATTGAGGAAAATCCACAACTCCAGTTAAAAAGTTAAGCTTTCTTACATCATGCTCAGTCCTTCTCCCTGCAGTGCCACCGTGCCTGCAGGCATCCTGCACTTTAGCTTCATAGCCAGTGAGGATTAAGTTTCAATCGACTTGTGTACCTGGTTGCCAGAAGCTTTACAGTGTTATTCCATTGGCAGTTCCGTGAGCCATTGAAACAGAAATGGGCTTTTCTGTATTTATCTTGAATGTTACCAGAAAAAGAAACATGCAACACTTTAATTCTTAATTTCCAATGGTTTCCTTTTAGTCTAATGGTGGAACATCTCCAAGATCTCTAGCTGATGCTTCCTGTTTTCCAAGCAGTGGCATCCTATGCATGTCTACTCAGAAATGAGCCCCACTGAGCCCAAGGGGACTTACTCCCAGGTCAGTGTGCACAGCTTGTAGCCTAAGTGTTCCTCGTCGGAATGGCTCTGTAGGCTTTCAACAAAGCACCCAATTCAGAGCCTGGAAGCATGATCAAGGAGCAGACATTTTCAAAAGGGCATGACTCGCTTACCATGACTTTGTCAGAGGAGTTTCTTTAGTGTTCCCAGAAGAGTACTCTCTGCTCATTTTAGCCTGGAATTGCCACTTAACAGGATGGAGGCCCCGAATCAGAGTCACCTCCTAACAGTAAAAAATGCTACAGGGGTCTCTCCTCCTTCAGCCCATCAAAGATCCGATTAAACAGTAGAGCGGAATACAAAGTATTATTGATGTTCCTGGTCTCTCCAGAGATCCGAGTGAGGTATCTTGGCTTGGCCTCCCTCCAAGTTCATTCTTCTGACTGAAAATTGGCCCTGGCTGTGTGGCGGATGAAAAAGCTTTCTCATCTGATAGCGATGTATCTTGACCAGATCAATTTTCAGCCTTCACCAAAGTGTGAAAAAAAGTTACTCCCATCATCACACAGGAAAAGATCAGTGCAGCCAGGCAACAAATTAATCAAGCAATCTCAAAGTCAGCAATGATGGGCACCAGTTTTGGCTTAGGGATGAGTTAGGATCATGTGGACTGGAAAACAGGAAGCTGCCTTACATTGGCTGGTTCAGACAATGATAAGAGAAGAGTATGGCTTGAGTATGGCTTGTTGTGAACGGTGGGCTGTCATTGAAATGTGGGTTCTTGTGTTGTCTGAACACAGCTGAGATGATAAACTATGTTGGACAACCCGCGGTTCACAACCCAATCCACAACAAACCAGGGGTTCTCTTCATGGGTTGTTCATGGCTGGCAATCCATGGCTTGCTAGTTCACCTGGCTTCTGACAACATGATTACCCACAGTTCAACAGCATGTTCAATCCTTGATGCAGGTGATTGTGCTGTGTTGTCTAGCTCCGTGTTGCCTCTAATGACTCATGGTGGCCGTTCTGTGCCACCTGGACAGGGCACTGAACTAGGGAGCTTCTTCATGAGAAATGTCTTCTACTGCAGAGCTGCACTCCTGTCATGCTTGTCTTGAAGCTACTTCTTCTCCATTGGGTCATGTTACTTAGGGTGATTCTTTCATAGGCCTAGAATCCCAGGAAAGGAAAGAATGCGGGTGGGGAAGCTATGAATACTCCCAAAGTTTTTGTCACAAAAATGAGATGTCAGTCAGCAAACTAGGAATGGCAATCCAAGATAGGGGAAGGAAAGGAGCCTCGCTGACAGTAGAGGTGAGGCTGGTCAGGTCCTCCATGCCACTATATTCTGCCCTCTGAACTTTGGGAAGAATTCTGTGATGGTGGCCATGGCCCCCAAAGCATGATGGGATTGCTAGCATGGGGTACAATGAGCCCCGCAAATGCAAAAACGACTGCTCTCCTAGTAACCATGCTGAACTGTTGGGCAGGTTCAGGTGTCAAGGTCACCTCGGGAAACAATGCAGTTCTGGAGGTGGAGATTTAGGAGAATGATCCACTATCGGCACCACTGCCTCCCAGAGACTCTCTGCTTCGGAAGTGTGTCCAGTGTGACCCCAGGTGTGACTGCAAGAGGACTGAGCAGTCTCAGCTGAGGGCTGCTCGCTTGTCAAGGAAATGCAGGATTAAAAGCACTTCCGCTGGATTGTTTTCTTTTACCTGCATTTGTATTGCTGATCACTTATATTTTAATCATGGGGTAAGTGCTGTGTGGAGCCTTGTTGCCTTGAAAATGGAGTCTAAATATCTTATTACATAAATAAACAAATCACATGATGGGTAGAGCCTGTAGACCTTTTTCGGTGAACATGTGTTGTTATGGACATCGTTCCCAATCTCAGCCTCAGTTTCAGACCAATGAATGAGCGTATTCACTCACAGGTCTGAGCAGACTGACAATAATAGTTAAGAGCGTTGATTAAGGTTGCTGACCTTAAGGGTCATGTCCATTGTTCCTACTCCCAATGTCTGTGCACTGCACTGAATTCTGAATGGAGAGCATGGACACACTCACAGACATACTGAAGGGATCACACGCCGGCTTGTTATCCATCCTCGGCAACCCTGCACGGCTCCTCGTCCAGGATACTGCTGTTATGTGCACAGACACTATTCATGCCTTCAGATGCCAGCAGGGAGATTAGATGAGGGACAGTCTGCATGTGATCCTGAATTAATCCCCTCAACTCAAATGTGAAAAGGGCTTTTGAGTACCACACGTGTGTGTGTTGCACATGGCAGTCATCCTATCCTGTACAAAAAGGGTATATCCTGAGGTGTATCTTCTTAACATCTAAACCTCTTCTGAGGTTCACCTAGAACTTAGCAGATTTTGAAGGGAGGAGGAGTTCCACAGCTGCAGGGCCAACTACTGGAGATGAACTTATGTTGAGTTGCCTGTTCAAACTTGGTGTTCCAAAGGTACATTGAAGAGGTCCTGGAGACTGTAATAGACTCCACCAGCTGGAGCAGTCTCCAACCTAATTAGGAGATGGCTGTATGACGGAGTATGTACAACGAAATGCCAGTGGAGGGATAGGATGTCCTGCCCTGTGTTGTCCTCATTTTGACCAGAACCTCCCGTAGGTAACACGATGGAGCAAGATAACCAGTTGCCACTGTATTGGGAAAAGCTCCAAAAAGAACACCTCACTCCAAGGAAGTCTGGGACTGGCCCAGAGCCTTTTACTTCCATCTGCAAAGTTGCTTCCACCAGTCCATTTCTAGACCTGATTCAGAATGCTGGTATTAATGTTCAAAGCCCTAAAAGACTCGGGGCCAGATTCCTTGAAGGATTGTCTCCTTCCAGATATACCTGCCTGGGTGCTAGAATCATCTTCAGTGGTCTCCTGCCACGTGAGAAGAGGAGGGTGGTTCAGGAGAGGGGCATTTCTGCTGAGGAATGGGCCCACCTGGGACATTATTCTTACATTATTCTCTTTTCAGCACCAGGCATTTCCTCTAGTCTTTTAGTCTTTCATTTTCTATTGTTTTAAATTGGTTACTATATTTTAAATCTATGCATTACTGCTAGGTTTTTAGTTTGTTTTTTTATATTACAATTTTAAACGTATGTTGTATCCCATTCTATTTTATGGTTTTAATTGTTGTGAACTGCCCAGGGAGTTTCAGCTATTGGGTGGTATAGGAATGTAATACAGAAATGAATCAATGGCCCCGGGGTCAGATCAGCCCTCCCAGGCAATGTCCCTTCCTTGATGATTGGAAGCCCTTGAAGGGGGAGACTTCTAGCTTGGAACTCAATGCACCCCTTTCCCCCAGTCTGCTCTGGTCCTCCTTACAACTTTTGTCTGTGTATGAAGAGAGGAGTAATAGAATTTTTTGAAGGATTTAATGATTTATTGATTCAATTTATATGCCACCCCACTAGCCAGAGGCTCTCTACAGGTGGAATTGAATAAATAAACAATGCCCCAGCATTAGAGGGGAGAAACAGGAGTTAGCTTTGACCAACAGTATGGTATTCTCCAGCCTCTCAAATCTCTGGACCAAAGTGCAGATGCTTTGGATTAGCATTTGCCTGTGATCTACAGGCTGCATGAAAGATGCGGCATTGTGAGATGTTCTTTCTTTCTCCTTTGTGTGCAACAGCAATGTAGAGTTGCAAGAAAAATAATATTTGAAGTTTATTCTCTGAATGTTTGAAGTTATCTCTGAATGGTCCCATGGCAATAACAGGTGGAATAATTACCAGTGAATCCACTGGTAATTGGCAATTACCAATGAATCCAACTATTCCTTTCTTTATCCCCTTAACAGTTGAATGACAGGTGGAAAATCAACAGGTGTAGCCTGCACATCACTGCATCTTTGCACTAAAAAAGCTGCACCTGTGCAATTCCTGCATGTTCTGCAGCTGTTAATGCCACAGAAATTCTGTCTGGGAGGAAATGAAAGGTGGCATCTTTATTGCTTAGCAACCTGTACTTGTTTTACACAGCCTGACTTATTGATTGCCTGAAAGGAAAGCTTCCAGAGCTTTGGTGACATGGAACCAAGATCAGATCCATCCGATTTGCCAAGTCAAGTGCATTCCACAGTTCCTGTGAGTCAGTTCATAGCTTGCTTTCCATGGGGAAGCCAGAGAGTTGGTGGGTGTTTGCACTTCACGAACAAATGGGAAGCAATAAAATCCTGAAATTATTAGAGGGGGTGGGGGGGGAGAAACATTTAATAGTGAAGTCATCACCGGCATATAGCAGGATATAATTAATTCAGGCAAAGAGCCTGTGTCGTTGAAGCTCAGTACTTTCTTGGCAGTTACTATCAATAGACCATTATTCTGTGCAGGAGCTGTTGAACATGAAGTCACAGTGGAGTGATTTGATCTACCTCTGCCTGAGTAAAAAGCAAACACCCATAAGAAAAAACCCCCTAAGACAATCCATATATCTTTATCAGGAAAAACCACAATGCCACAAAATAGCACGGAAACTTTTGAGAGCTCTTGTGCTTGCACTCTATTGTGTGACATTCTGATCTACCCTAATCAACGTATAGCCCAAGTGTTGTCATCTACCAGAATGCTCCTTCACTTGTTAAACAATAAATAAGGTTCTGCTAAAGGGCATTGCAGCCAGAAAATGCTTTGCAACCTGGAACATTTCATGTTTCATTATTTCTTTATTGCTTATCATTATATTTCTGTCCCATCTTTTCGCCTCCAAAGCAGCTTACCTAATCTTCCTCATTTAATTTTGCAACACTCCTGTGAGGTAGGTTAGTCTGAGAGTCAGTGGGAGAGCCAAAAGCACCCAGGGTATTGTCTTATTACTGCTGTCCTAGATGCAGGTAAGCCTCTGATCTCAGCAGCTTGCATGCATCCAGTGGCCAGAGTGAGCTTGCATCCAGTGACCAAAGCAGAGTTTGTGGCCATCTAGATAAAACACCAGGGAGGGGTGAGAAGGACACTGGGGCACCAATCAGAATTGGCACAGGTAGATGTCCAGCTCTCTCCACCCTCGGGCATGCCTCTTTTCTCCATCTCCGTTTCTTGGAGAGGTAGCTTGCATGGCTCTTTCCATGCCAGCCACAAGGGGGCATGATGGGGCTCAGCTGTTGGAGTCCAAATACCAAGTTGGAGGACCTCCAAAGAATTCTATGGCTGCCCAGATGATGTTGGAAGCCTAAAGGACAGCACCCCTAGTGAGTTTCATAGCCAAGCAACAATTAGAACCCAGATGTCCTGAGACCCAGGCCAGTAACTAACCAGTACACAACACTGGCAGACATTTTATTGGTTCCATTATTCTTATGCACACCTTTTACAGCTTTGCTTGCTTCACCACAACCTCTCTAGGTAACTGCTTCGATGTGGCATTCCTTTAAAGGGCAAGAATCTGACTTTCTGTCACTTGAGCCCATTATTCTGTATTTTGCGTACTGGGATGATGGAGAAGAGATCCCGGCCCTCCTTTGAGCAACAGCCTTTCAAAAGGTCTTGAAGAGTGCTATCCTGTCTCCATGCCATCATCTCTTCTCCAGGCTAAACATGCCTAGATCTTTCAGGCTCTCATCCTAGAGCTTTGTTTTCAGTCCTGATCTTCTTTTTTGCCCTCCTCTGAAGAGTCTCCAGTTTGTGGCATCAGGAGTAGCTGCAGTTCCCGTCTGAATAATGGTGGCAAACCCAGGTTCAGATCCTGGGATCCAATAGTGGCATGGTGCTGCCACTTAGGGTGCTGAAACGGGTTGGAGGAAACTTGGTTTCAAATCCCTGCTTGGCTACGGAGTGATCTTTAGCCAGTTACCATCTCCCAGTCTAAACTATGGGACTGTTGCAAGAATGAAATCAAAGTAGCATAACTAAGCTGCTGAGGACTGGGGGATAAAATTACTAAGTAAATACATCCAAAAATATGTAAATGCCCTCATACATCCTGTAGGTCATTTCTGGATTAGGTTTGGATGCACCGAATGAGGTCTTTGATCCATAACATCTGTAAAAAAAGTACACCTCACATACTGTCTTCTTCACTCTTCTCATCCCCTCTGACCATTTCTCACCTGCCCCTTCCCCTCTACAGCAGCCCTCCCCAGCCTACTGCCTTCTAGATATGTTGAACTACAGCTCCTATCAGCCTAAGCAAACATGGCCATGGGCTTGGCTGGGGCCGATGAGAGTTCTGAAGGACTTCGGTTTGGGGAAGGCTGCTCCCATCCCCACAATATCTACCATGTACAAGCAATCGGAAGCATGGCCTACATTCCCTGGAAGATCTGCAGCAGTCAACTACTTGTTGGAGGCCCCTCTGTTTCAGAATGTGTGTGGCCTGAATCTGGACATGTCATCCCCATATTGACCATGTTGGAAGGGAAGGGCCACAGGTCCACGGCAGAGCACCTGCTTTTCTCCCCCTCCCCTTTTTATTCATTCTAGCTTGTCCATCATTCTAGCATGTCCAAGTAGGGCTTCTAGAACTCATGGCTGGAACCCTGAGGAGCCACTGGCTGAGATGGTCTAATGGACTGATGGTTCAGCTCATCAGCCAGCTTCTTATGCTCCCATGCCAAGTACATCCGCATTCTGCTGTGCACCATGGGGCAAATCAGTCCCAATTCATTGTCCAGCCAGAGATTGCTCTCCCACGTTTGCTCCCCCAGTTTGAATCAGAGCCTCACCCTCTCTGTGGAGCATACAAGCCTCCTGGGCAATTAGCAGGTTTCCAGGATGAGGTCTCCTAGAGCCATCAGTCAAAACTCATGTGTACCTATTCTGCCTTTTCTTCATTAAAGGATTTTTTTTCCTACTAAGAGAACAGTTGAAAGAAGCAGTTAGAAAAAAGAAGGGGTGGACAAGCACAGGAGGAATACAAATTATTACAATGTTGTTTGGAGACTTGCAGATTTGGATATTAAAAGCCTCATCTAGTGGCAGTGTCAATCTTCTCTCTACCTCGTACTGTGGTTCCTTCCCTTCTCTGCAGGCACACGGACACATCTAGATTACATCATTCTTAGTTTGAAAACTGCCACTACTGAATCTACTGGAAGATTCAGGAGAGATAAAAGGAAGTCATTTTTCCTCATGGCAGATAGTTAAACTATGGAATTCCGCCATAAGATGTGATGACCACCAATGTGAAAGGCTTTCAAAGGGGACTGGACAAATTCCTGGAGGAGAAAGTTATCAGTGACTACTAGTCTTGATGGCTATTTGCTACCTCCACACAGCATGGCCACATTCACCAATTGCTGGGGAGCTTGGGTAGGGCAGTTGTGGGTTAAGTACAGCTGGACTCTTATGTTCTTCTGAAAGTAGGTTTCCATGTGTTCAAAGAGTCTGCTCCTTTATAATTTATACTTAAATCTGGATTGTAGATTTAGGTATGGAATAGGAAGTCTTTGGTTAGGAACTCACCTATGCTCCAAACTCATTTAATAGCCTTAAGGAAGACCCAACAGAGAAGATCAAAGCAGCTGCAGAAGACCAGCTGAAAAGAATAATATCAACCGTACAAGTGAATTGGTTCCCAACCCATTTTGAGATGAGGTTGGGAGTGAGAAATACAGTTGATCTTGGTGCACATTCTCAAGGTCTGCTGGTTGGACTTCAGAGGAGGAGGAAGAGCACGAAGAGCAAGATGAGGCCACAAAATGTGGAACAGTTCCAGACACTGAGATGAGAGGTGTTTACCCCAAGACCTAGCTCCCCAGGTGAACAGGCAGCCTCTGAGAATAACCAAGGTATCCAGTTAGTGAGAGGCAGCTTGGGACAGCAGAGTTTCTTAGTCAAGGCAGGTGGAGCTCTCAGCCCCATAATGTGACATTGGCAGGGGAGGGAGGCCCAGTTAGAGGATCGCTGTGTAGAGAGGAGGTGTGCTCTTTTTCAGAAGGCCTCTCCTGAAAGGATGGGGCCCACACATACTCATAAGGAGAGTTCTTAGAAGTAAGCACTAGATTAGTTCAACAAACCTCTCTGTGCATGTTCAGAGATTCATTCCCGGTGTTGTTTGTCTAGAAAACACTGCGTTCAATAAAGAATGTTTTGCAAAAATGGCCTGTGGCTTTGAATGTTTTACAGCAATTCTCTGTAGGACAGGAAATTGGGAGTGTTTCATTTTCAGCTCACTCGAAGAGCCTCAAGTGCTTAGAACAGCCAGAAAAGACAGGCCTCCCACCTCAGTGATTCTTCCAAGAAGTACTGGAAGAAACTGTCCTTGTTTAAAGAAAGCATCTCAGATGGAGTTGGGCACCAATTCACTTGGGCAGTTGTTTTTCTGTTGTGGCTGTGGCCTTAGGGAAGCCATAATCTCTCAGCTTCAACCCACTTCACTGCAATATGGAGATGATAATAATCATCTACCTTATATGATTGTTATAAGGTTACAGCAAATTGTATTTGAAGTGCTTTGAACACTTGGAAATAGGATACAAATGCTAAACATTATTATGGCTTTACCCTTGAGGTATCTCTGCACATCAATTAATATGCACTGAAGCACTCGGCCCATCTCTACTATGGGGGATGCAGTATCTGAATACCCCTTAAATGGCCGCAGCAATTCAAAGCACATGGTTCTGTGGGGGAAATCTCAGAGGCTCACAAATGCCTCACTGTGCAGGAAGGGCTGCAGCCAAAATCTTTGTTGAGTCATGCAGCATTTTCGAGGGTGCTTTGGCTGAGCCCTTCCCTGTAGCAAGGCTTTGTTTTCATTAGCACAGGGAATGCTCAGGCTAGTTACCTGAACTGCCAGGCTCCGATGAGTCAGCATGAGGTCCTTATCATGGGCTCCTCTGCTTGGACTTAATTCGCCATTTGATTGCATGCATTTCTGGCTCAACAGTCCAGAGTCCTTAAAGACAAGTTTCTCTGTGGTGAGCTGCTGAACTGCACACATCAAGAAGGATGCCTCCATATAGGGAATCACAGGAACTTGCATTCAGGCTATACAATGTGACCATGGTTATCAACCAAGCCAGCTGGGGCTGATGGGAGGTGCAGTACAAGCACCTGGAGGGTACCCAACTGCCTAACCCCAATCTGCAAGTCAGTATTTCCTGAAACAACTCTGACAACATTCTGAAGTGTTCAGTGGGGTGTACTCCCAAAATTTGTGGGTATGGGAGCTGCTGGGTCCTAGGCACAGCTAGCATATTGGCTTAGGGTACAATTGTATGCAGGTTCAGCCATGCTGACTGGGGATGCTGAGAGCTGTAGGGCTTTTTCTGTCTGAACACACATAAGACTGCAGTCTTAATGGACTTGCTTAACGAGCATTCAGCTGGATCCAAGGCGCTTGCCTTATCTCAAAGTAAAAATGAAGAGCCATGTATTCTCATGCTTGAGATTCCTGCCTATCCCCATCCTGGTCACTTAGACATGCTATTGTTGGGATTATTATTGGGGGATTTAAGATGGATAGAGCTGGGTTATGGAACTGATCATGGAATCAAACTTGCATGGTCAAGAAAACCAAACCAGAGCAAAAACAAGTGGTGGGGGGAGGGGGGAGGAAAAAGGCAAAAATACCACCCACTAGGCTGGAATGAATAATTCCCTTTCCTTCTTCTCATGATGTGGTTTGTGAAAAGCCACATACACTCCTGCAGTGTGCACAGGGTTAGGTGATGTGAACCGTGCCATGAACATCCACTCTGCTCTCTGTGATCCTTGCCCTTCGGAGGAAATGGCTTTGCAGAGAACGCCTGTTGAGCAGGCCTGGCAGCTCGCTTCTGCTGCCACCTTCTTGTGCTATTTTAACAGCAAATTGGCCGGCAGACATCACCGCCATCGGACATGTGACTCCCCCCCCCCCCTTTATTTTCCTTCCTCCAAAGGACTGCCACCTGCTTGGTTTCAGTATGTTAAACTGCCTTTAAGGACAAGGGAGAAGGCCAGTAGAAAAAAATGGACAACGTGGAAAAATCTAAACAGTAAGATTCAGTTTCCACAAGGGCAGCAGGCATGAGGCTGCTGAGGTCTCATCGGGAAGCAGAGAGATAAGGAATGGCAGAATCCAGTGTGGATGTCACTCAGGGGCTGAACACCTGCTCTGCATGCCGAAGGTCTCATTCCCACCCGCAGCATCTCCAAGCAGGGCAGGAAAAACTCCTGCCTGAAATGCTGAAAGCTGCTGCCAGTCTGTGTCAACAGTAATAGGCTAGATGGACTCATAGTCGGACTCACTCTATCATGTAAGGCAGCTCTTCATGTTCCCGAAATGAAGTGAGGGCCAAATGAAAGAAGCACCAGGTGCCTTGTCTCCCACTTCGCTGGCACGTGGTAGATATCGGGGTGGCTGGCCCTACAATTTGCAGAGTGAGACAGTGGCCACAGGGGGCAGATGCTGAGGGAGGGAAGCAGTGGCAAAGGGCTTGGAGACACCAGTGCCTGTGCCGCTTAGCCTGCCCTGCACCCCGGACACTCGCCTGCTGTCCTCGTGACCAAGAGATGATGCTGTCCCATCCCCAGCACCAACAGAAGATTTGTCTTCTCCACGTGGAAGGCAGGGGAGGAGATCACTGAACTTGTGTGTAGGGGGAAATGTCTTGGGACAGTCCTGAACTCTGCAGCCAGGTTCCCTTGGCCTAATTTTCTAACCAAAGCTCTAACTAGATGCAAGGAGAGCCTCCCTGCTCCAGTGACTTGCAGTTTGGATGGAAGACTGATCGAGAGTCCCCACACACATCCCCCCCCCTTTCTGCTTATAACAAACAAAAGAAATACAGACTGATCTACTTCTGTGCCTTGATCAGCAGATTAAGTTTTCACAGCGTGGAGACAAGAGTCATTTTCTCCTGCTCTGGTCTGCAGATCAAGCTGCTGCTGAAGCCGCTGGGTTGCCATTTGGAGCACCATGTGCCACATGTGACTTCCTTCCTCTGCCCTGTCCAGACATCCCTTTTTACAAATGGGGTGATCCTTTGGTGACAGCATCCTCTAAAGGCAGACACACAGATTTTGGAACCAGCAAATTTTGTTGGTGTTGTAGTTTCTGTGGGCCTCAGCCCCAGATCTTTTTGAGAATGATCACCACCCTGTGCAGGCCTACAATAAAGAGCTTTTAAATTCTCTTTCTCAAGTGCATTGTGATGCTTCCACACCACACCACACCACACCACACCACACCACCCAAAATGATCAAGAGGTGGAAGCCAGGCCCCTATGAGGACAAGCTATAACACTGAAGGTTGTTTAGCTTAGTGGGGAAAACAAGTAGGAAGGGACATGACAGAATTTTATGCAATTATTCATGGTGTAGGGAAAGTGGACATAATGAATGTTGCTTTCCTTTTGTCCCAGAACCTGGGGTGATCCAGTGAAGCCAAATGATGGAAGACGAACAAAAGGGAGTACTTTCCCCACATAGCTCACAATTAAACCATGGAATGCAGGACCTGCTAGGTGCAGCGTGGCCACCGGCTTGGGCATCTTTAAAGGCAATTGGACAAATGCACGGTAGATTAAGATGTCAATGGTTACTAGGTATTTTGCCTCTGTGCTATTTATTTACTTTTTTATTTATTTAAAACTTCTATACTGTCCCATACGTAAGAGTCTCGGGACAGTTTACAGCAAATTAGTCTTAAAATAAAAATAAGAATAACAATTGCCCAGCATCCAATGTTAAAATATAAACCCACCACTAAAATAAGTTAGCAATTAAAGTACTGGGAGAATAAAAAGGCTTAGATGCTACCTCTAAGCCTTCATGGCAGCATCTGGGAAACTGATTGTGGGAAACAGCTTGGCCTTTAGTCTGATCTAGCAGGACTTTGTGCATGCTCTGATGTCAGGGAAGGGGCCACTGCCTTTTCTGGAAGCCAGTCCTCCTTGCGAGAAACAGGGATCTTTTGCACCCTATGTTTGCAATCTGTGTTGTGCAAAACTTGTGTTTTCTTACTGTGCTTTTAAGGAAAAGAATGGTGTTAGGATCATCATATTTAAAAGGCTTGAGATATTTTCATTGCTGGCCAGTTATTTTAAACACAAGTTTAAAAAGCAAGCAAGCAAGCATTGAAAATCAATATTGTAAGAAACTCTAACGATCAAGATTATATTGAAAACTTGACATTCACAATCAGAGCTTCTTGTGTATGTGAAGGATTAGTGGTGGCTGGATTTTAAGCAAGCTGTTGAGGGGATTTTCTTCTACCTCTACCACATCAGTGAAGATACAAAGTTAAAGGACTTCCTTCCTCCTCCTCCTCCTCTTAATAGCACAGACAGGAATGATAAACTATTCTAGAGAATTATATTGTTTTGATTCTAGATCCCAAATTCCATGAAAAGTATCTTGTACATTTTAGAAGTTGTAACATTGGAGTGGAGTAAAAAAACCACTCCCGTTTCATATACTGGAAATAAAACACCACATTTCTATTTGATTGAATCACCTTCCTCCCCACTCTATTTTTAAGGTACCTCCTTTGAAACTGAGTTTATAGTCTATGTGCAATTCCAAACTCAAATGAAGAAGGAGATCTGTCCATAAATAGCACCTGTTCTTAGGGCTTTATGAAAAATTCATTTAAGTTTATTCTGACTAGAATTTACCCAGTTTGCCCCCTCCCCTTGAACTGAACCATACTCAGATACAATCTGTTGACGAAGTCTGTACATTTCCTAAGCTTGCAGTACTATACATGGAGCCACCAAAATATGTATAAAGATTATGGACCTTTGAAAAATGTGCATGGAAGCCCTTTAATCAATGGGAGAAAAACACACGCATTTGGAAAATGCACATAATTGATGTGAGCTTTTGGGAAAAGGTGCAAAAAAATATGCAGGAATTTTCAGGCAGAAAAAAAATGAAGCTCACACTCCAATACAGATGAGACTCAGAACAAACTCAGAAGTGTAAAATCAGAGAACCTTGGCAAGCTCAAGTTTTGCCCTGGCTGTGGTCCTACCCAGTGATTTTTTTGTAAGAAAAAAGGTGCCGGAACTCATGAGATTATTTACCTTTCGCATGTAGTCAATTACTGTACACACACCCACACACGTCAGTTGTGTAATGAAACATAACGGTCGCCACCTGCAGTAAGCACTCAGTGCGCGACCACACGACCAAGCACAAGCCGAGCAGCACCACAAACTGAGCAGTGCCATCACAACCAACGCGGACGAAGTACGCATGCATCAGACTCAACACACAAGCAGTCCGCATGCACCGTTTTAATGATTTTGCAGCCAACCTGCTACACTCGACAGGGTGATTCAAATCCACATAGACCAAACATCAAATTTTCAAAAGTTACTTTTAAAACTTGGAAAATCTGTCAAAAAAAGGTGTGTTCCAGTGCGTTCTATGGCAAAAAAAGCACTGGTCCTACCGTTGTACAATCTGCTGTAAGACTACCACTGTCTGGCCCCTCCCTTGGCTGTCACCACTAGCATGCACTTCAGTAGGCTGCAGCAGAGGATGATGAGATGGAAAACAGGGTCATTCCACCAGCCCTGCTGAAATGCCCCTTGCTTTTTTCCTCTTCCCTCCCCATCCCTTTTCCCTTTTGTGTCATGACTTTTTGACTTGTAAGCTTGGCAGGCAGGGCCTCCCTTATTTTCATAAATTGCAAGGAAGCCACTCTGTGAGCCTTATGACTGAGAAGGGGAAGAAAAGATATTTTGACTGGATTTACCCATGAAGCAGGGCAAATCTAAACAAGTATAGCTTGTGTAGCATCTGAACAATTGTAACTGCAAAACAACCATTTTTGCAAACATGTTTGTAGTATTCGGATTTCAATCTTAGATGTGTTTTTAAATTTAGCTATATTCCACTTATCCATTACAATTTGCCAGGGTTCTGAATACTCTTGGTTAAATTTTGATAGAAAAAAAGAGATGTATTCTGGACCTTATTTAAAATATGGAAACAGAACACATTTGCATACTTTAGCTTTTTAAAAAAATTATTACTGTTTTCATTATTTTAAGAATTACTTTGAGGTTGCTAGTCATACAGAGTGGCAGGGCACTAAAGGCTCATACTCAGCCACTAAATTTTGTTTAGTATAGTTTCTAAGATTTCAGTAGAATTAACCCTAACCTATTGCATCCATAAGAAACTTTCTTTTTCCCTTAAAAATCTCTAGATTCTCAGGAAGCTGGCTTTTGTGCTCAGGATCACATTAGGAACGTCTCTTGCAGAACCAGAGGTGAATAAAGTTGTGCTTATTAGCAATTATAAGAACCATATGCTTACATAAATTGTCTTTTCAAAGCAGGCTCTGCAACTAAGGCAATAAAGTTGTGAATTTCTGCAGGGTACAGTCCACAGGAAAACTCTTTGGCCAATAATAAGAAAGCCAGAAAAATCACTAGAAGGGACTATTCTCATTTCTTTCCCCTATCTTCCTGGCACCCTGTGAAGGGAGAAATCCATCACAGCTTAGATGTTGATGATTTAAGATTGACTAGAAACAAAGGAGTACATTTTGGGGGTTCAAGGATCTGCTAGGCAAAGTCATTCCAAAACTCCAAGCTTATCAGCCTCACTGGCTTGTCATTTCTGAGGGCTTGGCTTCCAAGACCTGTTGTGCCAAGTTTTTTGGAGAGTAAGATGCATTTTGCAGTAGCAAGTCAGGGACTGAAGTACTGCTGATAACCAAGATAAAGCACAGAAGTTGGAAGGCACTTGACATGCCCACAAGGAGTAGAGCTTCTGCAAAGCTAGTGACAACCGTCTGTCTCCTGATACATCCCAGGCAAGCGGGAGTATCAAGAGAAGAAGGGCAGAAAAGCAGAGAGGGAAAGAACAGAGTTCCAGCCTGCTGATAAGAAGACCATGTTAAATTGGCTGATATGTAACATCAAAGGACAGGTGGGGAGCCTGTGGTACTCCAGATGTTTCTAGATTACAGCTCCCATCATCCCTGGTCATGCCATTTGGGGCTGGTGCCTCACAGCTTCTGCAGGTTGCCTATCCCAGAGAAAAAGATGCCTGTAATCATCAAACCCCAAAGAGTCTCTGCACCAAATAGGCTGTCCTCCCTCTCCCAGATGCTCCCCAGTTGTGTTGGACTGCAGCACATATAATTCCCAACCAGCACTGACCATGCGGGTTGAAGAATATGGGAGTTCAGTCCTTCATACGTATCTGGAGGGGGGCACAAGGATGGCTGAGGAAGGCTGCAATAGGTCTTTGGGATGAGGGCAGCAGCTGCGTTGACCCTATTCTCCCATTGACATAATAGGATGCAGGCAATATCTGGAGCCAGTCACTGTTTTCAAAAGCAGCTTCACTGCCTTTTGTTTTATGGCAGCACAGAAAAATGGGGCAGGGAGAGAGAAGAAGGGCAAGGACATACTGGTGAGCAATTAAAGGTGATGTAGGTAGACTCAGGGAAGACTAAGTTGCTAAGAAGCGGCTTTGATTCCCAGTGAGCAGGAGACTTTGGTGAAAGCCAGTGTGGGGTAGTGGTTAAGAGTGCAGGTCTGGGACTCGGGCAATCTGGGTTCTAGTTCCTGCTTGGCCATGGAGCCAACGGGGTGACTTTGGGCTCCTCACAGGCTCTCAGCCCAGTCACAGGGGTGTTGTTGTGAGGATAAGATTTAGAGGAAGAGGAGAATTATGTAAGCTGCCTGGAGTTCTTTATAAAGGAAAAGGCAGGATATAAAGCCAATTGGTCAGGTTCATACATTCTGCGCAGCCCGCCTGGGAAAGATGGGTCCCTGGAAATGCTTTCGAAGAGGTCCACATTTTCTCCCACCCAATCCATCTTCTCTTCCATGCCTTGCCTCCAGCCATGTGAACCCTTCTGTGACCTTTGTCATCAGACAAAGCTAACCCTGTCCCCAACAACCAGCACCATTGCATGCTTCTGTTCACAAGGGACAGAATCCACTGCGACTTCGCCTCATTCCTCCTCTTCATCACATTGCTGTGTGGTTCATTTGTAGAAAATCTCATCTTTGGCTGACCTTTTATCTCTAGTAGGCTCACAAAAGCTTTTATGCTCATACCTATTATAGTTAGGCTTTTGCTCTTAGCTACCCATTACCAGAGCGCCATGCCCCCAGGTGAACGCTGAGCTGCATCCAGCTTTCCCTCCTGGTTTTCCTTGGCTTCCTCTGTTTACAGGAGCATTTCATCACATAAGTATGAAATTCTTTCCCCAAAGTTCCTAGGAATGATATTTCCTAACTGCCCCTACTGTGACTTTTTCCTTTGACTTGGAAAGGAGAGGGAACCAGAGAGGGACCGGAAAGGGGCTGCAGCCCAGGAGAAAGTCTGAGCACAAGTGGAGCACCCCACAGATGAAGGGATGCAGCAGAAGGCCCTTACCAGCAGTACAGAAGCAAATGTAGCTATGGGTCTGTTGCCCCACAAGCCATGCAGGGAAAGCCCAATGTGGCTTTTCCTGGAAAAGGAGGGCCTAATGCAGCCTTCCCTTACTTGGTTGCATGGAACGTCTGAAGGACAGCCCAGTTGTCCATTCTGGCCAGGAACGATGGGAGCTGCAAGGCAAGGCATCTGGAGGAGCCAGGCTGGGAAAGGTTGAGTTAACAGGTAAGCACAGAACTGGTTTATCCAGATGGCTGAGCTGTTACGTTTGGGCTCAGTTCTTCGGAATGGGGTAGAAACATTTACTTGAATATCAGATTTACTTACAAATGAACATATACATTTATTTATACAAGCTGAAGCTGCAATCCAGTAGCTGCTCACCTGGAAGTATACCCTCATGGAACTTAGTGGGATTTACTCCTGAATTAACATTGCATAGGATTGCATTGCTGAGAATAGTTTGAATGGGGCTGCCACCCAAGCAACATCTCGGGCTTATATCCACTTGGCTTTAGCAGTGCTGGAGTCTCAGAGAGCCATTTCAGCTTTGCAATACGAAGAATGTTTATGAAACCTCCTCTTTCTGCTCCCTGCAAGTCAGCTTCAACATATGGTGGATAACTTGCCACAAAGGTACCTTGTGCACAGGTAAATAATTGTATGTAAACAAAGCTCCCATTCTCTTTATAGGATCCACAAAGGAGATCTCCTGGTGTGTTCTGCCTAAGTTAACCAAATGTGATGCTTGCACTGAAAAAAACAAAGGCATATCTAAAACATCAAGGGGAAACATCTTTGAGAGACCTGTCCACTTACTGCCTGTGGCTGTAATTTGAACTCAAGAGGAAAGAGAGCTTCCACAATTATTCTAAACCTCCTTACAAACATATTTTTGAGAAGCAATATGCAATGCATCCAAAAGTACTGCTTCCTCACCATGGGATTTGAGATGTGAGAGTACAAGATAATAGCCCGCAAATGATTCCTTTTGACAAATCCCTTGATATAATCAGATTCAACACTCAATTCAAATCTTTGTTAAGGTGAGTAATAGGAGCTGGCAGAAAAAAAACCCTGATGATAGAGAGCCACATTTCTTAAACAGCACAGAACTTATCCCTGAGGCAGGCCTTTCAACTGTACAGCTCGGAGAGGTTTGCTACTAAGAAGATGGCCAACTGACCAGAAGATGAAGAGCTTCCATCTGCTCTTCTGCTTTTAATAGCAACTTGGTTCACAGAAATCAGTCGGTGGAACTTTTCACAGCATGGAGATAAACCTTATCCCCTGCTAAGCTTTGAAGATCAAGCTATTAGAGGCATAGCCATGGAGGTTGGCCAAAAAGCTGACTGCTCGCATGGCCAGGTTGAAAGTTGGTCTGGCACCCTACCTCATGCTCAGGGATTGATCCACTGGACCCCTCTCCCCATTTATCTTTTGTTCAGTCCAGTTTTATCCAAAACTAGTTCAAAATGCTCATTTCTTCCCTGACAACCTGCTGTTGGGTCCCACCTGCTGCTCAGTTTCCAAGGCCTCTTGCTACAAGAAATACGGGTGGCCAATGCTGTGAAGGAGCACCGAGCTTCACCTCAGCTGCAGGGACATCCAAAGTTAAGAAACCACCAAAAGTTAAGGAAAGGACCGACACAGGTGGCATGGAAGTTGCTTGGGTGCAGTGTTAAGGATGCATGCTTAACGTTATTGCTATTTTTCATGCAGCACCATCAGGGGATAGCATCCTTTATTGCATAAAGCTGCTCCCATAGATTTGGTGCTGCCTCATGGAATCTATCATCTAAAGTGTGACAATGAAAAGACAGGAGGAGAGCCAGCTGAGATAAGGAGAGAGGGGTGCGAGAACAGAAAATCCAGCCATTCCATCAAACTGCAGCAGAAGGAAGGATGGGATGCAAGACTTTTCTGCTCTGTTGGGAAACCTGCTTCCTTGGCACCTCTTCTTTTTGCAGACTGAATTGCAGAAGAAAGAAGCATTAAGTTTATCTTCATATAAATCCTTCAGGCATTCAATGAATGTACGAAGGGAAATGGAATTCTGCCTCCTGGCCACATACCCAGTGGTGGCGATGGCTTTAAAATGGAGCAGTCAACATAGGGGGCTGCAGGAACTCTGCCATGGAGAAAGTTTCCAGCATCTGGGAATGTTTAACTTGAGCAACAGGAGGCAGGCTAGAGGTGCCCAAAATTATGCATGGCAGGAGGCATTTTTCTCCCTCTCTCATAATCCTAGATCCTGGGCTATCCCATGAAGTTGGTGGGTGGGAGAAGCAGGACAAACGCAAGGAAGGTCTTCTTCACTCCATGCAGAGTTCAGCTGTGGACTTTTCTACCACAAGATACAGTGATGGTGGCCAACTTGGATGGCCTTAAAGGGCGACTAGACAAAATCGCAGAGTACTGCTAGCCGTGAAGACTGTATACTTCTTCTGGTATGCTTCTTTCTACCAGTTGTTGGGAAACTCAAGTAAGAGGGTGGCCCAGTGCTCACGTCCTGTAGTGGGCTTCCAAAGGCATCTGGTTGGCTACTGCAGGGCCAGAACGCTGGGCTAGGGACAATGTTTGGTGTGAGCCAGCACAGGTCTTCTTAGGTGTCCACTGGCCAGGCCCCCTGGCGGCCTTAGGTGTGGGGTAGCAAGAAAGCCAAACCCATCACTGTTCAGAGCTCCCCTCTCACTAGTGTGAACACACAGCTGCTGGAGGGGACAACTGGCAAGAACCATCACCCAACATGGAGGGACCTTGAGTGAAAATTCAGGGAAAGAAGTGGGAGAGCTAAGCAAGAGTCATTCCCAGAACAGGCGGGAATTTGAGGAAAGCAAATACAAGTTCACCAGAAGGCAGTTTCACAGATTGCAGGAGCCAAAATACTGAACGTGAAGTGCCTGGAACAGCAAATGTCTGGACAATCGGGAGACCTGACAGCCTGCCTGGCTAACCCTGTTTGGAGTCAACGGGCTGTTCAACAGAAGAGGTGTAAATGCCATATAGTAGGTCAGACTGCTGGTCCATGGAGCCTGATATTGTTTGCACTGACTGGCAGTAGCTCTACAGCAGCCTTCCCCAACCTGGTGCCCTCCAGATATTTAGGACTACAATAGCCATCACTCCCAGGGATGATAGACAATGTGGCTCAAAATATCTGGAGGACACCAGTTTGGGGAAGACTGTTCTGTGGCGTTTCTCAGCCCTGCTCACGAAAATCAGGACTGAATGGAGACATTCTTCTCACTCCATTGCAGAACCCTCCTCCAACCTGGTGACTTCCAGATGGACTGCAGCTCTCATAAGAGCTGGGAATGATGGGATCTGCAGTCCATTGTGGATGAGCAGAGGTAACAGAGGGCAAGCCCACTGCATCTTTAGTAGTAGTACAGAAGAAATAGGGGAATTTTGGCAGGAAAAGGTTTTCATTCCGGAAAGGAGGACTGTTGTACCTGCTGAAAGTTCTCCTTTGCATCTTGCCTTTGCTATACACCTGTACACAAATCCTTGATTGCACTGACAGCAGAAAGAGGACTCTGGACAATCAATATGATTGTCAAGGCTCCTTAACCTGAAAGAAGCCAGGAGAGAACTATGTATGGGAAAGCTTTCAGGTATGCAACAAGGCTCCTGGTGGCCAGTAGCTGTCTACATTTGAAAGGGAAGGAAATACTATATTCCAGAGAAGCCATAGCAGTAATATACCCAGTCATCTGTAGCAATGCCATATGTCAGAACAGCCCTGCAGGCTGATCCTATTGCAGCAAATGGCAAAAACCGAGTATAAGGAACACATTGGCTTCTTTGTATATTCACTTGCCTGATGGGGTTGGCAGGGGGCTGCCAAAGAATGCCTAGTGTACTAATATCCCTATCCCTGCTTCTCACTTTCCCTAAATGGTCAACGCTAGAAGCTCTGAAAGCAGATGCTCCAAGCCCTGGCTTCAGAAAAAGGAGCCAGGAGGAAAATCCATTTTTAAAAAAGCAAGCTGGCTGCTTTAAACCTTTGGAGTCAATGGGGATAAAATCGCAGGGGCAACTGCAATGAAAGCATTGTCTGTGTGATCTGGAAGCCACCAAAGTGGAGAAATGGCAGCTCCCGAGAGACGTCACACGCATTCATCTTCATTGTGCAAACTGTGGGTCAAGGGTGGCAGGGACCATCTGTTCCAACTCACACACACTCCTAATGCTGGGATCCTGGGGTTTTTTTCCCCCGGCAGGGGTCTTCATGTTTTAACTGTCAAAGTTCAGTGAGGAATTCTTTCCTGCAACCTGGAATGTCATCTTTTCACAGAGCTTGGGATGTTCTAAAGTAGCAGGAAGCAAATGAAACAACAAGAACCACACAGCACGGGAGCTCAAAAAGCTCCGCAACATCTGCCTTGCCGGCCTCTGGTTCTCAGCAGGCGGTGATCAGATGCGCTGAGTGCTGCCTGCCCTTTCCATCCCCTGCCAATAGGTGAACAGATGATGAGCCTGCTGGATCGGCTTAAAGGCCCATCTAGCCCAGCATTCTGTTTCCACAGTGGCCAAGCAAAGCCCGCAGGCAGCACGAGAGGCACAGCGCCTTCATAGAATCACAGAATAGTAGAGTTGGAAGGGGCCATGAAGGCCATCAAGTCCAACCCCCTGCTGGTTACACCATCCCACTCACATGGCTGCCCAGTTTCTTTTTGAAAGTCTCCAGTGTGGGAGAGCCCACCACCTCTCCAGGCAGCTGGTTCCACTGTCATATTGCTCTGACAGTGCGTAAGCTTTTCCTGATGTCTAGCCTGAATCTGGGTTGTCACAGCTTGCAACAATTATTCTGTGTCCTACATTCTGGTATCAGCAAGAAGAGATCTTGACCTTCCTCTTTGTGACAGCCTTTGGGGTACTTACAAATGGATACCATGTTCCCCTTAGTCTTTTCTTCTCAAGGCTGAACATGCCCCGTTCTCTCAGTCTTTCCTCATAGGGCAGTGTTCCCAAACCATGGATCATTTCTGTTGCCCTCTGCTGGACTCTTCCTGGTCATGTTCTCCAGCAGGGGCTGGTTGGGCTGTGAGAAGCAGGTGATGGGCTGTCATTTCTTCCCCCTCCTGCAGCTTTTTCCTGCCTTCCCTCTCCAAATCCACAGTCAGCTTATGCATGTTGGCCTAAGTAGGAATAACCAACAACACATGTACTACCTACAGGACAGGACTGGGGGATGTAAAGAGTGGGAGAAGACAGGCTGGCAAAGGCAGCTTGTTCAACTGTAGAGAAGATGATGATGATGATGAATTTTATTTCTATGCTACCCAATAGCCAAAGTGCTTTGGGTCCTTTACAAGAACACATAAATACAATACAAAATGCAGGCAAAATAAAATCATGAAGATTATCATGCAAAATTTAAAAGGCAGACTGAAAGCAAATGTGCAAAGCTGCAATAGCTTATACAAATTAACCTGTTTAAACCACTAACATAAGCCCCAGTATAATATTGCACCCATGAAATGTGCTTGGGTAGAGAACATGCTCAACCCAGCACTGAAAAGGTACTAAGTTGGTGCCAGGCTGGTCTTAGTAGGGATCTTGTTCCACAACTGAGCAGCCACCACTGAAAAGGCCCTGCTCCTTGTTGCCACCAACCCTGAAAAACCCTCCAGCATGGCTATTATAGGATATCCCCAATGATGCACCTACCATCCCCATTAATTCCCGTCTTCATAATTCCATAAAGCCTTATCTGTATGTTAAGATGCTGTCACTGGAGATGAGAGGATCAGCAACACTCTGACTGATTGAGCTTATATGATTTTCATTCTGAATTTAGATTCACTTCATTCCTGCTCCTGATTGTGAACTACTTGCCATTCTTGTTTTTTGAATGAGAGATGGGCACCTGTATCCCACTGACTAAAGCATGAAAATCCACATTTCCCCCAAATGCACTTTGAAGGGCCAGTGTGAGCCTAAAATACAACATGCAAGCATTCTCAAAAAATGCATTCACATTCAGTGGTACAAATGAGGCAAATCTGGGCCCAAAATGAATCAAAATAAAATTCCCAGAACTCTCTAGCTGCCACCGCAGAGTGGCAAGTGACACCAAGCACTGCTCAGGCCAATCCAGATGAACCAGTTCAGATCAAAACAGTGCACTGGAAGTGGCAAATTCAGCTTAGGTGTAACACTTTCCGCGTGAACTGTGGCCTATCCCCAGAGGCCTCACACACTCAAGGTGTGGAGAAATTAGGCAAGAACGGTATAATAAGTCTAGGTATTTACATTGCTAATCCTAATTAACATAAACCTGTAGATGCTTGTGTGCATATTCACATATATGTGAATGTTCAGATGAATTGCTTCTTGGTAGAAGGGTCCTATCCTTAACTATCTAAATGATAGCATTGTACAGCTATTCCTTAATGCAGGGGTGTTAAACCTCAAGACCGCTGGCCAAATCTAGTCTGTCTTGGTCCCAATTTAGCCTCCTGCCATTCCCTAAATAGCCATGCCCCTTCCCCAGCCCTTCCACACCCCCCCCACTCCCAATCATATGGTGACTCCTGCAGTTTTACTCCTGCTCGCAAAAGCTCAAGTGCTTCTCTCCTGTAAACACGCTGGCACTTTTGGTCCCACCTTTGGTCCAGACTCCTTTGACCTTTGGACCCAACCACCACTGGTGTGTTGCCCCCAAGGGCTTTTCCAGAAATGAAGAAGGTTCAGTATTCTGCCCCAGCTGCCTTTTGCCTTTGTTTTATGCTAAGGGGGAAAAAGATGTAAGGAGTGTTGGGAAAACACAGAAGCGCTTCCAGGGGAAGACAATGTTGTCTGGATCATGTGTGCTACTTCCAGTATCAGAAGCATCATACCTATGTCCACCAGTTGTGTTGTGTGCTGTTGTGTGTTGGTTTCCCTAGGCATTTGGTCGGCTATGGTGCGAACAGAATCTTCAACTCGACACATCTTTGGTGTGATCCAGTATGGTTCTTCTTATGTTCATAAGTCATGTCAATTTGTAAAACATAGTTGTCATTCTTTGCCACCCCACCAGTCCTTGTGCTTATCTGCAATGATTTTCTATTTTCTTCCAGATGGTTGGCAAAGATATTGAATAGTGCTGGGTCAAGAATTGATGTTTGCGCAACACTTCCATTTAATGATAATTTTCCTGTTAACAATTACTTTTGGGAATTTACTCGTTACCCAATGTCTAATTCATCTGACTTGTATTCATATTGATTTTTATATAGTGCCAGGGTCCTCCTCTGCTCTCAAAGTGCTAAATCAAATACCTCGCAGATGTCTTAAGCATATTATGTCAATATGGCTGCTCTCATATATACAAACACAGTTAAAAAACACACAGCCTGAACTTTCAGCCAAAACGTTGACTCATTCAAAATTAGTAGCAACCCTCCTTTGTATTTCTCATCAGTACTACCCTGTCTAACAATACTGACATGTTTGTAACAGTGGTGGATGTCCTGGCTTGAGAATAAAGCACCTGTCTTTTTAAAATCTCAATAAATGTGGTATAAAGGCCAAGCTTCCCCATTATGAAGCAGGGGGTTGGGTGGACTCCAAGGGATGGTGAAGGACAGGAGAGCCTGCCATGCTATTGTCCATTGGGTCACAGAGGGTCACACACAACTTTGCAACTGAACAACAACAACAACATGTTATACATCAAGCATCTTTCATGCAAAGATGTTGGCATTCTCCCTGATGGTTCTGCCTACCCGGAGAATTCTGTAAGTCTCTTCTAGTTTTTACTGTTTACATCTACATTCCTGGAGTGTTGAAAGGAGTCAGTAGTTCATCTCTGTCTGTCTGTCTCTCATTCTGTCTGTCTGTGTGTTTTGGAGTTACATTGTCCAAACTCTGCCTAAGGTGCTGATGTCAATGTGGTAATGCCAGATTGGATGATCCACATCACCCATCACCTCCACAACAGCTGAGAAATCTCTATGGATTTACTTCAAAAGATTTATTATTGTAACTATGCTCTATCTTTTCACCATAACTTCTGTGCAAGACAGCCAACAGTAGTAAAATTATAGATTAAAAACTCATTTAAAATGTAAAAAGCAAATTAATAAAAAGCACAGCAATAAAAAAGAAATAGGCAGCACTTAACTGGTTAAAAATATCTTCAACAGGAAATAAGTTCACCGTCAAAGCTCGGTCTGAATAAAAATATCATTGCCTGCCAGTGGAAAGCAAATAAACAGGGAACCAGCCTAGCCTTCCTTGGCAGGGAGTTTCAGAGCTTGGGGAAAAACCTTCCGTTGCATGAAGAGCCTCCTTGCAAGACTATAAACTTTGGGGAGGCTTGCAAGGGAGAAGGTGTTCTTTCAGATAGCCTGGTTCCAAGTTTGTAAGGCTTTATAGGTCATAACCTGCACTTTGAATGGTGCCTGGAAATAGGCCAGTGGCCAGAACAAAGGAATCACATGCTCTCTGTAACATGATCTGCTCAGTAACCTGGCTGCAGCCTCCTGGCCCTGCTGAAGTTTCCAAATACTGCAGTACCATGCAGAGTACATTAGAGTAATCCAAATGAGATGCAATGAAGCCATGTGCCACTGTGGTGAGATCCAACATCTCCGGGAACAAGGACAATTGCTGAACTAGCCTCAGCAGTGCAAAATGCAGTGTTGGCCACAACCAATAAATATAAGGGGCTATATCAATTGTAAAGATCTCTAGACCATATCAGTTTTCCATAGTCCTTCATTTATCCCATATCCAAATAAAGAAATATGGAAAACAATCATTATACTTATAGCCACATGGGGTGCTTTTCTAAAACAAAGTAGTTGCAAAGAATATGGATCCAAAGCAAAAAGTTCAAACCCATCAACTGGTCAAGAGGATTTTATCCAAGGGAAAGTTCATGTGGTTTATTTGCTGAATTCTGCATACAAATCTACATCGTGTTTCCAGAAGGAATCATGGCATGCACCCATCCAGGACTACATTACACGCTCAAGCAGATCACCAGTGTGAGCAGATACTTAGGGGCAAAGATGAAATTGGAAGTGTTCGATATTAGAGATGGGTGAGAATCTTATCAATTTCAGTTTTGCTTACTTTCTTCTTTCCTGGTTGTAATTCTTTTTTGGCCTGTTTCATATCAGTTAACACATTCAGACTGATTCTAAGCCCCATCCCCAGAAAAATGCATTTTCTTGCACATTTCTTCTAATATACACTGATTTATATCCACATTTTCTGTACACACACTTTGTGCAGTCAGGTTTACTTAATATTGCACTTTTTGTCCATAGGTTTTTGCACACTTTCCTTTAATTACATTATTTTTGTGTGCATTTTGACCTGTGAATCACATTGAAAAATTCTGAAAAGTGAGACTTGAAGCACAAGGATGTTCTGGTTCACATATGCGTCCAGGATGTGTGAGTTGGGCACATTTGTATAACCTTTCCTGTACAAAATATATCCCTGATTCAGAAGGCATCAGTCTGCTGAATTCAGTTCCTGCTTGAATTAAAGTTCAGCTTGCAACTGAATTAATGTCCATGACTGCAGCTGAACCAGCAGTCACTGTCACGAAGTTCAACTTTACTGGAGCTGTCCATGGTCCTATATGGCAAAGGACCTATTTAAAGGACGACATTCCATGGAGTACCATGGAGAGTTCCTACAATGCTCCTGGAAAGAGTCAGTGCAATGGATGAGAAGGGCCTTGACTCTTCTAATTTGGAAATTGCAGGAAAATAACTTCATTCATTCATCCACAGGCACGTAGGCTCTCTATTCATAATCCAATTCAGAAGACACAAGGAACTACAAATCTCATATTCCCCAGAAGACAACAGATACTCAGAAAGTATTTTCTGTGAAGGAGACTCCACCTGTCACCAGCGAGCCCTTTGTACTGGCATCTTGTCTCAAAATCAAGATATATGTGGTTAGGAAGAAGTGGGATGAATGATGAAAGGTATCAAGCAAGTTTTCCCCCATCAATTTTTGTGAATGCTTAGAAAGCTGTAAGGGTTGTTGTTGTTTTTGTGCTCACAAAGACAATTTGCAGAAGATAAGTGGAAATTACAATAAGCTGAGAAGAATTGCTGGCTGATTAAGGCTGCAAGCTGTAGGAGAGGAATTGGTATGACGGATCAGCTAGCCTGCTAGATGTTTAAGCACAGACTTTATTTTAAAGGATACCGTTTGTTCAAGTCACTGGGCTTGTGGAAACAACAGTGCACTCCATTCAATAGCTTGTGCAAAAGTGATACTGTAGTGCAAAGGCTTCCCTGGTACTGTGAACAAGTTCCCATGAGGATCTTGAGACTCTGCCAGTGTTTGCAAGTTGGTGGATTTAAAGATTTAGCTGAAGAACTTAGGTTAATTAGAAGAAAAGTACCATGGTGTCATCATCTTCCCTTGATTCACAAACCAGTCAGAAATATGCACATGTAAAATAATCAGAACACTGCCTACTTACAAGTTAAAATGCTAACAAGTTTTGTTTTAAAAATAAAGATGATTTTCCTTTTTGTAAGCAGGGAATGGGAGATTTAAAACCTGGAGTGGGCCCACAGACAATGAGCATGTTGCTTACCTGATTATTTGTAAGCCACTCTGGGAGGTTTTTTGGCTTGGAGGTGGAATACTTTAAATAAATAAACACACACATAAATATTTTGTACATACCAACTAGGTTGGTTGCCGTTGGGGTTCTATTAAAAAAGCACATTCTGCAAACTCAGTCTTCTCACCCTTGTCTGAGACAACATTGCAATGGTTACTGAGATAATGCAAGTGAAATTCCATAAGCACTTCGGAAAAGTTCTGTGTGGATGTATGAACTATCTGTGGTATCAGATTTTAAATAGGTCACTGCTGATTTGCTTGTGGAAGAGCAGAAGTGGACTAGTTTCTCTGATACATTGACAGGAAACATTTGAGAAAAGACGTAATATGACATTTCTTTGCAACCTGGTTTTCCTTACCTCCCATGAGGAAGAGAAGTCCTGCCACATACTGCATAAGGCCTCGGTCCCAGCAGCACCCCAGCACCCCAATAATCCATCCAAAGAGGATGATGGCTACTGCCATGCCCATGAAACCAGCCGTCATTCTGCGCAGATCTGCAACAAGAAACCAAGTGGACTGTTACTGTTATTCACTATTTGTTGGTTTGGTGCAGAGATTTCCTCTTTGGTTTGAGAACCTGGTCACCTATAAAAGTGAATTTTTTTTCACAAATATTTTAATTTTTCTCAAATTTTTTCATGGGGATTATTAACAATTTCTTAGAATGTTTGGATTTCCCAACACAATACAAACAGTAACCTTTTCTATTTCCCCCCTCTAGATATGGTCCTCCCTGCTTCATATTGCCGTGCATTTAGAGCAAAGATTTCATATAGAAAAATAAAATAATGGAGCAAAAATGAATAATCTCACAAAGAAAATAAATATAAAAACAAAGAGTTGTTGCAAGCACCTGGCTCAATAGCCCTGTGCTGGTTTTGCAGTGGATCATATTATTCTTCATATAATTCAAGAAAACATTCCCATATTGATTGGAAGGTTTAAGTTAAACAGAGCTCCAAGGAGCACCAAGACCAAATGTGATTACTTCTGTGAAGTAGAGGTTGAAAAGTATTCAGAGAGATAATTGCTAGCTGAAAATCCTTCAGCCCTATACATTGATCAATAGGAAGCTGCAGCCATAACCTCAGAACTGATGACTCCTATTTGACATATTTTCTTTTGTATCTATCAAACCTATCAATTTTTATTCCCCTCTTAAGTTTTTCAGAACTGAGCATTGTGAAAGGCAGCAAGAGGTATGTGCCAAACCAGGGCTGGCCCTCCGATGAGGCAAGGTGACTCTTCTGCTCAGGGGGTGGTCCTGAAGGAGTGGTGGGGCACACACCCCTCACATGCACTGGGAGTGACCCCGTGGGCACGGCCCATAGTGGAAGAGAGGCCAGCAGGTTCCTTGGAGCATCTCCCCACCTTCTGCTCTAAAGACTCTCCCAGAAAGAGAGCGATCAGGTGCGTGGGCTTTCCAGAAAAGCTGCCACCCCTTCTCTTGCCTGGGTGAGTCCACAATGTGCAAGATCAGAAAGGTGGACAACCTCTCCATTGAATCCATGCACGAGATCTCTTACTCCTGCAAGGAAGAGATTAGGTGACTGGCCTCTGCAGAGAGCCTGCCTACCCACCTGTCCTTTCACTCTTCCAGGGAAAGGGATTGCTCACGAGGCCCTGACCGCTGCAGCTGGATGAGTCCTTCCTCAAAGCTAGGGTAGCTACTCAGAGAAGGGCCTTTTCAGCGGTGGCACCCCAACTGGAACATGCTCCCTGGGAAGGTTCGCCTGGCGCCAACGCTTTATTCTCTTTGGTGCTGGGCAAAGACCTTTTTATTTCCCCAATATTTTAACAGTTAATTGGTTTTCTCCTTGTTTTTATCATCGATTATTATTATTATTATTATTATTATTATTATTATTATTATTATTATTACATTTCTATGCCGCCCCTTGCCGAAGCCTCGGGGCGGCTTACAACACAATAAGATACATTGAAATACAATAGAACATAATAAATTACCAATAAATACAAAAATACAAATCATTATCAAATCATGTTGTGTGTTGTATATGGTTGCCTCATTTTTGGTTTTTTGTAATCCATCCAGAGACTGTTAGTACTGGGACAGCATATAAAAACTTTAAAGAAATAAATAAATTTAAAAAGCTAGGTACTGTGAGGTGGCTTGGGAACTGCCTGTGAATGTACAGGTGGTGCTAAGCGTGGTGGTGGTGACGGTAGTAAACGAATAGCAGTGCCCATCTGCCTACCGTGGGCAGCGGGACAACTCGTGCTACTGCTGTGTAAAAGTGCTACCCAGACCTTGTGTGCAGGCAGGTCTGGACGGACTGATAGGACAGCTCAAAGCTTCATGGCCAGTTGTCCTGCAGATGCCACCTGCAGATGCTGGTTGTTTTCAGTGCAACCGATCAGCAGGCTCTGCACCTAGAAATTCTTCCCAAGCAAAACCCTCTATTTTGAAGCACTATTTAAAAACAAACCCAAACAAAACAGAAATGCTGTTAAGAAACTAGAGCTCAGCTTCTGTTTGTAGCTGTTTCTTGGCCTGGCATAACTGCTGCGGAGGGCACCATGCGCAAACGGCAGAGGCGTGAAAGAGAACTGGCAAGCAGGTTGTCCAGCTGTTCTCATTTGTCCAATGCTATCTGGCTGGCATTCTTCCCCTGTCACAACAGCCTGCGCCGAAATGTCAGTGCTAAAGATGAGTCTATTCAGAGCAAAGCTTCCAGTGGGAAATGGATGAATGCATAACAGCACAGTGCTGACTCAGCCCCCTAAGCTATTTAGGAGGAAGGCGGTCAGAGAAAAGAAGCATGCCTCTGCTGATACGGCATCACAGACTTTGAAGGAATCTCATGAGTCTCTGAGTCCAACAAGTCCCAGTCTTGATGCAGCTCACACAGCACTTCCTGTTGGAATGTGCAACACTAGAAAACTTCTTCCTTTCCAACTCAATGAATTTCGATATATTTACAGCCTGATGGCTAAATGCAGGCTGAGTTGGGGTGGGGTCAGCTTCCATGAAAATATCCAAAATGCTTGCCTACATTTGGAGCCAAGCACTGTGCATCTCTACTAACAAGCAGAGACATTACCCTGCCAACAAAAGTGTGTATAGTCAAGGCTATGGTTTTCCCAGTTGCAATGTATGGCTGTGAATGCTGAAATATTAGGAAGACTGAGCACCGAAGAATTGAGGCCTTTGAATTGTGGTGTTGGAGGAGACTCCTGTGAGTCCCTTGGACTGCAAGGAGATCAAACTAGTCAGTTTTAGAAGAGATCAACCCTGACTGTTCTTTAGAAGGCCAGATACTGAAGATGAAACTCAAATACTTTGGCCACCTAATGAGAAGGAACAACTCATTGGAGAAGAGCCTAATGCTGGGAACAATTGACGGAAAAAGAAGAAGGGGATGGCAAAGAATGAGGTGGATAGATGGAGTCACTGGGGCAGTGGGTGTGAGCTTAAGTGCACTTCAGAGGATGATGGAGGACAGGAAGGCCTGGAGGAATGTTGTCCATTGGGGTCGCAATGGGTCGGACACAACTTCACAACTAACAACAACCGTGCTTCTCTAGTACAATTTGCATAAGTCATCATTTGCATGAATTGGGAATGATTGATTAGATCTGACTTGTTCCTTTTCTTCTTGTTGTAGCATTTAACATGAGACGTAAGGGAGCATCCTCCTCTCACTGCATATCCACACACTTTATCTTGGCCACCTTAAATTAATCTCACATTTGTGCTTACTTGAGGCACCTGCTCCACAGAGTGTGCAAGTGCGTACAAATAGTCCAAATTTGTGCATGGAGGCCCACATTTTACATAATTTTCCCTGACTTTAATTTTAAAAAGGAAGTCTATATGTTGGCTTAACTTGAGCTGGTACCAGCACAGGCTGATGAAATGAAATATGTATGCAAGGATGAATCCAGAAAATCCATTGGATTTTTGGCCCCTCTCTGATTCCTCACAGATCCCTTACTTCCTGTTTCCAAATGAAACAGCTGTTTGAGTGGAAAGCAATGAGTGGAAAGCTGTATACTGCGGATAGAGCAACTCTACTTATCTGCAGTTATGTAGCGGTAAATTCTGAGTGTTCACCATCACCACTTCTCAATCCAGAGTCCAAACATCCACATCAACAAAACTGTTCTAGCAGTTCTCATCTTCACCAGGAACAGATCCTTTGCAAAGCTGATAGGTCTCAGCTGCCTGTTCAGGACCACGCCACCAACACCTTCTTTGCATTTCAACAGTATCTTGTTGCTGGGAAAATGCTTTCCCTCACAGTCACTGTGAAGGATTGCTGGTAACCTCAGCGCAAACAGGGGATTCTGATGAGGATGGCAGATGACCTCAGCTTCCCTGCTAATAAAAGTGGCCAGTGCAACAGCCCTGTGAGCCTGAGCTCCATTACACCACTGCCTCTTGGTCTCTCACTATTACAAGAGAATCTCTCCTGCCTTCTCTTCTCCTCCAGCAGACACAGATGAAACTTTAAACACAGCCTTTTTGTTAAAGTTTAACATGTTACAAAACACTATCAATCAAAGTAGCATTCTCCTTGAAGTGCCTGTCCATCCAAAGAGTTGAATCCAAACCAAAATTTCCTTCCTCCCCATTCAGAAAAGCTTATGGCTCCACCTTCAGGGCAGTTGCTGCTGCTACACGGTGGGGATGCCAGACACTTCCTAACTGGGTTGCTCATTTCACCTCTGTTGCCTCCTGACAGGGTCAAAGAACACCCCCTCCCCATCTGCTCCCCCAACAGTTCTGGAAGGCCTCCCTCTTTTTCCAAGAGAGGGTGGTTCTCATGCTCTGCCCGAGGATCTCCACTTGGCCACCTTGTTGTCTGCCCAGCTCTGCCCTTCCATCTCCTCCGCCGAACTGGGTGATTCTCTCTGAGAAGACTGTAAGGTGTGGGACCTGCTTCCACCACTCAAAAGGTGGCTTTCAAATGAGAACAAGAAGTGAGGCTTTTCCTGCACAATTGCATCCTCCCATTCACGGAATTTTACAGGGGGTCTAAATTGTGTGTTTTCTCATTACTTCCTCCCACTTTTTAATGCTTACCCTCTATACAGATACCTCTCTAAACTTCTAACAGCTTTTTCAAAACTCCCATGGAAGAAAATTAAGTAGTAACTCCCATATCACTGATTTTCAAGGTTTGCATTCTCAGAACCTTTCCTGCACAGACTTCTCTCTTGCAGAACTTCTGTGCAATCAGTGCAGAAGAATTTGACAAATGATTTTGTCAGTTCTCAAGGAGCCAAGCCTATGGATTTTCCTTGTTACCCTGTTGCGAGAACTGATTAAACTCTAGCACAAGCCTTGACAATGCAAAGAGGGTATTATGAGTGGGAGACAGTGCTGACTGGCTCCACTGTAAAACTCAGGGGATGAAGCAGCATCAAACCTTAACCCAGAATCACCCGAGACCTGGATCCCCCAAAATGGAAACCTGACTGCTTTTGATCTGGGCCTTGACATTTCTTTCAATCTCTCTCTTTCTCTCTAGGTTAAAAGTAAGTAGGATTCAATACACAGAAAAGGTTTCTTTTATATTTTTAAGCGACAAAGAACCTGATGACGTCTTAAGAATCTGAAAGAAACACTTTGGTTGATTGCAAACAGAGGGAGATTAAGTGCCAGGTTGTTTGAGGAGATCCATTCATAGCCAAGGCAGAAAACACACAGTCCCGTTGTCTATTCAGTTTAACCTTTTCAGTGGACTATGTTGGACTCTCACTAAAATCCACTAGTTTCTGGAGGGATCAAATTCTTCCCAGTGTATCCTCTTGCTAGAAACATGTTTGTTGGTCTCTGTATGAATCAGTGCCCATGCATATTTGTGGCATTCTCTAGTCTATGCCAAACTTCTCTAATTGGACACCCTCCAGATGCATTAGACCAACATCCATTATTCTCAGTAATCACCAATGAACTGCTGTCTGGGGATGATGGAAGCTGTTGTCCAAAATATCTGGAAGGCACCAAATTGGAGAAGCCTGCTTTATTTGAATGAGCAGAGTAAACAAAGGTCCCTTTCTGCATTTGAAGATCCACATTGCCTTGCCAGGATTAATTTTGATGAGCAGCTGGACTATTGTTTGAGGCAGAAGAAAGGACAGGGTTGCTACTTTCAGAGTGGTCAGGCTCGGTGAAAAGGATAAACTAAAATCATTGATAGCATCAACTGAACTCTTGACATCTAATATGCCCTGTGGAAATTCTATCTTATATATTAATAGCTAACGGGCTCTTACTTGTTGGCTAGCTCCTATGCTGAAGAGGGCATGGCAGTGTATAGCCAGAATCTGATAAGAAGTGGTCTGGAAGGGTTTGACCCTATTCAGCCTGTGGAATGCCAGAACCAGTATGAACTTATCTCTGCTGGCATCACAAAGAGGTTCTCGGCTTTCTCACTGCCAAAGCCAAAGCTGGCAGATGGACGGGATAACTGAGCACATGCTTGCTTTTCTGTGAAAATGCAGTAACACTGCAGCCTGAACAAGTTTCTGCTGTAGTTCTTGGCAATGTAGAAATCCCACCCTTTTGATTAGAGATAAAGCTGTCAATTTTGGTTTCAAATTTTTGCAATTTTATTTATTAGACTTACATCCTGGCTTTTTATTTAAAAAAACCACTACATCCAGGTTACACCATTCTCTTATCACTGCAACAACAACCTTGTGAAGTAGGTTGGGCTGGGAGTCTGTGACTGACCCAAAGTCACCCAGTGAGCTCCATGGTTGAGTAGGGCTAGAACCCAAATTGTCTGAATCCCAGTCTCACATTCTTAACCACTGCACTATATTGGCTCTCATTTTAAGTTTAATTGGTCCTGTTTCTGCATCAGTTTGAGATTTATTTTTTAATGAATAAACATTCATGCACATTTCTCCTAAAACATGCATTTTAATGCAATTTCTGCAAATAGAATGAATTGTAATGTTATTGTTGGTAATGCATGCATTTCAGTAGGCACTTCGTAAAATACACACAGTTTTGTATGCATTTTTAAAAATTAGAACTCTCTATTGCAAAATTGGGAATAGTGACCATGCTGAAGGATAATCAAATTTTGGCTCCTATATAGATCCAAAAGTACAAAATCCAGAAACAGATTGTAATGGAAAATAAACACATTTCTGCCCCATCCTTGCCTTTGAGATTTTTTTCTTTACTAGTTCCCCATTACTGTCTGATTACATCCTCCTATCAATACAACCTTCCCCAACTTGGTGTCCTCCTGAATTTTTGGATTATAACTGCCCGGATTCCCGTCTTTTAGCAGAAGTGTCTGAGGCTGATGAGAATTGAAGTCTGAAACATCTTGAGGGCGGCAGGCTGGGAAAGGCTGTCCCAGATGAAATCTAGAATGCCGTGTGATCACAGAACATGCAGCTGTGGACATGGAGACACACCAGCCCAACACAATCAACTTCAGTGGGAGAGCGAGAGACCAAGCAGAAAAGCCGATCTATCAAAATGGTCCTTCTCTATAGTTTTCAACGGTGTGAGAGAAAGCTGGAATGGGATGAAATTTGAAAAGGAGCACCCAGAAATAAATTAAGATTAGTAAAAGGTGTTCCCACATGAAGAACACTGGAGATGGAATTCCTTTGTTAACACATCAGAAAGATCACCTTCCTTGAGAGATGTTTTTCTCTATCAGCATTGAAATTCCTTTAACTTTCCCCCACATTCCAACCAATTTCTCAGTCAAGCAGGATGCTTCAGATTCACCTTCAATGCTGTGTTAGAAAAGAGAGCACAGTGGCTGTTCTCCATATTAGCACCTCCACAGCATGTGTGCTGCAGGAAGGGACTGTGTGCTCAGTTGCTGAGCACTTTCTTTGCAGTCAAAAGGTCCCAGGCTGAATCTCTGCCCACCTCCACAAAAAAGGAGGGAGCAGGTGATAGGCAGATCTGAGCTTCCACAGAGCCATGGCTGGTCACAGCTGAGAATGCTGTACCAAATAGATAGCGCTTTCCCACACAGCAGCTCTGCTTGAGCTGGTACCACCCCATGGTTAAACCAGTGGGAGTCAGAAATCCTTACCAATCTACAGAAAATAACTTAATAATCCAGCCATCCTTCGGCTTGCCCTAGACCTAAACTGGCATCCGTTCAAAGCTCCCAGCTGGCTTTTAATCAAGAGGATATTCTGAAGGCCCATCTGAATAGATATGCTCTATCTGTCCTTCCTCCCACCAGAACATTATGCTGCACCAACCTCCAAATAATCACATAAAGCTTTCAGAACAGCTATTTTGATGAATGGGCTGCTAAGGAACAAGACCTGGAGATGGGAGGATGAGATCTCGTTACATTATCAGCACCTCAGGCCTCTGCTCAAACCTGCTGCAGATGGTGGCATTAAACAGTCTAATCTAGGCATTTCCAAAAGTGTGTTCTTATTTTATTTTATTTTTAAAAACATCATTTAATATAGGACAGGTTGCTAGCGGGAGTACAAGGAAAGAGGAAGCTGCCTAGAAAGATATTAACTACAGCAAGAAAGTGATCTTTCTCATGGAGATTTTTTATTATTATTATTTTGAAGTTTACTCTTCTATTAACATTTAAATTGAAAGTCCTTGCTTCCAAGCTCCACATGAGAAATCTGCATTTAAATCGATATCATTTAAAAGTGAGATGAAATGTATAGCAATGTGAAATGCTTCTCCATTTGCTTTGGCCAATACATGACTGAATATTATTCTTTTTTCTTCCAAAAAGAGAGATAAAATTAGAAGTATATTAAAACTGACATGAAAAAGGAGAAGAAGGTTACGGGCAATTATTTAATTGTCAGAATTGAGTGGGGGATTATTCTGGGAAAGAGGGCTTTTGTATCCTTAGAAAGAAGGAAGCATTGCTTAGAAAATTGCAGAAGAGGAAAATTAGACTTTGCCTTCCATCTGGGCATTTTTCCTCCCACATGGGCTGGCCATGGGCCCTTTTTAGAAGTAAGCTCTCTGTTGGGAGGGCTGTGTGTTCAAAAGATGTCTTTCTGAAGAGCTGTCCAGTCCAAATCCAGTATAAAGGGAAAGGACCTTCAGGAGAACCTTACAGATTCATTCTGGATGTTTTGTGCTTTTGGTCAATATAGAGCACTTTGCAAGGATGAAGGCTTTGAATGCACAAAGGAGGAACTTCAGCTTCTGACAGGAACATAAGTTTGTTCTTTCCTTCCTTTCATTCTGTGTGGAAAGGTTCACAGGTTTCTGCATCCCCCAAGCCTCTAGTATCTGTATACACAGGTTAACTCACTTTTGGCTGTCTTATAGATAATGCCTCCCCTTCCCTTTCCAGGTTCTTACAGTAGCAGAATGTCATATGCCTTTTCTCATTCTGCAGAACACCAAGTAGCTTCCGTCATCCTCCTCTTCACCATATCCTCACAACAACCCTGTGAGGTAGGCGACACTGAGACGCACTGCCTGGCTCAGAGCTGCCAAGCATCATCATGGCCATGTGGGGACCACACCCAAGTCTCTTCTGCTCCAGCCCAACAGTTGGCCACTGCTCCACACCAGCTTACACTCCCCGAGACCATCCCTTACGATCAGGCATCCTCCAAAGCTAGGAGCCTGAGCAAGTTCATACATGCAAAACCCTCAGAGGCTCATGGGAAAGCAATGCCTGTCTCCACGGGCAGGGCTTCCTCCTGGATGAAGCTGTCTGCCATCCTGCGTGTCTCCCCCCAGTTACCGGACCTTTCCCTGTCTGCTTGACTGAGTGACACAGAGCTGCAGGCCTCCTTTATCTTCTCCTCATGTATTTCTAAAAACAGAAGGCAAAATGGGGGCGGGGGGTTGTTTTGCCGATTTTGAAAGGGGCTTGTTTCTTACTTATCTTCTCAGCATCATGCCTTAGAATTGGGCTTGGTTCCAAACAGGGGCATTAAGTCCCCCACTATGGAAACGATGTGGGATTAATAAAAGACCACCTGCCTGTAGCACTCGCTCTATTTCCACCACACAAAAGGCTCCATCTCCCCCGGAAAATCCCCCAGGGCAAATCCAATTATGAATAGTCATTTCCTGGCTCCCTCTGCCCTTTGCTTATTTGTTTATTTATTCTTCCTGCGGAGCAAGAAAGGAACGTGCCCATTGTGTCTCCTAACGTGAATGAACCAGCCGCCTAGAGGGCTTTGTCTGCCATTTCAGAAAATAGACGAAGGGGGAACTGGGATTCCCCAGAGGAACCAGTAATGGGCTCCCGTGTCTTCCTCCGTAGGTCAGTGATTAAAATGTAGGTCAGACTGAACGCTGCAAGCTGACAGCAATCCACTCTGTGGCCTTTACTTCTGGGTTCACTGCAGTGCTCTTAATGGAACATGAACTTACTACATCATACTCGGGCGATCTCCACGGGGAGACGTGGCACACCAACAGGTCTGCAGCACGCGGATCACAACCAGCCATTGCTAGCGGTGCAGAGCGGCCAGTATGAGATGCCCCTGTGGTGCATGTTTCCCCAGCCCTTGGCCACTGGTGCTCGATGAGCTAGTTGTGATTTTTCAGTGAGAATCGGAGATGAACTCTTCTGAGAATGGGCTCCACCAAACCCAAAGGGACTCATGTTTGAGAGGACAAAAATAGGATTGTGGAATCAAAGCCCTCCTGGAGGACAAAGTAAAATACTTTAGGCAGATTCCCCTGCCTGGTGGCTCCTAGATGTTTAGCTTGTTCAAATGTGTTGGGCTATTACTGTCAGTGGTCTGCCTTGGGATGCTGGGAATTATTATCCTACACCTCTGGAGGGGAACCAAGTTGGGAAAAGATGACTGGGTCTGATGGACAAGTTGACTCTCACAGCAGTTTAAGAAACTAACTAATTGTTTTTGGACAACAAAATGGGGTGTGTGACATAATCTGTGCATGGCTAGCCTGTGGCATGTTACCACAAGAGTTTCTGTCATGTTTGGAAAGGTTTCTATTATTCTAGGAAAGAGGACACAGGGGGTAGGAATACAATAATATGGGATAATCTTGGCCTTAGTCACCAGCAAAAGCTCCTTGTATTTGGTGATCTCTTCTAGTTCCTTTGTTGCTGCCCTTCCATGTGAATAGTTGACTGAACCAAAGTGTGTAAAATCTTCCACAATTTCAGTTTCTTGATTATTGACTGTAAACTTGTGCAATTCTTCTGTAGTGATGAATTTGTTTTCCTTATATTCAGCTTTTGTAATCCTGCATTATTACATTCTACCAAAAAGAAGTCACCATTGGGCATTGCCAAAGCATGCGAGAGGAAGATCTGCTGTATTCCACCTCCAGCAATGGGTTGATTTAAATCAACATTTATGCAAAAGATGTTGTGGCATACAGTATACCTGAAATGCCAGGTTTTGCTGAATGAAATGTAACCTGAGATCCATTACTCCTTCTAAGCCAGCTGCCAGTGAAGCAATCTATTGATTGACCAAATAGGACACTCCAATTTGTTATTTCATTCTTAAGCCCCTGTCTGTCATATTTATTAGCCAGTAACAGATATTTATAAATGTGGGTTGTGGGGTGGTGTCACTGCTCAGCTTCAGCCCATACTTCTGGCAACAAAGGGGGCTCCATGCTAAATCAGCAGGGCTGAACGCATGTTTGGAAAGGTGCAGGAGCAGATTCTGACACAAGGACAGACAGACACTCTAAGGTTGCATTGCTATTTGCTTCCACATTCTACAGATTAGATGTAACCACCCAACAGTTGAAGGGGGTGCTGGATTGGTATGATAATATACACTGGTCCTCCCCAAACTGGTGCTATTCAGTCGTTTGGACATCAAGTCCCATCAGCCCCAGTTAGCATGTCCAGTGATCAGGGATGCTGGGATCATAGTCCAAACTATCTGCAGAGCATCAGGTCAGGGAAGGCTGATCTACATCAGCTCAGCAATGGCGTGCACTCTGCTGTATGGAAAGATGTAGCTGCAGTCCCAGGGAACTCCAAAGGCAGCTGGGAAAGATCAGGGAGCAGCTGTCAATCAATCTCCTACTATAAAGTTGACCCATGGACCACTAGCCAAAAAACTGGGCACAACCAGTGGAACACTTTTTATTTTTTTTGCAAGCCTATTGTATCTCTCTCTCTCTCTCTCTTTCTCCCCAACTCTCTGTCTATGTGTGTGTGTGGGGGGAGGGAGAATAATGAATATGCACCAGTCACACAACTCCAGACTAACTACCTGTAGTGTTCAGGGACACGTCCCTGCTTTGCCTAGACAAGCCTGCTGATTGTCAGTCTTCTTTTTGACAGGTTACAAGTGTCCTAGTGGAGAAGCCCTTCATCTTGTTCCTAGCTTTGCTATGCGAAAAGGGTTAGGCCTCCCTAGTTCTCTTGTCAGTCATTTCCTAATCGCTTGATGCTGGGAAGGGAGTTGTTGCTACTGAGTCCACACACAAGGAGTGGCAGCATCTGCTACCCACCCTCCTTTCCCTTTCATGTGGGTAAAACAGGCAGAACCTGCTTTCTGTCCATAGACCAGTTGAGGATCTGGTCTCCCCTTTCTGAATGTACAATGATGGGGGGCAGAAAAAGGCCCTAGTTTTTGCTGCCTCGTCTTGCTTTCTAGCCCAGCTTATTTAAATGCAAAGGGCATCTTTCCCCGAATGTGTAGGCATCAACCAAGGATGTGCTTTGGAGGCAGTGGGCCCCTGGCAAATGGATTGGCCTTTTCCAGCACTCCCCATCGCCAAAGCCCAGCCATTGTTAATCAAGTTTCTGACCACAGCATGGCATGCAACTGTTATATCAGCACTGTGGTATTTTGATAGTCCCAAAATGGATGGAATATAGCATTGCAACTTGGTAGATGTACCAAAGGCCAAAGTGACAACAGGGAAAGAGGAAGGAAGGGACTCCCCAGCCATCTAAACCAGCCCTTCCCAATCTGGTGCCCTCCAAATGTTTTGGACAGCAACCCCCATCAGCTGCAGACTGCACAGCCTGTAGTCAGGAATGGTGAGAGCTGTGGTCCCAAACATCTGGAGGGTATCAGTTGGGAAGACTGGTCCAAAACAACCAGAAGAACAACGTAAGTCCCAGCCCAGATGTTGCATACAGTGAAAATGAAAAAAGACTCATTTTCAGCAGCCACATGAGCTTTAGCAAGTGGACAGAAAGTCCCAGATTGTCAACAGGTCCTGCCAGAGATGTCATCTCTGACGATTGGTGTAGAGTAATTGGAATCTCTTGACATAAAATGAAAGGAACCAAGTGTTTATAGAACATTAGTATATCAAAATACAACTGGCTACACTAGTTTTCCTCAACTTGGTGTTTTTCAGTCCAACTAATATGCTGGCTTCAGTCTTAGTAATATGCGAAGATTTTGTAGACTGAACACCAGAACCAAATGCTATGCCTTCTCTATTTTCTAAATTCTCTCTTGCTTTTCCAACTCTTGTCCATTCCTAGAGCCCTTATGTGTTTCTTCACAGGACTTGTCTACCAGGGTTGAGTTCTTTGGGGCACGTCTCTCACTCTGCCTATCTCATGTTCCTACCAGATGATCTGTTACTGCACATCTCACAGAACACAGTGGGTTTCAACCTGCGTTACTGACAAACCTGGGTTGCTTGGAAATTTATCACCTCAATGAGATGATCAATAATGGTGGGCCAGTTTTTCTGAAAGATGGTTTGTCCACCATTTTTACTCATCTATTGTATGTAACCACTATGGGAGTAATAAGGAACTGGGTTCAGACAACGCAACAACCCACACATAAGGGTTGGGTATGGGTGTAGTGTCAGTGAACCATGAGTTGTTGAAATATGGGTTAACATATTGTCTGAACCCAGCTGAAATAACAAACCACAGCAAACAACCCACAGTTCACAGCTCAACAACAAACCATGGGTTTTCTTCATGGCTGTCCATGGTGAACAAGCCATGGCTTCTTAGTGGAGGTGGGGGCAAGCTGCAAGAGAACCCACATCACAGTGGCATTTAATGTTCAACACGAACCCCACACAACCCATACTCATACCTTGAGTATTGGTTACTCAATTAAAGGGAAAAACAGAGGTAGATCATGAGATGTTTTGGACT